>NC_138763.1:51583433-52183433 GCF_965113315.1 Podarcis vaucheri | reverse complement strand
GCATGCTGGCTTGGCGCTTCAATCCTGGTCTGTTTAAACCAGTTTCTCATTATGCTTAAAGTGGGGGACTCTAGTTTATTAAACCTTCTTAAGACACAGTTTGATTCTGTTTGTAAACTAGGTTTTCATTTTGTGACCAGTTTTCAAAACTCCCATTGTTCTAGGCACATTTTGCAACAGGGAATTTCATTAACGCAAAGAGTTCTGAGTTCAGGGTGCAATACTGCGCCTAAGATTTCAGATTAAAACAGCAGAGTAGAAGGAAAGGAGGACCTCTTTCTGCTTCCCCGCTTCCAGCTACTCTCTGAAGACTGTAGAAGAGACCCTCTTAAGATTAGGGGGTGGGCAGGGGAAGGACTAGACCATGTGAAAAATGTATATAATACTTCAGAAATATTTTAAGATTTCTTCATTTTCAGCTTTGTATTCTTATTTAAAAAGCATGCCTAGACATTCCATTGTTGCGCCCATAACCTAGGTTTAAGGTGCCATTTAGCTCCTAGCTTTCATATCTTAGTTTCTAACACAGTTTTTGACATAATGGGAGACAGACTAGGATGGTACTGCTGAAGGTGGTGTGACACAAGGTGAGGAAAGAGAATGGATCAACATTCATTCTAAGAATGTTATATTCAAACATGGTAGTAGCAATTTTCACTTCCATTCTTTGAGGACAACATACAACTTGGAATTCCAAAAGAAATAAATAGACCACATATTCAAAAATGCAATACAGCATACCTAACTACACAACAGTAACCAGAATTTAGAGGATACTTGCTAAAACTCTTCATCACTTAGAATTACAATCATCCTATAACACCTAATTCAATTTTCTGAGTGCCATTCTTGACATAGCCAAAAGAGCCATGCATATGAGGAAAGTATCAGAAGACAGGGTAAAATCTGCAGGGTGCAGAAGTACAAAAGAGAGGAGGACCCTAAACGGGAGAATACCCTAGAAACTAGTCCAGTTAAGACTGAGTATATGTGGAAAGTGGACTGCTGTGGGTGGGAGAGAAAAGGGAGTGGAGTAACTAAAACCCAAACATAACCACTCCAACATTTTGCTGCAGATCTCACTTGTAATTCTATAGCCCTTTGCAGTATATATCTTAAGTGGTGGCTCCCCGACTGTTCAATGCTCCCAAGAGAGGCTTGCCTGGTGCCATCATTACATGTCTTTAGGCGCCAAGCAAAAACATTCACCTTATCCAGGCCTTTAGCCATTAAATAATCTATGGCCTGTTAAAGCTGTGGTGGTGAGTACTGTTATTATGAACATTTTATTATTATTATGATTATTTTTTATTATGCTGTCTGCTATTATGCTTTTGTTATTGATGCTCCATAAAATGTGTTCTTAATGTTGTACACTGCCCTGGGATCTTTTGATAAAGGGTGGTATATAAACTGAATAAAAAACAATAAAATAAATAACTAAATAATATTGAATTGAGACCTGGGCTTTCTTCCAAGGACCTCAAGATGCTGCAAATAACATGGGTTATTTCAAATTTTATCATCAAAACAAACCTGTGAGATAGCTTAAGTTGCAAGATCATGCTGTAGTTCCTTGTATTTAGTCACATAAAATCTGTGGTGGCCCTAAATGTACAGTGGTACCTCTGGATACGAATGGGATCCGTTCCGGAGCCCTGTTCGCAACCAGAAGCGAATGCAACCCGCATCTGCGTGGGTCGCCGCTTCCGTGCATGACAGCATGTGCGAGTGGTGAAACCCGGAAGTAACGCTTTCCGTTACTTCAGGGAGTGCAACCCGAAAGCGCTCAACCTGAAGCAACTTCAACCCGAGGTATGACTGTACATGCTAATTCACACAAAGTGCTTGAGCATCATGATCTGAATGGGAACCTATGTATTCATCTAAAATATGAGCAGAGTTCTGCTTAAATATGCATATGTTCCTCTTTCTGAAACATGAGCACTAATGGGAGCTATATAAACAAGAGCAGCCCTACTGGATCAGACGAAATGCCCATCAAGTCCAGCCTGTCTAGTAGCCAGTCAGATGTCTATAGGGAAATAGATACAAATCCAGTTATCAGAGGAAGGATAAATTTAACGTATAAACTTACTTATGTTTAACTAGCTTACAGACGACACTATGCATTTGCCAGTCTTTCCTTTGACACTCCACTGAACAGTAATAGACCTGCTTACATCGTGTGCATCTCAAGGATCCTAAAGAGATTAACACAGCAACACAAAGCGTTGACATTACAGTATGTGGTCAGCAATTTCTGATTCAGTATCCAAGATTTTCTTCTGTGTTCCCATTAAGTTGATGGTCTTTAAAGTCAACCGCACATAGTAGAATTCTGTAATACTAAGCCTCTAGGTTTAAAAATCTTTATTATCCATTGGCATAATTTTGAAAACATCAATCCCCCCCTGCTTTGACATGGAAAAATGTAAGATGTTAATCAACATGGATAAGGTACCCTTGCATTTAGATAAAATATTAAATATAAGTATAGGTTAATTTTTATTTGTACGCAAATTAAGTTCATTCATGAATCTTACTTACAGTATCCAAAGCACTCTACACACAGTTGCCTAGTAATCATTCATACCTAATTCACAATTTTTGTTCAGATGTTTGAGTTGTGGTTGAGAAATGATGGCTTGTCTAAGATTACTAAGTAAGTTTATGGTAGATGAAGGACACAGGCTTTAACTGACACTTGAGTTCACTTTCCAATTTATAATAATAAATCATAACTTCATTTTTTTTTAAAAAAAAAGCTTGCAAGGTAAGAGGTTGCACTGTCTATCAGATGAGATAACAGAAACCTACCAGACATTCTACAAAAATGGCATGTGGACCGGTGTAATTGATCACAGCCTGTGGATAAAGTATTGTCAGGAGCGCTCTGTAGTCTTCTCTGCTTTGCATGTTGTAAGGCTGAAGCATGCACCTGCAATATACATGTAGAATAGTTTGAGCAACATTTATATGCATTAAAATAGTAAAATACTGCCACATAAATAACAGAAATGGAACCGGCCCCACCAAATTCTACTGTCACATCCACAAGGGAAAACACATGTACTATCAGGGTTAACAAAGGAAGCTGAAAATAACATTGCCACTAATGGACACATGTAGAAGAAAATTCAGACTCAAATCTTGCAAACTCACAGGACTTAATTCATTTGCTGAGGATGGTAGGAAGGTACTGGCGCCATTCATGGCTTCTGATTTCCCTACAATATAGAATAGTAATGTTTAGATATGACCTAGTTTTTCCAAGTAGTAGTAGAAGGGAGATACATTTCTAATAATTAACCCAGTTGGACAACCAGCTAGAGTTGCATGCTATGCACAATTAGGAGTAAGTTACGCTGAATTGAGATGGACTTACTAAGTACAATATTGCACAGCATGAAATCAATGCTTAATCATTAAACATTTATATTAACCACCACCTAAAGTTGGTAGACTATTCCTAAGCAAGCTCATAATGAGATAATTTAAAGCTGCCCATATGTAAACAGAACTCAAGAAGGCAACTGCCAAGATTAAGTAATAGCTACTCATTGTTCTTAACACTTACAGAGAAGTGATTTGATAACAAAGCTTCCAATTTTTCATCTATAGTAATGGTTGATTTTCTTTCTCCCTGCCCCCCTTTATTTTGCTTTGACACCAACAAAACAAAACCACGTGTTTACATCATTTGTTACAAAAAATACAAAATTAACAAAAAGTAACCTCATAAGTTCTGACAATAAATCTTCTTACATATAAATCTAACTTCCCGTCTTCTCCATACTTCCTTTAATATTTACTAACTTGTTGCAGTTAATCAACAAGTAATGGTTGATTTTCTAATAAAAGAAAACTTAACCTTCTGCACAGCTGAGCTTCAACACTGAAGTCTGGATGGGTGGGTTGTGGGTGGAAAATGACTGAGACTGCTCATACGATACAAAAACTGTAAAAACACAGCACAAAAATGTTTATTGAAGAAAAGCATTTGTTATATAATACACATTTTAAAGCTGAGGAAGTGCACAACTGGAACAACTAGCCATTTCCATTTTCAAAGGTTTCAAAAAGAAAGCAATAAAACAATTTAAGTACTATAAGTGAAATTGCAAAAGCAACACAAAAGATTAAAGGTATTAAAACTATTTTAAAATGAGGTATTTTCCTACCTCTCAGTTCCCCTCCATTCATTTCTGATGTGGTTCTCTGTCTGTTAAAGCTACCATGGCAGCCATCATAACTGCTTTCACTTGAATTACTGTTACGAGTTTCAAAAAACATGTTAGCCTGCTCACAAATCGAGAAATTGTTGAGAAATTTTGAAGTTTTATCTTCTTCGGGTAAAGAGCTTTTGAAGTTGGGACCTGTCCTGGGACTTCTCAGTGATTCATTTTGAATTTTGAGTTCTTCATTCCTTATAAAACGATTTTGTGCCATCCTGTGCGCATCCGTATCAGAACAATTCCCTGACAGCTGTAAAGTTATTAGCAACGAGGAAGATGAAAAGAATAAAAAGCAATTAGCAGCTAAAAGAAAATGTGTTGAATTTTTAAATATTCCAGACCAAGCAAATTTTCAATTTTCTGTATTCTTTTTTATTAAAAATAAAAGTGGAATAAAATAAGTTGTTCTACAGAAAATACAAAAATCAGTTTTAGCATTAATGTCTTCCCACACTAGCTTCAAACAATCATATTAGGGATTTAACAAAACTGCTGGCACTCCTGAAGCCTTGGGGCATGTCCTCAAGGGACAGCCACATGTTGATGTTTATTGGTACAATCCAGAACTCAGTCAGGTAGCATCAGGGCTCAATGGAGCAGTGTGCTGCAACTGCAGCCCTGCCACTCATTCCAGAAGGGTGTAAAAGGGGTGGGGAGGTAAACTGTTGCACCAGTATGGAACTGGGACACATATCAATCCTGGATCAGGCCTAATGCAGTCATGTGACAGGAGTGGAACCAGTTTGGGATCCAGTGTTCCAGCTGGAGGAACAGGGAACTCAGTTCAAGTCAACCAGCCCAGAACAAAAGGGGTATGAATTGCTGTGTTAATGTCCTTGCTGAAACAAGTGAAAGCAGAACCTGAGGTGGCATTTAGCAGCAATTCCCAGTAAACTATCTTGCATATAAAGCCAGTTATCCTGTTGTTTTCTAATAAGGAGAAGGCAATGAACACCATAGCTGTCAAATGGCTTATATGCACCAATCCAGTTCATCAAAGTTTGTACAAAAGTCATCAGCAGATAAGCAACAATGCAGAAGGTGATGCTTCCACAATGTGACTGGATACTGCAAATCAACTTTACAAAAAATACAAAGTTTAATCTTTAATTGGAAAGGATGGATTCTCAACCCACACAATTGCATCAGCAGATCTTGGCTGTTACATGGGCTGTACATGTGCTCCTAACTCCCCACCGATCCACCTCTTGCATACGGCTAGGTATGCACATAAGTGGGAAAATGCATTAAAACCCAAGATAGCAGGGGCTATAATTTCATTTCAATATATAGTTCTTGAATCCCTCCCACTTGCTACAGCTTTTGGATAATCCCCTTCTCATTTAAAATAAG
This sequence comes from Podarcis vaucheri, assembly GCF_965113315.1. NCBI lineage: Eukaryota > Metazoa > Chordata > Lepidosauria > Squamata > Lacertidae > Podarcis > Podarcis vaucheri. The sequence continues at coordinate 52,177,842 of NC_138763.1, read as the reverse complement.
AGAAAACTGTGCAAGAAAAAATGGCAACTTACAATAGAGCAATGCTAATAGAGTCCTTTCCATGCTGTTCTTATTTTCTACCTGCAGGAAAATCTGTCTCTCTCTCCCCTTTTCCTTTACAGTACAGAAGCCTTTAAAAGAAAACCTTATTTATCACCTCAACACTCTTCTACTGCATGCATAGATACGGCCCTCCAATTTCCATTCTACACGTCTTAAAACAACTGGCTGGCATGTAACTAAGCTTTACTCAGTGTAGGCCACTGAGATTAATGAACCTAACTTGGTCATGTTCATTAACTTCCATGAGCCCACTCCAAGTTAACCTTAACCAAATATCACCTGATCATTTTACGTTGTGCAGAGTGCACACTGGTGAGTCAAATCTGTGCATGCCGTAGAACTTAGTGAACTTTGATCACTCAGCACTCTTTGCACAAGGACAGGTAAGGGTAGCGTGCCTTAAGTCAGGCCCATTAATTTCAGTGGGTCTACCCTGAGTAAAACTTGAATATCACCTCATTGACCCAAAGCACCTTAACCCAGAAGCAAGCTACCTGATTTCACCAGGATTTAGTGAAATCAGATAAATGTGAAAAAAGATTGTGGAATAATATCAACTGTTACACAAGCCACGCATGGAGGGGGACAATGGCAAGGCAGATGTGGGTTCACGGTTAAAACCAGGGACAACGAACCCGGCACTCTCCCCGCGTCTGGGCTCCCAACTTCCCCTGACCATTAGGCAGAACTGGATTTGGGTTTAATGAGGCCCTAAGCTACTGAAGCGGGTGGAACTGGCCACATGACGCAGAAAAACTATCTGCGGAGCAGACAAACGCCAGCTCCCTCGGACTATAAAGCAAGATGAGCACCGCAACCCCAAAGTCGTTCGCGGCTGTACAGTGGTACCTTGGCTTACATACGCTTCAGGTTACATACGCTTCAGGTTACAGACCCCACTAACCCAGAAATAGTACCTTGGGTTAAGAACTTTGCTTCAGGATGAGAACAGAAATCATGCTCCGGAGGCGGCAGCGGGAGGCCCCATTAGCTAAAGTGGTGCTTCAGGTTAAGAACAGTTTCAGGTTAAGAACAGACCTCCAGAACCAATTAAGTTCTTAACTGGAGGTACCACTGTACTTAACTGTCAGGGGTCCCTTTACCACTTTACCTTTTAAGCTACTGAAGGTAATGGGGCCCTTTATATGTCCAGCTGTCCTTTGTCAACAAAAAATTGTTGCTATTTTTTTGCGTTGAATATATGCTACATAGTAATTTATGGACCCATTATTACATCATAGGAGCCTACACAACACAAACACTGTTGCTGTATGTAGGTTTTATTTTATTTGTTTTTTATCTTATATTTTGGAAAAGTACATCCAGGTTATTTTCCTTTAATTTTTTCTTGGGGGCCCCAACAGAGTGGGACCCTAAGCTATATAGCTGGTTTAGCTTATCCGGCACTACCACTGGCCAATGCTGCCCAGGAGTTGGGAGTCCAGAAGTACCTGGAGACCTACTGGTTCCCCACCTCCCCACCCCCGAATTAAACAGCAAACCGCCGCGGGCCCTGCCCTGAAGGGGCCTAGCGATGCTCACCCACGCGGGGCCCCCTCTGCGGGCGTTACCTGAGGCCTTCCTACTCCCAGCCCTGCGCCCCCGGGGACGGAGAGACGAGGACAGCTGCTGAACGCGAGGAGGGAGGAGGTCTTTTAAAACCAGCTCCTTCTCCTCGATGAAACCCCGCCAGAAGCCTAGAAACGCGCTTCAGCTCGCTGCCGCCACGTAAAGGAAAGAAATAACGCCCTCGACGACGACGCCTCCCCGGCTCTCTCTCCCCGCTCCGGGCGCCTCGTGCGCCGACCTCCGAAGTTTTATGCCTAGCTTCGCACCACTCCCCTCCCTCGCGAAAACTGCCGCGTAATCTCAAGGGCGCATGCGCTTGCCTCGCGGGCGACAATGCGCTCTGGTTAACCTGAGCGGGAAGGACTTGCGGGGCGGGGTGGGGGGGGGAGAGAGAGAAGCCAGAAGTGGGGGCTGCAAGGAAGTTAAAACGAAAGGCAGTTCGCGCCGTTTCTGCTTTGCAGAGGCACGCATGCCCGCGCCACATCTTTTGCAGCTTTCCAAACCTACAAAATCCGGGCGCCTGTTCTGGGTGCGAAGGGGCTAATTAAAAAAGCGTCATATTGGAAGTTCTAAAACATTTTATCTCTTGGATCTGCTGTTTTCTGCATCATTTAGGTTTCCAAAGGGGCCATCCTACCCACTATTTAACAATCCTGGTGGTTCTATGGACCGTCTTTTGCACGTCGCAAACTGCGCTCACCCGAGGGGAATATTAATGACAGTGATTTTGTACTAGGCTCCAGTGCTACACTACTTCCTCCTCCTTTTTTATACTATAAAATCGTTTTTCAATTGAACAGGCAATCGGTTCTGGCGGTGGGGCTGTGAAAGTTTTTGCAGTCTGACTCAGTAAACAGCAGCTCTAATCCCCTGAACCCCGTGCGGGGGGGAACCTGAACCGACGCACCCAGCCAGGTACCAGGGAGAACCATCCCCCTCCCGGTTCCCTGTTGCTCTTGTCAATGGCACGCCCGTGGCAGATGATAAAGGCTGCAGAGCTTTCTGGTGACTCAAGCTGTTTGGCAACGCGAGGCGAGGTGCGCGACCCGTAGCCCTCTTTCCTCCCCCCCCCCTCTCTCCTCCTCCTTGCAGGCGGATAAACCAAGTCTCGCCCCGCCTCCGCTCCTCCTCTCTCAGCTGAAACCACTCTGGTGTCTGCGGCAGCCATCTTTGTTGATGTGTCAGCTTTCAGTTCCTCTTAGGAGCTTGCAGCAGGAACAAGGGGAGGAGGGAAGGACGACCCCTCGTTACTATTAGCAATGGGAGGGCAGCTACGCTCGCCAAAGATCTTCTGCTTTCCAGCTTCCTAGCAAACTGGTAAGAGCTATCCTGGCAGGGCGGGTGTTCAGACGTGGTTTTTTGGAAACACAAGCAATGTGGATTGATGTAGCTTGCGAGAGCACCTGTTACTAGGCAGGAGGAGTGGGGTGGGGATGGCAGATCTTGCCTGGTGTGTTTTGTTTCCCAATTGCTTCTTTAGAGTTTGAAATGGTTTCGATGCCCCTGATGCTGAACCTTCTAAGGTTCCCGGCATGTTTCCTCCCTCCCTCCCTCCGGAACATTTCTTAGCATAGTAAAACTAGGCTGCTTCTCCGTGTTGGATTTTTGGTTTTTTCCATTTCTTTTAACCACATTTTTGGCTAAAAGATGGACTGAAGTCCCCCTCTAGAAATTGAAATACAAACTGGTGTACCTGCTTTACCAGGAAGTGAAATAATAGGTGAGTACCTTGCCCTCAAGGACGCACACGCACACGCACACATACACATCATTGTATCATACTGTCTGAATTCCCCTGCTGGTTCACATTTCAGAGATGCCTTTGTACAGGTGTGTGGGTGTCAGCTGTCATTAGAAAGCTTGTCTGTCTAGTAGGCTTTTTGTTTATACATCAAAAGTTGTCAGGTGGCCAAATTGCTCAGGACCTTTAACATTCTGACCCCAAATACTTACGGTTGTTCTCGGAACATGACACCTTTTATGAACACACACCATCAGTAATAACAAGAGTTGCTTAATAAAGTATTGTTCTGTCCCATGCAAAGCTTGGGGAGGGATTGTATTTACTGGGTTCAGCTTTATTGATGTCAGTTTATTGTGAGATGTGGAATTTGTCTAAATGTAGTATAGGAACAGACAATGCAATACTTTCATTCAGTTAAGCTTCGTAGCTCTTCTTGGTTCATCTGCTGTGCTCTTCTGTTCTGCATAATTTGCATCTGAGGCTTTTTCTCAATGGAAAATGTTTCTTACCATTTGTACCTGCTTCAAAGCATTGAGATTAGGAAAGCTTTTTTTCTATCTTGGTTTCTGCTATTTCTTTCTTCTGTTATCAGTTAGTAGCCTTTAGATATTGCACAGCAAGTGTTTTTGCTAATCATCCTCCTGAGATTTAGAGCCTGATTCTATATCCCTGTTTGTTTAGGAGTAATGCTACTGAATTCACAGGCATTTACTGCCAGGTAAGTGTGCATAGGACTGCAGCCTTTGTTATTGTCTTTGATGTTGAGCTATTAACAATGGGCTCTATGGCTTCCATGTTGGAAAACCAGAAGGCCTTATTGCCTGTAAAACCATACAATATTATGAATGGTCACTTACATTATGGCCCTAGTCCCAGAAAGCAGTTCGTTCACAAAACCATTCCACACAGTTTTTCCACAGTATATTTTAATGCTGCTACAAGTGTCTTCCTGGGCTGACTGTGACAAAGATAAAATCCTATGTACTGAAGCATTTGTTTCAGTCAAGTGCCTTTTCTCATTTTGGGGTGGGTGAGTGCCTTTCCCTTTGTTAATAACATTATATATATTAAAAATAGAGTTTGGTTATTGATATATAATGATCCACATAGCTTAGGTACAGGTTAGGGTTGTCTTGTATTTCATTTTTTATCTGTACACTTGATAATTGTTGTGGGCTATGCAAACAAAAGAACTGTTATTTGAAGGCTTTGCTGTGATGTGATTCTAAGGCCAGCTGGTATGAGCTGCTGCTACTAGATCTGTTTATTTTTAAAACATTTATTTCCCATCTTTCTAGGCAAAAGAGTTATTCAAGGCAGGTTCCCAAAATAGCAAAAAAGTGCAACATTTATTAACATTAAAGGATATGTAAAAAAGAAATACTGAAAAAGAAGTAAGCCGACAATATTGATAACTGAAATAACGTAATCATCTCACCTCAAAAAACTTGGCAGAACAAAGGTATTTAGGATTGGTCTTAAACATCTAGAATGAGTGTGTAAGATGTTTCATAGCACCTACTGTACTGCACTATTCCAGTGTCGTGATCTGTAATACTCTATTGGCATCTCAGGCCAGTTTCTCTATATTCTTTGCCTTTCTATGTGTTTACATAATGGGTTCAGTGTGCCCAAAGGATAACTGATCAAAGCTTATTATTTACAAAGTTTTAGGTGCTGCTGTCAAGTACTCATCTACTCAGTGTAGGTATCTGCAGAAAGAGCTGTGCGCTACTGCTTATCACGCTTTGTCCAGCTGGAAGTGGAGGGCTTGGACTCAAACAGTTGAGGGTTCGAAATGGATTTAGCGTAAGGTCTTCAGCTCCTCTTAATTTGCCTCTGACAGCTGTCATTATTTCAAGTTGTTGCAGCTATGCATGTATATGTATAAGATCAGGTTGATAGGCTAACTACATTTTGGCAAGTGTCTGAATAATAAATATATCTCTGCCTCTGTCTGTTACATTAAAAATACATTCTCAGTTTAAGCAACCATTTTTAGATTGAAAAAAGGAACAGATTGGATATAGTAATTTATTTTGTCAATAAACTGTTTTAATGCCTGTTCCTTTTGGAACTTGATTGGTTGGTTGCTGCCCCCTTACTGTGCTAAAACCCAACATGAGAAATGAATGGGAATTAAATTTTGAGCTGTAATTCTCCTGTTGACGGAAAGGAGCAAAAAATATTGGAAGAGAGTTGCCTCTCAGAAATATGCTTCTGAGTTTTCCTACCACGCTACCACACCCCTGCTTCCTATCAAGCTATTATTTGACTCTGTGTAGAGACTTAAATATCATTTATGATAATAACCAAGTAAAAAATACTTTCAGTAGAAATACCACCTTTATTAAATTTATATCACAAGTTCTACATTGATTTTTCAGTTAAATCCTGACTGCAGTTTGTAAATCTTGATGTTGCCTATCCCAAGCTACCAAAATTAAACATGAATAACAATTCCAGTTTCTGGAAGATGCTTTGACTTGGATTTTCCTGGGAAATGAAGTTCTAAAGTTCTGCATGCTAGTTCTGATTTGTTGCATGTGTGGTAAATATAAGATTGTGTTCCTAGATGCTCTTAAACTTAAATGAAATGAAATGCAGAGATGGGGCATGTAGGGCTTTCACGGTCATTATCAGTGCCCTGAACTAAGCATTGAAGTAGTGGTGTCATGAGTTTTCAAGCAAAGACTCAAGCATGATCAGGCAAGAACAGCCTTGCCTGAGACCCCAAACAAACCAAACTCTACTCTCATTAATCCTATGGGGCTCTCCTTCCCAAAGGTCCAGAAACTTACTTTGGGGCAGAGGAAATGCTGGCAGATGTTCCGCTCCCATGTCCAACAGACGACTGGGACTACAAGCCCCAGAATCCTTGGCAGGAAATAAATACAGTACTTTATTCACCATTTCTTCTAATGGGAACACCCCAGAGGGCGTTCCCTTGTGGAAATAATGTGGAGAGCGTAATTTTCCTGCAGGAGTCCCTGATCAGAAATGACATTCCGCCAGGGTCTAGGAGTATCTACTGCCTGCACCTACATCTTTCCTCTGTCCCAAACTGAGTTCCTGAACTTTAGGAAATCAGGGAAGAGAGTGGATGCTTTGTGAGCGCCTTCAAATCTTTGTGACTTGGTTATTTAGAATTTTCATAAAGGTCCAGCCCCTTTGGGAGCACACAGTTGGGTACTTCTACAACACTGGAACTTGCTTGTCATCTATTGATATGTCATTGTTATGTTTTTAGTGGTACTTTCTCCCAAGTAAATGCATATAGGATTGCAGTCTTGGTATCCATATATGCAATCAAAGTTAGAATAGGCAGTAGCAGATTACCTGGTAGCAATGACCATCCTACAGTGTGCTTTATGAACATGCCAAAGCTTTATGAACGTGGCAAACCGAATGACTGTTGGTTTTGTTGTTCATTTGTGAGGGAATGCTTGTTGACAAAATACTTACTGGGTCCACAAACAGTAGAAATGCTGTGTCCACAAACAGTCAATAGAATAACTGAATGTGATTTACTTGTTACCATGTGATTTAGCAATGGATACCAGTTATTTCAATATCCTGATGTAGCTGATAATATGACTATGTATACAAAAAGAGAGGTGTAAGAACTGAAGCCTGCCAGAAAGTGATGTCTTCTGCCATGAAAGCTCTGACACTTAATTCTCAATTGTGTGGAGGACTGGCTATGGCTACGGAGTGGTGAGGAAAAGTCACTCTGCCTATGTTCTGAGGTGCTGTCCTTTATTTGTAAGCAGAGGGTTGAACATTTGATGTGCAGTGCAATTTTACACATGTCTATTCACAAGTTGCACAGACTTCAATACCACTTACTTCCATGTAAGGGTGTGCAGGATTGCCATCTTAGCTATCTTTTCTGATGTTGGCTTTGGGGCAGTGATGAGCAACAAGCTTTAATCTTTGTAGCCCTGCAATAAGGGAAGGGGGGGGACCATTTCTTTTCAGTCTTGCAAACCTGAAAAGTAGTGGATCATGGACCCTAAACTGCATAATAAGAGAGTTGTGTTGTGCAGAATGGGCAATGCCCCAGCTGCCAGAGGTGTACACCAGCCACAAAATCTTAACTTGTATCTGTAGCTTGGGGAAGCAGCCCAATCTATTTTGCAGCTGCTCTGTGTATTTCTAATGCGACTAGTTACTCAGGACCAAATTAGACATGTGAAAAATGAAGCTGTGCTCTTCCTACCCCTCCACCCCACTCTTGCTGTCCAATTTACTATAATGGGGAATCTATAAATGACTGTAACTTATTTCCTCTCGCCAGAAATGGATGGACTTTTCAGGCATAGGAGTCCCTCCAGAGTGGATTGAGCCTGTCAAATAGTAAGTTTTGTGCAGAGTACCAAGGTTTGTTGGTTTTTGTTTTTTAAAAAGGAAATTAGCTTCTGCCAGAATTGGATGCAATTTACAGACATGGTTGCCCCTTCTGAGGAAGAGAAAGCTTGCTAAATGTCAAAATGATTGCTTACAGTGGTTCTCCTGCAAATACAAACTCACTGTTTTGGGGTGGGGAAAAGAAGAACATGGATAAGCAAGACTTGGGTAGGTGAAAGAACGTGTTATCTCAAAGGTCATTGGTGAAAGGTGTAATTATACTGCACACCACCACAAGGATACAGTGGTACCTCGGGTTACGAACTTAATTCGTTTCAGAGGTCCGTTCTTAACCCGAAACCGTTCTTAACCTGAGGTGCGCTTGCGCTAATGGGGCCTCCCGCTGCTGCCACGTGATTTTCGTTCTCATCCTGGGGCAAAGTTCGCAACCTGAGGTAACTACTTCTGGGTTAGTAGAGTTTGTAACCCAAAGCATTTGTAACCTGAGGTATCACTGTACTGACAGCAGACCTGGATGCAGACCGTTGGTCAAAACTTTTCTTGGTACATCATATGTATTTCTAGCCAAAATAAGTTTAAAAACCAGCAACAGCCAGCACCTGATCCCAAGGCCATGGAAAAGCCACTAAATATACAGTACAATAACAATGATTTCAAGTTGGTTCTGGGTCCAGGATTCCCTATATTCCTGTGCTCTCTGGATTTGGATGCTCCCCGGAAATACTGCATTTTAAAAATCACTGCTGTGCTTATATATTAAAGCAAAGCCTAAATGACAAAGGGACTGCTCTGTACTTGAGTGAAGATGGTGGGGTATTGTTTTGACCCTCTAGTCTAGATTTTCTAACCACAGTGAAATAGTTTTCCAAGGCACTCCAATCACATTGATTTAGGAGATGGATGCTAAAATAACTACTAAAAACTATGTTTGCTGTTCTCATGCCTTCCCCTGTGTAAGTCAGTAGAGAAAGAGATTGACAGAGAAAGAGGGAAAGGTAGAGAAATTTCATGGAGAATGAGCAGTGTTCTAACACCACTACTGACCTTTTTTAAAAGGCATTTTTGGTTTGTAACAAGAATGTGACTTTCAGCTTTGTGTATTATCTTCCATGCTGTATTTCTGATTGCAAACCCTTAAATCTTCACAGATCTGTGTGGTCGCATAACTTTAGTTTACCGAAGATTTTCCTCCCCAGCTATTTTATTTAATTCTCAGTTGACTTGTTCCTGGTGTTAATCCATTTCGTTAACTATTACCTAATGTTGGATTGGTAAAAATACAGCCCATGTAGTTAAGCAGTATAGTGTAGTGAACTTTACCTTGGAAATCATCTATAAGCAAATCCAGAACAGAATGCAGGTCAGGTCATTCTATGAAAATTATTATGGGATGACTCATGGAGGACATAAAATTAGGAAAGCAATATTAAATATTGAAAATATAGTGAGATATTGGAAGCAAAGAAATCTACAGCTGAGCTGAAGGTGTATAGCTGCTGTTGATGTTTAGCATTAGTCACTAGATAAATAGTTTCAGGCATTTCATCTTAAAACCAAAATGGAGTATTTGCAACCTTAGTCCTTCTCTCTTTTTTAATGAAACAAAATAAAGAATGTAAAGAAAAGGCTGTCTATTAATTTAAAACTTGGGTAATTTTTGGTATAGCATTTTGTCTGCTGTCAATGTGGGCTGTGTTGCATGCAGGTGGAAGAATGAACTTGGAGAACTTATTTGGGCAAGGTCATGTTCTACAATAGCAAAAGGACAGCAAATACAGTCAAGTGTGGTCTGTCTGGGATTATTTATTTACTGATGACACAGGCATTCAACAAGCAGTGGGGAATAACGTACAGTATTTTCCTGTCAATTTATTTGCTTGGTTTAGACCAGGGTTTGAATATTGGGAACATCTTCCTTGCCTGCCCATCCTCCTTCTTCACTTCCTAGTTGGTGGTAACCATAGGTGTTGTTGTTGTTTTGTGATGCCTGAATTGGTTACCACTAGCCATAGTTTAGCTTCAAGTCCACTTCAAACCATGACTCTGATTCCAGTTTAGAGCCATGCTATGGCTAGTTTGCCAGATAGGGCTGGAGATAATTTCAGTATATAAGGAGGAAGGGGGAAGGCATGGCAGCTTGGTACATGTGACATCTGAATTGAGTGTGGCTAGAGTACTGGGAAAATGTTAACATCTCTATGGCAAATTGATAAGTCTTTAGGAAAGACATTGAGATCCTAAACAACCATTAAGAATGCACAATTATTAAGGTTTCTAAAAAAAGACGGGAAAGGTTCAACCAGGAAAAGAAGTCAGTTGCTGATTGCCCCGTGAGCTTTAATATTTCTGCTGTTTTTGTGTGAAGGGCAATTCTTTATAGTGTTTGCTTTTCTGCCCAAAAAAATTCTGAAGGACATTGAAAATGTCCACCCCTATTTATTATTCTGTACATCAGGGTTCACTGTGTTTGTTGTGAATTACAGTATATATATTTATGTTTGGGGTCGTGGGCTGTTCCTGAGACTGATGGCTGACTGTCATCTTTGGAGGATATTGGCATCTTTCACTCCAAATTTGTTTGTGTATGTGCTTTCCCTTTCTGCTGCCACATCTTTATCAAGTTGCATTGGTGATCTGCCTTGCTTTTCTTGCTTTGATGCATTTTTTTAAAAAATTGGGACCAACAGATACTGATGAAAGTAAGCAACATTGAATAAAATGGTGTGGTACTGCCTCAGCTTCAAACCCCCCCCCCCTTTGTTAGCAGTAAATTTTATTTTGTCAGAACCACTCTATAAAATATGTTAATTTTTTCTTCTTTAGATCTTGTTCCTGTTTCCCCATACATCTTTTACCAGATGTTTAGAGAGTGATCAGTGCTATTAACATGCTACCGTAATAAGCAAGGAAATAACACTGATTTCATTTATTATGTTTAGTTTCTTGTCCTTTTGAAGTGTAGTTAACAATATTTTAAAATATCTACAAGGACTTCTGATTTTACTAACTGATTTGAAAGGAAACATTGCATTTAAATGGACAGCTTAAACAAATTTCTAAAGCAGGCCTTATAGCACAGTCACTTGAACTTTACTTTCACAATAAGCTATAGAATCTTTGTTCCTTTATAACAAGGCGCAGCTCCCACTTATCTGTTGAGAGCAGGAATAGTCCACACAAAGGTTACACTTAAACAGCGTAATGTTATTTCTTTTAGTATTGTGTGATAACACTTTAAATACTATTAAACTAAAAATAATACAGATCTTCGGCTTCTAACTGGAATAAAAACAACATTTTATTTGTACACGTCTTTATCACTTTCTGTGACGGCAAAGCAGTATTTGTTGTTTGACAAGCATTAGAAGATACCCACTACTGTATAAAATAAAGTGCTGGCTATAGAGCATCCTGTTTACTTTGCTTTTTTGACCTTAAGACATCTAAGAAAGAGAGGAAATGAGCTATTTGTTTTGTGCTCAGTTGCTTAATGTTCTGTCTTAAAAGGGATTTTATATTTGGATCGTAGGAAAGTCTTAATTATATATATTTAATGAGAAAATGAGAGTACTCTGCACTATTCTTCTAGCAACAAATAAAAATAATATGCAGATGTACATAAGGAAGCTTCTTACTATATGTCTTGGAAAGTGCTTTGTCTATTTTTCTGGCCTCTGTGGGTTTGGAGACCTCTCAAGATATCATCGTAACAATCCATTAATCCAGGGGTTCACAGTGGGTACCTGGCAACACCTTATTAGCTTATTTGCTGGTGACATTGCTATCATCAAAGCCCAAAAGCTGCTCTTCCAGAGGTAATTAAAACTATAAATGATTGTTGGGTGGTGTTTGGTTTCTTTATAAACTATGACAAATCAGAGACCTTGTTTTGGAATGTGAACTTGCAGATTCAACCAGATATTAGATGATCCACCAAACTTGTTCTACCTCTTTGCAATGTTTTGGGGTTCTGATTCCTAGGAATCTGAACAAATTGCTTCATTTAAAGTACCCTACTCCCACCCCCAAACATATTGTAGGGGACTTGAAGGCTTGGCAGGCTTTGATTTTTTTCTATTCTGGGGAGGGTGGCTACTGTAAAAATGGTAGCACAGACCAGAATCTTGTTTCTATTTCAAGTCCTGTCGATTTCACATAATACCCTAACCTATTGGCAACTTCTTATTTTTTGCTGCAAAATTGAATCCAGCCAGGGAGGCTGGGAAGTCCTTTATTTACCCACATATTTTGATGCCCTTCAGCTATGGCAAAGCGTTCTGATGATTTTAGCAGATCTAGCAACATCTTGGGTTGCACTGGATGCACAAGATTCCCCTTCTCTCCCTCTAATTGTGATCCCCTTTTTGCTCCCAAAGAGGTCAATATGGAAGTCTTTATTACAGTATAGATATGTGGAACAGAAGGTGTAAGAAACTAGCCTCCATACTCTCATCCTTAATCCCCCTTCCTCATATGCCACAATTTCAGGCTCAAGATAAATTAACAGTATCTACTATTCTTTCCAAAGCGGGACTGCATCGCCTGCAAGACTGTTATGAGAACAACATGCCAGTTACAGAATCACAACTCTCGGAATTCTTGAAAGATTCAGGAGTAGATCAGCTACGTATCAATCAGATTGGCATCATCTTGAAAGATCCCATGTTACATGCTGTAGCCACTAGAGTCCTGGAACCTTAGGAACATCTGGCTGTGGCAAGCACCCCAAAAGGCAGGGTCTTTCCACTTACTGCTTTGAAATCAGTGTGAGAGATGAACCCTATAGGCGAACTGAAAGATTCTCAGTGGCTTAAGATCTGGTCCACTTATCTGGTCCACTTATCCCTTTAGGTCCATGTCTGCTAACATTAGGGAGAGGTTCAGTGCTGGTTTTTAACTCTGGTCTGACTAGCTCATACTGTAAGATCTGGTTCCCCCTTATGCTGGCGGGGTTGTAAGGTACGAGGAACATATTTGCATATGTGGTGGAACTGTAATTATACACACAAATTCCGTAAGCAGGTTCCAATGGAGATAGGTAGTATTGTTGGCAAACAGGTCACCTTGGATGCTAAGCTATGTCTCTTACCTATTTTTGATGGTGATAATGCCGACCTTGCTTCTCAACAGTAAATTCTATATCTGTTGGTTGCTGCTCATCTAGTGATCTCTCAAGGGTGGAAGGATGCATCTTGTTATTCTGTGGTATAAAAAAGTCATATTCATTGCCATTTCTGAAAAACTGACTCAAAAAATACTTTGCTTCTGCTTGGGAGTCGTTTGTGATTTATATGACCAAACAATCTCTCCGTTGGCACAGTCCCATTAGATAAGTTTCTTTGGCAACATTCATGAACATTTGGTATGGTTGGTAGAAATATGAACCTTGCATTGCACCATGGAATATATTTTATGTCATTCATTCTTTTTAAGCTTTCTATGATTATTATTTTATTATCTTGTAAATTTATTCCTGTTTTTACAACTGTTTTAAAGTATAGATAGGATGAACCTCTGTAATTATCAGCTGGTCAAAATCAGCCCTTTGGAATGTTCTATATTAGGGCCACTTAGGCTGTGATGTTTTCATTATATGTGATATTTTATATGTATATATTTTAATTCATATAATCAAAGAATTGCAGTGACCCCAAGTCCAACCCCTGCAATGCAGGAATATTGACTAAAGCATTCAAGACAGATGGCCATCCAACATCTGGTTAAAAACCTCCAATGAAGGAGAGTCCAAATAATTCTACTAATACTTTATAGATAGATATACCCCAATTTGGCACCAGGGTTCCTGAAGTGGAACAGGCAGCCTTAAGTCCACATTTGAATGCCAGGTGCCATTTTGAATCAAAATGGCATACCAAAATGTAACTTTGCCCAATTTGGCAGGACAGTTCCAAACTGCATTGATTGGGATGCCTCTAAAGATACTGTCATTCCAGTTTTACATGACACTTCCAAAGATCAAGGACTAGGTTTTGGTATATGGTTGGATACCATTGGACATACTCCTCCCGTCTTTTTCTCAATGAAGGTCATCCATAAGGGTAACCAAGGCTGATTTCAGTCCCATACTGTGGTCTGTGCCCAGATTGGAAAGGATCTAAATAATCAGTGTGTCAGATACGTTTATATTTTAATCAGTTACTGTGAGATAAATGTTTAATCACAACACCTATCATATATGTGTTTCAGACAGACAGAGTGATAACAGGTTTTATTAGGAAAGATGTTTTAAGCTGGCATTTGAAGGAAGAAGAAAAAGATAGTATCACATAGGTTTTCTGGGAGAGAGTCCCATATCACATGTAAGGCAATGCCTTAAATATATATGCAGTAACCCCTGTTATCTAGTAACACTCCAGAAGAGCCTTTAAATGTAAACAAGTACAATGTCCATCAGTTCTGTGAAAGATCAATTAATTGCAATGAGTACAATCTGCTTCTATCGCCTAGAAGTCATACTGTCTGAAGAAAAGCCATGGACTTTGTCCCTTCATAGGGTAGAAAGCAGGAAAAGCTTTTTACATTTTTTTCATCATATCTGGTAACAGGAGGGTGGGTGGAGATGGCGCAGCTATATGACTTGCCCAGTAGCAGATCTTTCAGGAGTCCCAAATCAAGACATTTTGCTTATAGTAAACCCCACTGACTAGTCATGGCAAAGGACAGGCCAAGTTTTCAGTGTGCAGTTAAGCTTTTTGTTGATTAATCAGTTGAATGCTGCAGCTTGATCATTTGGCTTTCAATATGCCACTTGAACCCAGCTACCCACTGACTTTCCAAGTACTGGAAGCAAAATACTCTTATACTTTACATTTCCCAGCATGGATATAGGACTGTGAAACAACTCTGATGAGTGGGGATTGGGTGTGGCATGCAGCATAAACCTTACCTCTGGGAGTGGTAGTGCAAAGTGTTACTGCCTTGTGTGTTTGTACAGACATAGTTCATTAGAACATAGGTTTTCAACCTTTTTGAGCCCACAGCGCCCTTGACCAACTACATTCTTTCTGCAGCACCCCTGTGGGGCTCAGGAGCCCAGTTCTGTCTCCCCTTGCCTGCAGAGCTGGCAGTCTCTCACCCTTTTCGAACACGCTCTTTTGTGGAGTGTTCCCTCAGCCTCCTCTCCTATCCTTGGGAGTCCTCTGGGCAGCCACTGCTGCGGCCCCTGGTCTCTGAGCTGCCCCACCCCCACTCACCCTCAAAGAGAAGTGGCTCCTCACACTGCCCCACAGAAATCTGGGACTTGTCTGTCCATTCCCAACAGCAAGGGCTGGCAGACGGACTGGCTGGCCTCCCTCCCTTGCTTGCTTGCTTACTCTGAGGCCGTCTCAGCTCCTGGCAACCAGACCCCCTGGCCAGCCCCAGAGGTACCGTTCACCTACAAGTCTACAGCTGTGCAAGATTTTGGGAGGCAGAGATGGGAGAGGGCATCAAAGGAGGGGGGGAAGGAAAGAGGGACAGAGGCCATGGCACACTGGTTGGAAACCACCGTATTAGAAATATTTGGTTAAAGAGTTAAATCCCGAAGTATCTAACTTGCCCTTTTTTAAGGTTTTATGACTCAATCTATGCTGATACTCATCTGTTTATCTTTGGTAGTTGTTGAAAGCGATCAAGGTTATTACAGAAAAAAAATGTTTTATGACTCAAAACTATTTTACTCTTATGTTTTCTTCCCAGATTCTTGGTGGAAAGATGGATGAGCAATTACAAGAAGAGCAAAGTCCTCTGAATCCGGTCAACCTTTCAAAGACTGATGACGTATCTTCCAGCTCATCAGCTGTTGAAGAAGCAGAGAAAACACTGGGAATTCAGGATAGTCTACAGACTGCAGACACTGGAGGTGAAAAAAGCCCTTTGAGCATAGATAATAAACAATTGACACTGGATCCCAGTTCAACAGCTCTTGATGCAAGTGGAAATGGGGATGTTGTTGATGCACAGCTTACACCAGACATTAATGGAGATGGAGGTGGAGATTGTTGTGCTAAACCATTTGAAATGCAGACAAAAGAGGACTGTTTACCTATGGGAGACTGTAAAGGACAAGTTTCTAAAACTGATGACACAGATCGATCCCTGGTACACCTATTGCATGACGATATGAAAGGGCCTCACGGGGTCTGCTCAGAAAGCCCTTATGACACAGATTGTACTAAGAATCTTATCTCAACTATTCAGAACGCTTCTTCTCAGGAAGCTTTGTTAGAAGAAATAGAGTCTGAACTACTATCGACGGGTTTGTTGAAAGACCATAAACTTCCAAATGGGGTGTGCAAGAGTGAAGCTACGTTGGCTGTACTTGAAAAATGCATGCAAGATAAATATCTGCAGCAAGAACACACAATAAAGAAGTGAGTACCGGGCGAACGTCCGCACATAGATCTTTAAACATGAATGTTATCCGTTACGTATTGTGGAGTTACAGCTTTGTGCTGTGTAACTATAGCGATGTCTTTGTGGCTAAATGGTCAGCTTGGGCAAACAACATTGCTTGCAGGAGCATTTTCAGTTTTCAATAGGCAGAGAGATTAATTCATACATAAACGCATCAGTCCATAAAGTGACCATATGGTTTCCAAAGCATACGTTAGGTAAGGCAATCACGTGCCAAAATTCACATAACTGTGTGTCAAGTGTTCTGTGGGGTTTTAGATTTCTGGGGGTTTTTTTATATTCTTCTTCAGTTGATGGAGTCAGACATGGTGTGTTTGAAACTGAGTAGCTTCAAAAACAGTTTGGGGTTCGGTGTGCGGGTCTTCTGTTTAATGGATAAGAGTAAATTCTAATGCCTTTGAGGACCCAACTATTGGTTACTGTATGTTAGTCCAAAAGCCCCTTTCCATTGCAAAACACTCTACAGAGAGGTACTTTGCAGTGAGGATGGGGGGACAGAATGCTAAACCTCTTTCCTGTGAGGTGTTTCCTTATTCTCACTGCCACAATTGGATTCTACAACCATGTTTGTAGTACATTTAAAACTAGAACATTGATGGGCAGGAAAAAAACCAACCTGGCAGGAACTATCTTCTTTCCTTGGTTTTCTTTTAACTGTGTTTCATTCAGGTTAAACTAAATTTATCTCATTGCAGTTTACCTCTGTCCCCAGCTTGTATCCAAGGATCACTTTGCTGCTTGGACAAGGCAGGGTACATCAGGTACCAAACCCCTCTACCCACTGCAGTTCCTCATTCCCCCTGAAAAGCAGCTCTGTGGGGTTGGGGGGGGCCTTCTGGAATACTATGGGATATTGTGCAGAGGGCTCCAGTAGATAGGGGTTGTGGCAAAAATCGGATGCCCCTGCTTTGCCCAAATGGTAGTGGGTTCCACTACTGGCAAAGCCACTATTGAAGACAGCCGCTGGTACTTTAATATTAGAGGAAGACTGCAGTCATTCGTAGTAGCTTATTTGCTACCTCATTTGAATTATTTTTAGCGAGGGTTTGAAACAGGCCTGCAGTGATGTAGGGTTAAACAGACCAGTTGCTTCTTAGTACAGCAATTTTTAGAACTTGATCAACTAGGCATATGATGTAGCACAGCTTCTTGCATGCAGACGTCATTGAAATCCATAGTATTTGTGCATGTTTTAATGTAGTTACCAAAGAAAAGACAAATATGGTGACTAATATGCAGGTCAGGAGGATAATTGGAACTTTTGTGTAGGACCCTCCTTCCTTTGAGTCTTCTTCCAGGCTTGAAGCCTTACATCACAGAGTAACTGAAGCAAGAAGAGAAAACGAACAATTAATTGAATGTGTTGCTACTGAACAAGGTTATCTAATAACATGAAATAATCAGAAGCACATTAAAGTGCACTAGAACACATAATGTCACTAGAATCTTCTGATGAAGGAAGAAATGGATGCCACAGAAACTTAAAAGGGAGACCAAAATCAAATAAATTATCTATCTCTTCTGCTCTTCTGGTCCATGTCTCTCATCCCTCTGCAGTGGCCTGACAGCTGGCAGGGCAGATTTCCATGTCACACTGACGTATGTATGGGCCTCTGTGTATGAGGATGTGTATTTTGTAATGTGATAATGGCCGTGCCAGTCTGTCCAAATATATATTTTGCTCACTTGCACATGTAAAAATATGCTGATGTCACCATCCTAACACTTTACCTTATTTATAGGAAACTAACTGTGTATATGGAAAATAGTAAGGGCAGTAGGTTTAATTTTTTTCTTGGCAAAGAAATAGCAACCCAATACTCTTTTTAATCTCTCTCTCTCTCTCTTTCTCTTTTAAAGCTGCTTCTGGGGCAAGGTAGAGTATCCTGCCCCAGTGAGTAAGCTATACTCTTGCTTGTGAATTGTTTATCAGCAAAGACCTTCCCAGAGCATGTCTGTGATTACAAAGAGACTTTCCAGCCATGACAGGATGGTGTGTGAAAAACTTCCAAACAGCTGTGTTTTTTAAGTTCTTAAAAATATTGATTTTATACATAAGCTATCACTGGATCTTACAGTTACAGGAAATGTCCTCTGCTGTGAGTCTAAGCCAACCAAACTCTGTGATGTAATAACTTCCCAATCTTGCAGGAAACATGCTTACTGTATGTTTTAGGTAAATTTTATTTGGTCCACTTTGAACTGAAGTAAACTTCCGTTTCCAAAAGAAACAGAATTTCACTGAGAATCAAAGGTGGCCCTTGGGCAGTCTAATTTCAGTAGGCTGGTGCTGGAGTTCAGCAGTCTTTGGTTTCTTTAAACTATGGCTAAAGAACTAGGAATAGGCCACAGGATTTTGTGCTCCCCTACCATACATAGCCTCCTCCTTCTACCACCAATCTTGAGGTAACCCTACCCTGTTCCTTGTTGTAATACATGCACTGATGTTTCTTCTTGGGCTGCTTAACCCATCCGTTTTTACCAAGACATTTAGTGGTTACTGTGCTAAGGACAATCCTATGGGACATGCCTACTTAAGAAATGAGTTCCTTTGTGTTCAGTGGGGTTACTCCCAGGTAAGTGAGTCTAGGATTGCAGCATTTATGTCAGTGTCCATACAATAACAAATGATGGTAAAAGGCAGTAAGGTGAGTGGAGAATGAGAGGAGGTTGTACAGTGGTACCTCGGGCTACGCATCCCTCTAGATACGTAATCTTCGGGTTGCGAATCTTTGCCTCGCATGCGTGCGCAGAAGGGTGCCTCCGGTTACGGACTTTTCAGGATACAGCCGGGCCTCCAGAATGGATGCCGTCCGTAACCAGTGGTACCACTGTAATTCCAAAATCATGGCTAAGCAACCACTACCATTAGATCTGTCCCACTAAGGAAACCTTTATTTATTTCTTTAGTTCAACAATGTCTATATCATTTAACACCATAGTTTCTAAGGACACAGTCAGGTTACAAAAGAGGTAGAGATGATAAAATCAGCTAACATTACCCATCAAATCAGAAAAGCTTATTTAAAATGCCTGCTGAATATGTTTCTTTTTTTAAGGGAGAGGGCTTATGATCTCAGCTGGGAGGGAGTTTCACAAAACTGGGAACCTTGCCAGAAACTATTCTGACTAGATCCTTTGAAGAATTATTCCTTATCAGCCTGCGTGCATAAATCACCTACTTCTTGTTGGTTTCCAACCCCCATCATCCCTGACAATTGGCCACGTTGGCCGAGATGGATGGGAATCTCGGACCAACAATATCTGGAGGCCACAGGTTTCCCACCTCTGACTTATGTGCTTCTGGGGTACAAATTGGCTGTGATTCAGAACTTTTGTGCTGTGAATTGTGCAGTAGTTTGGAGTTGGCAATAATTCAGAACTGTTTCACATGAACGTTCTGGGCTTCACTTGCCTTTGTTGAACCAGTGCCGAATTTGTTGTGCCAGTTCAGGATTATTTGTGTGATGTGCTACAGGCAAACCAGCTTTTCTTTTCTCCCTAGGCAGCCTTGGACCTTCTGACCACATCTTTAATTTAATTATGTTGTTTCATCCATGAGACTATAAAAAAAACAACCCTGGCCTGTCGCTGTTTGAGGTCTTGTTGGGAGGTTGCTGTTGGCCATTTGCAAATTTTCTAAAGGGCACCTTGAACAGAGTTGAATAAGTTTGGGCAACTTTTGGCCAGGGTATTATTAAAGCTGCCAGGGTTGTAAATCTTTTGAGATTTTGATTTGGCTGTAGTGTTCGAAGGCATGGAGCCAGCAAATTAAACACATGCCTATTCTTTCTCTTTGTGGCTTTATTACCTAGACAACAGTGAAGTGCTTTGTATGCTCTAAATGTGCAGTTTGATCTGAAATACTACTCAGTTTCTTTCTTTTAATTCAAACTTTCAGACCAAAGTATCATAGGAGTCTTTGTGATTTGTTTTGTTAAACAAATGAGATTCTTGTATTTTGAGGATTGCTCCTGTGGCTCCAGCTCACTGGACATTTTGCGTGTGTGTGTCCAGTTGTGCACTCAAAGTGCTCTACTAATATATGAGCAGCACACCTAAGCATTTTGTGCTTTTAAAAAGAACTATCCTTCATTGAATTTGTCTCTCAGTAACTGTTAGCTAAATGGAGACAGACAGTGGGAAGTCTGTTACATTTGTGCCCTGCTTATAAGCTTCCCAATAGAGATCTGGTTGGTCACTGTTGAGAACAGGATGTTGGGTTAAATAGGTTAGCGGGCCAGTTCAGCAGGGACTCCTCTAATGTTATGTTCTTACTGCACTGCAGAGGATTCAACTATATGACCCTCAGTCCCTTCCAACTGCACAATTCTTTGATTCTATGTTTCCCTCTGAAGCAAATGTCGGACTTTATTTATGCTTTCTTTAAGCCACATGGAAGCAGTTTAAAACTACCCCTGGTCATCAGCTGCTGTAACGTTTAAAAGCACCTTGCCATGTGGCCATCTCAAGTGGTGTCGTGTGATAGGTGATTGTTACATGGAAAAGCATCCAAATCTTTCTTGTAAAATGTGGAAACAGTTGTAAAATGGATGGGGCAGAAGTGGTAGAAGTCTAGTCAATTGGGGGGGGTGTAATGGTGAGGGAGGACCTGAGGACCAAGAAGGTGGACTCTGCCTTAGCCTTGATCGACTACATGGAATTGGCAGAAATGACTGGCAGAATCCGAGACCAGGGAGAAGAGTTGGTGAAAGAAGACTGGAAGAAATTTAAAGACTATTTACAGAAATATTGTAAAATTAAAGAATGTTAGAAGGATCATAGAATCATAGAGTTGGAAGAGACCACAAGGGCCATCGAGTCCAACCCCCTGCCAAGCAGGAAACGTTGGATAGAAACTAAGGGGTTTCCACCTGTAATGCTTTAGGAGATACGAAAAAAAAGGTTCATAAATGGGTAAAAGCTTAATGGTAAGGATTTGCTGAACTAACAAATTGAAGTGGAATACAAAAAAGGGAGGTATGAGGAGGTCTGGGGAAATAAGCGTAAGGAAGATATGTGTCAGGGGATGATTAGCTGCTTGTGCTTAAAATAGTGCCCCCTTCAGAGTTTGTGCGACCCCACAAACCTCTGTGTGTGACAGAGCTCCTCAGACATGTCTGCTCTAGTCACTTGTAGAGTCCGACAGTGGCTGTCTGCGGAAGCGCTTCCAGCAAAGAAGTTCCTTAACGGAAACGCGTCTCCTGGACTCACGACGTGACAGCTTCCGGCGAAGCATAGGTCTCCCTGCAGTTGCTTCTGCCACCTCCCCGCTATTTTCGCTCGAAGTGTCTCTCACCCCTTTCTCTCCCCTGCTGCTTCCTGCCTGGGCTGCTGCGTCTCTCTCAGCATTACTGAGATCCTCCTCCAGAGACCCCGCGCTCCCCCTGCTGGTCCCTGCTTTGGCTGTTGACTCTCTCCCAGTCTCTGGGAGCCCTACCACTTCCCTTTCCTCCGATGTCAGTTCCCTGACATCCACCTCCCCTCCAGGGCCCCCCTCTCCCCCGCCCCTACTCTCTCCTCTGGGCGGTGAGGAGCTGAAACCCCTAAAAGAATCCTCTTCATCTTCCGACGTCTCGAACATTTCCCTCCATCGGTCTTCGTTCCGACTCGCTGAATCCTCCTCCACCTCGGAATCAGCGAACCCCTCCAACTCTTCTTCTTCGTCGGTGGTGGCGAAGTATTCCCTCCGGAACCTCGCCACTGGCTGGGGTTTCCGAGGGAATCTCTGATGAAAAGTTTCAATCAAAACCTCGTCATCTACATCCTCTGCCCTGACCCAGGTGTTTTCCGACTCCGGCTCCCCTTCCCACATTACCAAATACTCTACTTGCTCTCCCCTCCACCTGGAATCGAGAATCTCCGCTACATGGTAGCTGTGTTCTTTTTCCTCCATAGCTGGTCCCCTATTGACCCTCCCCTCTCTGTCCCCTATATACGGTGACAGCAATGATCTGTGGAACACTGGGTGCAACTTCATGTGGTTAGGTAACCGGAGTCTGAAAGCCACTGGGTTGACCTGTTGCGTGACTTCAAATGGGCCCAGCCTTTTGGGTCTCAACTTCTTACAACCTCCTTTAAATGGTAACCCTTGGGTGGACAACCACACCTGGTCCCCCACCCTAATGCTTTCTCCTTCCCTTCTGGTTTTGTCTGCCTGCCTCTTATATTCCTCCTTCGCCCTGTTTAAATTAAGTTGGAGCTGGCGATGGATCGCTTCCATTTCTTCAACGAACTGTTCTGCGGCTGGAACGCTCCAGTTCTCCCCCTCCCCCCCTGGGAAGGCTCGGGGATGACACCCGTGATTGGCCAAAAAAGGGCTCATTCCCGTGGACACGTTCTCCGCATTGTTATAGGCAAATTCTGCCAACGCCAGCTTCTCCACCCAATCATTCTCTCTGTCATTCACATAACACCTCAAATATTGCTGGAGGACACCATTAGCTCTTTCCGCCTGCCCGTTGGTTTCTGGATGGCGGGCAGTGGAAAAATTCACCTCTACATGCAATAAGCTCATGAGCTTCCTCCAGAACCTGGAAGTAAATTGTTTCCCTCGGTCCGAAACCACCCTCAAGGGGGCCCCATGCAATCTAAACACATTTTCCACAAACAATTTAGCGGTTTCTTCTGCTGTGACCGCATGTGAGCAGGCTATAAAGTGGGCCATCTTGGTTAACAGGTCTACCACAACCATAATGGCTGTCTTCCCTTTGGACCTGGGCAGACCAGTCATAAAATCTATTGCCACTGCCTCCCATGGTCTTTCCGGCGTGGGTAGTGGTTCTAATAAACCTGCCGGTGCCCGCCTCTCCCCCTTGGCTCGTTGACATCGGTCACACCCTCTCACATACTCCCGCACATCTTCCCTGACCTTGGGCCACCAGAATTCCCTGGTAACCAGCCACATGGTTTTGTGTTGCCCAAAATGCCCTGCTGTGGGGCTATCGTGCAGTTGCTTGAGTACCTTTTCCCTCAATTCTCCTTCAGGTACGTATAACGCTCCCTTGTAGTACAACGCCCCGTTTCTCTCCTCAAAACCCCCGGGTTTGTCTCCCTCCCTCCTGAGACCCCTGAGTTTGTCCTGGGCATATTCATCCTGCACCGTTCCCTCTATCAGTTCCCTTAGCCCCACCAATGCCGCCCCACACACCCAGCGATCCTCGGGAATGACATGGGTCTCTTCGGGTGCACCCTCTCCCTCCAAATATTCAGGTTTGCGTGAGAGAGCGTCCGCCCTAACGTTCTCCTGGCCTGGTACGTAACAAATCTCAAAGTTAAATTTGGAGAACTCCTGGGCCCATCTCAACTGCCGTTGGTTGAGCACTCGCACAGTTCTCCAATACTCTAGATTCTTATGGTCCGTGCGCACTTGCACCTTCTGTTGTGCACCAATTAGTAGGTGCCTCCATCTCCGGAAGGCCTCATAAATCGCAAGAAGTTCCCGGTCGTACACCGTGTAGTTTCTCTCAGATTTGTTCAGCTTTCGCGAAAAGAAGGCACACGGTCGCCACTCGGACCCCTCCTCCCCCGGCTGCAGAAGAAGCACCGCCCCTATGGCTCTGTCAGAAGCGTCTGTTTCGACCCTCAGCTTTTTTTGTAAATCCACATGTAGAAGTTGTTCGTCAGAGGCGAAGGCCTTTTTCAGTTCCTCAAACGCTCGCTCCGCCTCCCCCGTCCAAACAAACTTCTTTTTGCTGCTGAGACAGTCCGTGATGGGCGCCGTCAGGTGAGCGAAGTTTCGGATGAACTTACGATAAAAGTTTCCAAACCCTAGGAACCTCTGCACATCCTTCTTAGTCTTGGGGGTTTTCCATTCCAGCACCGCTTGAACCTTGCCGGGGTCCATGGCCAACCCCTTGTCTGACAAGCGGTACCCCAGGAATTCCACCTCCTTGGTATGAAACTGACACTTCTCCAGTTTCACCCACAGTCTGTTGGCTTGCAGCCTGCTCAACACTTCTCTGACGTCTCTCACATGTTGCTCCTCATTCTCCGAATACACCAACACGTCATCTAAGAAGGCCACGCAATTCTTGTAGAGCAAAGGCCCCAGTACATGGTTCATAAAGGCTTGAAAACACGCGGAGCCTGCTTGTAATCCAAAAGGCATAACGAGATATTCAAATGCCCCCAAAGGGGTGAACATGGTGGTCTTCCATTCATCCCCTTTCCTTATACGTATCAGGTTGTACGCCCCCCTTAGGTCCAGCTTTGTAAAAATCTTTCCTTTTCGCACCCTGGTCAAAATATCATCAATCCTGGGCATAGGAAAAGCCACCGGCTCTGTCACTGCATTTAGGGCCCGAAAGTCACATACCAGCCTCGGCTTGTCCGTGTTCTTTTTATCCACAAAAAACACTGGGCTACCCCCCGCTGCCTTGGACTCTCTGATGAAGCCTCTCTTCAGGTTCTTGTCAATGAACGCTCGCAACTCCTGCATCTCCCTGTCTGACATGGCATACAACCTGCCTACAGGAAGCTGTGCTCCAGGGAGTAAATTGATCTGGCAATCAAAGGGCCTATGCGGGGGTAGTTGGTCAGCTTCCTTCTCGCTGAACACGTCGCTGAGATCAGCATACTGTGATGGCACCTTCCCCTTCTCCATCACTTCCGTCCCTGCTAGGGTGGCTTGGGCCCCTGCTGACCCCTTTTCCCCCCTGCAGTGTTCTAAGCAATGTGCGGAACCGAAGGAAACCACTCTTTGATGCCAGCCCACCAGCGGATCATGTAGGGCTAGCCAGCTCATTCCCAAAATAATGGGAGCGCCTCCCAAGGTGGCCACATTAAACGCTATCAGTTCTGTGTGCCTTGCCACCCTCATTATCATTGGGATGGTCTGCAAGCTGACGCCTCCTCCCAACAGTTCTCTGCCATCGATCGTGGTCACCTGCAGGGGGTTGCTTAAGGGGATAGTCTGTATCTGGTGTTCAGCAGCAAACTCCTTGCTCATGAAATTGCAGGAGCTGCCTGAGTCCAACAGCGCCTTTATTTTTAGGGGGTGTCCATTTTGCAACTCTAGCGACACTTCAATCACTAGAGCAGGTCGAGGAGCTTCTGGCACTGGCACTTGGGGAAGGGGCACTTTCACTGCTCTTTGGCCTGGCTGCAGTGCCCTGCTGGCAACCAGGCGTTGGCTTTTACCTGCTCCGTTTCTCCCTGCTCTTCCCCCTCAACAGTTCCCACCATCCCTTGCCATTCCTTCCTCTGGGGGCAGACTCTGGCAAAGTGGCCTGGCTGTTGGCAGAGATAGCATTTCCGGGGTCCCTTTCCCTCCTTCTTCGCCCCCTCACTGGGCTTTGAAACTGCGCGCGCGCGGGCTGTTCCGATTTCCATCGGCTCTGCCGGCGGGAAAGCTGGCTCAGGAATGTCTGGAATGCGTAACTCCTTCCAACGTTCCCCTCTCCCTTCCCGCCTCTCCAAGGCTCTTGCCTCTTGGCGCGCTCCAATGGTCAGCGCAGATTTGGTCAGCTGATCCATAGACACCGCCCTGGGGCTCCTGGCCAGCTCGTCTTTCACAGCTGAAGAAAGACCTTCTTCAAATAGCATCTGAATGGGTGCTGCCGATAAATCCCACCCCAATCTGTGAATCAGCATGGTAAATTCAGTCCAGTACTCACGGACAGATCTGCTTCCCTGCTTGCAAGCCATTAGCTGTCTGCGCACTACCCCCTCCTCAATATCGCTGGAGAACATGATATCCATTGCACGAAAGAATTTCATAGTGTCCTTCAGGATATCGTTGTGCGTTGCCATCAGGGGTCGAACCCAATCTCGCGCCCCCTTCTCAAGATGCCCAATTACGAAAGCAACTCGGGATTCCTCATCAGGGAACTCATCAAACTGCACATTCAGGGCATATTGCATTTCAGTCCTAAAGGCATGGTAATCCTTGGGGTCCCCCCCAAACTTCTGCACTAATCCTGGTACCTTTCTGGGGAACTGAGTGGTTCTCCCCTTCTTGTCTGCATCTTGAGCCCTCCTCTCCTCGAGCCTCGCCGTCTGCAGCGCAAGTTGGACCTCCAATGCTCGGTATCTGTCTTCCAAGCTTGGACCAGCTCCACCTCCTGCGGCTCCGGCTCCTGCTGGGTCGCTCATGATGCCTTCTCCTGCACAGGCAGCGTACAGAGACTGTCGGACTGCTGTCAGGGGATGATTAGCTGCTTGTGCTTAAAATAGTGCCCCCTTCAGAGTTTGTGCGACCCCACAAACCTCTGTGTGTGACAGAGCTCCTCAGACATGTCTGCTCTAGTCACTTGTAGAGTCCGACAGTGGCTGTCTGCGGAAGCGCTTCCAGCAAAGAAGTTCCTTAACGGAAACGCGTCTCCTGGACTCACGACGTGACAGCTTCCGGCGAAGCATAGGTCTCCCTGCAGTTGCTTCTGCCACCTCCCCGCTATTTTCGCTCGAAGTGTCTCTCACCCCTTTCTCTCCCCTGCTGCTTCCTGCCTGGGCTGCTGCGTCTCTCTCAGCATTACTGAGATCCTCCTCCAGAGACCCCGCGCTCCCCCTGCTGGTCCCTGCTTTGGCTGTTGACTCTCTCCCAGTCTCTGGGAGCCCTACCACTTCCCTTTCCTCCGATGTCAGTTCCCTGACAATATGTTATGGAAAATTATTTGTTTTTTAACTGTTTTTATGTTGTATTTTGTTTCTTTTTTATTTTTTTCATTGTTATATTTTAAAAAACTTTAATAAATATCTTTTTTTTAAAAAGACTCTGCCTTAGCCTGAGAGCAGGGGGGTTAAGAAGCCCTTGAGAAAATTTTGGGTCTGTAGCAATCCAGGGTTTGGCAATGTAGTTATCTTTTCGTCATACACACTGGGCTCTGCTTCATCGGATATTCTTTTAATTATTTCATTGGACAGATTGATTAAAGAAAACAAAAAGCACCAGGAACTAATTTTGGGCATTTGTTCAGAAAAGGACGACTTGAAAGACGAATTGAAGAAAAGAACAGAAACTGAAAAACAGCACCTTGGCATTATTAAACAGGTATGGAGTTTTAGGCATATTCATGCCTTGTTCAAGATATTTCACTTGTATTTCTATTTGTACTTTCAGATACTTGGTTCAGTGTTCGTATTTCTTCATATACCTGTTGACTCAGAAGTGTCCCACGGAGTTCAATGAGTCCCAACTCTAGGCTGTGTATAGGAAGGTTGCTGCCTGAATTGCCTTGAACTTTTGTTTGGCAGCAAATATTTAGTGTTAGAGTGTTTTCAAGGGAAATAGTATATCTTTTATTTGCACTGAGATGTACATGGAAGCCCCTGGGGCAATATTTTGATTCTCTTTTTAATAGAGCATCATATTGCATTATATGTCACTGTTTAGTTTCCCATGCTTACCAGAAGTAAAAGTGTGTTAAACTCAGCCTTGTAAACAAGGCTACAAAATTACTACCCTGCCAGATGTTTTGTGTTTTTTAACTGCTAGACTCTGGGAGCTGTCAAAGGAGGGACCATCTCTCTAGCAGCCTGTAGGATTTCTGTGTTTGGCCCGACTGGGAAGAGGGATGGAGTGCTTTGTCCCTTAGATATCAGATCGCTCCTTATTGCCTGTGGATACCAGATGAATACTTAAGACCACAGCTGTGCTGAAATTATTGTCAGAACTTGGAACCATGATCACTGGAACCATGATGGTGATGGCAATATGGTTTGATTTGCAGTATACCAGCACCACATGATGCATATTGCTGCTTTAGGTTGTTGAGATCTTTTGCAAACTGCTCCCAAAGTATAAATGCAATGACATTTTTAAAAACCTCTACTCAAGTTACAAATTTTGCAGATCACTTTTTTGGCTCATGGCCGAAATACATAATGTTCTCTTTGCAGTTAGAGGCCAGAATAGAGGATCTCCAAAAAGAAGTTAAAGCTGCTAAAGATAAACTGCTATCCCAAGATGCTGCTGCGAAAAATGCCATACAACAACTGCACAAAGAGATGGCTTTTCGTACAGATCAGGTGACTCTTTTTTTTAAAGTTCTTGTTGTGCTTTCTGTAGGAACGTGAAGGATGATATAGGCACTGTATGCATTAAATATCTCCAAGTATTTAGTTGAAAGCTAAACATATTTTGGCTGGTGCTGATGACTGTACAGTGGAACCTCGGGTTGCAGACGTAATTCGTGACGGAGGCACGTCCGCAGCATTCGCATCCTGAAGTGCCACGTCTGCGCCGACACCAGTGCAATTCGGCACCTCTGTGCATGCACAAAACGTGATTTAGCGCTTCTGCACATGCGCGAGTGGCGAAACCCGGAAGTAACCCGTTCTGGTATTTCCGGGTTTCTCGCAGTCCGTAACCCGAAAACACGAAACCTGAAGTGTCTGTAACATGAGGTATGACTGTAGATGGATGTCAAGTCACTCATATAATCTCCATTCTGGAATTTGCAGTTGCTGAAGATGTGTCCAGAACACATCCTCTGAGACAAGCTTTGGTTGTTGCAGCCATAGGTTATAATGTTATAAGGATAAAAGTTGGGGGTAGAGAGAGCCTTGAAGGCAAGGTGAGATATATTACCATCCCATGTGTGCATAGTAATAAGACACCTCCTGTTAAAACTAATATGGTGAGACAGTAGTCAGCATCCCATTACTACTGGTGTTCTATTACAGTGGACACTCGGGTTGTGAATGTGATTGGTGCGGGAAGCATGTTCACAACCCACAGCACCGCATCTGCGCAGGTCGTGATATGGCGCTTCGGCGCAAAGCGTGATGTAGTACTTCTGCGCATGCGCCAAAACCCGGAAGTAACCCGTTCCAGTACTTTCAGGTTTCCCGTGGTCCGTAACCCGAAATTGCACAACCCGAAGCATCTGTAACCCGAGGTATGACTGTACTGTTATCCAGACAGACAGAGTAATTATGTTTTCACAGTTACCAATACAGTCATACCTCTTGTTACGTTTGCTTCAGGTTGCGCGATTTCAGGTTGCGTCCCGCGGCGACCCGGAAGTACCGGAAATGGTTACTTCCGGGTTTCGCCGCTCGCGCAGATGCACAAAATGACATCATGCGCAGAAGTGGCGAATCGCAACCCTCAGATACGGGTTGCATTCTGCTCATGTTGTCAATGGGGCTCCAGAACGGATCCCGTTCACAATCAGAGATACCACTGTACAGCATAGTGTTGAGGCTGAAAGAGTGACGACTCTTACGCTGTAGGGCGCAATCTGAATCCATTGTACTCATTTTACATGGATAGAAATGGTGGGGTGGGGGGAGTGGCAGAATAAGAAAGGGGATGGTCCTACCCATTGGTCTTCTACAGATTACTCCTGGAAAATGTTCCCCACAACAAAAAGAGAGCTTCTCATCCCTGCTCTAAAGGTTATTAAAATGGCATAACCCCATTGCTCTGAAATGGTCAAGAAAGGGCAAGACACAAATGTGATAAGGGTTACAAAATACTATTTACTTATTTATCTGTATATTCTTGTTCCCTGTTATTTCCCCCTTTTTTCCTCCATTCCATTTATTTAATTTATTTTTAGACTGCAAGCTGCTTTGACCAGCAACGCATTTATTTTATCTGTTCTGGCTTTGAAAGGTTCGGATTAAAAGTCATTAAAAGTCCTAGGCTGAGTCATATTTTCATTTTCTTTTTCCACCTCCTTTCCAACATTTCATTGGAAGCTAGGCATTCTTCAGTCATGAATTTAGATCACATTGCTTCAGTTGCAGTGATTTTGTATTCTTATTATCTTGATGAATGGAGAGGGGAGGCATATATTCACTCTCATTACCTAAAGTAAACTTGTAGTGTTTGATATTCTAAGGCAAACAAGAAATGTGAAGAAGCCCGCCAAGAAAAAGAAGCCATGGTAATGAAATACGTTCGAGGAGAGAAGGAGTCCCTAGACCTCCGAAAGGAAAAAGAAATACTTGAAAGAAAATTGAGAGATGCAAATAAAGAAATTGAAAAGCAAACTAACAAAATAAAGCAGCTTTCCCAGGAGAAAGGACGTTTGCACCAGCTCTTTGAAACCAAGGTATATCCACTTCATGTTGAGTTTCTTTTGTATTCCTGCGGCTTACCTTGAATTCCAGAAATGGGATTAAAATGCTGAAATGACTTGGCATCTCTTTCAAGTGAATGGGAAATAGAATATATTGAGTCAGATGAAGTTGAGAGTAGAAAGGGGGCTGATTTGAATACAGTGGCAAAAAGCTACACTCCTATAGACCTTAATCCCAAATCAGGGTGTTGTATGGTGCATGATCAAATAAATATGTGGCATCTTTGTTTCTTCTTTTTTTTTGGGGGGGGGAGAGATGAAGGTCTCCTTGTCTAGAAAACTTAACTACCTAGAATGAAGATGCTCAATGTATATTTATATGTTGCATGCAAAAATTAAGGTTGCACTTTTGGGTTTCTAGCATAATTTTTTAAATATAGGTCCCCCCCCCAATAATTATTTTCTTATATGTTTTTTACTTGCATATACTGACTATTGAGCTTCCCTGAAAGTGAACTCTAAGACAGAGGTGAACTGCTGACCCACACGGCTAATCTGGTCCACCCGTCCTTCTTTACCGGACTTTCACAGACCTTGGCTCAGTTGACTGCTTCTTGCAATTGACAGCAGCTGGTTTAACCCTCTCTCTGTCTAGCCCAGTGCTGCGATGGGGATGGAAAATCTCATGCACTGCACTTCTCTGCTGATCTGCCCTGCCTCCATTACTCGATAATTTTTCCAGGAAAAATAGTCCTATTAGAGTTCAGGACTGGACAAGTGGACCCTGGAAGGTTTTTTTGGGGGGGATTTTGCACTGCTTTCTCGCTTCAGAGAATGATTTCAATACTATGAAGATTTTGCTGCCCCCACATGGTGATATTGATATTTTCTTTGACACTGGATTTCCTGGAAACTGTGTAATCATGTCTAAGGCATTTTTGTACATTAAAATGCTTCTGTCTTATTATAAAGCAGTTGAAGAATGCAAAACCTACATTTAGCAGAATGTTTTTTCCCCCAGTACAGATATTGTGTTGCTTTTTCTTTCTCTTCTCCTCCAAATTGCATGTGTTTACAATGCCAAATGAGGAAAGAAATGACCTCTAAAGCTAGATGATATTAAGGAAGAGAAGGAGGAAGGATGAGGGGAAAGACAAGGAAGGTAGAGGAGGAATAGATGAAGTGAGAAGTTGGGGCAGGGCAAACACAGGATTTGAAGAGCTCTCAAGAATTCAGATGTGATACCTTATTATACATATGTGTTGCCATAATATATGACACGAAGCATTGCATTATCAATAGTCACATTAGATTGCAAAACAGAAGTTCAAAGGCTTTTCCAGAGATGAGACCTTTTCAGCGTGACTGTCATAGTTCAGTGACAGGCAAGCAGAATTCCCTGAAGACAAGAAGACTACAAATACATTTTGTTCCACTTCAGTGAAATCATTGTGTGCATGCTTAACTCCCCACTGCTTGCAGAAAGGTCGCATGTATTTCTGCCACTCTGGGCCTATCCATTTAAAAGGCTTCATTTCAAACCTAATAATCTAAAATTATTCTTTTCAAGGAAGCTGAAGCCACCAGAATGTCAAGAGAAATAGAGAAATTAAAAGAAGAAATGAACTCTCATGTGATCAAAGTAAAATGGGCCCAAAACAAATTGAAGGCTGAAATGGATTTACACAAGGTAGGTGTGTTAATGTTATAGAGGGACATTTTCACTGCAGCTCCAATGTCTCTTTGTAAAGCATGTGGTGCAAGGTTTGATTGGCTGTTGCTGTGAATGTAGGACAAGTTGATTAACACAATGGGAGCGTAACTGGAATGAGAGTGGGGTTTTTTTAATGGTGCTATTCAGTGTCTGCATGTAATCGGAGCAATGAAAGTTGGAAAATGGGTAAAAGGTTGAGAACTGGCATGAAATGAAAACCTATAAACTTAGCAGTGTAGTTCTGCTGTAATTCTGCGCAGGAGACCTTCTCTTCTGGATCAGACAAGTTACCGGTGAAAGATTTTTGGGTTGCACTAAACACTTCATTAGTGACACGGGTGGCACTGTGGTCTAAACCACAGAGCCTAAGGCTTGCTGATCGGAAGGTTAGCGGTTCGAATCCCCATGACGGGGTGAGCTCCCGTTTTTCGGTCCCAGCTCCTGCCAACCTAGCAGTTCAAAAGCACGTCAAAGTGCAAGTAGATAAATAGGTACCGCTCTGGCGGGAA
Source organism: Podarcis vaucheri (assembly GCF_965113315.1). Classification (NCBI taxonomy): domain Eukaryota; kingdom Metazoa; phylum Chordata; class Lepidosauria; order Squamata; family Lacertidae; genus Podarcis; species Podarcis vaucheri. The sequence continues at coordinate 52,145,487 of NC_138763.1, read as the reverse complement.
GGTAAACGGCATTTCCGTGCACTGATCTGGTTTCACCAGAAGCGGCTTAGTCATGCTGGCCACATGACCCGGAAAAACTTTCTGCGGACAAACGTCGGCTCTCTTGGCCACTAAAGTGAGAGGAGTGCCGCAACCCCAGAGTCGTTTGCGACTAGACTTAATTGTCAGGGGTCCTTTACCATTACCTTTTTAAACACTTCACTTGGTGGGGATGGACAAGTAGGCATTTCTTAGTATTGTGAGGCTAAAAAATGTTTCAAATTCATAGTGACCCAATAGTCAAGAATTTAACACATCAAAAAGTTTCACACAGACAGCTCTTGGATAATAATGGGATCTTCAGCCAGTGTCTGTTCAACAACCATATCTTAGGTATGGGGTGGTGGTGTTGTGATGTTCAGATATGCCCTTGGTTGCTTAAGGAAAGCAGTGAAGGCTGCCACCCCATCCTGTCCACGTTTGTTCAGACACTGGTCCTTCTGACGTCACTGAAGTTTACTCTCAAAATAGGTATAAATGAGATTACAATCTAAGCCTTTATGTTCATTCGTTTCCAAAGAATTTAGCTTTATTTTTCTATTGGATTTTTAATTTCGTCCTCTGCTGCTGGCATTAAGCAGGAATTTTCTCATTTCCATGCAGTCCTGAACTTACTGTCGTTGTTCTACATACAGTGGTACCTTGGGTTAAGTACTTAATTCGTTCTGGAGGTCCGTTCTTAACCTGAAACTGTTCTTAACCTGAAGCACCACTTTAGCTAATGGGGCCTCCCGCTGCTGCCGGAGCACAATTTCTGTTCTCATCCTGAAGCAAAGTTCTTAACCTGAGGTACTATTTCTGGGTTAGCAGAGTCTGTAACCTGAAGCGTATGTAACCCGAGGTACCACTGTACTCATTTAATGGTAGCTAACCATTGTTAATCGGTTTTCCAGGACACCAAAGATCGGCTTAAAGAGGCAACCGCAAAAGTCACTCAAGCGAAAGAGGAAGCTGAGCAAATACGAAAGAACTGCCAAGAAATCATAAAAACATATCAAGTGGGTATAATGTTGCATGAAGCAAAATTAAGATGTTGAACTTGAATATAGGTTTTCTTTTCTTGCATGTCCCACACTCGCCTCTAGCCCTGTAGCTGAAATGATACAATTCTTTCCCAAAACCTATCTGATCTAATGTCATTTCTAAATTAATTAATTGTCCTGGCACAGGGAAATCCAGATACGTTGCTTGCTATTTCATCTTACTCTAGCCATGTGTTCTGATCTTCTGCACAATCGCATCCAATAGAAAGATCTTTCTATTCTGCTGAGTGTACATAATATTATAGTTATTTTTTAGCCACCATACAACCTAGAGGTACTGACCTAAGGTGTAGTGAATACCTGTGTGTGGTAAGGCTAGGGACCAAGGATACTAATTAAATTATGCCCAAGACTCCTTAAGTGGCATGCCATAGCCACCACCCAGCTTTTCTCAGGGCTGAGTTTCCTCTTCTCAGGTGAGAAATCTTCAGTCCAAGTCTAATGGAGGGCACTGGTTCTAATCTTTCTATATGACAGAACAAATGCAACATCTAGAAATAGTATAACCTTTTTGCTTTCACATCTAGAGAATGCAGGTTTCACTATCCACACACACTTAGATTTCAAAAACACAAGTTCTGATCAGGTGATCTCATAACTCTCCTGCCTGCAATAAGCATGTCCTTGCTTATTCTTGGGAGACTGAGGGGTGACATTACACAAAGAAAGAGAGTCTGTTGAGTGGCAATAACATCTGATGTCATTCCTATGCCTCCTTATTTATCCTTGGGGATATTGATTGCAGGAGAGAGCCATTCTGTATCTTGACCACGCATATGCTTTCCCTGTGTAATATCTGAATGGGGGAGCATATGCATGTCCCTCGTGGCAAATTGCACATAGTCCACACACATCTGGTATCTTATGTTTGTTGTTTCAGAGTGATTGTCTCTCCCTTTTGCATGTTACCCACAGTGCTAAAAGCAGTGATCTGTTTCCAAACTTGACTTAGAAGAAAATAAGCTCATAGTGTTTGGACTTTAAGTCTGGGATAGATGATTGTAACATAACTTGTACAATAAATAAGGTCTTTTCAGTTTATGAATTGGCATGTGAAGATTTAATAGTGCTCATTCCCTCGCCTTAGGAGTCTGAAGAAATTAAATCAAATGAGTTGGATGTAAAACTCCGACTTACAAAAGGAGAGCTGGAAAAACACTTGCAGGAGAAGTCTGACCATCTAGAGGTAAAATATATTACTCGCTTCAGTGGTTGCATTTTAATGAGGGTTAAGACTCGTACTGGGGGGGAAAGAGTATAGTGGTGGGTCCAAATCGTAATTGCTGTGTAGATTGAAGTGGACAGGATTGGATCCCATTTTCCTCCATGTTGTATGCAGAATTGTCATTTTTCTCTTTCGAAGGTACATCATGCCAAAATAAAAGAACTTGAAGATGTGAAGCGAACTTTTAAAGAGGGTATGGATGAGCTACGAACTCTAAGGACAAAGGTGAGAGAGAAGAATTCCTTGTAGCCAAAAGAATGAAAGCAAAGAGAAGGAAAACTAACTATTATTTACCTAGCTAGTTTGACTAGATAGATCAGTGCAAATTTGACTTCCAGGGACCTGATGGTTCTGTACGGTATATAATGGCATTGTACTAGCAGTAAGTCCAAGAACTAAAATAATGTGGCACAACCACTTCATCTCTTGTTTCCTGCATTGCTTGTTACAGAGGTTGAAAAGAGGTATTTCAAGTGCCCTTCTAAAGAAAGAAGTATTGAACTTGGCAAGAAGTTCAGAGGATTTGGGCCAAACATAGTCTCTCAAAAAAATTATTGCAGCAGGCATTTCTGTGGTGCCACCACCCTTTTCCTGACCTTGACGTTTTCCTTCTGGAGTTGACATGGTAGCTGTGAGAAGATTTAACTCCCCAAGCAAAGGAAAGAGTTCCTGAATGGCTAAGAGAGCTGCTTCAGGGCCATGATCAGCTCTTTCGACTTTGAATTCAAGTACTGTCACTGAAATGGCTCCAGTGCTACCACAAAATTTATTTTTTGTACAACAGGCAGATAGGGCCAGGAGGGAGAAGGGAAGTGGAGATAGGTATCATATTTGGAGTCTCATTTGATTAATTCCATAAGGATATATGATGTGCATTATTTGCTGATTTATGTCGTGATAAAATGTAAAAATTTTAGTTTTCAATTGTTGTTCTGAAAAATGTAATAAATGGCATCATCTGTCAGTAGAGCCTTCAAACTCCCCTAAAATCAGGTAGGAAACCTGTCTGTTGCTAATTTCCATTAGAGAGCCACCAATTCACAAGATGTTAAAATGTAATACATTTGCATTTCACTATATCTCCTAAGCATTTAGGATGCAGGGCTATATCTGTGGTTCCCCCCCCCTGCAAAGTTTGGGGGGGGGAACTTACTGCTTTATATTAAAAGCTGGTTTCGATTCTGCTGAGTTCAGGCAGGTGGTGGTTCTTTTTTCTTTCTTTGCCATACTTTCCACACACTTTGTTAAAATGGCCTATCCGATTACGGTAACTGTAGCTAACAATGCCTGGAGATCGGGTGGCTTTTTCTCTTAACTTTAAAACCCCAAACCTTGAAAATGACAAGTAATTATACTTTTGTCAGAGCACTTTCCCAAACAGATCGTGTCCCTTCTTGTAAACAGATAGGTAGGGAAAGAATTATTTAAATGAAGAAGTTGATGACAAAAGCAAGATTAGGATGGGGGAGAAATAGGTTAAGTTTCAGGTACCTTGTGTCTGTGCAAGTTAAATGAAACAAAATCTTAATGTTTATACAACACAGTTTCAAAAAATATATAACAAGGGGACGTACACAATAAATACAAAATGCTACAATATGATCAATAAAGTTTGGCTGGTAAAAAGAAATCACATTTGAAAGACCTCTGCACCTAAAAGAAGGCACCAGGTATGCTAGTGGCAAGGCGTACCACCAGACAAGGCCTGCCATGTTGATGGCTTGGTCCCTTGTCAAGGGGCATGGGGCACTACTGAAGTGTCCCATCAGAACAACTCAGTGAGTGATGTGGCACATAAGGAATCAGGTGGTCCTTAAGCCGGGTAGAAAATTGGCAACAGGTACAGCTCTCTCAGCAAAGAAGTAAAATGTTGCCAGTAATCTGCTCCTGTGAGTACTGTAGTCTGGTCTTTGCATTCTCAGATACAAGGGGAAGCACTGTGTAAAGTGTTTGTGATTCAAAAAGCTAATAAAATCTACCAGAAAGAATGAAATGCGCCATTTACTTTAACAAGTTCTGCTGTTTTTAGGTCAAGTGTCTAGAGGATGAACGATTGAGAACAGAAGATGAATTATCAAAATACAGAGAAATTATTAATCGCCAGAAGGCTGAGATTCAGAATCTGCTGGACAAAGTGAAAACCATAGATCAGCTCCAGGAGCACCACCAGAGGTAAGATAGTTACATTTTGGTTTTATAGAGCAGATTTTAAAAATACATATACAGTGGTGCCGCACAAGACGAATGCCTCGCAAGACGGAAAACTCGCTAGACGAAAGAGTTTTCCGTTTTGGAGGTGCTTCGCAAAACGAATTTCCTATGGGCTTGCTTCGCAAGATGACAATGTCTTGCGAGTTCCTGCTGGTTTTTTCCCCTCCCCCCCTTTTCTAAGCCGCTAATCAGCTGATCCGATCAGCAGATAAGCCGCTAATAGCGCTAATCCGTCAATGGGCTTGCTTCGCAAGACGAAAAAACTGCTAGACGAAGAGAATCACAGAACGGATTCTTTTCGTCTTGCGAGGCACCACTGTATTATACTTAAAGAGTACTGTTCTTTTAACAAATAATTGATGCTGCCACCCAACTTGTGTACAATCCAAGCAAAGTTTTGTGTGGTATAAACCTTACTGAATGATTTAACCTTGGACATGGCATATAATATTTTGTTGCTGTTTGATATTTCTAGAGTTAGCACCAACTTCAGTTCAACTTGGTATTTAATACCCTGGAAATGACTATGTCAGGGGAAGAAAGTTTTTAAAAAGAGGTAGTTTGATTTGATTATTCAAAACTACATGTTTATGTTTAATGTTGTGTTAAAAGCATAGGATTTTAAGCTATTTTAAGAAAACTATTGGACCCTTATCCAGATTCATAGTGACTGAGTGAAAATACAAAAGTCTTCACCTGGTGATGTCTGTGGACCCTGGCTAGTCCATGATCTTAAAATGAATAAAATAGTTCAGGTTTTTTTTTAAAGTCATTTACTTACTATCAATGGATCTCAAAACTGTTTACAGTGGTGCCTCGCAAGACGAAAAGAATCCGTTCTGTGATTCTCTTCGTCTAGCGGTTTTTTCGTCTTGCGAAGCAAGCCCATTGACGGATTAGTGGATTAGCGCTATTAGCGGCTTTTAGTGGCTTATCTGCTGATCGGATCAGCTGATAAGCGGCTTAGCGGCTTAGAAAAAGGGGGGGGGAGGAAAAAAACCAGCAGGAACTCGCAAGACATTGTCGTCTTGCGAAGCAAGCCCATAGGAAATTCGTTTTGCGAAGCACCTCCAAAACAGAAAACTCTTTCGTCTAGCAAGTTTTCCATCTTGCGAGGCATTCGTCTTGTGGGGCACCACTGTACATCAAAAAATCATAGTACAGCATATAGGTATACAATAAGCACAAGCTCCACATTTTTTTAAAAGCGTCTAGATATGCAATAAAGCACAATATTGATGTATGTAACAATCATATTAATATAGAATTAAAAAAGCAAAACAGAAATACCTGCATAAATTTTTTAACCCTAAATCTCAAAAATGTGCTAGTCACACAACTGCTCTCATAATCTCTCACTTTCATCAATCACGTCCACATACAGCTTAATGAGGTACAGCTTAATGAGGTTAATTTTTTTTAAGTCACATCATTTAATCAATCCCTTACGTTCAACAGCCAGTAATAATCCAGTACACCAATTATTAATAATCAAAGTAACAGCCAGCAACCAATAGTAATCAAACTCTCCACATTTCAACTACTTCAATAAACCTAGTTCACCCATACTGAACTAACAGGTACTCCTTCCTGCCTCTCACCTGGGTGAGTGGGCATTTCGAAACCAGGGCAGGGGACTCTCACCCTGGAAGGGGCAGTAAGAAGTATAAAACTTTTGGATCCAAACAATAAAATCATAACAGATAACGGTGCTCCAACAACCCTACCATGTAACTAAGCCACATTACAATGCTGGCAACAAATGTTGTACTGTTGATAAATAATAAACACCATGCTAGTGAAAACATGACACAACATTGGGCTGGTTGTACCCACACCTTCATGGCAACCTAAAAGGTATCAATCCTCTGATAAAACTTTGAAACATCCTTTGTTCAGGGTTTTTTGGGGGGACCTTTGGCCCACCCCATGTGGCTGAACTACAACTCTCATCAGCCCAGCAAGTACAGTGGTACCTCGCAAGACGAATGCCTCGCAAGACAAAAAACTCGCTAGACGAAAGGTTTTTTTGTTTTCGATTTGCCTCGCAAGACGAATTTCCCTATGGGCTTGCTTCGCAAGACGAAAACGTCTCGCGACTTTGTTAAACCGTTAAAACCGTGCTTCGCAAGACGAAAAATTCGCTAGACGGCAAAACTTGCGGAACGAATTAATTTCGTCTTGCGAGGCACCACTGTATGGGCAATGGTGAGGGATGATGGGAGTTGTAGTTCAGCTCAAGCTTTCCCACACCTGCCCAATACATATTATCATTTTAGTTGCAACAAGGCGTTACTGTTACAAAACAAATTTTAATACAAATTTTAACAATAAATTTTAAAATGATTTATTTTCCGAACCACCCTCCCCCCCAAAAAAAAATCATTGTGGCATGTTGGCTAGAGTAGTGGGGCTTAGGTATGGTAAACCCAGAAACTCAAATAGTGTGCAGGTCATTGTCTTGGTCTAAATCTTTGCAGACTACTTGTGAGAATAAAAATGTGATAACTGCAAATCTGATTTAAAATAAATTATCCTATAGTTAATAGTTTACAACATCCTTCTCCTTATTACTCCTCACTTGATCACCGTGAATTTGTAGCTCCAGGCCTATCACATTGACTCCACTTTCTCAAGAACTTCCCCACCTCTTTCTTTCCATTTCGAGTCTCTCTCTGTTTGGCTTGTTATTAACTGTTTGCATAGGCTTATTAAAATCTCCCTTATTTTTAAAAATAAAAACCTCCATTTCTCTGCAGTTTTCTTCAATAATTAATCTGCATCCCTTCATCCTCTTCATCTCCTTGAGAAGTGCCTTGCTTTCATACCATGCAGTCTTTGACCTGGGTCCCAGTCACAATTTTTTGTCTCCCTTAAAAGAACAGTCAATTAAAATAACAGACTCTGTAATTGCTCCTTGTTTAACATCAGCAAGACTCCATTTAATTACAGTGGATTTACTTCTAGAATTCAGACTTGGAAATTACAGAACAAACTAACTTACGGGCAACCGGAACAAAAACATCTGTGCACAATCATGTTTCCATATGGTGCGGGTGAACTAGGGCCTTGAGTATATTTTCAGCTTTCTTGGTGTTAAATGTGTTGCATACTGAATATAGGAGAGCATCATATAAATAGAGAACCACCCACACAGCCCAGGGCACTTGTAAGCAATAATTATCTGAGATGTAGCAATGTTTCAACAACTCTCAACCTCCCTTAGGATTTGTAGAACTGAGCATTTGCATTTCTTCCAATTAACATGGCAACATTGGCTTTTTCATGGAAATGTGCAATCACAGTGCCTGCAATTTGCAACTTATGAGTAACATCTTAATGATCAAAGTGAATCCCAAAATGAAACATTCCTTCATTTTGAAGTTAAAAGCTTTAACTATATGCCATCGTGACTGTGAGCTACAGCACGGGTTTCTAGCATTTATTTCACTTTGCAATAATGTAAACAGTAAACAGTAAACAGCTCAAGTAAACAGTCAATGTCCAAAAATTTGTATCTTGTATAGCAGAGCAGGCCTAGGCAACACCAGGACCAAAGCAGCCATGAGCACAATAGCTTTAACTGCAAAGTGTATATGAATTGTGCGGACTTGATAAACTAGGAAACTGTTAGTTGCCTGTCTAGTTTGAACTCCTCTTCTCACATCTCAAAATGATGTCCACTCTTGATTTCAGAGATGAACAAGAGATTAACTCCTTGAAGGAAGAAGTGGGCAGTCTCAACTCTCTGCTTACTGACTTCCAGAAGGACATTGATGGCAGCCGGAAAAGAGAATCGGAGCTATTGGTCTTCACTGAAAAGCTGAGTACTAAGAACGCCCAACTGCAGTCGGAAACCAACTCCCTACAAATGCAAGTAGATAAGATCACCTACAGCGAGAGAGAGTCTCAGAATCAGCTGGAACTAGTGAAGCAAGCAAGAGATGAACTGGTAAATCAGAATTTCAATTAATTGGTTAAGGCTTATGTAATTAATGTTTTTAATTGAACCCTAAGCCCTGGAATAAGCCTGGATGTATTCCTGCTGCTTCTGCTGTTGCTCAATAAATAGCATAATTAAAATAGAGATGCTACAGTTGGGCCAAAGCACGATGAAATAATTCCTGCCTACCTGAAGAAAACCTTGAAAATGTCATCAGCCCCTGCCTTTGAGCCAGTCAGCCAATCGGCACAAAGGCAGATGCATCTTACTATATTTATAGTGAATAGGAGAAACCCTGCTTCCGTGTGCCACTGCTGAAGCCAAATTTGGCAGATTTCTTCTTGGGGAGGGGGTGCTATTTGAATAAACATGGGGCAGTCTGAATAGGAAAAAAACACAGCCAGGTACATGCATAATGCTCATTATAACTGGCCCATTAACCGGCTTGACTTAGGTAATAGCTGGGGATGACGGGTAAGAAGCATTGCACCACAAATGGTTTAACAACTGAAGGCTTTGCCTCCCGCTGTAAATCAAAATAGTATGGATCTCACTTTAAGGAAGTGGTGGCTGGCTCTCCAGCCTGGTTACTGGGAGTTCTGAAAATCTTCTATGCCTTGTGCAGTCCTCTGATGCTTCCTTGAGCTGTGCATCTTGTTGGCCACCTAATGCAAGTTTTCTGGCAGGTTGGCTTCTATGCAACATCCAAGCCCATTTGAAGCATTAAATAAATGCTTTGCAGTATGTGAAATGAATATATACAAGCTTACATTTCAGAAATTGGAAACTGGAATCACGTATAGCACAACATGGACAGCAAAGCTCTAAATTCTCTATAACTGTGGGAGGAAATACGGCCTGTGGAAGTATGAATGCTTGTACTTCATAACACATGGGGACAGCTAATCTGATCTTCCCATTCCTCACAACAGATTCTTATATTCCATGACAACCATATTCTACAAAGCCCCCAGGAACAATATGGTGTATTGGAATATAAGCAGTTGGTATATTGGGTCTTCCTTTTTCTTTTTGCAATGTGTTTTAAAATTGTATGAAATACTCAGTGGGCAATGGGGAAAGCAAATGATAACACATCATAATTTGGACTGTATAAATATATGTGTTTCATTTTATAAATTCAGGCAAGTAAATTGCAGAAAGAAGAGGAACTTCACAGAAACAATGTTCAAGCGTTGCAGGCTGAATTAGCATCTCAACAGAAAGCATTAGCAGACCTCAACACTAAAGCAGATGAATTAAAAGATGAGTTGGTTACGCAGAAGCGAAAGCATGCTGCAAATCTGAAAGACCTCACCAAGCAACTTCAGCAAGGTTAATATTTCTCAGACCTTGATTTGTATGGCTTTTCCCCAAAAACATTAGCACTGCATCAAATAATTTATGGTTTGTTCCCTTAGCACGAAGAAAATTAGATCAGCTTGAAAATGGCAACTATGATAAAGATGTCAGCAGTATGGGGAGTCGTTCTAGCTCATCAGGTAGGTCGTTTGATTAGTCTCATCAATTATTTGTTTAAAAAACCTCTACCAAAATCATGCCAATAAAACATATTGTAGTTCTCAAAGTATATTTTCACCAGCATGATTTCCCCCAACCACACCAGTTACTAACAGTTATCCCCCACCAGATTATAATACACATGAACCCACATCTGTTGAGATTTCGTATCCAACCAGTTCTATATTATTTATAGTAAATAGTAATTCACGGTAACTTTTTTTTCTTCAGTGAAAAAAAACACATTGGCTTATACAAGGAATGGATTACAATAACTGCAGTGCTTAATAAATGACAGTAGTTGATGACAGTCATACTTTATTACAGAAATAATTTATCTAGAACAGGACTTGTGTATTCACTTTATCAGGCAATTGGAAAAAGAAAACTCATCGGGCAACTTTAACTGCTCAAATGTCTGCTCTAATGTTCCAACCATTAATTTGCTCTGAGAGTTCTGAATCTCGAATACAATTGCAGTTGTGTGAGGCTACCATGAAATAATGGAATAGTTCTTGGAGAGTTTGACCCTAGCATTTATAGCTTGCTGGTTCTTTATATCTTCCTGACTATGTGTTCGATTGCAAATACAAATCAGTTACCTTTTTAGTATTGCTTCCTTGGAAGCTGGCAGTGCACAAATGAAAAATCAATTCATGTTTTACAACAGTGAATCTGCTGCTTTAAAATTCATTGCTTCTCTATTACTTTGAACATGGAGTGGAATTATCTGTCTGTGTAGAGGCCTGCCATCATCTTACAAGGTCTGTAAGTGGCGTCAAAGGCTCTGCACAAATCTAAATGTTTTGTTTTTTAAACCTCCATCATATTTCCATTTTAGTAGTCAAAAATGTGAGGCACTCGTGAATTTGACCAGATTCTAAACTGGAACAACACTTTACATGGTAAAGCTTTGGCACAATTCTGAATGTGTTTAACAATCAGGGTGGTAGTCACTTGTAATAGGACCTTCCTTTACAGTGGGCCACAACTGTGGATCTCAAAAGCTTCTGCAATTGGGTAGCCTCCTTTAAGTGTCCTTAGCAGAACCCATCCCCCTGTGATTTTTAATAGTTATTATAAATTTGGGTTGCTTTGCTGAGGTCTGCCTGAGTTCTATAGTTTGTCTGTACTAGTCTTGATTATTTTAATTTATTAAATTTATATACCACCTCTCATCAAAAGATCTCAAGGCAATTCACAACCTCAGGGCAGTTTAGGTTTTAGTACTATTATGAAATGGGTATTTTAGATTTTCATACTGTATTTTATATGTTAGCCATTTTTGTGGAATATTATGTCAAAATGCAGATTAAAATCTTTTATAATCCATAACTTTTCTTTATTTGATTGAGAACCATGCATTGCAATTAAGATGTCATTGGTTTTGACAGGATCGCTTAATGCTCGAAGCAGTAATGAAGATCGCTCGCCAGAAAACAGTGGCTCTTCAGTAGCTGTGGATCATTTCCCTGAAGTGGACAAGACCATCTTGATTGAGAGAATAGTAAGGTTACAGAAAGCCCATGCTCGGAAAAATGAGAAGATGGAGTTCATGGAGGATCATATCAAACAGCTGGTTGAAGAAATCAGGAAAAAAACCAAGTATGTACAACATATGGTCCATTTGGTAATCAGTTTGAAAAAATACAATGCAAGATGCTGTGTTTAAAGTTAACACTGGTACTCTGTATGGTAGCTGGATAACTTCATCGGGAATGGAAATGGCGCCAGACACCTCAATATAGCCCCAATGTATTTCCATGTTTTTTAGGGTGAGGGTGGAGGGCACGCTTCTGCAATGAAAGTTTCCTCCATTTCTCATATATAGGCGCTAATTTGGTAAACGAAATATCTTAATAGTAAACAGAACTTACCATAGAATTAAACTAAAATAGCAATGTTAATTAAACTGTAGTGATTCAAAGCTAATTATGTGTGTTGATGTATGTAAAGCAGTCTGTGCTGTTTTTTAAAAAAATCTGATTTGAACGTGGATTCTGAAAGTGCTTCCATAGCAATTTGCTGTTCTCTTTAATTACTACCTTTCATGCAAATTGAATCTTAGCAAATTACCCACTGGGAAGCATTAAGCCGAAAGTTTCCTTCACTATTCTTATGCTGGCAGATGTTAGACACTAAGCTCTTCACCTTTGCAAAAAAAAAAAAAAAAAAAAAAACCACATGGCACAGTTAATTTGCACAAGCTGTTTCAGTTTGAAGCTGCTAAGTAGTTGTGTAGCACACATCGCTGCAGCAAAGTGTACTGTACACCTACTTTCAGAATACAGTACATGATTGCTAAAGACACAAGCTGGAATCTATTTGCACTTGGTGACACTTGGTGTCATGAAGTCAAATAATTTTTGTCAGTTCCTCACTTTCTTTTTCACAATGAGAACAATACAGTGGTACCTCGGGTAACATACTCTTCAGGTTACAGACTCCGCTAACCCAGAAATAGTGCTTTAGGTTAAGAACTTTGCTTCAGGATGAGAACAGAAATCGTGCTCCGGTGGCGCAGTGGCAGCAGGAGGCCCCGTTAGCTAAAGTGGTGCTTCAGGTTAAGAACAGTTTCAGGTTAAGAACGGACCTCCAGAACAAATTAAGTACTTAACCCGAGATACCACTGTATAGCCAACTCTCATCAGTTGGAGACTACTTCAGCTAAACTCCCTAAGAAATGTACATATGATGGCTCTTAGAGTTAACAATGAGGACTAAATTTGGGAACACTAGTTAGAGTTTGGCTCTGCAGGCCACTGCTTGACGTCTGACCAAGTTTGTTTCCTTTTAATGGTGATGGTGATTCTGGGGACTATATGCCCAGCTGGAAACTGCTAGGACATGATGCTGCCGTTTTGTCAATTTAAATATCTTGAGGTTTTTGCTGGTGCCAAGACTAGCCATGGGGAATTATGAGCTTCTATTGTGTCTCGGAAGAAGACCATAGCTAGTTTGGCTAGGAAAGTTGCCTTTATGTTTAAATATATAAAACAGCATGGTTTGAAGTATTTTTGCTCTACCTAGAAACTATTCTTAATAAGGTAGTGTTCCCAGTGTAACATTTTTATAGAGCAATAATAGCATTTCTCCCACTGAGTTCACTCTGTGACACTCTGCGTGTAGGGACAATGCTGAGTTAGATGGACTAATTTTCTGACAGTACACATTAGCTGCCTGTGTTCTTTCATGTTGTCACTATCTTACACTGTTTTACTTTCTACAGAATAATCCAGAGCTACATTTTGAGGGAAGAAGCTGGCACATTGTCATCTGAGGCCTCTGATTTCAATAAAGTGCATTTAAGTAGGCGTGGTGGGATTATGGCCTCTCTCTACACATCTCACCCAGCAGACAGCGGGCTCACTTTGGAACTCTCTCTGGAGATAAACAGGAAGCTCCAAGCAGTCCTGGAGGACACTTTATTGAAGAATATTACCCTGAAGGTAATTTGAAATAGAAAATTAGAATACATCATGATTTTCATCGCACCTTGGTTGTTGTTTTTTAAGTGATGGTATATGACTGCAAGCTATTATAGAAAAAAGCCTTTTAGACATGCTCTGAACAAAGTTAAAATATCTAGGCAGACTGTCATGTGTACCCTGAAGTGAAATAATTTTGAGTAAATCTATCCTTTTTCTTACTAATGTGTGCAGGTTTCAAATTGCAGTGGACTTGAATTCATTCAACCTTGAAGACAAGGCACTGTTTTTTTGTTTAATTGGGTATCATAAAGTCCGCTAATATCCCCCTCTATTTTCTTCAAAGGAAAATCTGCAAACACTAGGAACAGAAATAGAACGGCTAATTAAGCAGCAGCATGAACTGGAACAGAGACTGAAGCAAACATAGCTGAGAGCAAGACCAAGGAGGCAGAAAAGACAGGTGCTCCATACCCTGTTGGTATATAACCTGGATATCCGCCAGTGTCTTCTGTCAATCCCATGAAGCTTTAATAAAGCAAACTGGAGTATGTTTATGAGCGAGGTTTACAAGGCCCAAGGCCCAGCGCTTGCTTTGCCTGAAGTGATGGAAAACTCTTGGTGAACTTTTCTGAATGCTATGTGCATCCATATTGCTTTTCACTGAAACAAGATATCAACATGCACCATTTTATGCACTTATATTTAGAGAGAGAAAAAATAGTAATTCTGCTTTGTGCAACTACAGTACCCTGTTAATGAAGAAGTTGGGTGGAAGGAAAGACTCTTGGGTTTTGCAGTTCTTGGGGGTGGGTAGTGATGGAGAGGGTTGTCCATTGGACATATTAAACTTATTGCCCTCCAGAGGATATATGTCTGGGGGAAACCAAACACTCACACACATGCACTTCCTCTCTTGGATTTATTTAAATTGGTTGATTTTATTTATAACATGCATTGGAAAAGACTTTCATAGTAGACTGTTCTCTAAGGACATGGTACTGCATATTTTATCAATTGGAGACGAGAGAATTTTTTAAAAATCCCTGCTGACTTCTTGGATATGAATTGGATTATTATTATTTTTTAATTAAAGAGAATAATTGAAAGAGAAACTTCTGCAGCTAATTGATGTGAGCTGTTGAAACCAGGCTTTCACCTACAGAGATTGCTAATAAAATACAGAGCTATTTATTATTTGAACCCTTGCAAGGCTTTGTAAATTTAAATGGAAATAGCAGTTGCATGTGTGTGCTGTGGCATAAACATATACTCTTGCTACTTTATCGCCTGTCTCATATCTGCCCATGTACTGGCAAGGCCATACTTCTACGTGGGTTGAAGAAGGAAAAGAGGTATTTACTAGGGAACTTAAGTTGTCTATACACTACAAAACTATGGTAGTCTGCTACAAGAAATGACCACATACAAGCTTTCTTAAGAATGGTGAGTGACAGCTTGTGACCCTCCATGTCTTGTTGGACTCTTATCTTCCATCCGTTCTAGTCAGCGTGGTCAGGGGCAATGGGATCTGCCCTGCAATCTGGAGGGCCACAAGCCTGGCACAGAATGAACAGAAAAAGCTACCCACTATTGGTTGCTGAAATGATAGGCACCGCCAGGAGACAATAATGAACAGCTGCATCTCTGCCAAAAATATGTATGTGAGCTTTGCGATTCCTAAAATACAAATTGCAAAGCATTGGAAATAACCGAGCACTTGAGTAGTCTTGCTGGTAGATAGCATGTACTTAGTAAAAGCTCAAGAGCAACAAGTAAAATTAAGTTATCAAGGCTGTTTTGGGAAGAGAAGAAGCTGGTGGGAACTCCAGGCTTTTCTCTTTCTCTTGCTTTGACGAGCGCTAGCATGCATTTCCAGGGAGCAGAGCAATAAAAGGGAGGCTCTGGTTTCTTCTGCTTTAAACCTTGAAGTGATAATACGTGGTTTTTCATGTTCCTTTTTGAGAAGAGGGCAGTGCATGTTCAGGCTTGAGCTTGTTCTGATAGGAGGAAGATGAAGCAGATGCTTGCCTTCCCCTTTCAGGAAGTCATTGGCGTACGGTAAATGCATTATTCCAACTAGGTCATTGCTTTGTTTTGCCTTATTAGAATATAGCAGCTTTGAAAAGCTACACTGCATCAAAAATTAAGGGTAATGAAAAGAAACTGACATATGCCATTCAAGTTTAATTAACTTTCTTCCTTCAGTCCCCCCCCCTTCCCCACCCAAGGGTGGAGGCTTGAGAGGAAGGCAGCCTCTATTTCAAGTTGCAAGGTTTCTTTTCATTTGTTTGTTTGAAATACAAATCTCAACTTGAACTTCTTACATAGTTTGCATGTGGAGGCTCCATTCCTCTTCTCACGTTTGTGGATTGAGTCTCACTTTGAGAGAACTGCTCTTTAAAAACAAAAAGGAACCCTAAACAAATGTATTTGTAGAAATATGTATATACTGCTAGAGTTTGTATTTTTTAAAAAGCCATGCATTTCATACTTATGTACAGTAGCAACATCACATTAGCAAAACATGTTTGCCTTCCAAATGGAACCTTTATGGTGCTGGGGAGAAGGAACTGTCCTCAGTCTTGTACATCCAAAATTAGACACTTTCCCCTGTTTAGTGTTACTTCATTGTGTATAAATTAGAACTGGAGTAACTGAAACTGTACAAGTCTGCAGTTTTTCCTTCAAGGGGGTCATTGTTAGTCACCAATTACTTGTTTTTAAGGGTCAGGAATTAAGGAGTGTTTGCACACAAAACCAACCAACCAACCAACCCAGAATTTCTTGGGGTTTTTAATGGCAGAAGTGTATTTTCAGAATAGTGCATCACTGCGCACCACAAATTTAGCCTATCTACTATATATGCTTGAAAAGTTGTATATTTGCAATTGCACTGAGTCTTGTTTAAAATACATCCAGCCCGGGGTGAACCTCCTTTTCTCCTTTCATGAGGAACACAGATGTTTTGGAAGGGAAGAACTTCCTTTTCACCTGTGTGAATTGGTCCAGGACAGAGTTTGACTTAGACTATTAAGATGAAAAAAGAGCTCAGAGAAGGGTGATGTGGTGGAAGCCATTATTTTGATAAGTCTTTTAATAGGCCTGATTGCTTATTCTTTTCTGAATGGAGGATATCAATAAACTCGAGTGTGTGCCTGGACACACTGATATGCCTGGACAGCAACTCCCAGCTTGTGGTAAACCAATTGTGTGATGGTAGATGGCACAAGCAGAACTGGATAGTTGGTGCTGTATCTGGTGTGAGCTATATTCAGAGTAGACCCATTGAAATTAATGGATGACTTAGCACCATTAATTGCAGTGGGACTACACTGAGTAAAACATAGAAGGCTACAACACTTAAGAGGTTTGCCACAAAGCCATCTGTTTTCATTGGCATGCAAAATGAAAAACAGCTTTTTGTATTGAGCGAGTGCTCTGTGCAGAATATGCCAACAAACAGGATAGTAACTGCTGCATGAACAACTTCTGTACTTTGTACAACCGGGAGACTGCACAACCCAAATTGTTAGAGTATGTCTCAAGGTATTTTCTAAAGGAAGTGTTCAGACAGACTATCAATTTGAATCAGCCCTTTGCATTTGAAGATCACTTTGAAGGTGAAATTATTGGAGAGCAATTTAATTTGATTGTATCTTTGCCATTCTTTCATAGATGCAATTTGCAAATGCTGTGAGGGCAACTTGACAAGATGAGGGGAGATCTGTAATTGACAAAAGTAGCCAGGGAAGATTCAGGTGAGAAATAGCAGTGCTGTGGGAGCAAAGGGTTAGCATGAGAAGGAAATAATAAATGTTATACTGCCCTTCATTCAAATATCTCAGGGCAGTTCACAACATAAAAACACAAAAGACATAACCCCAAAAAACAAACAAAAAACCCCTCCCACAAGCACATTCTTTAAAAAATAAGATTTTATCTTCCTGGGTTGCAGTCCCCACCCCTAGAACAGTTAACCACCTCTTCCTTCTGATCCAAATCTTTGTCACAGACGGTTGAATTTGCCATTTTATATGGGCAAGCCAATCATTATCACCATGACCAGAGCATCTTCATGGCCAGCATTGTACTTTGTGTTTGCACTGAATTGTGGAGTATGCACGACTCTATCAATATTGAGTTTACTTTACCACTACCATAGTTTTCTGCCTACCTACTTTTCTGTGCAGTAGAAGTAGCTTAGACCACCCAGAGGAAGCAGGCATACTTAATGCTATTCTTTTACCGTCAGAGGTATTTAGGTCAGCATATTAGGCCACCTTCTTTTTGAATATTCAGAATGCTTAATTAGAGACCTCTTCAGGGCTACCTGCAGCAAACCATCCAAATGATAAAAATGGTGATTCAGCCATTTATAGAAGAGGTTAGTAATAAAAAAAAACACCAGAGTTTTGTAGCGCCTTAAAGGCTAACAAATTTGTTATGGCATAGAAGCTTTCATGGGCCTGAGTCTTCATATGCATGAAATATTATCAAGCAGTATCTGGAGAAAACTTGCTCTAGGAATGGCACATGTTTTGCAGCATTGTATGTCCCCAGTACGCAACATGACGTCTTAATTGGTCTTTAATTCCTGATAATTTAAACTAATTAAATAAGGGAGTTTTCGTCAGACAATGGTAATACAAGGATTAGTGCATGCTATGAACAGGGAAAATATATATAGGAAATTGCTTCAATATGAAAATAAAGAAATTAGAAAAAATAAAGTGGTGTTACCACTATCTAATGCATTTCTGATGTTCCAAATAAACTGCACATTACTTTTCTTCCTTTTCAAAGCCCGTTCAAGAAAGAAAGTATATTTAAGAGTAACCCAGTCCTTTGGCTGCAGACCTTTGCACTTTTCTGGGATTAACCTCCCCCTTGAACCCCATGGAGCTTTATAGACAGACCCCCCCCCTTCTGCACCATACCTTTAAAGCATCGTCATGCCACTTTGAACCATCATGATTTACCCCCTTAAGACTCATGGAAACACTAGGTTTTTTAAGGGTGCTCAAAAGTTGTAAAGAAATCCCTGTTCTCGCAGAGCTCATTCTCAGAGTAGTTTAACAATCAGTCCCTCCTTCCAGGGAGCTCCGGCAGTTGTAACCCTGGGAGAAAAATAGGAGACTCAGAACAACTCTCAGCACCCTTAACAAACTTCAGGTCACAGAATTATTTGGGGGAAGCCATGACTGTTAAGTGGCATGATACATGAAGAGCGCAGATGGGCCATAACCAGGACTGAGATGCTAAGTCGGTTGTCCAATCTTCCTAGCCTCATAGGAGCCTCTTAAAAAGCAGAGTCTGAAATGACCATGGCACAATTCACAGAAAGTGTTAGAGATAAAAGAACGAGCTCTCTTCATTTTGAGACAAAGATATCGGCAGCATTCTTGAAAGGACAAAGCTGTTCCTTCCACCAGAATTTAAGATTCCATCTTCTGTTAACAGAATGACTTGGGTTTCGTATCTTATTCTTCTCTTTCTAGGCTTTTAAATTCAAGTGCTACGTGGTTTTCAGACACAGGTCAGCTTGGCAGCCAGTCCCGATATCTGTTCTAAATGAGGAGGTTACTCAAAAATTTGGGTTCAAAATCTTGGTATGCCCCAGCAAGTTTTCAATTCCATTTCCTGAAGAGCAACAACCTTTACCCAGTGTCAAAATCACAGTGTTGGTTGTTAACAAGTTGACATCTATCTGTGAGGCAACCCACGTTATTCTTTGTTTAGAAAAATGACAGTAATTCCTCTTGGCGGCTGTCTGCATGTACATGAAAGTGGTAAATCAGATATTTTTGTAACAGAAAATATGCATACTTAGAGGCAGGGTTACTGTCATCTGAGGACATCTGTCATGCAAGAGGGAATGCTGACAGACCTAGAACACTGACTTGTATATGCATGTAGACAACGTTCATGGAATTTTAAAAGAGTGCGCAAATTAGATGGTGTACCCAAGTATGTACATCACTTGACTGCATTGAAGAGTGTCGTATTTCAGGTGATGTTGGGTGATGGTTCTAACTTGGAATTAACATTTGTGGCAGCTCAGTCATACATGCAAGCAATCACTTGATGTTCCCACTGAGGTGAGTAGCTCCCCTCCAGTTACTATTGACTGCCATCCTTAGCAAAAAAATAAAATAAAAAATACTCTGCTCTTATTGATGATTAATTTGTTTGCAACTCATTTCCTTCAAGTTAATCATTTGCAAATAGTACTAAGGCTTAGTAATGAGGACCAAAACCACCTGTTTTCTAAGACAGCAGACGTGTTCTACTTTAAAAGTGCATCTTGTTCCTGAAGAATAGAGGGGTGGGAGTGTTCTTTCTGTTCATAATATAATTTTAGAGTAAACAAGCCCCTATGAATGTTACTTTATTCATAATCCTTTTAAAGCAAGGTAGTTTAATATTTTGAAACAACAGTAGGTGGTGCTAGAAAACACTTCATATCCTCTAGCGAAAACAAATTGAAGGGAAAACGATGCCATATCTGTGTGGATCTCTCAGTTCATTACAGGTGTTGAACATATTTTTCCAAAAATGATTATATTATTTATCTACTTTGAGTGCTGATAATTTCATTATGTCCAATCTTCCATTTGTATGTATGTGTATTATGACAAAAATATAGAAAATAATGGCTTGACTAAATCATATTCTGTAGATATTTCTGTATAAATGATGCCCCCCCCCCATACATGGATATACATTATGTATATATTGGACTTTGAAATAATAAATGCCACAAACAAATGTGCGGGTGCTTCTGTTTAGTACTTCTGACAGCAACATGTCTGGGAAAATACTTAATTTTGACCCTCTGTACATAACCTACAATTTATGGATTTTTAAAAAGACATTTTAACAATTGGTTCTTGTTAACTTATACACCTTCATCCTGCAAAAAATTAATGTACGTATATATGCCCTCATTAGGGACGCGGGTGGCACTGTGGGTAAAACCTCAGCGCCTAGGGCTTGCCGATCGCATTGTTGGCGGTTCGAATCCCCGCGGCGGGGTGCACTCCCGTCGTTCGGTCCCAGCGCCTGCCAACCTAGCAGTTCGAAAGCACCTCCAGGTGCAAGTAGATAAGTAGGGACCGCTTACCAGCGGGAAGGTAAATGGCGTTTCCGTGTGCTGTGCTGGTGCCGGCTCACCAGAGCAGCTTCGTCACGCTGGCCACGTGACCCAGAAGTGTCTGCGGACAGCGCTGGCCCCTGGCCTCTTAAGTGAGATGGGCGCGCAACCCTAGAGTCGGACACGGCTGGCCCGTACGGGCAGGGGTACCTTTACCTTTACCTTTATATACCCTCATTGCAATGCATACCCACTTCTTATTGACTAAATTAATGGATCTGATGAGGCTGGAGATACACACATTTCCTTTAGGTGTACGCCTGGTGGATGAGGATGAGGATGATGATGATGATTTGTAAGCTGTCCTTCACCATAAGGCCTAATGTGGCATACAACCATTAAAACAGTTTACAAAGCTGTTTTAATTATGGAAAGGTGGGTCCTATAAATATGCATTTCAGGTCAGTGTTAGAAACAGATATGAAAGCTAGGAGCTAAATGACACCTTAAACCTAGGTTATGGGTGCAACAATGAAATGTCTAGGCATGCTTTTTAAATAAGAAGAATACAAAGCTGAAAATGAAGTAGTATTAAAATATTTCTGAAGTATTATATACATTTTTTACATGGTCTAGTAGTCCTTCCCCTGCCCACCACCCTAATATTCTTAAAAGGGTCTCTTCTCCAGTCTTCAGAGAGTAGCTGGAAGTGGGGAGGCAGAAAAAGGTCCTCCCTTCCTTCTACTCTGCTGTTTTAATCTGAAATCTTAGGCACAGGATTGTGCCCAGAGCTCAAAACTCTTTGCGCTAATGAGATTCTCTGTCACAAAATGCGCCTAGAACAATGGGAGTTTCAAACACTGTTTCAGGTGTCAAAAGCCCAGGGTAACGTATTCAGCATTTACTGGAAGTTACGGTATATAAATGAAGATGGCAGACACACCTTTAAGGGGAGGGAGGTGGGGGCAGAACAGTGAACGATATTGGGAACAGTAGCGCAGTTTCCACTTGACAGTGTGAAACCTAAAAAACCTCCCTTAAAAAAGGGGGTTCTATGATTCTAGCTGAAAGCTATAATTTACACTTCCCAGCATACCTTTTTAATAGTGTCCTGTTTATTGCCTCATTCTTCCCAAACACAAATTGGCCTGTATGTGAAAACATGTCCTGGATTGTCTGAGTAATCACAACCTATTTCTCTGAAGAAAGGCTGGAGTACACCAGGTGTGCCTAAACCAAATTCTTAAGCCGGACACAAGGAGTTTCAACGGGATGAATCGTACGCTTGTATTGCCAGAGACACACAGACAGACAGAAAGCGCACAAACAAATACAGTGCCGAACTTGGCTAGCTGAAGCAGACTGGGCAGCCCTGCTGGGGCCGGAATATCAGATTTCTGGGGATTTGTCATAATGGTATCTTCAAGTCCCTTGGTGCATGTGCTGTGTGAAAGAAATGATAAATCGTATCCTCCCTAAAAGAGGGCACATGTTGGGGTGAGATCTGGAGACTGACCTCCTGTGTTGTGGGTAGGCTGGATCAGTAGGTCCTGATTAGTAGGTCCCTCAATGTTGGGTTCAACCTGGCCAATGGGGCGCAGTCTGAATGGATCGAGGGACCTATTTATATCCATGCGCATGACCCAGAGCTGCTCCTTTCTGCTCGTCCATTCGGAACACCCGCCTACCTCTGCTTAATTTTAGGGCTTTGTGTGATTGATCTTGCTATGCCATCGTCTGTCGTTGGGACAGGGACACGGCAGGAATTTCCCCACTTGACTGATTGGCTGTTGCCATTTGGGTTTCGCCTGCAGATAGGCACTGGTTCAGGTGATAGGGATGGGAGAGTGGTCTCACCATCCCTGTGTGAAGGGTATTCCTTTAAAGGAATCCAGGGACTCAACTGGTTTGGTCAACCCCCAGGAGGGGGTTGTGCCCGTGCCTGAGTCCAGGCGGGCATCTGGGTGGTGAACATGGCCTGTTCCCGGCTGTTCACCCTTGGTTGACCTATGCTGGTGCCCTGGGTCAGCGTTGTCTGCAAGGGTGCAGGGAGCTAGTTGAACCAAAGCCTATGCAACCACTCACCTACTGTAATCAATAAAGTTGTGTCCTAAATTCTGCCAAAAACCAAACTAAAATTTGAGTCAAGTGTGAATTTATTTAGGGGGGAGGTCTCTGGGTCTGAACATGTAACTATTTTACCTTCTGCCTCCTGTCTAGAGTTCACAGTTGCAAGCTCTCAACTTCTTATAGAACCAGCTTGATCTCGGAGGCAGGTGAGAATGGGACACTCCATTTATATTTCTTTTTAAAATGTTGTATGCAATGCCCTAAAGCAGAAAAACAGGTAATATTAAATTAACCTTGTCAATGTTGAATTAACCTAAGGCAACTGCCAATTGTAGAAAGCTTGGAGCTCAGCTTAAGTCTTAACTCGCTATACAGGCAACAACGGAGATGCTGTTTTTAGAGGGGGCGGGGAGGTGCTGGCAGTAAACGATCTCTGGGTTTTTTATCCTTGTAGTTTCTTCTGTAAATTGCATTAACATTTTATTTGCATTTTTAAAAACCTTTCCTTCTTCCAAAGCTCAAAACGAAGAATGTGGTCCCTCCTCCATCTTCCTAACAGACTTATCAAGTATCTTAGATTAGCCTATAATCTCTTCAGTGCTGCTAACACAGTGGTTTGACTTCACCCCCAGAGGGACAATCCAGTGTTTCTAGAAACATAACCTTGGTGGCTACAAGTACGTGTTCAAACATTGGTCCCTAAACCTAGGGCACCCCTCTAAGCACTGCACCACAGTGAGGGATAAGGGAGAAATTAATTCAGTTCACATGCTAATCCCAAAACTACTGAATTTGTAGTTTCAGAACTGAAATGCAGATATCACCTTGAAATCCTCACTTCTCTGAATTTTGTGTTGCAGTTCTGCAACCCAAGAAAATGTACAGTGGTACCTCAGGTTACATACGCTTCAGGTTACAGACTCCGCTAACCCAGAAATAGTACCTTGGGTTAAGAACTTTGCTTCAGGATGAGAACAGAAATTGTGCAGCGCAGCGGCAGCAGGAGGCCTCATTAGCTAAAGTGGTGCTTCAGGTTAAGGACAATTTCAGGTTAAGAACAGACCTCCAGAACGAATTAAGATCTTAAACTAAGGTACCACTGTATTTAGAAATGTATGTTTTAGAGAAATGTGTAATAGTGAAATAATGTCCATGATCACATTTAAGCACAGTTGCTTGTAAAAGTGTGTATATTAGGAGGCATGTGCACAAAACTTCATACCAACTTTAAAAAACCAAAAAACTGATGCAGAAATGGGGCAAAGTAAACTTAAGACTGGAAAAAAGAGAAACTGAAACTGGCAGATCTGTGCATCCCAACAGCACATCACCTTTATCTTGCCTTTCTCTCGACTACTTAAGTTATTCAAAAATATTTTATTTGCTTAATCTGCTAGGTATTGGAAGGGTGGGCTCTAAATAGCATCTCATTTTAGCACTACTTTGATTAAAAGCCTCTGCTATGACTGAGCATTGCATTGACCATAGTTTTGAAGAGTGCTTGTTATGGGGAATAACTGAAATGCAAATAATGGACAAAAATAAAATCAAAAACAACCGGGAAGCAATTTCTAAACAGAGTTCATATTCTATTCATAAATAAGATGTCAGGCGCTGTATAAGAATAGAAAAATGACAAGTTGCTTACTGAAAGCACACAATCTGAAAACATGACACAAAAGAAAAGACCATTTGGAGAAAGGGGAAGTTGCACAAGCTACTGATCACAGGAATAGGAAGAAACAGAGGTCAGTCCATCAAGAGTGTAATGCAAATGAGAAACAATTAGTTTTTAATAATTTCTTAGCCTACATGTACGAGTTTTCCACTGCTCACACCAAAAAGGCTCGAGCTTACTTAAAGCTTTTTATTTTCACAACTGGAAATTCTCAGTGTTTGCAAAACTCCTCTTTGGCCAGGAGAAGGCGCCAGTGAGTAATCTCCATGACAAAAAATAATGTGCAAAATTCCCACTGAGGATTCTGGGTGAACGAAGATCTGTCGGGGCCTCGCATTGCCTTCGGCACTCTCAAAGCATATCTCTGAGCTTTGAGACGAAACAGAAAAAGAAGCAAAAGGCAGAGGTGGCTCGCAGGATCACAGCAAACAGCTCCTTGTTTGCTTTGGTCCTGCTCTCAATCACTGGAGCAATGCAGCAGCACTTGCCTGAATGAACCCCCCAGATTGAATGGTCAGGATGCCACCTGAAAGTGAAACCTACAGAGGCAGCCAGCAAAATATTTTAAGGAGCCGTGAGAGAGGAAGCATAGAGATAAGACAGAGCACATGGTGCAGTGAGAAGTGGAGGTTTGATAAGCTTAATGTTTGGTGAATGGAAGGACTAAGGAGAACAGAAAAGGAAACACAAATAGGCGGGGCCTGGATCCCTCCACCACTCCTTTTTCCCTTTAACTGATAGGAGAAATGCAATTGCACACCAGTTGGCTCAAAGACAACACCCAAACTGTTGTTGAGAAGGCTGAAGGGTGATGTTACCAGTAGAAAAAGAAGCCAGAATACAGTGCTGCTTCAGATTACAGACTCCACTGACCCAGAAATAGTACCTCCGGTTAAGAACTTTGCTTCAGGATGAGAACAGAAATTGCGTGGTGGCGGCGCAGCAGCAGTGGGAGGCCCTATTAGCTAAAGTGGCACCTCAGGTTAAGAACAGTTTCAGGTTAAGAACGGGCCTCCAGAACGAATTAAGTTCTTAACCCAAGGTACCACTATATTGGGGGAAGTGGACACAATGCATTCTGCCTTCTGCATGTTTCCTTTGTGATACTTACCTGATACTAGGCTTTCAAATAAGTGTAGTAATTACCTGTAGTAATAAGGACAGAGGGAACAGAGTTCCTATTGGCTTCATACCTACCCCGTTTCGCTGTGTGTTGACAAGGCATGACAATCGCCACCTTCTGCTTCAGATGACAACAACTGATCACAAGAAACCACCAAAGCTTTCGAGAGGAAATATTCATAAAATCAGGATACACACAAATATTTCGAGAGGAAATATTCATAAAATCAGGATACACCATCTCCAGCTTGGACATTTACAAGTGTCTCTGAGGAAGAGGAACATCTTCCTGCAACAAGGAGAGTCAGATGAAGGCGTGGAGGGCAGGGTTCCCCCTCTTTGCCACACATTCATATTCCTGGAGAGCTAGTGTGAGTAGTGGTTACAGCACTGGATTAAGGCCAAGGAGATCCAGGTTAAGGCCTCACGCAACTGCAAAGCTCACCAGGAGATCTTGGAGCAGTTGCTCTCTCTCTAAGCCTAGCCTAACCTTATAGGGTGGTTGTAATGATAAAATCAAGCGGACAGAAAACCCTAACACTACCCTGAACTCTTTTGGAAATGTGATGGAATAAACATTTCAGAAATAAATACCCACGAATTATGGGTTGTAGGGTTGCCATATTTCAAGAGTTAAAAATCTGCTGAGCTTTTTTAGGGCAATTGCCCCATAGCCCCTCTGCCACCATCAAAGCCCATGAACAAGAGCCCAGGTCGCCAGAGCCCAAGCCTGAACCAGAACTGCATGCAGGCATACACACCTACACACAAACCCCAAATCCAGGACATTTGCTTTAAAATGTAAAATTCCCCCCAAATGAGCATGTAGGACCCCCAAAAGAGGACGTGTCCGGGAATTCCCAGATGTATGGCAACCCTATGTAGACAAGGCAAAGCAGGATCAGCAGTGTCCTCTGCTTGCTCAGAGTAGTGAGCAAGCCTAACCCGCAATCCTTTATAAGCTGGCAGGGAATATCAATTTATCAGCTCTGCCCTACTGTATTGTGATTAAAAGGCTTGCTTTGGCCAGAAGTGAGTGGTGGCACATAAGGTGAGTCTCCCTCAGCTCACAGGTTCCGAACCTGATTCTTGACACAAGTTGACAGGAAAGCCTTTATTAAAATTAAAATATATCATATGCCTTTATTTGATCCGTTTCTCTGTTACTGTTGTTACTTCCTCCAGATCTGATTATCTCTGCCCATGAGTGCGCTAAGTGGCCTGTAAAACAGTTATTGCTATATTGGTTCCTTCTAAAGGCAGTTTATCAAAACAATGGCAATAGTAGTTTATATATAGTATTAGTATCATCCGCCATCACCCGGCCTGGAATTCCAAGCATGTTCTGACCTTCAAATTGATCTCAAAGCAAAGTATGCTCCTTTCCCATGCATACCACACTTCTTCTGCACTTCAACAATGAGACTGCTTCACCCAAAGCCACATGGTGCTAGAAATTCAGCATCTTGTGACTGAAGTGCCGGTCTCTTTGATTATATCAAGCGACTTAATTCCCCCAATAGGCCAATATAAAAGTAGAAAGGTTTAAGAGAAGGAGAACAATTATTGGGTGTTAGTTCCTGAGCAGAAGAAGCCATACCGAGCAACCACACACACACACACACACACACACACACACACACACACGTGTGTGTGTGTGCCCCCTTCCTCCATCTTGCCTTTTCAGATGAGACACTGTGTGTACGTGCCAAAACCTGTTCACTTGCTGTAACCGTTTGTGGGCCAGCAAAAGTGGTTTGATAATAGAACCGTGAAAGGCAGCCTTATCTTTTGCACCACAGTTTGTTTTCGGGGAAGAGAAATTAGCTGCGTCACTGCTGGATTCAGCATGTTGTTATTAGCCTAGATCGTGGGCTTATTTCTGAAGTTTGTAGTCGTGGGGAGAATTCTGATCTGGTCCTGGGTGACGGAGTATGTCTTTACACCTCTGAAATCTAGCTGCATTGAGATGGCAGATATTCAAGTTGATTTAGAATTTGAGAGAAAGTGGAAGGAAAAATAACTGAAGAGGCATGTTGAGGTGATGGTGGGTTTTCCACAACAGTTACTTTCTTAGACTCTGCCACTCCAATGATCCAATTGGCTCAGCTGGCTGTTGGCATAGCATTCACCAGCATAGCCTGTCTGGCAGGTATGGTGGCACCCAAAGCAAGTCCTCTGGCTCTCTCAGGAAGTGGCCTAATAAGGATCTATCTGGCTGCTGACACACCATACATTTAAAGCACACTCACCCACCCGCAGATGATCCTGGGAACTGTAATTTGTCAAGGGTGCTGGAAATTGTAGCTGTGTAAAGTAAACTACAGTCTGGTGGGGGTGCTTTAACTACTTTGTGTGTACGCAGCACCAGTGCTTTTTTTCCTGGGGGGACGCAGGGGTATGCATACCCCTAAACATTTTGTGAACCTAAGTTTGGCCTCATTGAGAGGCAGTATTTCAATATGAGTAGGAAAATGAGAGTAACCCTAAACATTTTTTTTTTTTTTTAAGATAAAACGCACTGCACAGCCCTATGATTTTGGTTTAACTGCTGAGGCTTTCTCTCAAAGTTATTGGAGATTGTAGTTTGACGAGGGCCATAATTCTCCTCCATTAGAAATTCCAGTCCCTCCCTTCAAACTGCAGCTCTTATGAGGTTTATTGGCTGCTAAGACCGTTGGTAAGATTTGTATGTATTCTGTGTCGTTTCATGTCATTTCATTATCAGTTTTAACAGGGAGAGCACCTTACCTAATCTCTATGCTTTTATAAATGTGGCATGCATTCTTCTTATTTGCCTTCCTATCAACCAAAGATATGCTTTTACCATTGTTAAGGAGACAAAGCAACAGTCAGCAAAGGGCAAAAAAGAAATCCCACACGCTCAGAAATAATTCTCTTTTGTGTGAACTAAGCAGAATTACTTCAAATCCATGTTTTACATCAATACAAACATTGCTAAAATACTAAAACGTCTCACAAGCAAAAATTTCCCAATAAATTAAACTATCACTCCTTCTGAGAGCTAACTCAAATGGTGCATGTTGCCAGGATTGTAGCCAAGATGGGGCTACTGAGAAATAAGAAGTTTCAGGATACTTGGGGGAGAATCCCAAGGTTTGCAGAAGTACAAAAAGTATTTTTAAAAGCCCTAAACAGTCCAAATAGGATTAAGTGTGCTTTGCAGTAGTCATGGAATGCAGAAGGACAGTATGAAAAGAAATCCAGAGGGTTATGCCAACGAAGTGGAATGCCCCATTTGGATGGAAAGACTGAACAGGGGCACTCCTTTAAAGAAAGAAGATGCATTGCAACATTGTGTTGTGGATTCTGTTTGTAGGGTTACAGTTTTCACGCTTAGGACTATGGCCAAAGCCGAGTTCAAAGCTCAAATGCAAATTCCTCCTGTAGGAAACTTCCTGAAGAACATCCCTTCTTATTTGCTTTCCTGACTGTTCTGTACTCTAACAGTAAAGGTAAAGGGACCCCTGACCATTAGGTCCAGTAGTGACCGACTCTTGGGTTGCAGTGCTCATCTTGCTTTATTGGCTGAGGGAGCCGGCGTACAGCTTCCGGGTCATGTGTCCAGCATGACTAAGCCACTTCTGGCGAAACCAGAGCAGCGCACGGAAATGCCGTTTACCTTCCCGCCGGAGCGGCACCTATTTATCTACTTGCACTTTGATGTGCTTTTGAACTGCTAGGTTGGCAACGGGAGCTCACCCCGTCACGGGGATTCAAACTGCCGACCTTCTGATTGGCAAGCCCTAGGCTCAGTACAAAGGTGCTATTATTGTCAGTCTTTTCTATAAGATTTTGGTGGTAGAAACCAGTGCTGCATTATGTACTTTTTCTGCATATACTTTCCTTCTGACTTCACTGTTTCCTCACCCCATATGGTGTGTGTGTGTGTGTGTGTGTGTGTGTGTGTGTGTTCCCCTGCCCCCACCTGCAACTCAGGATAGCACTTCATACATAATCTAATGAAATGAATTTCAGTCCTCAAAAGCTTATTTCTTAATCGTTAAGGTGCCAGATGATGTTTCCCTTGCATTTGTGCATAATATTCTCCACACCAAGACCAGGGCGGCTGTTCTCCTGGCTTCAGAAGGTAGGATCCAAACCAATGGATTCAAATTGCAGGAAATGAGATGCCAATCTTGCATTGCAGTGGGTTTGACTAGATGACCCTTGGGTCCCTTTCCAACCCTACAATTCTTTTATTCTGTTCTAAACACTCATATTCTGCCAATTAACCCATCTGCTTTTGCTCATCAAACACTTCATGTTACAGCTTTCTAACAAACAGTTTATCCTACCTTGAGATGGTTGGCAGGTATTGTACTGCCAAGATACAATCAACACTCTCTCTCTCTCTCTCTCTCTCTCTCTCTCTCTCTCTCTGTGTGTGTGTGTGTGTGTGTGTGTGTGTGTGTATTTTACTGGAAGTGCTGAATTATGTGTAAATATGCCAGCACATGAGACCACAGCCCGTTTTATTGCATGAATCAGATACAAATGAGCTGTCCCAAGGGATGACCTGAAGAACAATATAAAAACAGCAGCAGTGGTATTCACTTCCCCATTAAAAAAGCAACTCGGCAAACATCACAGTGTTGGGATTCCTAATCAAAAGATTCCTTGCTTCACTGCCAATGGGGAAATTTTTTTTTTTTTTATGAGATGGGCTGAACTTCCCACCTTCCTGTTCAGGGAAGAAGGGTTCTTCCCACCCACACCTCGCAGGCCACAATCTTGGTAGCTGCTGCACCCAATTTCTTTGGAAACTCTGTCCTCAAAAGTCCCACCCCAGCCTCTCCAACCCTTCTAGAAAGTTCCAGCTGCTTACTGTATCATGTTCACAGAAAAGTATCAGAGGTTCTCAATCTGCTCTTGAAATGTTTAAAAAGCAAGCCAAGGCATGTGATTTACTTAATCATTCATTCATATTTTTTTATCTCACTCTTCCTCCAAAATGAGTTTAGGCAAACACTCCTGTGGCAAAAATAAAATGAAATGAAAAACAAAAGCATTTGAAACAAAAACAATCAGACATCTAAAATAAATTTAAGAACAGGTGTAGCCAAATCATATGCCTTGGATAGGCCAGTTGAAACAGAAAAGTTTTCAGCAAGGGCCTTAAAAACTACAGTGGTGGTGTGTGTGCCTGATGTCAATCGGCAGGAAGTTCCAAAGAAGAGAGATTTCCATGTTAAAGGAATTTTAAGAACGGCATAATATACTGATGGGAACAGGAATAAACAGTAGAAATTCCTTCTGCCTAGACAAACGCCACTAGCTTTGCCCCACAGGTTGGCTTCCCAGGTAAGTGGCAGCCTTGTTTTAATAGGTTTGTTAAAAATACATGCAAGTTTCCCAAACAGATTGGGAACTGCGAAGTATGGGACACAGATCAGAGAGCCACAATGTTTAGAGCATGGACGGAATCCTCAAATTTGACAGCTTGCCAATACCTGCAAGTAAATTACATAACCATCTACACAACAGGTGCTAGAGAAAAGGGAAGTGTCCTAGGTAAATCCAAGCAATCGGAGGTTAGGGAACTGTAGAACAGAACTTGGAAACAATAGCCTTCCTATCTTCAGTAAGACAATGAGGCTGTTGAGAACATTTGGCTCCCTTTAGCACCCATAAAACCACTTTTTATTTAATTGTTGAATTACGGGTGAAGAAAAAGGAGAAAGGGGATTTTTGAGTGCATCTGCTGCATTATTATATATTTTTTAAATCCAGAAATGGGGCTATCAGACCTGGAGGCCAAATGCAGCCCTCCAGGCCTCTCTATGGGGCCCTCATGAATCTCCTCAGGCAACACCCCCTCCCCAGATGGTCATCAGGAAGAATGGCAGGACAATGTGTCTGCCCAAACTGATACAAGAAGGTTTATGCCACTTGAATAAAAGATAAAGGTAAAGGTACCCCTGCCCGTACGGGCCAGTCTTGACAGACTCTAGGGTTGTGCGCTCATCTCACTCTAGAGGCTGGGAGCCAGCGCTGTCCGCAGACACTTCCGGGTCACGTGGCCAGCGTGACGAAGCTGCTCTGGCGAGCCAGCACCAGCGCAGCACACAGAAACGCCGTTTACCTTCCCGCTGGTAAGCGGTCCCTATTTATCTACTTGCACCCGGGGGTGCTTTCGAACTGCTAGGTTGGCAGGCGCTGGGACTGAGCAACGGGAGCGCACCCCGCCGCAGGGATTCGAACCGCCGACCATGCGATTGGCAAGTCCTAGGCGCTGAGGTTTTACCCACAGCGCCACCCATGTCCCTGCCACTTGAATAAGTAGTGCTAAATAGAAGCCAGAGATAGATAGAAGATAGGAAATTGGACAGAGGAAGGATTTGGTTTGGTTTACATTTTAAGAACCTACAAAATGCAGCTCCCCTTCAAAATCTGCACACTTCTGAATGCTTATGATGTGTACATTTTAATGTAAATCGGTATGTAAACTGCTTAGGAGATTTGATGAGTAAGTGGTATACAAACCCCGTGAAATGAATGAAAAAATTAAATTGGGCAAATTAAAGGAAAGTGTTCATAACAATGGCTTTATTACTGAAAATAACATACAAAAATGCATTAGCTTAGAGAAAACTGCATACATGAATGTATTTGGAGAAGTGTGCACTAAAGTGCTGATTAATGTTGAGTACTTTCTTTTTTTAAAAAAAAAATGAGTTTAAGATTGGGAATATGAGAAGTTGGCAGATTTGTTCATCCATAGTGGAGCATTAGAGAAAGCAGTATGGACTGCTTCACCTCAATGTGCACTGTGTAATGGACATTGTCCATAATGTGAAAGCTGCCCAAGTACATGAAGTACAGATAGGAGATCATTTCAACATCTAACCCCCCCCCACCCATAAAACTCAGGCAGCTGCTGATTGAGCTCACTCATCTCCAGCAAGCTCCCTGAACGCAATGATTTCACCATCTATCAACTCATTTCTGTTTGCACAATAAGAGCAAAAACCTCAAGCTGATGTCAGCAGAACCGAATTACAAGTAACTGTCATGCATGCACAGAAATGCTGTGTTGTTCTTTCCTTAAAATTTTCCTTAAAAGTTTATTGTTCTTTAAGGTCATTGTAGACAAATTCCACTGTTAGGGATAGTGCTCAGGTGTCACTACTTCTGAATAGCAGTAGTTATGATATCACCTCTTTTGATCTTTGAAGCCATCATTTTCAGATGATCCCTTGAAGGGAAGTTTTTAATGTGTGATATTTTAATGTATTTTTAATCTTTGTTGGAAGCCGCCCAGAGTGGCTGGGGAGACCCAGCCAGATGGGCGGGTTACAAATAAATTTGTTGTTGTTGTTGTTGTGCTTTCACGTGACACATTTTTACCTTCTGAGTCTCCTGCTCAGCCCAGTGAGGAACTGGAATCTGCCTGAAGCAGCAACTGAAGATAATTCAGGGAGAGCATGCCTGTTTGGTGGAGATTTTCTGTGTGTTTGGATAGATGAGAGAAGAGGGGTATTTATAAGATAGGGAATTTGCCATGGGGATTGTTTCCTAGATCCTTAATTCATTTACTCATTTGTTTTATAGTGACTAACTTGCACAATTTCATTCGGTTACCTACTTTGCATCAATTTTGAGTTCTTTCATGGATTCGTTTGATTTCAATGTCTGTATCTTGGCTCATTGCATGGGTTTTTAATTCTTTACCATGGATTCACCAACTGCCTTTCAAAATACTATTGGCCTCATTGTTCCTCATTTATAAAATGGGTACATGTTTTCTAAGATGTCTCAAATACTTAATTCCTTAATAATATGCTGCAAATACATGTCACTTTGGTTTCACCTGCATGAATTCTTTTCATTCTTCCGTCTTGCTGGTTACACTGTTGGGAGTCTGGATTGTGTAAGAATGACCTCTGTTGGCCTTGCGTCATGTATTGATGTAGGGCTCAGTGGTAAATGCCTAGTAAAGTACAACAGCTGTTGTACTTGGACACCGATTGAAGATGACTTAAATGCAGAAGACACATATCTGCCATCTACTTCCTCAAAAAAATATCTGGAAGCAGGATCCTACACTAGTTGCATTTCACACAACTGTATCTACCCAGATAAATATAAAATATCATCAGAGCTGCCCTCTAGTCCCTACAGAACTGTAGGATTGCTGAGATGTGTGTACTTTGTACTCAAGTATCTGAACACAGTTCAAAAAAGTATCATAAGCGGTACCTTTCAGCAGCTTGAGGATTAGACTTCAGTTCAGTGTTGTACATAAGTGATATATTAAAATTAAATGGAGGACCCTGCACTTCTTGCTTCATTCCTACAAACATGAAAACTCCCCTGAATTACCTTCTATGCCAAATATTTGTGACTGAAAACAAATTTATTTGGAATGTGACACACCCACTAGACATGTCTGAAGAGTAGGCAGAAACCACAGCATTCAGACTTGCCTAAGGGCGAGCCTTCCCTGAAAATGCGATGGGACACAAGTTGACTTCCTTTTATAGCTCTTCTTCCTTGCCCAGACGTCGTGTGAAGTAAGGTGACCAGCAGGTAAACATGGGCAGGATAAGTTGTTTAGAAACAGGAAATTGATCAGGCACAGCTCTGTGTATGTATGCATATAACGGCTGAGATTTCATCACAACTATGGGTAAGCATAGGAGCTCCCCCCACTTTGTATTTATATACAATACATGCAGGGCTGGATTTAGGTTTGATGAGGCCCTAAGCTACCGAAGGTAATGGGGCCCTTTATATGTCCACCTGTCCTTTGTCAATAACAAATTGTCGGTGTTTTTTGTGTTGAATAAATGCTATATAGTAATTTATGGACCTAATAGGTATCTAAAGCCATTTGCACATAACAAATAGGAGCCTACACAACACAAAACACTGTTGCTGTATGTAGGTTTTATTTTATTTGTTCATCTATTTTAGAAATGTACATCCAGGTTTTTTTTCCTTTGAATTTTTTGGGGCCCCCAAGAGAGTGGGGCCCTAAGCTATAGCTTGTTTAACTTATATGTAAATCCAGCACTGACATGGTCCCCTCCCTACACTGGAAGCCCATCAGTTTTTTTTTCTCTCTGATGGCCAAACTGGCAGAGGAATACAACCCTCCCTTTGCCCCAGGCTGTGTGTGTTGAATTGGATGGAGGTTGCCCCTCAGCCCAGCCTCCAACACCCTTCTACCACC
This sequence comes from Podarcis vaucheri, assembly GCF_965113315.1. NCBI lineage: Eukaryota > Metazoa > Chordata > Lepidosauria > Squamata > Lacertidae > Podarcis > Podarcis vaucheri. The sequence goes on along the minus strand of NC_138763.1, from coordinate 52,110,912 downwards.
TGTGAAGTAACACCAAGAGCACCCTGCTGGTGCAGAGCTCCCTCCTTCCTCCTCCAATGTGCAGGTGGACACAGGAATCTGCCTGCTCCTCAGCTTCCTCCCTGACCACCATGCCCTCTATGCACCCTTTCTGTAACTTATTTCTTGCATTTATATCCCACCTCCCACCACCACCCAAGGAACTCAAGGCTATGTACATGGTACTCCCCCTCCTTGTGAGGACCTTGTGAGGCAGGCAAGGCTGAGAGGTATTGACTGGCCCAAGATCACCCAGTGAGTTTCACAGCCAAGTGGGGATTCAACACTGGTCTCCCAGGTCCTAGTCTAACACTCTAACCAATACACCACCTCTCTCTACACACAAACACACACCAGCTGTAAGTTCAAGCAGAAGGACAGGGCAGGAAAGAAGCTGCTTAACTACTTTTCCTCCTGGATACTCCCCTCCTCCCCGTTAGTTTCCCCCAGATCTTGTGGCCAACCAGTTCCCTATGGGATGCCATAAGCAGGACCTGATCACAACAGAACTCTCCCCACTTGCATTTTACAGCGACTGGTATAGCATCCTGCCTCCAGCAGATAATATAGCCATCGTGGTTAGATAAAATGGAGACTATTCTGGCAGCAGAACCCCAACCCGATTTACTGGCCATGGGCTTCTCCAAAGAGCACTGGGAATCAATTTCCTTGGTGGCATTTAGAAATCCCCAGATGAGACACCTTGAAGTTCTCCTGCAGTCATTGTTGGGAACCAGGGCAATTAAACCAGACTTAAATTAGGGCAGTGGAATATAAAGGAGGACAAAACCACTGGAGGGAGCTTTGTAGAAAATGAATGTTGGCAAGTGCAGCTTGTCATACAGGGGTCAGAAAAGGTGTAACTGTTGAAATGTCCTCTGTCAACTCTCTTTTAATAGCTTGTAGTGAGGACTCTTGCGTTTCTATCTGAATAGCGGGGAAAAGCTTTGCCTGCTAAAGTTCTGCTCCTTAGATATTTTTATTTGACAAATGTATAAACTGCTTCACAGCCTGGGACCATCAAAGCAGTGTAAGATAATACAATATACCAAAGAAACCCCACTAAAAACTATTAAAGCCATTTCTACATGGCAGCACCGCCGGGGGGTGGGAAGTAAGCTACCCTGGGAGACTGAGATTCTTCAATCATCATCGTTTACAAAACATTATTTACTCACTCTCATTTTAACACATACATGCATTGAGTGTAGAGCACACTTTGTCCTTATAGAGAAATGTATTCGGATGTATAGAAAATGGCAGCTCATCTTCAGCTATGCCTCAGAATCAGTAGTTCACAGCTTATACCTTACCAGTCCATAAAATCGTGGCATTGCAAGGGGCACAAGAAAATTGCAGGCTTTACTCAAACACAATCTCCAAAGGGGGTGGGGGAAATAACTAAAATGATTGTAGTGGAAACCATGGATTTCATGGCAGATTGTTTTTAGTTACAAGACCTTGATCAGAATCTCTAGAGCAGGCATAGGCAAACTTGGCCTGCCAGATGTTTTGGGACTACAACTCCGATGATCCCTAGCTAACAGGACCAGTGGTCAGGAATGATGGGAACTGTAGTCCCAACACATCTGGAGGGCTGAGTTTGCCTATGCTTGCTCTAGAGAATATAGAACCCTAGAGATCATCCTGGAGCCTTAATACAAATTAACCAGAAGTTCAGGTAAACAGGAAGGCTAGCATTTGCACTTTGTTTACAATGCCACTGGAGGTGAACTTTGGCCAAATACCAAAGACTATGATGGTTTCATTGTTTTTCAGATTTAATGCTTTCTTATGTCTGAGTCATGCCTACTTGAGGTGCCACATACCTTGCCTTGTTGGCAGCACCTGGGTCCCACCTTCACCTTGACGATTCTCTCTTCTCACCGATATCTGAGAGTGAGTGAGTGATTCGTCTACTTTAAAACCTCCACAACAGACTAACAGATGAATATCCCCTTAGCAATGTGCCACAAACAGATAGCAGGAAGTATTACAGGCTGGTGCATGATGCGGAAGAGCAAGTTTAATAAAACACACCCAGACGGCTCAGGATTGCCCTGGAGGATGCTCGTGTTATTAGTCAGTGCACCTCTAGGCTAAAGATAGCTGCAGTTCTACAGGTTTATTCTGTAATGGAAAGAAGAAGATTCAGGTACCAGAACGGTCAGAATTTAACCATCAGCACATGGGCTCCATAGGCTGATGGGGAGCTAGAGGACTCACTTGGGTTAATAGCCAAGAGGATGGGGTGTAGGCGGAAAAGGAAAATTACTGGACCAGAATTTTCATCTCTCATGGGGCGTGTGCACAAAAGAAACCAGTATTTTCAGTCCTACTATCATCACACCAGATTTTGGTTTAGCAGTAGTGATATCCAGTGTAAACCAGGATAGGATTCTCATGCCTTTAATAGTTGTGTAGAAGAGCTTTATTAAATGTACCCCCTTTATGACAAACTTCCTTTCCCCACATGCCATTTTTAACACTCATCATCTTTAAGGATGGGACACTCATCTGTTTGGTTTTTTTTCTTATTTGTTTAAAAGGCTTAAAAACTGCTTTTCAAAAAAATTGCCTCAAAAATGGTTTACAATCACTAAAATACACTAGGGGTATCCTTCTACTACCAGACATTAAAACAAACCTAGACTATATGGAAGTGAGACCTGGACCATCAAGAAGGCTGATCGCCGAAGAATAGATGCTTTTGAATTATGGTGCTGGAGGAGACTCTTGAGAGTCCCATGGACTGCAAGAAGATCAAACCTATCCATTCATAAGGAAATCAGCCCTGAGTGCTCACTGGAAGGACAGATCGTGAAGCTGAGGCTCCAATACTTTGGCCACCTCATGAGAAGAGAAGACTCCCTGGAAAAGACCCTGATGTTGGGAAAGATTGAGGCCACAAGGAGAAGGGGACGACAGAGGACGAGATGGTTGGACAGTGTTCTCGAAGCTACAAACATGAGTCTGACCAAACTGCGGGAGGCAGTGGAAAACAGGAGTGCCTGGTGTGCTCTAGTCCATGGGGTCACGAAGAGTCGGACACGACTAAACGACTAAACAACAACAGACTATCATAGCAGTAAGCCAGCATCAGATACGGCCCAACCATTCTAATCCAACGCCTGACCTCACATTTTAATCCTTTTAAAAAGTAAGTCTTCAAAGCTCATTTAAAAGAGGTTGACAATGAGGTTTGTCTGATTTTGCCCAGAACTGGGACACCAAAGAAAAGGCCCTGGCACGTATTCCTACTGCCAATTGAAGAAAATATCCTGGCCCTTTCTCAGAAATCCTGGTGCACAGCAATGTCAGCACCATCTTGCTGAGGCCCATGCACCTTGGCAAGACCCAATGGAGCTTACACCTTGACTGCCCCACCCCCCGCAATGTTTATTGCCACTTGATCTCCCTGTCAGTGAGACATTGACTTCAGATGATTTTCCCAATACACGGTTACAGATGAAACAAATCAGGTTACAGTATGCAGCAATTTACCAACCAGCCTTTCCGAACACTCTGGGTGAATGTTTCTGTGGAACAGCACTTTTGAAAGAAAGAATCTCCTCAGCAGCTTCTACTTTTAGAAATATGTCAACTAGCATTTTTTATCCCTAAGTAAGGATATTCTTCCCATCACTACTTCATTTTATAGATAGGTAAACCATTCTGAAGGAATTCTGTTGAATGATCCATTCATTCCATATATTGGGGTCGGGGAGAGGCAATTCTTCCCAAAAGCTACTAAAGGGGTATCATTTTTACAACCCCTACTGCATTTGCCTGACCTTCTCTAAGGGCTTATCCACCCCCAGATTTTGATCATATTGTTGATTTTGTTGTTTTGGAGCTGTGCCTTGCAAAAATCCAGTCTTCCTCATTGAGTCAGATCTTATTAGATGTGCGGGAAAATCTGAAGAGAAATTTTGCTAAATGAGCTTCATTTCAGTGGGAAATAATGGAATTTCATAAGGTTCAGAGATGGAAGAATGAGACAAGCTCTGGGCTTGGGAGAATTAATTGGTACACAATATGATAAAAATGCAGATCCAGCAAAAGTGTGGATGAGCCCTAGGCTGCCCATCACCAGCTTCCTGTAACTGGGAATTATTATCCTAGCAAAGACCCAGGAGAGACATGAAGGTTTATATCCTCTGTGATGGCTCTCCCTTCCTGGCCATTTGTTGGGTCCCAATGCACACCTGGTTCACCTTTGGCATCTCTTTCCTCCCAAAAATTAAATCATCTGGCTACCCCACAGGCACGTCTCTGAACTTCTTGGCAGGCCTGACACCACCTCCACTCCTGAGGGAATAGGAAGTAAAGAGGAAACTTTTTTTTTTTTACTACCTGTGCATTCTGACTGATGTACAGAAAAGCACATGAATCTGACATTTGAAGAGTTTGTAAGTAAACCATTTTTAAACTTACCAGACGTGTGGTTTTCTCCTATGCTGTGGGAAGAAGGAAACTTCAGAAAAAAAATGTTTTAAGGGGCTTTTTGGAACTCACTTTAAAGGGCATATTTTAAAGGTTTTACAGCCTAGATTTCCATGCTTTACGTTGCTGCATATTTTGTGACTTTACATCTTTTCTAAGGTTCTCTCACCAAAGAGTACATGCCCCAAACTTGTATCTTGGCAATATGTTCTTTTCTCCTGAACCAAGAAAGACTTGCTTTGCTTTTTCACTTGTTACATTTCTTAGAAACCTACTCTAAATTCAACAGTAAAAATTGTGTTACAAATCTCAACTCATGCCTCATTCTTTTTAAAAATAGTTCTTTCCCTCATATGGTGTTAGTAAAGTCCCTTACTACACCCCATGCCTCAAAAAAAAAAAAGTGAAAAATTAGAGTGAATTTTCACACATCATTACTTTTCCTGGTTTGATCTGGTTAGCTTATTCCAAAACTCTGAGTTCAATAAAGCAGAACTTGGACGGTTGACAGACAACATCTTATTTTAGTTATTTCTCAGCATATGGGTGATGGGGTTTAGTGTGTTGTGCAGAGTCTAGATATAAAAGCAACTTTAGCCACTCAACAGTGTTTCTTAAAATGAAGTATTTTTTCCCTATTTACTTTCATTTTTATATATATTTTCCTTTCAAAAGGATTCTGTGTAGTATTTCCCAGCCAGCCCAAGCTGATGTCCAATTTGGACATGAACTGAATTCTTCTAGTTGAGAAACATGCCAAATGCCTACTGAATGCTAATGCCTCCATTATGCCTTGCAGACCTTTTTCTCCCTGGCCAACTGATCTGAGCTAGGAAATGGGTGGTCCAAGGTATGGGTAAATGATTTTCAGTACAAACTTTCAGTCGCTAGGTTTTAATGCAGCTTTGGTCAACAATACCCTTCTGCTAAGGTTGTTGCTGTTGTTGTTGCTGTTGTTGTTGTTGCTGTTGTTGTTGCTGCTGTTGTTGTTGCTGCTGTTGTTGTTGCTGCTGTTGTTGCTGCTGCTGCTGCTGCTGCTGCTGCTGTTGCTGTTGCTGTTGCTGTTGCTGTTGTTGCTGTTGTTGCTGTTGCTGTTGTTGCTGTTGTTGTTGTTGTTGCTGTTGTTGTTGTTGTTGTTGTTGTTGTTGTTGTTGTTGTTGTTGTCGTCCAAGTAGCTCAGGAGGCACACATGGCTCCCCTCCCCCAATTCCTCCTTAAAGGTAAAGGTAAAGGGACCCCTGACGGCTTTTGAAGGCAGGCGGGGGGGCAAAGACTTTCGCCCCCCGCTCGCCTTCAGAAGATGTCCAGGACCTCTTCTGAAGGCGGGCGGGGGGCAAAAGTCTTTGTCCCCCTTGCCTGCCTTCCCAGGGGCTTTTACATCGCCCCGGACAGCGGAGAAGTCCTCCGCTGTCCCGGGCGATTTTAAAATGCCGCCCGCCAGCATTTTAAGATCGCCCCGGACAGCGGAGAAGTCCTCCGCTGTCCCGGGGTTTTTTAAAATGCTGGGGGTGGGAAGAAAAGCCCTTGTCCCCCCCCAGCCTTCAGAAGAGGTCGGGGGACAAACTGTCCCCGGACCTGGTCTGAAGGCGGTTTCCCTAGGAACGCATTAATTGATTTTCAATGCATTCCTATGGGAAACCGTGCATCGCAAGACGAAAAACTCGCAAGAAGAAAAAACTTGCGGAACGAATTAATTTCGTCTTGCGAGGCACCACTGTAATTAAATTTATCCTCACATCAGCCCTGTGTGGTAGTCTTGGCCAAAGGTCACCCAGTGAGGTTTGTGGCTGATTGAGGATTTGAAGCTTAGACTCCTTAGTCCAACACTCTGCCCACCACACTGCACTGGCTCATATGAAAGCACAGGGATAAAGATGTAGCAGAGTAGATGCCTGAGTGTCATTTCAAAATTTCCTTCCTCGGTTCTCAGCTGGCTTTGCTGCAGCTTCCATTCCCCTACTCCCAGTCAATTCTGGTTCAAGATATTTTGCTGCTGGAAGCAGAACCCAAATAGTGCCTCCTCCCAAGTCTTCAATGCTGCACCATTCAGATATTAATTTCTGCCTCCATCTATCCCTTGTCATCGTTTTCTCCCTGCTGCATGGGAGGGAATGGCATTCCCAATTATCTATTCATCCTCTCTTAGGTCCCCTGTGTTAAGCTATATAGGCACAAAGCAAGCACTGAGGAGGTAAAGAGGTAGCAACAGTCTGAGAATAGCTTGGACTTCACTCGGACAGTAAGTTGCACAAATTAAGAAGCGAAGTCACAGGATGAGGCTTTAATGCATGAGGTGGAGCCCATCAAGGCACTGTAGATAGTGACTATTATAACTTTCTTTTTAAAAAAATTAAGGTTTGCTGTCTATGGATGCAAAGTAATCAAGCACGCATTCAGGTTTGCTGAGGTTTTATCCCATTGTGGTTCCCGAGGAGAAGGCTTATATGTTGGCCGCTGGCCCCTCAAACTCCTTTCCAGCTTTATGAAAGAAATGGCATGCTTAGAAACCATAAATTCCAATGGCAAGCAGGTGCCGAGGGGTCCGTGCTAGCGATTCAAATATAGAGATGTGCGAGTGCTTCTTTGCCCCTCCCCTCCATTGCCAAATCTTTCAACAAAAATTAGTTTCACGTTACAAGTTAATGAACCAACTTATATCCCCTTTGAACATTACAGGTGGCTGAACACACTTGCCACATAATGCGCGAAGTGATTCTGAGGCAGCAGGGAGAGCCGGCTTGGATTTCAAGTCAAGCTGTTGTCTTTCTGGATTTATCGTTCCGCCATAAATATTTGCTCTGGGTCAAAACTTGGCACTACAAGGGCTCAGCTTCAAAATGAATCTCAACAACAAAAACAAACCAACTTGTTCTGTCATCTTTTAAAGCTGAAGGAATAGAGAAACAAGTTTCCGAGTTTTGGATAGGATGCCTATCGTTTGCATGCCAGAAGCTAAAGAAATAACCTTGTTTATGGGAAAGAGCATTTCTCGAGCCAATAGAATTTTAATAGGAACCAGGCTTTATTGATGGATTTGCTTTTCCTTGCACTTTAAAAAAAATAATTGCACCAAGTTTTAAAATGCAATGTTTGCACATTAAAAATGTTTTTCCAGAATACCTTTATTGGCCATATACATGATTTGCTTTGCAGCCTCTGTCCATTTCAGGCAATATAAGTTTACACTTGACTAGAGAGAACTGGGCCATTTTCCATTACAGCTGCTTAGATGACATTCTTGGTACAATATATACATGTGCAGAGGTCAGGGGCACAGCCAGTGGATGTGATCCTGATCCCTGCATCATATGTTGATTCTATACAGATTTGTTTTATGCGAACAGAGTCACTTGATTTAATTTAACGTCCGAAAAAGTAGTAAATTTGAAGTGGCAAAGTAAGCGAAAAAAGACGCCCTGGAGATGTATCCAAAATAGTACTAAGTAACTCATTTCATCAGTGCAAAGATTTATGCTCAAGTCTAACTTGAACTCCCTCCATGCACTCTCTGTTCTGAGCATCTGTTCTGAGGGTTGCCCAGCCTAATTTGGGGAGGGTGTGGGGAGAGGAGAGGAGAGGGGGGCAAGTTCTGTTGTGCAAACATGTGTTTGTGTGGTTGGAATGTGTTTGTTGGATACTGCCCATGCCCCTGGTCTCTCTGAAAAGAGATGCAAAAGGAAATTGGGTGACCACTCACAAATGAGGAAATGAATGACCAGAATAGAGGACAAAAGAGGATACAGCTTTTTATAAAAAATTTGCATGCTTCTTAATATCTGTAAATTTAATACTATTTGCATAATAACTTGCAATAATAACCATTGCAGCTGCAATAATAACTATTACTATAATTTAAATAGAAATATATATTGACATAGTGGGAATGATTGTGTCCAGGTGGTCTGTTTGTCAGCCCAGTTTGCTTTCCAGATGCTCACTGATAATGGGCAACTTCAAAGCCCCATATGTCCTGTCTTATCATTTTTTATCTTAAAACTGGACTTTGACCAGACAGCCCTTCTAACACAAGACATCTTCAAACAGAAGAATGCCTTCAAGCTGAGGATTGTCCTATGTAAAGTAGGACACACAGACAACCAAAATGGAAACTTAAGTAAACTCTGCAGACTTTAATTTGCAACATTTAGTTTACTGAGATTTGTTGACAGATATGGTTAAAACAACAGTTTGAACTGATGTATGTATGTATATGTATTTTATTATTATTATTGGGCTACGTATTATTAAATGGATTGAAGTATATAGCTAGTTCTACACCATACTATTAAAGCACATTCAATGCATATAACATCCTCTAAAGAATCATGGGAACTGTAGTTTCTCCCCGACAAAGGTACACTTCTCAGCACCCTTCAGAAACTACACTTCCCAGGATTATTTGCAGGAAGTTGCGTCCTTAAATGCACAGCGTGGAACTGCCCAATGAAGCATAGTTTTAAATGATTCACTGATTACTTAAACTCTGTGTCTGATCTCTCTGTTACAGTGAATCTTTCAAAATTAGCTGTAGGGTAGAACAGCATCTTTTAAAAGGGATTAGCTTGATAATGTTTTATGTTGTGTTAAGGGTTATGCTTATGATTTGCATGTGCTCCTTCATCTTAAAGCAAACAGTTCATAAAGAAACAAATTTGGAGTGCTTAATCCTGGCAGAACTTTTGGTCCTTCATTTGTTTATGTAAAGAGGTGTTACTACGGATCAAATCATTATTGGTGCTTTTCATTCTGTTATAGATCACAATCAGTATGTTGTCAAGAACGCACAAATATTTTTCAATATTAAGTGTTAAAGAAATATTGATGTTACTCAATGTTGGACATCATTTACTCCTCCATGTTCAAGTATTTCTGCCCTCTGCCTTTCTGCAGTTCTCTGTATAGCTTGTTTATAATAATGTTGTGCGGCACCCAAGTCTCTGAGCAGTGTTAGATTACAGCAAATTCTGGCCTCCAACTCAGGTTCTCTCCTTCTAACTATCTAAGAACTGGAAGAGAGGCTCCACCCTATTTATTACCTGGCAAGAAGTCCCCTTTCCTTTCTTCTGTTAATGGCCCATCACCCAGGTGATTACCTCATTAGAAAGCCAGCCTGGCTTTATCAGCTTTTAACATTTGCTAGGATTACGGTGGTCTGGCACTCACAAACTCAAAACAAAAACTTCTACAATTCAAAATAAAAAAATTCCTTCCAGTAGCACCTTAAAGACCAACTAAGTTAGTTCTTGGTATGAGCTTTCGTGTGCATGCACACTTCTTCAGATACACTGAAACAGAAGTTGCCAGATCCTTCTATATAGTGAGAAGGTGGGGAGGGGTATTACTCAGAAGGGTGGTGGGAATGGGAGATTAGCAGATAGCTGAGATGAGCCTGTTGACGACTCTTAATGACTGCAATGGGTCTTACAGGAAAAGGCAAGGGGTGAAAAGGTGAAAAATGGCTTAGTCATGTATAATGAGATAAGAATCCAATGTCTTTGTTCAGACCAGGTCTCTCCATGGTTTTAAGTTTGGTAATGAGTTGCAATTCAGCAGCTTCTCTTTCCAGTCTTTAAGGTGCTACTGGAAGGAATTTTTTTATTTTGACTATGGCAGACCAACACGGCTACCTATCTGTAACTTCTACACTTCAGTTCTTGTTGCCTGACAATCATAGTCTAAATCTCCATCTCTAAACTGCAGTGATGCAGCTTGGTAACTTTAGGAACAGAGGAAGTTCTCTTATACCGAGTCAGAACATCGGTCCATCTAGCACTACTGAGCTACAGCCCTTCCCTATTAGACCCTGAACTTAATGGAGGTGCAGGGAGAGGCTTTTGATGGCCATATTATCGTCTTCCAAAGCAACTAATCAATTCCCAAATTAAGAATGGAAAGTGAAATACAGGTGGACAACAAAAGAGGTTTAAAGATGCTCTCAAGGAATATATTTAAAAATGTGGTTATAAGCCCCGATAAATGGGAAACACTGGCCTGTGAACACTCCAAATGGAGAACAGCCTTTACCAAGGTGTCATGGACTTTGAAGATGCACAAACTCAGGGTGAAAAGGATAAACAAGCTAAGAGGAAGGCATGTTTGGAAAACCCTCACCGTGATCAACTCCCACCTGGAAGCCTATGTCCCCACTGTGGAAGGACGTGTGGATCCAGAATTTGCCTCCACAGTCACTTACGGACTCACTATTAAGACCGTGTTCATGGAAGACAATCTTACACAGCTACGAGTGATCGCTAAAGAAGAAGAGGCTTCAGCTGTGAAGCGCATAATCACCATCTCTTTTCTTTCCATTCCCTCCTCCATCAAATGCTTTTGCAACTGCTTCTGTTTCAATATGTTAGAGCAAAAAAAACCCCCACAACCAACCAGTTTGCCATCTCTGATTAGAAGAACTACTTTGAACATGTGCAGTTTCACATTTAAAACTCACTTAAATCACAGCAGTACCATGACTCCAGGAAAAAAAGAGTTTAATTCTGCTGCTCCAATCACCTTTTCCTTTCTGGGTTGCCATTGGACGGCACCTGGAAGTCATGAAGCCTTGGACACCCAGCCCTAGCTGCGTCATTGGCGCTAGGCAATTGCCACTAGGCCCACTTTACTTTCTCCTAGTCTCCCATGGACGGAAAATGCCACAGGGTTAGGTTCTCTCTCAACTCACATTCACTTCCCCAGCCTTCTAGTGGAACAAGTGGTGGTTGAGCAATGCAGGGGAGAAATCTCAGTTCCAGCCTGACAAATGACCTCAGGAACGAGGCAACAGGCTGCCTTTTCCAGGTGGCCAGAACAGACAAAGGCAGAAAATGTACTACAAAGTGTGTTCCACAATAAAAAAGATTAGGAGTACCTTAAACAACCACAGGAGATGCCTGTAATAATTCAAAACTCTCAATGGGAAAGTTAACTGCAAGATATAGGCAGTTAAAATAAACGTAGGAGCACTTTCCAAGTAAAACCTGCAGTAAATAGCAGTATAAACAGATCCATAAACAGCATCATCATATTTATTATTAATACAGAATTATATACTTATATCCTGCACATAGATAAATTACCCTCACTTTTTTTCAATGCAAGGGGTCCCCACAGGTTCAGAATGCAATTGTTCTTCACGAGACTTGACTTTGTTACTCTCTTGCGTATATTACAATATCAGTGAATGATAGCCTGGAAGGCCTTTTAAAGAAGAGTATAAACTTACAGCAGAGGTCCAACAGCTCCCTCCTTGCTCCTGCTCACAGCAGCCCACAGGAAGATGATGACTTCTCCACACCCAAGTTAGGATAGACACAAGCTTTATAGGCCCAGGCAGGCTATGTCACATGGGAACACAGGTGGTTGGTATTAACCATTGTCTGGGAACACAGGAGACTGGTATTAACCATTAACTCTCCCTTTAGCTATGCATGGGGCCTGTGGATACTTCAAAGTGTGTGAAACACATGAGAGTTCAGTGCTACTGCTGCTACCAGTTAGGTGGGGGGCATCTTGACCATCAATATGCTGCAAGTAGGGCTTCCATGCCAGCTCACCTTTTCGGGTCAACACACAAGGGTAGTAGCCGCTGATAGCTTTCTCCTCCGTGAGGAGGAGTGTTCAAATGTTAGAGACAGATTGTAGCTTAGAGGCAAGCCATGTACTTTGCATACTCCAGGCTCCATATCTCATAAAACAGGTTTTCAGTTAGGAGGGCTGCGTAAGTAAGCTCTCCATTCCTGAGGCCTTTGAGAGTTGCTGTAAGTCAGAATAGACATCGCAGGCCAGAAGGACCAATAGTCTGTTGCAGTGGCATATAGTGTGGGGGGCCCAGGGGGGGCCATGGCCCCAGATGCAAAATTCTAAAGGGGCACCTCCATGCAGTTTATCCATAGCTGGGATTTCTAATGGCAGGAAGGGCTGGCAAAGAACTATGTAGGCTCACCACCTGGAAGGCGGAAACTGAGAAAAGCATTGAGAAAAAAATGTTTTATCTAATGTAATCCATTCACTTGTGAGTTAGCTTTTGTTTCCTAATGACACCATCTTGCAGGTGAAAAAGAGTTGATACAACAGACCATGGCAGTGTTTTCACAGTCTCCAAGTCTGCAGTGTCAACAGCTACATTCATTTTTTAAACCTGCTTGCATCCAGTTTTATCAACGAAGTATTGTTTAATTAAGTTCCAAAACATAAGATGCTTACCTCACTGGCCTGCTAATTTATCTTTTCCATTCAACCTGCTTTTGTAACTACCAGTGGTGCAGTGGAATAGGGGTGGGTTTGGACAAAGTTCTGCCCCTTCTTTCAAAGCAGGGATAATGATGTCATCTCCGGGGGCACTATTTGCCAATCTTCTGCATGCCAAATAAATAGATTTTTCTCAGAGAGAAACTCACCAAATACAGCAGACAAGGGAAGCTAAAGCTGTCTGCAATTTAGGCAGGCCTCACTTCCTTTGTGAAGATATTACAGTAGTTGGATGCAGGGCAGCCCATGTTGCGAGTTAGCAGGTTCATCAAGGGACCTGGTATTAGACACTTGGTGCTGTTATTACATTTAAAACTCCATACAGCTTGGGATACAAATAACCGAAGGAACATATTTTCCTGTATCGTATCAGACTACCCATGTCTCAGGTTCTATGGTTGGGGCCCTTCTCTGGTGGTCTTTCTGAGCAGAGGTATGCTCTATAGGTACAGAGGAAAGGACCTTTTCTGGAATGTTCTCCTCAAAGAGGTGCAACTGGGACTAACATTACCATCTCCTAGTCTGAACCCCTCCCTTTGCTGCCACAGACATTTCTAACCATCTGAGGATGTTCTGCCTTAGATTTATAGGAAAGGCTTCTCCTCCAGACAAAATTATATAAACAGTATATATGTTTACAATCTCCATAATTTTCATTACATAAACAGGGCGCATTTTCCTTTGATATAGAATGGTCTGCAACAGAGACATGGGTCCATCCATGCACTGGGAAAGGACAAAAAATTCTTCCGATGATAGCCCCTCATGTCTCATGAGGTGCTGCACCTTATGAGTGGAGATAAAGAGGAGGAAGCTGCTGCTTGGATGCTTGAGCTTGCAAAAACCCTCCCTTGTATATAAGCAAACATCTACTTGCACCAGTCTGGATCCTGACCACTGAAAAATTTGCAATAAAAAGTGACTTTTAAACACAGGATTACAATGATCTGGATAATTATAAACTGTGGATGAGAACTATTTGAATTATGGGATGGTTCTTTGCTATCATTAGGTTGAGTTCAGTACAGGTTGTTCCAATGCAGGGAACTATCTAAGAACGAGATCGGCAAGAGGGTAGAGGGCACTTTTTTGTCTTGAGGGTCACAATGCCGGTTTTAAACATAAAAGCAGGCTGTGTCTGTGAATCCATATTCTCTCTTTCCAAAACACACTTTTATGTGCGTAATATATGTACCCGTTGCCTTCCTAGCACCAGTTTGTTTAAAATATGTGCCCAGGAACTACAAATGGAATCCTATTACAGGAATGGGTGTGGGCACTCTTGGGAAACATCTCAGAACATCCTTCACTGGTTGTCATAACTTCATAGCTGGACTATAGCTAAACAAAAGCACACCAGGGTAAACTTGTTAACAGTCTGTTCAAGAGTTGTAAGAGCCCGGTTGTCAAATTCCTGCTATTGATTGATTGAGAATAAATAAATAAAACACTATTTCATCATGAGAAAATCGTTTGCAAAATGTACCTGATTTGCAGATAAAAAAGATAAAAGGGAATTGAATGAAGTAGACATGAAATGCCAAGATCTTTCCTGCAACCAGGTTGCAGATCACTTCAAAATCAGCCTCTGATATGGGCTGCTGAACTGACTGGGTCAGGGGTTCAGAACCTGTGACCCTCAAGTTGTTGTTGGACCACAACGCTCATCATCCCTGTCTATCAGCCATGCTGGCTGGGACTGATGGGAGCAGGAGCCCAATAGCATCCATTGGACCACAGGCAGGAGCAGCTAGTGCCAAGCTACCCTCCTGACACTGGTGTCCCTGCTGCATACCAGGATGGTGCAAGGACAGGGCAGCTGCAAAATCAGGGCTGGTAGAGCCAATCCCATGCTCCTGTTGGTGCCCTTTCACATACCTGATCTTGCCACCAACCTGCTCTCACACTGTCCAGATACATAGCAGTGCCTTTGATACCTGGCCACAGGTTGCCCATCCCTGGACTTGTGCTTCACTAGCCTGGAATGGCACTAGTCAAGGAATTCTTGCAGTGCTAATCCTTCTGGGGCTGCCCCAGTATACATAAACAGTAAGCCCTCAACTTATGTGGGGGTTACGTTCCAGGGATTGTGCCTAAAGCCAAAATTGTGTGTGGTCAAAACATATTGGGTTCAATAGCAGGTGGGCGTGCCGGTCATTTTCCCCAGAAACCTGCTCCCTTTAAAAAAAAATTGCCGTGTGCATAAAGCTGAATGTGTACAAGTTAAATGTGCGTAAGTTGCCGGCTTACTTTATGTGACCATCAAACTCTGAAAAGTGGTGATGGTGCTCTGGAATGATAATGTGAACCTGTCCAATTGCTGGTCTTTGCTGTGAGTAGGACTGTGCGTGGCTTGAATGCCCACTCTGTTTAGATAGTTTGCCCTGACATGAACTGAGCTAGAAACAAAAGCCCAGCAGTGAAAGGACTCATTGCTATGTATATGAAAGCATTAACATCACCACAAATACTCTCAGGTCACATGGCTGAAAACTCTTAACACAAGTAGTTCTGAGCCACATGAAGGGGAGTGTTCCTCCCAGTGCAGGATTAGATTTCATCAGAGTTACAAAATACACTTGAAAAACACAGGTGTGTTTATGTTTGCTTTGCAAAAAGAAAGAAAAATGACTTCTTAGAATCTTAAGTCACTCTCTGAAATCCTTTGCTTTTCTTATATGAAGCTACTTGCAGTTAGATTCAGGGTTTCAAAACTTTGGGCTTGTCCACATTTGAGCATTGTTTTGAGCTACTTAATATATACTACTTGAATTAGACTTCAGAAATTCTAATACATGCATGGAAGTCTGGAACAAATTGCTGTACTCTCAGTGCCACAAACGGTTGCTGGAAATGGGGGGGGGGTGTTTAATCCAAGCACCTTTTACCTATTATTAATTTTAGAGCAAAAGTCTACTGTGAAATTTGATGAGGATATTAGAATTTTCCAGCAACAATCCCATGAGGTAGGGAGAAGAGATATTGCCCACTGACTTTCCCAAATAATATTCCAGTTGGGAGTTCTCATGTGGTCATTAGAGAAGAATTCTAGAAGCAAATTGCCACATCCTCAAAGAAAGGGGAAAAGAAGTTCCCGTGAGAGTTCAAAATCAAATAAGATTCTGAAACTCACTTTATAAAGAATGTTAGATAAAAGGAACAGGAAGAGAATCCATAAGATGTCCCTTTATTTAATTGTTTCTAACCAGTCTTAGCTCAAGGACTAACTTGTCCGATATGATGACTCCCATCAGTATATTATTCTCCATATACTCTATTGAAATGTTGCAGGATGGAGATGTAAATTGGAGGACCCTGGTTTTTTTTAAGTATCTCCAGCCTTTTGGCATTATTGCCATTTTAGATGGCTATTGGCGGTCAGCTTTGTCTCTGTTCAGGGCTGCAGAACGACAGAAGCACCAGCAACCAAAATCCAGAAATTTGGCTGGGGTAGTTGAGACTGGCTCACATGTAATTTTATATGGGTGGTTCTACTTAGTTATGGGGGAGGCCTTTTTATTTTCATATGCTGTATGAAATTTTAATGTTTTATATTCATTTTTATCTGTTCCCTCCTCGTGGTAATAATAATTCTGTTAATCTACTTTCCCCATGCACATATTTATATTTATATATTAAGAGCAACTGCGGTCTTTCCCATGCATATCAATAGGCATTACTTTCTGTGTTTGCCCCCACTTTCTTATTTGTTTATTCTATTATGCTGATTAAATACTGATAGGACATGTGCACAGATAGCCTGAGTGCACACTTTGCTATTTATTTATTTCACCACCCAGTAAGTTCCCCAAAGCACAAAGACAGTTGTGAAAATTCAGCACACACTTTTGCAATTTTCTGGTTTTGTTTAAATCTGAAGAATCAAAATATATAATAATATATATAAATATATAAGACTATGCTCTGCTTTTCAGGAGCACACCAGCTGGAAAAGAAATGAAAATGAAATTGTAAATTTTCAGCATACACTTTTCAGATTGCTTTGCAGTATTTGGTGAAGACATTTTTAATGTGGCTTCCTTGTGCAATTTTCTGGTTTTGAGGGATCCAGATGACATGATTGGCCAAGAAGAGCTAGGAGGGATGAAAAAGAATATTATCATCACTGTCAGTAATGAAAGCACTGGACATGGAAAGAGGAGTAGCAGGGAAAGACAACTGATTCACCAACCCAAAAACACAGAAACAAATGGTCTGCAACTCCAAGTGGAGCAATTTGGAGGCCAGTTCCTTCTACCTTGTTGGATTATCCTATATCAAACTAAGTAACAGGGGCAAAGCATCGATATTGTTGTTGCTTGAGGGTATTCTCATGCAGACTACACAAATTAAATGAAAATGCAAACAGCTGCAAACACATAGTAAACTCTGGTGTGGACAAGCACCAAATCTGTGTTTTGAGTAACAGGATAGTGGGTGACAAACCATATATCTGGTGAATGCCCCCCACAGTAATGAACAGAGCATGTGCTGTTGGGACAATTTAAAGACCAGGCTGTCAATTAAGGTTGTTGACCTCTGAAAAGGGCAATTCTGCTGCTTCAGTATTGGGAAGGTTTCTAGGAAATGCTTTATCAGCTAGTGCACAAGAAGCCTGAAGGGAAGAGAACAAGCTCTCCTGGACAATGCCCTTTCCTTCTCCCCTCCCATTCTAGGCTGCCAATTTTGCAATCATGTGAAAACAAATTAGCCGTGTCCAGGAAGCTTCACTTCTATACCCCGCCTCCCTGCTACTTCCCGATTGTCTCCCGCAATTAGGGAGAATTAGCAGCCATATAATCATTCTGTGCCTAATTTCTCTAGTAAATAATCTGGATTGTGAAACAATACAGAAGCTCTTCACGCAAGTCTGTTACTTCCAGTGTAAGCAGGTGATGTTACTCTCCAACTTTACGCTTCTTCCGTTGTCTCTTGGGACAGACAGGTGCCAACAACTAGTTGGTAAAAAGTCAGGATTGGCTTAAGAAGGCCTCTGTGCAAGTCCTATGTTTGTCATGGGATTATTCTATAGTCTTTGGCAAATTTTTCTGTTGCAAAACGAGAATCAGGACCGACCCAAGACATTTTGCTGCCTGAGGTGGAGGAACACACAGCTCCCCTCCCCCTTCCCAAGCCAAGGCATATAATTTATTTTGGCAGAAAATTCCCCAGCGTTTCCCCCTCTCACTGGCAGTAAAAATACAATGGTTATAAATTAAATATCAATTGTTGCCCTTTCATGAATCCCCAAACCAGCCACCTCACTCTGCCTACTGGAAATAATAGTAACTGAAGTATATTGTGAGGGGAAATATCACAACAACAATCGGAAAACATGTTGTATATTAAAACTAGTATAGAACCGAAGCATTTATTTTATTTTATTGTTTGTTTGTTTGGAGGTTTGGAGGTTTGTACCCCATTCTTCAGCCAAAACGGCTCAGAGAGTGGCTTACATACAAGCACTTAAAACAACAACAACAACAACAACAACAACAATCTTTATTACGGTCCAAAGACCCAACAAATCATTACAAAGCAATACACAATTCATACAGCCTACCTCCAGGTTAAACAAGAATTTTGTTCAGAATATAGGGATCATTGGTTCTTGCAACCACCAATAAAAACTTTGCCACTGCTAATGTTCTAGCATTTGTCCGGTCTTCCAATAAGAACCTGACATAGTGAGCCTCTGATTTTCCTGGGAAGGGTACCAGCAAGGGTAGTATCAGTTCAGCCCTGGCTTGCTCATATTTTGCACAGTGTAACAAAATATGTTTTATGGAATCGATGTCTTGAGCACACGAGCAAAGTCTGTCCTGGTAGGGAACTCCTCTCAACCTGCCATCCAACACTGCAGAAGGAAAACAAGACAGCCCCTGCCCACAGGCTTACAATATAAAGAAACATGGCACACAAGGGGAAAGAGACATTGTTGAAATGTATTGTTTGGGGAAATTGCTTGCAAAAGGGGAAAATTATGGCCAAAATAGACAACCAACTCATCTAGTAGAAAGGCTGTATTTCTACCATGAATTTGCTCAGGGGTCTATACTGATGCAAATGTTGTTTGAGGTTTGCCTGCCATAGATTTATCACGTATCCTAAACGTTTTTTGGGGGGAAGGGGCCATGAAGCTCACTGGGTGACCTTGGGCCAGTCACGTACCTCAGAGGGTTGTTGTGAGGATAAAATGGGAAGAGCTATGTTCAGTTCTATGAAGGAAATGTGTACATTTGGTATTGTTGTCCAAGGTATCCAAGTTGGGAATGATTTATAAAGTTATTCTGGAGATTACAGTATGGGTAGACTATTTAACCACTTAGACTTCAGCAAATTTTGGAATAAAAGCATTTCTGTTTGGTCTGTGTACTTCATTTTTCTAATCTTGTATGCTTCTGCGGTTAGATCTGGGTAGAATATTGTAATAGCTATAGAATCTAATTTCAGTTTGGGAATGTAACATTACTCCAAACAGCAATGTATGCATGACAAGATTTGAGCAAAAGCAAAAAGGGAGGAACTGCATGTGAATATTTCAAAACATTTGCAGAATTTGATTTTACTAGAGCAGAACATATTTTTGTCATGTCTGCCAATATTTATTAATTTGATTCCATCCAGGCATTTGTATCTCAAAATAATGCAAACAGAAGCAGTCCATTTATAATATAGCTATACCGGTTTTCTTTTTTCTAGTTTACCCCTCACAGATCTACAGATATCAGCAACTCTTAACAAACCACAGTGCCTAGAATTCTTTGAGGGAAATAATGTGATTTAAAGGTATAGTGCCTACAATTTGCTAGCTTTGTTCACATCTGGTCTTCCTTAGCTTCTTCTGTTTATATTTTAAGAGAATCCTTTGGAGGAGTCTTTATTTGAGGACAAGCGCCACTGGTTGAATCTGGCATGGCTGAATCATTTTTCCTCTCTGCTTAGAATGTTATTTATTGATTTTCTTATATATATCGTGCTCCAAATAGGTATTTCGAAGGCAGTGTTCATATAAAATAATAAATACTTAAGAAAACGGCAAAGAATCCTGGAAGCTAGTTCTCCACCGCCAACCTACAATTTCCTGCACTCTTAACAAACTACAGTTCTTGGGATCCTTTGGGGCAAGTCGGGTGCTTTGAATGTAGGGTTGCCATATTCCAAAGAGCAGAAAACAGGGCACATTTGTAGGTGGGCCAGGGAGAGGTGGGGAGGAAGTAATAGTGTGTATGCAGGTGTATTGAAATATTTAATAATGGTAATGAAAAATGAAAATGACATACCCTCTAACATTTTGTGAGGGAAATTCGGGGCTTCCATCGCTCGCCCCTTCCCTGGCGCTGAGCCCTTCCTTGCCTGCCAGCCTGTCCCCTCCTTCCCTCCCCTCTCTTACCTTTGCTGTCTTCGGCCTCCTGCTCACAAGATACTGAATCTGCCAGGCTGAGCAGTCCCAGAAAGGCCGTGCCAGGCCTGGTGGCTGCTGGAAATAACACAAAGCCTAGAGCGGCCCCAGGAAGGTTGTGCCAGGTCTGACAGCCGCCAGAAACCACACAAAGCCTGGCACGGCCTCCAGAACCAACACAAGGCCTAGAGTGGCCCCCAGAAGGCCGCATGAGGCCTCACCACCACGAGTCCTAGAGTGGCCCTAGTAATAATGGTTAATATAATTGCAAAATATTAAACATCTGCCCAGATGGTGATTTTACCTTTGGAAAAGAGGACATGTTTAGGGAAATCTGGACGTATGTGAGTTGGTTATGCTTTCAATGTATGGTGTGGATTTGCCCTTTAAAAATAGAAAAAAATGCATCCAGTTTGGAGCCTGCTAGATGCAGCGTTCAGTTGCAAACTACAACCCCCAGTGGCTGTGTTTCTATGCTTAGCTACTCAAGGAGGCCAGCAAGGCTATTGTGCAACTCTAATATCCTAACAGGAGAACCTTTGCGTGCTGTAAATCATGTTCCAAGCCAGACCCTCTGATCGCCTGTACGTTCAGAAGCTGTCACTAAGGTGGCAGGAGACCAAGCAGATGACCTTGAATTAATGAAACTAGACAGAGTGAGATGGATGGAGGAACACAGCTAGTTGCTTAGATGGTCCCAGTTGCACACGTACTATCACATGTGGGATAGATTAAGCCTGCAGTGGCGAAGAGTCTTTTGGTAACTTGCTTGAGATAAGGCGAGTGATGGATGAACTTCAAGAATGTTTGAAGATTATGTGTATGTTATGTGTACACACACACAATCTTCACTAGCTAGGCAAATTTAGAAACGCCACTGAGGTTTATCCCAGTGGTCTGATGCTCTTGGATGTGGAAATGTGAAACATAACTTGTGCAAGAACATGGATTGTTCTGTGTCTGCTGCCCATTGGGACAAAGACAAAACACATGAGTCTTATCCAGGCAATCAGTGACACATTTTATCCTTGCCGGGAAAGTCTACAAGTCCCATTTCAAAGGCAATAACGCAACATCCGGTATATGTTAAGGATGGGCAGAATTGCAACATAGTGAAAACAACAAAGCACCTTAATTTATTATAAGCTTTCCTGACATATCATCCACGTCAACAGATACATGGAAATGCCTTGTGCTGAGTCAGATGGTCATTGGTTTATCTAGCTCAGCTTTATCTAAATTCTTTCCTAGCCATATTGAGAGATGTCATGAATTGAAATCGGGGCCTTCTTTGCATTTACCTTGACTTTGCAGATATATTTCAGCTTGCGTGCGCGCGCGCGCACACACACACACACACACGAGAAAATGTTATAAACAGTGGGATAAAATAGAAAGAGAGTGCAACAAATACAATCTCATTTAATTAAATTAAAATATGAAAAATAAGCCTAGTGACCATTCACAACATCAGCCATGATACTTCTTGTTAATGATTGAACCACAGACTTTTTTAAAAAAAGGTTGTGGGTTATCCTTCCTTGGAGGTTTTAAAGCAGAGGTTGGATGGCCATCTGCCATGAATGCTTTAGTTGAGATTCCTGCATTGCAGGGGGCTGGACTAGATAAACCTCAGGGACCCTTCCAATTCTACAATTCTATCATTCTTCCTAGCGCGTAGTATGAGGAGCGTGCAAGCTCCAATGGCAAGAATGACAAGAGATGTGCAACAGGGCCACAAAACCAATGGGCAATGAGAGAGTAGTGAGTAGTTGTTTTCATATGCAATGTTTTTATATGCAATGGCAGCAGCAAGAATATTATTGGCACAAAAATGGAAGCAAGAAGAATTACCGACGAAAGAAGAATGGCAAATGAAATTAATGGACTATGCAGAATTAGATAAATTAACAGGAAGGATTCGAAACCTTCAGGATCAGAGATTCTTAGAAGACTGGAGTAAATATTTGAACTATTTGAAAAGCAACTGTAATAAACAGATTATGCTAGTAGGATTGCAAGAAATTCTGTAAGGACTATTTGAAACACTGCAAAAAAGACTGTGATGAGAATTATTAGTTAAGGACAATTAAAAGTAATAGAGGAATTAAGAAATGCAGAACAAGCGATAAAGAACGGAAAATCTTCAGAAGTCTAAAATATTGTATAAGAAGTTATCATTTCCAACAATAATTTAACATATGCTTAAAAAAAACCAATAAAAATGTATTAAAAAGAGAGAGAGTAGTGAGTAGGGTTGAGGTAAATGGGTTGAGAGGCAAAGTTCCTCTCTATGTAAGCTATTTCTGGGGCCCTCGTTTGAGTAGCACAGCACAAGGGAATCAAAATAAGTGGATACTGTTCTCCAGAGCAAAATAGGGCTTCATGTGGAGCAGGTCCAGGCAGACTGATAGTGGAATGACTCCAGAGTAGTGTAGTAGGACTGAGGATAGGATGGAATAGGATGACAGGTCAAGACAGGTCCCTCCTTTTATGTGTTATTCCAATTGGTTTTTCAGCCTGGGGATGGGGGATCAGACAAAGGAGGTTTTGTTCAGCTGTTACTTCCTTCTGGCAGGAGGGGGTGGCTATCAGTTATTCATTCATTCATTCATTCATTTATTCTTTTTTTTTTTATAAAATTTTTATTAGTTTTACAAAAGTTTTTATAACAAACAAACATAAACAAAAAACAAACAAACAAACAAATATAATTTCAAAATATCCTTTCATAGACTTCTTTCCTCGGACTTCCCCATACCTCCCCTTTCTGCATCCTCATGTCCAAATTTTATAGCAACTTATAAATGTTCTTTCCCATCCTAATTCATTATGGTCCTTTCTTAATCTAATCTTATATTACTGCAACCCTTTCTTCTCTGTAAAATCTCGACATTCTAAGCTTCATCAAGTTTATAGTAGTTCTTAAGATAAATCTTGAATTTCTTCCAGTCTTCTTCCGCAGTCTCCTTTCCCTGGTCACGAATTCTGCTCGTCATTTCCGCCAATGTCATATAGTCAATCACTTTCATCTGCCATTCTTCCAAGGTGGGTAAATCTTGTGTCTTCCAATACTTTGCGATCAGTATTCTTGCTGCTGTTGTTGCATACATGAAAAAAGTTCTATCCTTTTTTGGCACCAATTGGCCGACAATGCCCAAGAGAAAGGCCTCTGGTTTCTTAAGAAAGGTATATTTAAATACCTTTTTCATTTCATTATATATCATCTCCCAGAAAGCCTTAATCTTCGGGCATGTCCACCAAAGATGATAAAAAGTACCTTCAGTTTCCTTACATTTCCAACATTTGTTATCAGGCAAATGGTAAATTTTTGCTAGCTTAACTGGGGTCATGTACCACCTATAAACCATTTTCATAACATTTTCCTTTAAAGCACTACATGCCGTAAATTTAATACCAGTGTTCCACAACCTTTCCCAGTCAGCAGACATAATATTATGACCAATATCCTGTGCCCACTTAATCATAACTGATTTAACTGTTTCATCTTGTGTATTCCATTTCAACAACAAGTTATACATTCTTGACAAGTTCTTAGTATTGGGTTCTAACAGTTCTGTCTCAAGTTTTGATTTTTCCACCTGGAAGCCAATTTTCCTGTCTTGTTTGAAAACCTCCATTATTTGATAATAGTGGAGCCAATCTTGTACTTTTGGTTTTAGTTTTTCATGGCTCTTTAATTTCAGTTTCTCTCCATCCTGTTCTAAGATCTCACAATACTTTGGCCATCCGTCCTCCATATTAACTTTCTTGTGGGCCTTAGCCTCTAAGGGTGACAACCATCTAGGGGTTTTGTTTTCCAACAGATCTTTATATCTCATCCAAACATTGAACAACGCTTTCCTTACAATATGATTTTTAAAGGCACTATGCACTTTGATTTTGTCATACCATAGATATGCATGCCAGCCAAATGCATTATTGAAACCTTCTAAGTCCAAGATATCTGTATTCTCGAGGAGCATCCACTCTTTCAGCCAGCAGAATGCTGCTGCTTCATAGTACAATTTTAAGTCCGGCAGGGCAAATCCCCCTCTTTCTTTTGCATCTGTTAATATTTTATATTTTATTCTGGGCTTTTTGCCCTGCCAGACAAATTTCGCAATATCTTTCTGCCACCTCTTGAAACAGTCCATCTTGTCAATAATCTGCAAAGTTTGAAATAAAAACAACATTCTTGGCAATACATTCATCTTAATCACTGCAATTCGGCCTAACATTGACAATCTCAAATTTGACCATATTTCTAGATCTTTTTTAATTTCTGACCAGCATTTTTCATAATTATCCTTATACAGATTCAAATTTTTAGATGTTAAATTAACCCCTAGATATTTCACCTTCTTAACCACCGTCAGACCTGTCTCTTCTTGAAACTTATTCTTTTCCATATCTGTTAGGTTTTTCCCTAAGACTTTAGTTTTTTGTTTATTCAATTTAAATCCGGCTACCTGCCCAAATTGTTGGATTATTTCCAACACTCTTTTTGTACTAGTGTTTGGCTCCTGCAAAGTCAATACAAGGTCATCTGCGAACGCTCTTAACTTATAGTGTTTAGTTCCGACCTGTACACCTTTAACTTGCTGGTCATCTCTAATCATATTCAGCAACACCTCCAGGACCGAAATAAAAAGCAATGGGGAAATTGGGCACCCCTGTCGTGTTCCTTTTTCTATCTTAAGTTCCTCAGTTATTACATTGTTTACAATTAGCTTAGCTTTTTGTTCAGAATATATTGCACCCATACCATTCTCAAATCCTTGTCCTACCCCCATCCCATGAAGATTCTTTTTCATAAAACTCCACGAAATATTGTCAAAGGCTTTCTCCGCATCCACAAATATCAAAACTGCTTTAGTATTTATATTCACCTCTAACTTTTCCAAAATGTCTATTATGTTCCTAACATTGTCTGAGAGGTGTCTTTTTGGGAGAAAGCCTGCTTGGTCTCTGTGAATCTTCTCCATCAATACTCTTTTAAATCTTTTTGCTAAAATGTCTGCAAAAATTTTATAATCCACATTCAATAATGAAATTGGGCGGTAGTTCTTCAATTGAGTCTTTTCAGTCTCTGTCTTTGGTATGAGTGAGATATATGCTTCTTTCCACGATTCGGGTGCCTTTTTTCCCTCTAAGATCTCGTTGCAAACTTCCTTCAACGGTTGTATTAGCCATTCCTTTAAAGATTTGTAATATCTGGAAGTCAGTCCATCTGGCCCTGGAGATTTGCCCAATTGCATATCCTGAATGGCACCCTCTATCTCTTGTTCTGTTATTCTCTGGTTTAGCTCCACCTTGCTATGATGAGAGATTTTTTGTAATCCATATTTATTAAGGAATTTATCTATGTCCTCTTCATTTTGTAATCCTTGGGAATAGAGTTTTTTGAAATAACTCACAAAGCAATTTCTTATCTCGTTGGGTTTAGATATATTTTTTCCATCCACTTCTAGACTTGTAACTGTGTTTAATTTCTGTCTTTTCTTAAGTTGCCATGCCAGAAGTTTACCACATTTGTCTGCCGAATCAAATGTCTTTTGTTTCATTTGCTTTATTTTCCATTCTATCTCTTGGTTCATCAATTCCATGTATTGTGTTTGATACAACTTAATCTCCCTCAAAATCTCCTGGGACTTTGGTTTTGATCTTAATTTTTTCTCTCCTTCTTTTATCTTTTCCAAAATTTTTTCCTTTTTCTCATTCTGTTTTCTCTTCTTTATTGAGTTTTGTTGAATCAAAAATCCTCGCATCACAGCTTTACTTGCGTCCCAGATCACTCTTTTTTCCACATCGCCCTTTAGATTGATTTCAAAATAGTCCTTTAGAGTTTTTTGGGCCTTCATGTGGATCTCTCTATCTCGAAATAGGGTGTCATTCATTCTCCATCTAAACTGACCAGTTGTTGTAAATTTCATTTCCATCTTCACGGCGTTATGGTCGGAACAGGTTTTTGGGCAGATTTCTACCTTCTTAATCTTCGGAGCCATTCCACTAGTAACCCAGATTTGGTCAATTCTGGTCCAGGTCATCTTTGCATGGGAGAAAAAGGTTCCCTCTCTTTCAAGAGGGTTCCTTGTTCTCCAGATGTCTATTAAGTCCATATTTTCAGTCATTTCGAAAAAAGTCTTCGGGAGTCTCCCTTCTTTAGTAAGAGTCAGTCTTTGTGTCTTGTCCATGTTTGTAGAAACTACACCATTCATATCTCCCATAATTATCATATTGTATTCCAAATAGTCCGTCAAAGTTTCATGAAGTTTTTTAAAAAATTCTGCTTTACCTTCATTTGGCGCATAGATCCCAATTATCAAAAATTTTTCTCCTTGTACCTGAATCTCCACCGCTAAATATCTTCCTTGTTCATCTTTAAACATCATTTTTGGGGTCCACTTCTCTTTTACATAAATCACAACTCCTCTTTTTTTAACTTTGTCCGACGAAATAAATTCTTGTCCCAATTTTTTATTCATAAGCAGTCTCCTGTGTGCTCTGGTTATATGGGTTTCCTGTAAGCAAATCAAGTCCAGTTGTTCTCTGTTCAGAATATGGAATATTTGTCGTCTCTTCAAAGGGCTGTTCATCCCATTACAATTCCAACTAAGGAATTGCAGGGCCATCTTGTTATTTTTCTGGTATTCCTCCAACAGCTCCCAGTTGTTGTTCCTCCTCTGTTGGTGGTGGAAGGTTCTGTCCAAACGAAAGGTTCAGGATGTCAATTACACTCCTTTGCTCAGCAATTGGGTCTACAGTTCCTTTCTGTAGGTCTTCCTGATTTCTTTGCAGGAACCTGTCTTTATCCTGTATCGTCTTTATTTTCACCTTCTTCCCTCTATAGTCAAAAGACAGTCCCTGTGGAAATTCCCACCTGAAAAGAATGGTGTTCTTCTTCAACAGGTAGACCAAATCCTTATAAGAAGCTCTCAAGTCCAAAATATGTTTAGGAATATCTTTAAAGATCTGTATCGGAGAGTTCCCAATTTGTAAGGCCTTTTCAAAGTGCAGTCTTAGAATTTTCTCTTTCCTCCTTCGATCTCAAGGTAATCAGACAGTCTCTCGGCGCCTTTCTGTTCTGTCTTCTGCCCAGTCAAAATGCTGTTGTGATTTTAAATTCGTCTTCCTCTAGGTCTTCCCAGAAATCAGCAAACTCTTTCGTTAAAAAGTCCGTAAGATTGTCTCCTTCGTCCTCTGGAATTGATCGTAATTTCAAATTCCTTTCTTTTCTTTGTAGTTCCCACAATGCCAGAGTTGTGTCGTGGTCATAGACCTTCCTGGCAATCGGTTCTAATTTTTCCTGGGTCTCTCCAGCAATAGTTCTGGCTTCCTCTGCAATTTGACGTGTGGCAGAATTTTCTTGTGTAAGCCTGTTTATAGATTCTGTATTCAGGTCAAGTCTTGTTGTTAAATCTGTCAATTTCTGTGAATTCTCTGTCAATTTCTTGGTATTTTCAGCCGTCTGCTTTGTTAGGTTCTCCAGAGACTGGTTTATCTTAAGAAGGGCTTGCGACACTGCATCCATGGAGACTGCTGTACCTTTTTCTTGTCCTGTTGTCACTGTAGGGGTTATGCCTGAGATCGAGCCTCTTTTCTTGTGTTGCTGTAGCTGTTGTTGATATTGCCTTGTCTTGACTCTCGTGCTTATCTCATCTGCTGGGCCACTCATATCTCAAGGTCGTTTCCCACGAGAGCCTTCTCCTAAAGGAAAATTCCACTGTCCCAAAGCGTAGCAACTTTTAATTTACCCTCTAGAGGGAGCAAATCAAAATGTCCGTAAACAAAGGCAAGGAGTATTTAAAAAACAAATTTATCAGGAGGCTTCTATATGTATATTGCAACACTTTCTCATTAAATAAAGTCCCAGCCTTCCCTGATATATTGTATCCACAAAGTCCCAAAACTTTGTATCAAATAAGCAATGAGACTTCCACTTTGTTACTTTCACAAGAGTCTAAAGTCAGTTCAGTGTTCCTTTGTTCTAATAGCAGTTTGTGCCAGGTTGAAGGCTGCAGAGAGTTCCCTTTCCTTTCAGTTGGTCATGCAGCTTATAGAGTCACTTATTCCTCCCCTCTGCCCTGCAAGCTAGAGGGGATAGTCAAAGTCCAAATGTCGGATTGAAGCAGTTAAAAACAATATCCCATACGGATGCAGCTCAGTAACTTTCGTTGCTTTAATTGTCATGCAGTCGGGGGAAGGCAGACTTCCTTAATTTTCGCCTTTCCCGTTTTCAGCCTAATTTCAGATAGTTTTGGCACGAATAGAGGTTCAATCTTACTCACGGGTCTTTTTTGTCCAAATTGTTCAGGAAGGGAATCGGCGCTCTCCACTAATGGCGACGCGGCTTCACCCTGCGGGCTGGGTAGCGATTCTCAGCACCGTGCTCCCCGTTGTCGTTCCGGAGCCTTTAAAAAGGCTCTTTCTGCGGTAAAGGGGGGCGCTTCAG
Organism: Podarcis vaucheri; assembly: GCF_965113315.1. Taxonomy (NCBI): domain Eukaryota; kingdom Metazoa; phylum Chordata; class Lepidosauria; order Squamata; family Lacertidae; genus Podarcis; species Podarcis vaucheri. The sequence continues at coordinate 52,082,347 of NC_138763.1, read as the reverse complement.
GTGCCCACCGAATCTCCTTGTTCACAGGCTCCGTTCCTGTGATTTTAGGGGTCCCCCGCTTGCCGTAGCGGGTCAGACCCGAACTCGCAGAGCCGTCCTCTCTCCGGAGCTCGGAGAGGGAGCAGCCATTAGCGCTGGCGCCGAACCGGAAGTTCCATTCATTCATTTATTCATTCATTCATTCATACATACATACATACATACATACGTACACACTTACAAATATATATACATTTAAAATACAAAATGCCTTAAAATATGTATTTCAGTTTACTTGGGTGCTTTGTTTCATTTGGGGATAAAGTAGCAAGCCTTCTTTTTACATAAAAAGTATCTTATTAAGTAACAATTGAATAGAGATCCTGCGTGGTACAAGTTAATAATCATATTTTGCTACTTTTGTAGAAAATGCTAAAGAAAATACCATCAACACATGACAGCAAAGGTTGTGTGAACTTTTGAAATTTCATTTAGGTTTTGTGAACAGGATCAGGACAGAAGTTAATTACTCATTTAATACACCTTTGTGCGATGTGGAGAAGTTAAATAGACATTTGTGTGCGGGTAAACAAACCACCATTTATTTTCTGTCCTTTGCAGAACAAAGGCAGCTGCTTTGTGCCAAGTCAGACCTTTGGTCCATGTTACTTTGTGCTCTGCAGAAAGGCGGGTCTCAGCTCTACAGAGTGTTAGACAGGGACCTTTCTCCGTCGTACCTGGAGATGGCAGGACCTGAGCCTAGGAGGAGACCTTCTGTATGCAAAACATGGGTTCTCCTACTGAACTATTGCCCTGCTATGCCACATGCTGTTGTGATCTTGTGTGTTCCCACCACAAAAGCTGAAAGCAGAGATATAGGTGCAGAAGCAAGAACTAAGGCAGCAGCAGAAACAGTGTCCCTGGAAACTCGATTGCTACCTTCCAATCCTGACAATACCCTCACATTGCATGAAAGGCACCAGAAGGAGATCAGCTCATGGGGACCGCAACACCCACAGTCACCTTCCTGCCTCATTCTGTCATGCAGCCCCAAAAATGTACAATTGTTCTGCTCTCCATACATCTACAAATTTTGAATCTTAAACTGGTTCAGAAAAAGTCGCTGGTTATTTTTTCCTCTACTTTTTAAATCAGAGTTATATAATTAGCAATGAGCAGCATGTTAGTTGCTCCTTGGTCTTGAGCGTGCAATGTCACTTTCCCTTTTTGCAATGAGGTGGTAGTGGTGAGAGATTCCTTTACTTAAATTTCCTTCTACAGTGGTACCTTGGGTTAAGTACTTAATTCGTTCCGGAGGGCCGTACTTAACCTGAAACTGTTCTTAACCTGAAGCACCACTTTAGCTAATGGGGCCTCCTGCTGCTGCCATGCCACCGGAGCACAATTTCTGTTCTCATCCTGAAGCAAAATTCTTAACCTGAAGCACTATTTCTGGGTTAGCGGAGTCTGTAACCTGAAGCGTATGTAACCTGAAGAGTACGTAACCCGAGGTACCACTGTCTTATATTCTGTTTTCAGTTTTGAATAGCAAAATGACACTTTTTTTATTAGGAAAAGAAACGAATGGAAAATCAGTAACTTAAATCCTTACAGTAATAGGGACACTGGAGACATTAAAAGTGGCTATTCAAGTGGCATTCATCACACATCACCTTAGCCAAGACCAACAGGAAGAAATAAAATGAGCTGAAATGTGTATATTAGGAAATATGTTCTCTAACATTGAGGTGAATTTTCATAAGGCTTTTTTTTTTATTGCACTTCACTGCAAAAATGTGGAGAACTGAATTTAAGATTGGAAAAAGGAGAAACACAGAGAAACCTAAACTGACAGTTTCCTCCCTAGGTTAGGGTAAGATTCCCCCCCCAAAAAAAGCTGCCCCTGGAGTGCCACACTTCATTATCACAACCACCACATGCCAATGGGCCATCTTCACTGGTGGTTCTTTCGTCAGGCATACTGGGAGGTAGGCCACAGTGGCGTGCATGCAGCAGAGTGGCATTGTACCACAATTTTCTATGGCTCCTCAGCCAACCTTCTGCTGACTGTAGTACTGCGCCCTAATAAAGTATTGAATTTTGCTGTCTGATCAAATTGCTTCTTTTGCTGGAGAGAGAGAAAAGCATGCCTTTCTTTCTTCAGAGAGTCTTTTCAAAGCCTTGTTTTATGTGAATAAAAATGGCAAAAGTCTGAAATTTAGGAAGAAAAATGGCATCTCAAAATGAGCCAGTACATTAAGAGATAATGGTTGCCTTCCTCCTTCCACATAAAACCTCAAAACTGAAGGAAAGAGGTCATAATAAGTTCAGAGCATCATTGTTCTCCTTCCAGAGGTTTTATCTAAGGAGCCAGGCATTCTGCAGAAGTCACCCGAAAGATTATCGACGATGAGTGTTAATGACATGAATGTGACAGTATCAAACCTTTAATTTATGAGGCGCCTCCTAACATGAAGACAAAGGAATAGCCCGACCTATGACAGTCTGTGCTTTGAAAATGAATCGTGTATTCAGATTTTCAGATATCATAGCTTGCAGAGGAAATTCAGTTTGCAGTGTAGCATAAGCGAAAACAAGGAGGGGAAAGTAAATTAATTTCCTTTTCATTACGTTTAAACTTCCACAATATTACACAGAACACAACAGAAAAATCCACAATTATTTTCAAGTATTTTTTTTTTTAAATCATGGTCTGATCTAGCAAACAGGTTTATGCACGGACATCCCTAGATAAATGGGGAACTGCCTAAACAAAGGGCAGCTGCTTGTACAGTTCCATTGCCTGGTCCATGATTGCAACATACTTGACAGACTCTGGTTGCTTCTGACAGTAGGCATACGTGACTGGGGCCACCAAAATACAGCCAGTTGTATTCAGACTTAACTGTGCTTAGAGCAGATCCTTGACCAATTCAAGTCCCATTGAACAGGATCTGTGCTAAGCATAACTAAATAAACTGTGGATCAAACCCAACATTTTAATTTGCATCTGATCCAAGCGCAGAAGTGAATTCTGTCAACTTATTTATACCTGGATGCTTTCATAAGCAGAGGAATGCCTCCCCACCCTGATCCAATTTACACTGAAGCCAGGAGTGGCAGCACATTGCTTTTGTCAATGTTTGGAAGCTGTTACAGGCTGGAAAAGGGTAGACATATGGGGTGGAGGGTATTATCTGCTCTTGATTGGGTTACACTCTCTCTGAAGGAGTGGGTATATAGCTTGGGGGTCCTTCTGGTTCCCTTGCTGTCGCTTGAGGTTCAGATGGCCTGAGTTCCATGAAGTGCCTTTAATCAGCTTCAGTTGGTGACCCAGCTGTGCCCCTGTCTGATAACCTCTAGCTTAGATTACTGAAACACGTTATACATGGAGCTGCCTCTGAAGATGGTTTGGAAACTTCAGTGGATGCAGAATTTGGTGCTCAGGTTTCCTGTGGGCTTTCGTTTTGTTTGCTGGTTTTCACTGTATGCTTTTGATTCTCGTATTAGCTGCCTTAGACTGTGCAAAGAAAGGTGGGACAGGAATATTTTATATAAGTAAATAAATAAGTCCTGGTGGCTAGTAGCCCTTCCAATTTTGAGTTGGAATGCTTAGATTACTTGTTTTATATGGGCTCATGCCTCTTTCTCTAAAAGAATAGGAAGACAGTTTAGGAGCTTATCCTTCACATGATGCCAAGGAGTACCATTGCCACTTTCAGCTGCAACCCCACGGCGAGAAAAGTCAACCTGTCAACCATTTAACATAGCTGTTGCTGGCAAATGAAGGCATCAGAGGCCCTTTCCAAGATATTGGCAATTCTCTGCTGAATTCTGATATGCTACACCTCTTGCTTATTCTTCTCTGCTTTGTACACTTCAAGCATTCTTTCACATTGCCAATTTGCCCTCTTACACACTCATTGTTTTGAATAGTAGGTTCATACCTGGCTGTTGCTATAACATAATTTGTTGGTTTATAGGCATAGCCATGTGCATATTCATGAAGCTAGTTGTGATATTAACCTTCAGCCTATGGACTCTATCTTTCACTCTGTGTATTGATTTTTGCACTGGCTTGCAATGGCTGAGTTTCCCCATTCTTCTTTGAGTTTCTGCATTGTTGCTTCCTTAGAGAATCTGGCTGTGGGCTGGGGATCTTTCATAATGCATGTCCCAAACAGATTATCACTAAAATGCCTTCCCATTCCAACTTTCTCCATCCAATCCCATCTCTAAGAATTGCTTACTAAAGACTGTTTACTAACTCTTTGCTGCATTAGTTCCCAGTTCCCTGGCTGATTGTAATGACTCTTTTAGATTGTGGTAGAAACTGTCTGCTTGCTTGTCTGTCTGTCTGTCTCTGTTTATTGCATAATATACTTACTGTACTTAAACACACTCCCCAACTCTAGACATCCTTTCTCTGTGTGTCCCTAGCTGACACAACTCTGTGACACTGAAATTGCTCAAGCTTATTATCTCCACATTCCTCAGTTGTGAGTGTTAATAGCAGGCAGGGCTTTGTTCTACTATGCAGAAATACACAAATCTTGCAATAACACCTGCCTGTTTTTCAGTTGATTTGACCTCTCCTATTTCATTTTTTTTAAAAAAAGCTTAGCTCCATTGCCATACAATTAGCAATTTAAAAAATGCATGAATTAACATGTTCAAATACTCAACACCCAAATCTGAATGACTTTTGATTAGATTAGAATCTTGGTCATGTATTCTAGTCTAAAGGCAATATTCTGTGGAAAATAAAATGACAGGAGACAACTCTTCAAACCTATATAGCATTCAGGGTATGAGTGGTAGGATATGGCCAACTAGAAATGCAATTATGAAATGAAAACTGAAAGGCAAAATGATTATATTATATGAACAAAAGGATGCCTGAAGTACTCTGAGTTAACTACGGTAATCTGTGTTGACTGATCTCAGTGACAGAGCCTAATGTCTGAAGTAGTGGTTCTTATCCGTATTAGAGATTGTAACAAAGGAATGAGAGTACATTCATTAGAGATTAATTAATCAGAAATCACAGAACGTGTCTTTTTGAATGCCTTTGAGCAATTCGCCCAAATTCCCAGAAGAATTGAAGTGAACCTACTCTTCAAGGCATAGCTACACAGTGATTTGGAAAGGGGGCATGAAGTGGCTTTTATCTGAAGAGAGATACTAAGTGGATGTAACTGATTTGGCCACAGTGGCACACACCTCAGTTACATCACATTTGGATCATTGTAACATGCTCTATGGTGGACTGCCTTTGAAAAGTACTCAGAAACTTCAACTGGCTCAAAAAGCTGCAACCTGATTGCTGACCAGGGCTGGTTATAGGGATAAAATAAATCTTTTACTAGAACAGCTCCACTGACTGCTGGTCTGTTCATGGGCACAATTCAAAGTGCTGGTTATGACCTATAAAGCCCCATGTGGCTTCGGTCTAGGCTATCTCAAAGACCATATTTTTTCTTATGAATCTGCCCAGGTTTTAAGATGTTTTGGGGAGGTCCTTATCTCTGTCCTGCCACCGTCACAGGCACACTTGGTAGGGATGAAGGACAGGGCCTTCTCAATGGCTGCTCCTAGATTTTGGAACTCCCTCCATAGAGAAGTTAGACTGGCTCCCACCTTGTTATCCTTCTGCTGGCAGGTCCAACAGGTTTGATCCAACAGGCTTTCGGAAGCTGACTGCTTTTATTGAGGGGGCTGGTGCTGTGCTGTTTTTGTTGTGATTGTCTATGTGTTTTATAGATAGATATAGTTTTAATTCTATAAATGTTTAATTGTTTTTTAATTATTGGGATTTTTTTCTAGGTTTTTAGTTGTTCTTATTCATGTGACCCAGATCATATTGTTAAAACTAAGCAACATCCTTTTTATAATTTTGGTTAGCCTGGTTGAATAATCATAGTGGGAGAAGGATTGACACGTAAAGATGTTCAAAAGCAAAGGGAGAATTGGGAGGCGGGGTGGACAATGTGATGGTTCTGATTGTTAGGCAGATGCTCTGCAGCCACTCAATTCTGAAATGACTTCCAGATATTATAGCAGCTGTCAAACTGATCACAGGATCCATTAATCCTGTAATCCTGGTGAATCCTGGAATTTGGCTGCATCAGAAGCAGAAAGCAGAAGAACTGGGATTAAAACGCAGGAGGGGGCTCAATGGCAGAAGATCTGCTTTGCATGCAGAAGGTCTCAGATCCAATACCAAAAATCTTCAGTAGGGCTAGGAGAGACCCATGTCTGAAACCCTGAAGAGCTTGTGTCAGTCAATATAGATAAAACCATGCTAGACAGTCCATGCCAGAAGTCCATCTAACCCTCTCTTTTAGACTTGGGTACCCAAAGATGCAACTGGGATATCTTGTTATGCCTAACACACAACTGCAGCTACATATTTATTCATGTGGGAAAAATAATGCATTTTTCTTGTGTCCAGGATAATGACCCCCACCTATTCTGCTGTTGGATGCTCTGGGAAGATCATTTGGGGTTCATGGGGATGATGACTTCTAGCCTGCTCTGGGAATTCAAGTCCTTATTTATAGCTCACTTTTAACAGTAGATTGCATATTCTGTGCTACACACTACATATGAGAGCTAGTGTGGGTGAAGTGTTGAGGTTGTGAGGACTGTGTGAGCTCATTTAAAGACTGAAATAAGTTGTTAAAGGAAGCTGCATTTTCAAATTCAGCAGAGATGCGCATTAATAAGAAGTAATGGTCATTTCCACATGCTGCTGAGGTTCTTAGCCCAGAGAGCACTATGAGAGAACTTGTAGGGTAGCTTCACATACAACTGTTGAAGTTTGTGTGGGTAAAAACATGACAATCGTCTCCATGGAGGGAGTAAAGTAGCAGGACCCTGACATTTGTGAAGTGGGATGCAAATGTTTATTTTGCAAGAAGTACCTAGGTCAGGAAACTGATTTGCACAATCTAAGTCCTCGTGCTAAAATAAACAGTTGCAGCACACTTTGCAAATGATGGGGTGTGTATTTTTCATGGAGTTATAGCTATGTTGGGGGGGAATGTGTGTGAAGTAGTCCTTAGGTAAACTGGTTTCTAGAGAATCAAATCAAGAGTGAGAATAGTAAACTTGTTGACTAGCCTTGATCATTTCACAATAAAGATATGGTTCTTTATAAAATTCGTAAAGTACTACACTCTTTTGGTTTTGCTAAATCAGTTGGTGGTCACCTGAACTTTTTCATGGAATAATAAGTCTTGAAAGAAGCCATTTCCATTTACCTTACCGCTGCAGCAGTACCTGTTTATCTACTTGCACTGGTATGCTTTCAAACTGCTGGGTTGGCAGGAGCTGGGACAAAGCAACAGGAGCTTATCCCATCATGTGGACTTGCCGACCTTTTGATTGGCAAGCCCAAGAGGCTCCAGTGCTTTATGCCACAGCACCACCCATCTGGAATGAACATCATTGGTTCAGGGGTTTGTGATTATGGAGAATCCAGATGACTGTGCTGACAAACTGTTGCATTCCAGTGTTTCCCCAATGTTCTTTTTAGAGATGCAGCATGCCACGAGCTATTTCACTTCAAATGCAATTGTAATACTAGTGTGTCCAGTGTAGACAAGCACAGTACTGATGGGAGACATACCTTTTCAAAAGCAGATCCAGTTTATTCACCCCCTCCTCCCAACACACACTGATGTGCTTCCTAAATACTCTCTTCTTTGATCTGTTCATAGAATTTTATTGTAGAAATTTATTTACTTTCAGTATTTATCTATCACCCAGTAACAAAACATTTTCTGGGCATTTATGGGTGATAAAGTTTGCCAAAACAGACGTGACAGAGCTGATTCTATGACTGAATCTCTCTAAGAAGCCTAACAACGACAATAACAACAATAACAACCACCACACCACCTTAAATACTCTTAAATACAACCAGGGAAAATGGAGGGGGTGATTAGAGCAGTGACACTAGGGAAGGTGGGAAAAATCCACTCCCCTCTTTGCTGTTTTCTAGAATCCCCACCATTGTGGGGGCGCAGGAGGGGGGAATGCAGGTAACCTGTATTGGCTCTGCATTTTAGCAGCTTCAGGGGGTCTAATAGATTTAGAAGCAGAAAATTGTAAAATGGGGAAAGGTTAGCACCTTTTCGCCAGCACCACTGTTCCAATCACAAACAGAGGCTTGCAGGACTGCTGCTTCTATGAACAGAAGCAGACACACACACAAAGAGTGAGAAAGATCCCACATAACATCTGTTTCAGCCCTTAGTGACATTTCATAGATTGGAAGACCAGTTAGGCGGAGGGCAGTCTCATCTCCAGGCTGATAAACAGGTCATTTGTAGTTCTTCTGATGTTGCTCTTTGTTCGCTTGGAGGGATATCCTCCAGCTTTGGCAGTTGCTGTGATCAAAGTCGTGCTCTTTCTCTTTCTCCTTTTCAGTTCAATCTCTGTGGCTTTGTTGGGCACCAAGGGGTTATTGAATTAGGTAACCGACTCTGCTGCTGTTACTGTGGCTGTTTCTTTTGGAGGGATAGGCAGAGGTCATCTGTTTTAACAAAACCATATTGATTTCTTGTGTAAGGCAATCATAACAATCCTGCCGTTAGGTCTTAAAAGAGCCACATGATTATTTACACAAAGGCAAGTGTGCTTACTTCCTCCTTAGCCCTTTAAGATTTGGCAGCTTCTGAATGCAAAGCAGTGAGGCATGCTAACAGTCATTCTATTGGGAGAAAGTGCTTAACACCATTTGGGCAGATCACATTACTATATTTTTTTGACACACTCAAAGAGAGGCATTCACTAACCTATGGCTTTTTCAGAGTGAAACTGAAATAATTCTATGTGTGTGTGGTGGGACTGCGTGAATGAATTTCATATCATTTCACTTGCTGATGTGGCTATGGCAGAACTATTTTTAGCTGCCTAATCCTTCCAGCAGAACATGTCTTCTCCTTTCTGATTAGTACAAAGCTGGCTGCTAGTCAAACGACAATTACATCCCAACCCATCACCTACCACAGGCCAACAAACAAGACGCCAAGTTATTTTAACAGTTTCATCCCAGCTCACCTTTTTAATGATTTTGAACTGAACCACAGCAGTGCCCTGAACCTCTTAGAGATGACCAAGATATGACCAAGTCATCTACAGTCATTCAGGCACTGATCTGGCAAAGGTAGCACCTTCTCCATGAGAAGACAATGGTGGGATGTCTTTTAACCTGCTTAAATTTAAAGATTTTTACACATGAACAATGAGTGGTAAAGGGTGGGTGAGTCTTTGAGATTCAAGAAACAAATAAGAGGGTAATTGTTGAAATTAGAAACAAATTCCTTTCACATTGTATTTGCAAATCTGTGCTGATAAAAGTGTGCTTATTTAGTGCCATTTGGAGGATCTGGTGAAATATTAGAGCCAAATTAAGCCTCCATCAAGATTGTGCAATAAAAACTCAGCAAAGGATTTGTTTGTGTCTGTGTAGCTAGATCAGGGCTCCTATCCATGCAATTTGATATATTACTAGAGAGAGAGAGGAAGTCAACACATTCAACCAGATAGGAAATTACAATAAATTAGGAAAGGGTGCAGAACAAAGCCACATTGCACACTAGCTCCTTAGAAGTTATTAATAAAAACTGAGCTTCTAATTAGGCAGAGAGAGAGAGAGAGAATATAAAGAATTTGGCCTTTGAATCTTAAAACACTGCTGTTCCCGATGAAGGAGAGAGCTAGCAACAAAAATAGCACATGCTGCTGGAAACGAACGGTTGACTGGATTGCATGTCCTGGACAACACAAAGACCAGGTTGGCAGCATTTTCAGATCTATGTGTGTGGCTTGGCTAGTTGAAGTTACCACTCACTGATGACTTTTGCAGGTACTGCCCCCGCACAGTTTATGAATGGCGGCCCACATAGGGGTGCATTTTCCATTCATCTCAGAGGTCTCTGGTCCTGGCATGCTCTGGAAACAAGCCTCTCTATGCTACCATCTGGAGCAAAGCAATTCGATATTTTCAAAGCTTCTTATCTAAACAGAAGTGAATTAGCGTGTCTAAAACTCCAGAAATTATCATTCTGAATGGTATAGTTGACATGTGAGAATTATATTTCATTCCTTAGAATGCTTTATATTTCTCATGTGGCTTTGAGTAAGTTAATTAACTTAACCCATGACTTGGTTTTGTCCTTCTGTAAAATGGAAATAGTCAATAGCTACCTCTGTTATGACAATCCATTCCACTGTTATGAAAATCCATTCCACTAATAACTAATGAATGCTTCTATAAATAAGCTCTATGGAAGTACCTAACTAGATCACGTCACTGGAGAACAACTGCATGGACTGACTTCTAGTGGCTACTGAAATTCAAGCCAATATTATGACATCAAAATCCTAACTTTAGATACCTTAATTTATTGTGTGCATGGATTATCTGTGAGAAGAATATTTTCCTGTGATAAATCTTGCATCAATGCAGTGATTTGGACTAGAACAGTAACTGTCATAAGTTTAAGGCCTTAAAAAACAAGCCCTAATCCAGGAGTAAGTAATGTTGGTATCCTCCACGTGTTATTGGATTACTGAACAACTCTCATAATCCTTGAATGCTAGCCGTGCTGGGTGGGGGGCACTGCATCCCCCCCCCATGCACCAAACATATGAAACAAGAGAAAAGGGTGGTGGGGCAACTAGATCAGATGGCAACCTTTTTATGAGTCTCTGTCCACCAGTTAAATCAATGCATTAGATGATATCCTTCCAGTATGCAACAGTTCATAAACTTCAAGCAGGGCATGTCTCATAAATGTAAACAGATTTTAAATCAGGGGTAGGAAACCTAAGGCCCAGGGGCCAGATATGGCCCAATTGCCTTCTTAATCCGGCCCGCGGGCATGTTTTTAAATGAGAAGAATGTGTCCTTTTATTTGAAATGCATCTCTGGGTTATTTGTGGGGCCTGCCTGGTGTTTTTACATAAGTAGAATGTGTGCTTTTATTTAAAATGCATCTCTGGGTTATTTGTGGGGCATAGGTATTCGTTCATCCCCCCCCCAATATAGTCCGGCCCACCACGTGGTCTGAGGGACGGTGGACCGGCCCATGGTTAAAAAAGGTTGCTGACCCATTTTAAATGTTTGAAATATAGGATCTTGCATAGGCGCCGACTCCATGGGGCCTGAGGGGGCCCGAGCCCCCTCAAAAATTCGTTTGGGGGGGCTCTGCCCCCCCAATAATCTCGGGCGCCCCTCCAGCAGAGCGCCACCGCCGCCCCTCCCCCAGCCCAAAATGCACAGGGTCGGGCTGCATGCCTCCTGCCCTCCCTCCCGAGCAAAAGCTCCACCCAATTTCCTTCGGAGCTGATTAATAGGCGCAGCACGCTCTCCCCTATTCGCTCACGAGGAGGCGGCGCCACTTTATCTGCATATTCATGAGCTTATTTATTATTCATGAGCTTTCGCGGGCTCCCCCAATATTTTTTATAAGTCGGCGCCCCTGGGATCTTGTGAGGAAGGTTTGAAGGAACTGGACATTGTTCTCACCCAAAAGGGAGAGCACATAATAACAGTGCTTGAATAGATCCCAAGACTGCTATAAATAGGACAACCAATGAGAGTACGCCAAGAGATAATGAGTTTAAACAGGAGGGCGGGGGAATAGTCTGAGCATCGGGAGGTGATTTCTAACACTAAACATAGCCGAATAGTAGAATAAACTCATAGTACACAGTGAATCTTGAATATCTGACATTTTTTCAAAAAAGATTTGATAAATATCTATTAAAGATCCTTTGGGTATTACTTTGGAGGAGAATGGACGGGATGACCTATTAAGGTCAACATGTCTGTGCTGCTGCGATCATAGACTGTGATTTATTTCTTTGTTCCTTTGCTCCTTTGGTTACCCAAACTGCTCAGCACAAGTGTGTGTGATATTTGTGATCTTTTGACTACAGCTCCCATTCTTAATCCACGTCTGGTTTGCTTCAAATAAATATCCATCATGGATGTTTGGAGTCGCTGCCTTGCAATATTTCAGTTGCCCTGTAACTCTTCCCTTTGCATGCTCTTTCGATCCTTAAGAACACACTGTACTGGGAGAATAATCCAGAATAAAGCGCTCGCCAGTACTCTTCCCATTGTTTTCCTGTGCACATGGAGACCACATGTCTGTTGGAATCTATATGTTTGCTTTTTCTAATACTATGTTAAATGAAAACTGTATCAGCAGCACACATCGCACAGTGTATGACTTTTATTAAATAACTGTTGTTAAAAACGTCACCCCCTCTTCTGACTTACCCAAGCATTTATCAGAACAGGAGCAAGGGGCTAATACTATGTATTAGTATCTATTACTATGTAATACTAGTAATACATATTAGTATGTATTATTCTGAGTATACCTGCATAGGGAAGGGCTGCAAACCATCTTAACTCCAATAGTGCCAGTTTAAGAAGTTTGTGGATTGCATGGTAGAGGCAACATAGCTGGGTCCAAGTGCAGTACTAGAGCTTTGACTTTAGTAGTGTTGTTGTCCTATAGTAAACTATCCTTGCACCATTTGCCTTGAAGTACCATCACCAAGGGACACGGGTGGCGCTGTGGTCTACACCACAGAGCCTAGGGCTTGCTGATTAGAAGGTCGGCAGTTTGAATTCCCACGACAGGGTGAGCTCCCGTTGTTTGGTCCCTGCTCCTGCTCCAGCAGTTCGAAAGCACGTCAAAGTACAAGTAGACAAATAGGTACCACTCCAGCGGGAAGGTAAACGGCGTTTCCGTGCACTGCTCTGGTTCGCCAGAAGCGGCTTAGTCTTGCTGGCCACATGACCTGGAAGCTGTACGCCGGCTCCCTCGGCCAATAAAGCGAGATGAGCGCCGCAACCCCAGAGTCGTCTGCGACTGGACCTAATGGTCAGGGGTCCCTTTGCCTTTACCTTACCATCATCAAAACAAAGATATTAGGGGTGGCATTCAACTAAATAAATGCACAACTGGAATGACATCTGCTTGTGCAACAGGACTGCTTGCCCTCCTCCCGCCATCCCCAAATCTGCTGTGTGGAGAAGTCAAGAGGGCAAAAAAATCCCATTGTGCTGTCAGAACTTTTCAGGACAGATCCTAGTAAGAATTTAGCATCTTATGCTAGCACCTTCCATGTGAACTGCACAAGAATCATTCAAAGCCTTCCCGTCAATAAATGCTTTGTCCTTTCTACATCCCTAGTTAGCATATGGTATGCCTTGCACTGATGTGGCTATAGATATGTTTCGGGTTCAAGGTGACATTGTAGGGTGTTCGCCCATTCTCAATCGCAGAATAGTGCTGTACTTCATCTGGCAATGGTTACATCATGATGATGAGTATTTATATAGGCTTGAATCCTGAGTTGTCATTTTATGACTAGAATAGCTCCTTCTGTTCACATAGGTAGAAGAAGGTGACCTTTGCCAACTCTTTCTTCCCCCTGCAGCCTCCTGTGTCACCTTCTACATTGTTCTGGAGGTCTCCCAACCAGGAAGGAGGGGAATGTTGTTTAAAATAAGTTTATACATGGAAATAGGCAATTCTGCCCTGCCCTGTCTGCATTGGACTGCTTCTCACATTGTGTGCTTATCTCCAAACTGCTTGTGTGTTCCTTTTTCTTTTTGTAAAAAAGCCCAACCATATGCAAAAATATGTGTATTAAGCATATAGAAGGGTCAAGCCCTATGTGGAACTATATTTAAGAATTTAAAGAGAGTCCTGCTGGATCAGGCCCATGACCCACATAGCTGAGCATCCTGTTTTCACAGTGGCCAACCAGATGCCTATGGGAAGCCAAAAGGAGGACACATAATTTTATAAATATTCATACCTATGCAAGCATGTTTATATGCTTTGTTGTATGTCTGTGCTTTTGCACTGGTTACTTTAGGGTACCTGGAATGTACCGTAAATGCATGTAATATTTGCACATGCAATATGCATGCAATATGTGAGAATTCCTCATATTTTTAGTAGATCAAGAAAAGAAAATTATGCTTCTTTTTGAGATGAAGGAAAGAGATGGGAATTTGAAAAAAATAAATAAAAGTCCATGTGGATGAACTTGCCATTGAGATTTTCAGAAAATTCCATCCTTACCCCCAACCCTCCAGACCAGGATTTCGGGATAAAAGGTGATCAGATACAGGACTTTCCAATGATGCTGGAAAATTGATATCAATGTGGTAAACAAACATTTGGTATTTATTATATAAAGCAATTTGAAGCCAGGCTGGGGCCATATGTTTATAGAAGCAGATTTCCATGCGGGTATTCCTTGCTGGACCGGAAGCTGTGCACACAAACAGGTGCCATGGGTACAATTCTCCAGTCTGATAATCAGAGAAGCACCAATTGGCTGCTCAGTGGGTAGAAGCCAGAATGATTATTTCCCACTGCTCTCCATAGCTTGCCAAACAGCTGCTCAGTGAAACTGCTACTTCGCAAACAGTTCTATGCAGGCACCAAAGTAGACCAGTGGCATTATATTCTTCATCTTTTATTTGATCAGTGGGTTATTCAAGTTTTGTTTGGCTAAAAAAAATGGTCCCCTCAATTAATAGGGTAGCATTTTTCATTTTAAACTGAAATGTAAGTAAGTTGGTACAAATCTATGGGTGGCAGCCACCTTCTTAGAGGAAACTTTTCCTCCCTTTATTTTACGTGATGGAGGCCACTTGCAAGATGCAGCTTCCTGTGGTACGTGAGCATCACCCGGAAAGAAAGAAAGGATGCCTTTCCCCTACTTCTGGACTCTTGTTTTCATAGTTTTTGCAAACTCTGAGTGTAATTGTATACACACGAACCTGAAATCAGCGAGGTTTACTTTTCAGTAGGCACCCATAAGTTGATGCTGTTAACTGATTAGTCAAAACAATTAACAGCCTAAAATGTTTGACCGACAGCCATAACGTTTCTTTACTTAGTAATCTGAGTGCTAAATTCTACCTCCTCGGAGTCTAGATCTACTCCACAGAATTGTAAACACCCCAGTATTTAAACAATTCTCCATCACACTAAGACAGCAAGACGCATATTTTTATTTCAGTGACAACTGACCTGGCTTCACCTTGGAGGCTGTTTCCTACGGGGATCTTGATCTGCTACTGGTAGGAGGAGAAATATTAACTGCAGACAAATAAATCAGGAGGAGGATGCAAACTGTCACCCTAATTTCAAAGAAATGTTGCAAGACCTTCATACTTTCTGATGCAATTTATAACATGGTCCTGCATGGAAATTAGTTTTCTATTGTTTTATGCTCTACACCCCCACCCAGATAATGTTTGATATCACAGCTATGAAATCAGGGTTGGAGCTGTAATGCTAGATGGATATTGAAAACTTGTTCCTTGTCCGGACTATTGTTCTGATTAAGCATCCCATCTAGGGTGCTTTAAAAAAGAGAAGACCAGAAAGAGATTCACAAAGAATTTGGGCCAGTTGGAGAGAACATGAGGCTCAACTATTTCAAGCCTCAGTAGGAACCCCCAACCCCTGCTCAATATGCAGCATTTCCATTAACAAGCTGAGAATTGGCTAACAGCCAATCCATGTATAAAAGGTCACTATTAGAATGGAGATGGGAAGTTGCTTATTTGAAAAGACTCCCATACCCCACTCAGCCCTGCATGCAGAAAGCTCTTTCATCAAGTAGAAGATTAGGCTATAAACCATCTCCCTGACTTGGATTAAGGTCTGTAACATAATTTTCATGCAGAAATCCTCAGGTTCAATCCCTGGTATCTTTAGGTAGGGCTGATTAAAAACTTTGCCTGAAAGACTGGAGAGTTGCCGCTAGTCCAAGTAGACAACAAGAAGTTAGATGGCATAAGGCAATTCTCTATGTTCCTATTCTCTATACAGAGAAGTTTTGGTGTGCATGTGTGCTTTCCAAGAGACTACATGCGCATCCTGTGTTGGTACCAGAGGGATGTACCTTGCTCCCTCCCCACACATCTGAATTTGCTCTTAAGGAAGGTGTGATTATACAGTGTGGAGCAGTGACATAAAAGAAGAAAAATAAGCAAGGAACCCTATGCCAGGTGGAATGACTGTAGGAGAGAAACCATTTTGGTATAAGTAATTGAGTCGGCACGGGAAAGAGAGCAAGTTTGTGTGCAAGGTGAAACACTTCTCACTGTTGCTCATGTGCAGATACATTATCTCAGGAAATTAATTTACCCTGCCCACAAAACTGTTTGTGGATCTTTCTGCGACAGAAAAAGTACAAAAGGTTTTGATTTAGAGAAGTGTAAAGTTATTTTCATTTAAAATCCTAGAATTGTAGAGTTGGTCGGGACCGCAAGTGTCATCGAGTCCAACCCCCTGCAAGGCAGGAATATTTTGCCCAACATGAGGTTCAAACCCACAATCAGCTTCCTGCTTCTGGTGATCTCTCCCCCTTGCATCCACTGAAAAGCCACATCCCATGTGGCGCGTGATGCTGCCATGGGATCACAAACCAGATGAGCACATGTGCAGCCACATCAGCATCTTTGAATCAATGCTTCAGCAGAAGATGCGGCCATCAAGAGATGAATCCTTTTCAGTGATCAGTGTAATATGAAAAGTTCTGTTATGGTAAGTTCTACCTCATAAACCGCCTACACCTCTCTCAGCATCTCAGCAGCTTTGCTGACTATCTATATACCAATCTACCTACCTATACTGTTCTCAAAGCATTTAGTCTGATTAATACTCTTACTTAGTACGAGTATTAGACATACTCAGAAATGAGACAAAAGCACTCTTTGCAACTCAAACACTCTACTTTTTTATTCTATCACATATTTTGTAGGCAGTTATATTTTTAATTTATGCATCAAAGTCTGTTTTATATGCACAGTGCTTCTTGCCATGAATAAAAGCATGTGTGGCAACAGGGTAATTTCACTTATCTCAGATTACGATCTACAGATATCATGGCAGCCAAAAGCACCCTCACATCTGCTTTTAACTGGTGCAGTATCCATAGATACCAAGGTCAATCTGTAAGAGCAGCGGGGAGCATCACAGATTCAAAAAAAACACACACTTTGGTGCATATCATGAACATGTGATTCCAACCTGACAAGACAAACTCCGGGACAAAACTTTGGTACACATGAAGCTCTGTTCATGGCATTGTGTCAGGAGGGCCAGCTCACACTGAACACTGAAGCACATATCCGAAGCAACTAACGATCATGGTATTATAACACCGGACCGTGTGGATTGGTGTGCCATCCCTAAATCTGTCAAAATGAATCTTAATGACTTCACTTAAAGATATATTGCTGCATCACCACCAACAAATATTTTGGGGCTTTACTGCTATCAGTAAAATCCACTCAGCTCCCAAAGCCTACTTTTCCTGTATGGTAACATTCCATTATTAAATGAGGGTGGTGGTGGGAAGCGGGAGGGATACACTGCTATAACTGAAAAGAAGCCATACCCATGCCAAAAAGCAGGGCCCATAATATATTGTTGGCCCACATATCCAATGCTACTTAATGCTAAGTACAGTATGTTCCTATTAAAAAGGAATAACTGATGCAGGTAGGGCTCCTAAGAGCAAGAGCAGGACAATGCAATAAATAGAAAACAGAATCTATTGTAAGAGATGGGCAGCACACTTTATGTCCCTCATGGCAATTAGACTAACAACACAATACTGTGTGCGTTGACTCAGAACTAAGAACCATTAACTTCAGTGGGACTTGTGCCTTGGGAAGCAAGCTTTGATTAGCTGTACTTAGTTCCCACTGAAATCAATTGGTCAAGTCATGACTAAGTTACCCTACTGATTTCAATGGGATCTAAGGGACACGGGTGGTGCTGTGGGTTAAACCACAGAGCCTAGGACTTGCCGATCAGAAGGTCGGCGGCTCGAATCCCCGCGACGGGGTGAGCTCCCATTGCTCGGTCCCTGCTCCTGCCAACCTAGCAGTTTGAAAGCACACCAGTGCAAGTAGATAAATAGGTACTGCTCTGTCAGGAAGGTAAACGGCATTTCCGTGCGCTGCTCTGGTTCACCAGAAGCGGCTTAGTCATGCTGGCCACATGACCCGGAAACTGTACGCCGGTTCCCTCGGCCAGTAAAGCGAGATGAGCGCTGCAACCCCAGAGTCGGCCATGACTGGACCTAATAGTCAGGGGTCCCTTTACCTTTAAGCTAGCTTAGTCCAGACCTAAGCCAACATTTTCCTCTAATAAAAGCAGGTTCTCTCTTTAGTAATCTTTTGAATGAAATACACTGCACAAAATGCTTTTTTAAAAAATCTGCAGCTTTGTATCCATAAGGTTTATGATCTCTATCCCAACCTGCACTTTGACACAGAATTCCATCCAAAACCAAATGCAGAGATGCAATTAGTTAAAAGGAGCAACCATTTCCTTTATTTCAACAGGATTGCTTCATCGCCTTGCACTCCGTATTGATCATCAATATCCCAAACCTAATTAGTTCAGATCATGGATATAAGATTGCCTCAAGTAGGGTTGATCAACAGGGTTAATACTGGATTTTGTCTGGTGGAGGTTTCTCTGTGCCCTTAACGGCAGTGTGGCTAGCACATATTGAGCTTGCAGGAAAGCCTCCACTTTTGATTTTCTGCCTGTTGTGCTGTTAACGGCACAGGAGCCCGACTATAAAAAGGTAGCAACTCTAGCTGCTAACATCCCACAAGCTGGGAACTGAACTGACCAAGACTGTTGAATTTCCCAAGAGCAAATCATATAAAACAATTCAAAATGATCATCAAACACAGCAACAACAATCCCGTTAACGACTTCAGCATTCACTGCATGGATGAATGTAGTTTGAAGTTCTGATAAATTTCCTTTTCCTGATTGCTTTGTATCATCAAGAGATCACAGTAAGCAACACTATCTAATTATCACCAGCTTCTCCATTTAAGAAATGACAATGCTGACAAGGTTCCCGCAGGAACACATTAAGAATCTACCTACCAGCTAGCGTGGAGTGGTCCATGTAAGCAATCAGAGCGTAGTAAACGGCCGGAAGATTAACACTCGTGTGTTTTTTTAATGGTGTTCTCTCATACATGACTTAAACATCGCTAAAGATAATTGAAGTTAAGTGGATAGAGGAGACTAGCCTTTAATTCTCAGAATCTCTCATCTCAGTAGCCTGAGTAACCTGGTAACTTCAATGAAATTAATCATGTGTAAGAGATTTACGGCTTCTGCATCCCAGCGAACAGTTGGTTTTCCCTTCCTAATTTTCAGTTCTCAAATGAGCCCAGACACAGCCCTGTCACTTTCAATATTAGGTCTCCAGCCACCTGGCCTGGCATTCTTATTATCAGAGCAGATTCAAACAGATAATAAGATCCATCTATCAAAGGAAAGTAGCCAATGTATTTATAGCCAGCCAGGAAACAATTTGCCTTTGGCTCTGGAATTTCAGGGCAAGTCAGCAGCCTTCAGTCTAGCAGGAACGCTACCTTATTTGGTACAGCAAGCACATTTTTTAAAAAAATGATTGTTGTGTCAGGAAAAGCCATTAAGTTGAGCAGTATTGGTAATGCAATCCATATTTTCAGCAAAACAGACTCTGCTTTTTTCATCAGAACTGGGTATAGTTTCTGTACCTACAGAGACACACCGTAAATAGGTTTGCTTGTGCTGCAGTGGCATTTATTGCACATAGACCGATGACTTATACAGTAGTAAACTGCACCAGAGTATATAAATACATTATAAAATGCATACACACTCACACATGCACGAGCACACACACACACACACACACACAAAATGGGAAATGACAATGAAGTGTTGAAGTCTCAACAGGTTCACATGGGCTCTTGGGAATAAAAAATATAACTTATAAAATCTCTTAAAACAGATTCTTTTATACTATGAATACACTTACAGTACCTCCATTAAATAATATAAAACACTTTTTTTAATAAAATGACAAAGTATCAGACAACAACAAATATCAGGATGGAATTTGATGCTTTTTAAAAACAACAACACCCTTCTTTGTTTTCCAGGGGATCTCTCTCTCTCTCTGCATGTGTGCGTGTGCGTGTGTATGAGTGTGTAAGAGACAGAGAGCATGCATCAAACTACAATTGCTAACACTGTGCAAAAGAAAAACCTCTCTCATTCTTTTCAAATGTGCAGTAACATTTCTGGTTCCCCCAGCCAATCCCCCCCCCCCTTAAATTTTCAATGTGAACAAATTGTCTACAGAGGATCAATGCTCCTGCCTCTCTCTCTATATATATAAAAAACAAAGACAAAACCCTAACTAATGATACATAAATAAGCTGTTTAATATAAACACATTTGTTTTCTGTACAATATGCACAGCTTGAGGTAGACGTTTTATAGCCTGATTGCTGTTGTCTCATAGGACAAGAAAATTGCACACACACACCCCAGAAAGTCAATGGGATGAAAAAAAATAAAAAAACAGGAGAGATTTGTTCAGAACACAAACATGACAATGAACAATATTACTGATGTATCTTTACCTTCTAGATGTTTAAGAAGAGTGTGGCCACTAAGTTATTAAGGCTACAAGCTAACACACACTTACTTGCAAGTAAGTTCCATCAAACTCATAGGATCAGACTGCATGGTAAAACTCGCAGAAATAGTTTTTCAATGGCTTATTAAAGAGACTTTTGCACAGTTTGCAAAGGTGCTGAGTGCCTGAAATTTGCACTGGGTGACCAACACTTCTTTTTTTAAAAAAATAAATAAATAACCAGGCTACTTTTTCTGCTACTGAATGCCTGGGATTAGTACAAACAACGAAAAAAAACAAACGCTCTATGTAGCTCTGCAGTCAAGCCAACAAGGGCTTGATCCTGTTTCCCTCAATACCAGGAGAAGAATCCCCCGCCCTTTTCAACGCCTGTCAGGCTAAGTGCCTGCCACGACTTCAGCTCTTCCTGAAACACTTCTTGTGCAAAGTCCTTCCAACTTATTTCTGCCCTCTTCCTGGCTCACCAACAGCCCCTCCATGCAAATATTATTATCCTTAATAATAATAATCCAAATAGCTTGGGGAAATGGGCCGTTTATCTCTTTTGTTCAATGGTCAGTTGCTCTCTGTTTGCTTCGGTTTCTGATGAGTCAGAAGTGGTCCGATGCATACACCTTCACCTGCTTTTCACCTTAAGTAAATAAAATCTCCCCCCCCCCCACAAGTGAGACAGCTCAGTCTGGTGTTTGTATATTAGCCAGTCCCCTGGTGGGGGGGGTGTTTGCTTCCCTTGCCTGTTTCTTTGGTTCCCCTTCTTGAACTGCAGTGTGCCCACCTAATCCATGGCTTTGATGCTCCCCACCATCTGCCCTTATACCTTGGATTCTGAATAGGAGGTTTTACTGTTCCTGTCCTCTAAGCTGGAGTCACTTCCATCCTGCGTCCCACCATTGTAAGCAGACCATGTCCCTCCCAGAGTGCATGGAGGGCTGTTACCCAGAGTACTGATGAAGCCCCCAGGGTAACGAGAGAGCTCCGTAGTGGTAGCATGCAGCCTTCGGTCGGCTTTCCTAGGGCAGCACAGCAGCCTCTTGAAGGCTTTGCGGAAATCAGGGCTCCTGCAATAGATGATGGGATTAAAGGCAGAGTTGGCATAGCCCAGCCAGTTGAAGAAGACAAAGAGCTGGTCGGGTACGAGGCCTCTGTTGAAAACTTTGACCACGTTGACCAAGAAGAAAGGTAACCAGCAGAGAGTAAAGACTCCCATGATGATGCCCAAAGTCTTGAGGGCCTTCTGTTCCCTTACAGCCAAAATGCGGGAGGTTTTCCTTCTATTGGCTTGACCATTGCCCAAAATCGGCAGGTCCTGGTGGACTGGCTGATGTTGCTGCTGGTGATTGTTGTAGAACCTGCCCTCGCACTTGTCGATTTTCTTCATCTGCTCTTTCGCTTCTCTGTAGACCCTCAGGTAGACAAAAATCATAACGAAGAGGGGGATGTAGAAGGAGATGACGGAGGAGGCGATGGCATAGGCCCTGTTGGTGACGAAGTCGCAGCAGCTGGGGTTTTCGTAGCACTCCATAGCATCACGGCCCGTGTCTCTCCACCAATGCATCATAATGGGCAAGAAGGACACCAGCGCGGAAATTGCCCAAACGACGCAGACAATGATCTTGGCCCGTCTCTTCGTCATGAGGCTCTGGTAGTGGAAGGGCGAGATAATGGCCAGGTAGCGGTCAATGGCAATGACGCACAGGGTCTCGATGCTGGCCGTCACACACAGGACGTCCACCGACGTCCAGCACTCGCACAAGAAGGAGCCCCACAGCCACGAGTCGCGCACCACCAGCGTGGCCCCAAAGGGCACCACCACGGAGCCCATGACCAAGTCGGCGCAAGCCAGGGAGGTGATGAAGACATTGGTGAGGGTCTGCAGCCGCTGCGTCCGCCCGATGGCCGCGATCACCAGCCCGTTGCCCACCACGATGAACGCCACCATCAAGGACATCAGCAGGCTCATGCCCACCACCCACTGCTGGGACAACTCCTGGGGGGCCAGATGCCTGCTGTCGCCGGAGGCGTCACTCCCGTTGCTGTCGCTGGAGGCGTTGGACCTGTTGTGAGCGCTGTTCTCCAGGAAGCCCCATCCATCGCCCATGGCTGTCCAAGTGAGGCTCACGTCAGGGCAGCCCGGCCGGAGGCATGAAGGCGAAAAGAGGATCTGCCCTCTCGCAAGCGCCCGAGGAGCTGCGGCGGCGGCGGCGACGATCGACTTCCCGCAGCTGCTGCAAGCGCCGCCACTTGCTCGGGGGCTTTCAGCATGTTTGGGAGCGATCCTCCGGCGGCCCGCGCCCGCGACGCCTCCCCACAGACTCGACGTCAGGCGCCGGGCAGCCAATGGCGAGCCGAGGCGCCTGCGGCCGCTCCTCCGGAGATCAGAAGAGGAGCTCGACAGAGCGCGAGAGGGCAAGAGCCGCCCCGGGTCCCGGCGGAGGGGAAGCCGCGGGCTGGGCTGGGGGTCAGGCGCCGCGCGCCCAGCCGCACCCCCTGCCGAGCTGGTGGGGATTCCCCTCGCCAGGGAAGGCGCCGGAGCCCGCAGAGAACACTTTGCTTCCCCCTTGCGAAGGCGCCCTCCGAAGCTGCGGCTCGAAGGGACGAGCGAGGTCTCGGGGCTGCGGGAGGCGCTTCTCCAGCCGCTGCCGGCCAAGTGTCCTTGCGGCGCCCTTTCCTCCTCCTCGCCGCTCCTCCACCGCGGGGCGGACGACCCTCCTTGGCCAGAGCGAGCAAGGGAGGCTGGGGGAAGCCTCGGCACAGCCGCCGCCGGAGCAGAGCGCCGGCGCCGCAAAGAGCAGCTCGGCCCGTTGCCACCGTCCCGGCTGCGTCTCTCCTAGGAAAAACACCCCCAGAACCGGCCGCGGGGGTCCCTCCTGAGCGCGGCCAGCGGCTGCTCCCGCTCCGTGCAAGGCGCTTGGCGCCCCCTCTCGCCCGGCTGTGGGGCGGCGGCATGAGGGGAAGTGGGCTCCAGCCTGCGCTCGAATTGAGGGCGAGGCCACCTTGCA
The DNA here is from genome assembly GCF_965113315.1 of Podarcis vaucheri. Taxonomy (NCBI): domain Eukaryota; kingdom Metazoa; phylum Chordata; class Lepidosauria; order Squamata; family Lacertidae; genus Podarcis; species Podarcis vaucheri. Next base: position 52,058,831 of record NC_138763.1, on the reverse strand, counting down.
CTTCCTTCGCAGAGTGGGCCAACCTGCTATTTCCTCGGGTTCTCAGTATTTAACCTGTTATTTGTATTAAGTTATCAACTCCCCCCCCCACTTCGATTTACAGAAATATTTGGAAAGTTAACTCACTTTAAAAAAAAGTATAGACAAACAGACATATACAGAAACACTCACCTAAAATAAAACACACCAGGCTCTGGAACCCCTCAGTTTTTTGGTTTGTGGCTTGGCCTGGTTGCTTCACACTGAATAACAGGCTGCGAGAACCCACAGTTTTGTGCAGTGTGTTGGTTGCCTCATACAGTGTTCTTTTTTCTAAAAAAAAATAAAAATGTTTAGGGGCACTCTCATTTTGACTCAAGAAATTTGGGGAAAATAAATACAGTAAATTGACAAAATATTCACAAAATGTTTAGGAGTATGGTTACCCCTGTGTCCACCCAGAAAAAAGCACTGGCCTCATCTATCTGCCTTGCCTACCTGCAAGAGCAGTCTTCGCCAACCTGCTGCTCTCCAGTTTGTGTTAAGTCTACCAGTCCCATCATCTCAAGTCGTTCTGGCCAGGGCAGATGGGAGTTGTAGTGCAACAACACAGAGAGCGCCGGCAGTGAGTGGTGGAAGCAGTTAATGCTTCCCATCTTTCCTCCCTCTCTGCTACCTAACGACCAGTTCTCTAATGCAGAAGGAGCAGGAAACCCCAGCTGCTTCTTGCAGCCTCTGCTGCTTGCTTTCCCGTCCGAGCATCCCTTCCACTGCAGCTCCATCTGCAAGGAGCAGTGTCATCCAGATGGAGATGGTGAACGATCATATGGAAGCAGCAGCTGCTCCTCATCACCATCACTTGCTCGCTGATCCACTAAAGGGCCAATATTCCCTGCCACCTGGTGTATATACAGAGGTGACTGCTCTTTTGAACCTCCACTTGGTTTTCACGGGAATGAGTGTTGCTGTGTCAGCACAAGAAGTGGGGCCAGCCTCTCAAAGGCTCCTGCCTCTGGTAGTTCTGACTGTTGCTCTAACCAGGCATGGCCAGACTTGGCCCTCCAGCAGTTTGGGGACTACAATTCCCATCATCCCTGACCACTGGTCCTGTTAGCTAGGGACGATGGTAGTTGTAGTCCCAAAACAGCTGGAGGGCCAAGTTTGGCCATGCCTGTGTCTAAGCAGTGACTTGTCAGAAGCCCATTCCTTCCTATGGCACTGCATTGTCTAGGGATGCTCGGTGATGCCATCTTCCTGCCATAGGGGGCAGCTGTGTGTTGGGGGCATGAGCAGAGGGAGGTTTGTGGGCTCAGCCCTAATTTACTGGGGAGTAACTCCTATGGGACGCGGGTGGCGCTGTGGGTTAAACCACAGAGCCTAGGGCTTGCCGATCGGAAGGTCGAAGGTTCAAATCCCCGCGATGGGGTGAGCACCCGTTGCTCGGTCCCAGGTCCTGCCCACCTAGCAGTTTGAAAGCCCGTCAAAGTGCAAGTAGATAAATAGGTACCGCTCCGGCGGGAAGGTAAACAGCGTTTGCGTGCACTGCTCTGGTTTGCCAGAAGCGGCTTAGTCATGCTGGTCACATGACCCGGAAGCTGTACGCCGGCTCCCTCGGCCAATAAAGCAAGATGAGCGCTGCAACCCCAGAGTCGTCCACGACTGGACTTAATGGTCAGCGGTCCCTTTACCTTTACTAACTCCTATTAATATAAGAAGAGCCCTGCGGGATCCGACCAAAGGCCATCATGACCATGAGCCATAGAACCATAGAATTGTAGAGGTGGAAGGGACCCCATGAGTTACTCTCCGCAATGCAGGAATCGCAGCTAAAGAAGTCCTGGCAGGTGGCTATCCAAACTCTTTAAAAAACTCCAATGAAGGAGAGGTAGCCCATTCTGAGGTAGTCCATTTCGCTGTTCAACAGCTCTTACCATCAGAAAGTTCTTCCTAATGTTTAGTTGGAGTCTCCTTTCTTGTAAATTAATCCACTGGTTCAGGTCCTACCCTCTGAAACAGCAGGGGGGGGGAAAGCTTGTGACAGCCCTTCAGATGTTTGAAGATGACTCTTGTATCACCTCTTTGTCTTCTCTATGCTAAACATTTTTTGTTACCCATTCCTCACCTTATTTTTGAATAAACATGCATATGATCAAGCTACCCGATGTATATGAGAAAATCAGTTGTGGGAATAACTGTAGTGTGCATGCGTGCTTTGAGAGAAAGATGTTTCTGTATGTTTTTGTGTCTCTGCAGTTTTGTTTGCTTGCAAGTTTCTTGCGATGATGTGTTGCAAGGAAGTGGAAGGTTAGTCTTTCTGAGCTTCTTGAATTCTGTGCCAGCCATTGTTACTTCTTATGTCAGTCCAGTGGTTACATAAATGGGTGAATGACATAACTTGCAGATAGTGTTACTCTATGTAAATATGGCAAGCGAAAGAGTGAATCTGTATAGGAAGAATTATGAGCTAATGGTATGTTTAATCAGATCAGGGGGGCTGCAAAGCAAGGGATGGCATTAAGAAAGAAAAAGAAAGAAAGAAAGAAAGAAAGAAAGAAAGAAAGAAAGAAAGAAGAAATTACATTTAATTGCTGCTTTTATTTACTTCAAACTCAACTGTGTCAATTGCATGAATCAGAGGAATAATATCCGCGTTGTATTTCCCCCTTCTTTGCATGCAACCAAACTAACAGAAATATGGTGGTACTCTTTTCTATATGCTTAACTTAAAGAGGGCAGTTTGTGCTATTGTTTTAATTTTTTTACAGCAATGCAGCTATTCAAAAGTTTACAGGTGCCATATAAAGATTGCTTTCCAAGTTTCATGTCCTCTTTTATCTTCCAACCCTAGACATGGTCAAGGCAAATAGAACTGGGTGGATGCTGTAATACTGTAATAGATTTCATGCACTAGCAGGAAACTGGATTAGCCAACACTGATCCTGTAACCTCGTGCCTGCAGTTTTACTTCCTAGCCTCATAAAGTGAACCCATACTGGTATTACATATGGACAGGGACGTGTGTGGCACTGTGGTCTAAACCACTGAACCTCTTGGGCTTGCCGATTGGAAGGCCGGCGGTTCAAATTCCCGTGACAGGGTGAGCCCCCATTGCTCTGTCCCAGCTCTTGCCAACCTAGCTGTTCGAAAGCAAGCACACCAGTGGAAGTAGATAAATAGGTACTGTGGCAGGAAGTTAAATGGCATTTATGTGTGCTCTGGCTTCCCTCACAGTGTTCCGTTGCACCAGTAGCAGTTTAGCCATGCTGACCACATGACCTGGAAAGCTGTCTGTGGACAACTGCCGGCTCTCTCAGCCTGAAATCGAGATGAGCGCCGCAACTCCATAGTCGCCTTTGGCTGGACTTAACTGTCCAGGGGTCCTTTACTGTACATATGAATAAAAAGTGATGGCACCAGGTGAATGCAGATGACTGTGAAGGATAATGGCAGTAGCTCCATCATTCCAGTTCCTGGTGGCCCAGTCCCATACTGTGCACACAATGGTGGTGGTAGTGGGAGAGGAATCTGAAAGGAGAAAATGTGCTGAATGCACATGGTCCTGTCTCCTTTGAGGTGCAACCCTGATGATGCACTGCTGCAGCTCACAGTGACATCTTACGTGTGTTCACCAGAATAGCTTAATTTAAAATTGTATTTGTTTGAAAAGCAGTATATAAATAGGTATATTGCATTAAAAATAATACACTTCATGGCTGATAAGGCACTTGGGTTTCCTTAATTCATAACACTAGCTCTCAGTTAGATCACCGTAATGACAAATTAGGCAATTAATATGATACAGCACATATTTGTCATACGCACATCATACAATATTTGGGTAACAGCTTAGACAGGACTCTGATCTTCTTCCAAGTTAACACCCAGAAGCTTCTAAAAACTGCAATGCTAGCAGTCATGGAGTATAAGACCCCTGGAGTATAAAAGATCCTCAATGCGTACTACACTGTTTTTGCGGGACATTAATTCAACATTCAGCAAAAGCATCAAAAGAAAGAATTGGCGACTATTTCATCTCTATGGTAGAAAATGGTCTCGTTGCCCAGGAGTGGTATTGAATGTTGCAAATTAGTAGTGAATTATTTCTCTATTTATACTCACTGTTTGTTTAACCCTGGCTAAAGGCCAGCGACCTCTTGCTGCTTGGCAGTCTTTGTCTCCCAGAGAGCCCATGAACTTTGGCTCCCTGTTCCATCTACCCGCTTGAGATTCTCAGCGGCAAACCTCACAGTGTACAGAAGGGAGCGAAGGAGAATGACGTACTCTGCACCTTTACGGAAGCAGTTGGCATTTATGTTAGGCTTTCTCAAATATAAAGCCTGCACTGACGATTTGTTCGGGAACAGCTTTCCGTATCACTCTTTCTCAATCACCAATATTCTAAATGAACTGTAAAAGTGGTATGCAACTAAACAGTTACATGAGCGCAATAACTTTTAGCTGCCCAATGTAACTTCCTTGCGCTCTCCTCTCTGTGTGCGCCCCCCGCCCCCAATCGGCTGCAGAGGGTTGGGGGAACCCCTGGAGCAGATTTAGAGAGTGCTCGAGCTGTAGAAAGGCGAGCAAACTACATCGCACAACTACAAGTCACTGTTTTGTTGGATCCTGCTAGTCACTGCTAGTCTGTTTTGTTGGATCCCATCCTATGTCTCCAGTGTTTTGTTCTCCAAAGGAAAATGACTCTGTTGAAGCCATCTTGGATACAAAACAATAATGCTATCCAACAGCTAATCAGGAGGCAGCAGGAACTGAGAAATTGTTGTTCCCACATGCAGAAAGAAGACTCAAGACATGTCAATTAGTCAAATAATTAACTCTGGGCAGGAGAATCAATGATTGCAAATGAGGGTAGCCACATCTCGCCCACTGGGCATGTCAGCCAGTGCATTATTTGCTCCCCAGGCAAGGAGTGGGAGACGTATATCCTGCCTTGCTAAGTGGGCCTTGCAGAAGAAAAGCCCATCCTGTATACCTGAGCCCAGTTAGGGTTCCATCAAAATGCATTTTGCTATTTAAAATAAACCACTGCATTTATTTGTTTTTTAAAAGCTAAGCCAACTTGGCTAGGGAAACACCCTGTGCTCTAGTGGGGAGGGGGATTGAGGAGTGGGGGCAAAACTGATACTTTGTTTTGATGGATTTTTAATCACAGTGAATTTGGGTATTGCAATCATAGTGATTCCGGAGAGGGATGTTGAAGTAAATAAAAGTACTTGTTTTTCCCATGGCTATTGTGAGTTTTGCCTAGGAAAGCACAGTGGTTTTCAGAAAGACCCTGGACTTTTGGTATCCTTGCCAATTGTCTTCTCTTTCTTTCTTTCTGTCTGTCTGACTGACTGACTGACATAATTTGGGGCTGTGACTTCAGAGAGAAAGGTGATCAAGGACTCTGCCTTCAGGGGCTCTTTGCAATATATTTCAATGGAGACATTTTACATAATCATCCATTGCTTAAAGACCAAGTGATGAACATTAGTATGTGAAGTGACCCTTTGAAAACCATCTTAGACCTGGCTCATTTCTGCTAGGAGAAGTTGACACTATATCCTTCCATCTGACTCCAACACAAAATATACCTACTACAGGAAGGACAATATTTGTGCCTTTGTGAGTAAAGCAGAACTTCCTCTTGAGAACATTAAAATGTTCTCTTAAGAAGTTCTAATTGCTGATTAAAACAGAGTCCTGTGGCGCCTTCAGGACTAACAAATTCATTGCGGCATCGGGTTTCATGAGTTCATTTCATCAGATAACTCCAGTCTACAAAAGGTTATGCCATAATAAATGTAGGGTGTCTCAAGACTCTTTGTTTTTGCTGCAACAAATTAACACAGCTATCCCTATGGAAATTATGTATAGGAAGTTCATAATGTTTGTCTTTTATGTAATGCACAGGTTTTGGGGGCCATAAGTTACTCCATGTGTCATAATCTCCAGATAAGTAGCCATGTTAGTCTTTTGCAGAAAAACAAAACAAAAACAGCAAAAGGACTTGCAGCATCTTAAAGACTAAAACAAATTAATCAACTTTAATAGATGCACCTAGTGAAGTGAACTGTAGTCCACAAAAGCTTACACCATAATAAATGTGTCAGTCTTTAAGGTGCTACAAGACTTTTTGTTCCATATGTAACCTTTAAATAAACAACTTATAGACTCTCTACTTTGGGGCGAATAAGGCAAACAAACATTGCTAATTTCATCAACCATAATTACTTGCTTGTTAGATCCATCTGGAAACCTTTTGTCATCTCAGCTAGACATCAAATGTGCAACATTAACCTGTCACATTGCATAATAAAGAGAAAAACAGATACCACCTTTCGCAAGTGAGGAAGAAAATCATAGTGCTTTGAAGTCATGTCATGAGAGATGTTTCCTTCTGTTAAGGGTGTGAGAAGGAACACAGAGAATTAATCCATCTAGTGTGAATTATAGTAGGCAAAAAAAAAAAAAAGCAGTAGGAGCATGAGCATTAAAATAAAGGACCACTTTGTTCTCACAGTGGCATTGATATTAATCGATCTAAAATGAAGTTTTTGGGCAGTTCAAACAAGGAGTTTTCTCACCATGAGAATACATGATTAGGCTTGTCACTCAATGGTTTATTTCACTGAAACTTCTGTCTGTGGAAATTGTCTTTGTGCAAAGTACTTTGTGCAAAGTACATTGTTTACAAAGTGCAGAGGGGAGGTGGGTAGGAATATGTAGTGGCAGAGCAAATTCAGGAAGTGGTGGCATGTGAAAGGGGTTTATATAACCATGTGGTGAAACTACAGGCAAGGGGGTCATGAAAAAAGAGGTCCCTGTGCCAGGCATGCTCAGATGCCATGTTGAGGGTGGACCACACCCCTGCTGGCAATGTGTTTGGTGGCTGTTGCGATTGGCTCAATGTAAATGCCAAGGTGGAGGTCCTCCATGCAAAGAGGAACCAAGATAAATCATGAGAAAGGTTGTTTTTCTGCTGCTCCAGAGAAGCGGACACAGAGCAATGGATCCAAACTACAAGAAAGAAGATTCCACCTAAACATTAGGAAGAACTTCCTGACAGTAAGAGCTGTTCGACAGTGGAATTTGCTGCCAAGGAGTGTGGTGGAGTCTCCTTCTTTGTAGGTCTTTAAGCAGAGGCTTGACAACCAAATGTCAGGAGTGCTCTGATGGTGTTTCCTGCTTGGCAGAGGGTTGGACTCGATGGCCCTTGTGGTCTATTCCAACTCTATGATTCTATGATTCCATGATTCCCACTGCCAAATGTATGGTAGGCGAGACTAGCCAATACAACAATGGTTGCCTCACACCTGCTTTCTATGTGTGAGGGGGTTGTGTGAAACCCCATTTGAGTCCAGTACTAGTCCTACTCAGAGTTAGTCCCACTGAAGTTAATATACATAACTAATGTTGGTTCATTCATTTCATCCGGTCTCCTCAAGCAGAACTTGGTTTGATACAACCCATTCTTCTTACTAAGAGCTCATTGATTGTGTATATATGCCCAGGTGTCTAAAAATGAGACTTAACTGGGCCTGTTTCAAGTATCAGACGGAGCATTAATGTATAAAATGGGAGATGATGGGGCATAAAGCTCTTAAAGTCATACCTTCTGACTTGGAATAACTTAATCCCTGGTGTGTATGGTGGGCTTGTTGTGGTTAGTCAGTGGTGAGAAAAAAGCACTCTGCTCATGCTCAGAGGTGTTGTGTTAAAATTCCTCAAGGCTCAGAACTGGCACTGAAAATAAACCCTGATGATGATGATTATTATTAAGTGAATTTATATACCGCCCTATACCCGGAGGTGTCAGGGTAGTTCACAGAACTTGTTCAAATTAAGCCTTGAGACAAATGCTGAATTCTGTAATTGGAGTAGCAGAAGCAAAAGAAAGTAACTCTGAAGATACTTTCCATTTACTAGTGAGTAACCAGACACGGGTGGCGCTGTGGGTTAAAGCCTCAGCGCCTAGGACTTGCCGATCGAAAGGTCGGCGGTTCGAATCCCCGCGGCGGGGTGCGCTCCCGCTGCTCGGTCCCAGCGCCTGCCAACCTAGCAGTTCGAAAGCACCCCCGGGTGCAAGTAGATAAATAGGGACCGCTTACCAGCGGGAAGGTAAACGGCGTTCCGTGTGCTGCGCTGGCTCGCCAGATGCAGCTTGTCACGCTGGCCACGTGACCCGGAAGTGTCTCCGGACAGCGCTGGCCCCCAGCCAATAGATGTGAGATGGGCGCACAAACCCCAGAGTCTGTCAAGACTGGCCCGTACGGGCAGGGGTACCTTTACCTTTACCTTTAACCAGACACCAGAGGTGGGGAACTTGAGAGCTCTCCAGATGCTGAACCTACATTGTTATCAGTCCCAGTCAGCATTGTCAGGGATGAGGAAGTTGGAGTCCAGCAACATCTGGGGGTCTGCTAAACTGGCCATGTGTCCCATAGTCAGGAGGAGACACTCTCCTCATTTTGAGGAGTCCTTTCTATAACAGGCTGTCTAGTCTTTGGTCTGACATGCTGCTCTTGGACTAGGTAGGTCTAGGTTCAGTCCCTTTCCTCCTCCTCCTCAGTTAAGCCATTAGCTCTCAATCTAACCTCCTCACAGAGTTGATGTAAGGGAAGCCTTGTGCATCCCAATCTAAGCTTCTTCAAGGAAGGGTTGGATTAAAATGTGATAAACAAATCAAAAGTTGGTTTAAGAATTCAGAGATAGTTCTGAATGAGAAGACAGTGTGTTACTGGCAGGCCCCCTTTGTAACTCACCCATTTTAGAACCTCTAGTCTGTTCCTTATAAGCCTGCTTTAAATCTCCTCAAAATGATGACAATCTACAAGTAGATGCTGAAATTCCAAAGAGGAGAGAGAGAGAGAGAGAGAGAGAGAGAACACAGGAGGAAACTGAGAGATTTATCACAATTGACTAACAAACTTCCAAACTTAGGAAAAGTGAAATACTCTAGCTTGAGAGAGAAAAGTCCTCTACAGTGACTGATTAACTTATCAAAATTTCACTTGTTTGTCCAAAGCTGAAACCACCTCAGTAACAGAAAGAAAGCTTGAAGAATAGGAGAGGAATAATTGTTACTCAAATTAAGGCAGCTGCTCCGATAAGCCTTTGTTTTTCCGGAGCTTTAAAAAGTCTCCTTTTCCATGTCCATGTTTTGTGTCTTTTCATAGTATTATGACCTTCAGCCACAATCTGTCATGAGGCCACTTGGCATAAACCAATCAGAAATGGCATCAATCCTGCTCAGTCTGTTTATGTATTTATAACCATAATAGTGTCATTCGGAGTATTGCAAAGTTCATGTTGGCAATGCGAATGACAACAATAGTGATCCGATCCCTCGCTTTGCATATTAGATCCATGATCATTCAAGGATCACACACCATTCAAGGTATGGAAGCATCCATTTTCTTTGATGGGACACATTTTCTTTTTAAGAGTTCCTTTACTAGAACCACAGTTTAGAAAAAGAAAAGGAAAAAATAGGAGGGTGGTAGTGCTCAGTGGTAAGGCATATGAAAAAGGTTCTGGGTTCCATCCCTGGTGCAGGAAGGACTAGAAAAGACTTCTGTCTGAAAACCTGGTGAGCCAAGGGCTTGAGTTAGATGGGTAAGTGGTCTAACTGGGAATAACAGCTTACTCTTTAAGTTGCTGCTATTTGTTATAATTAAAATAGAGAGCTGAGGTCTATTTCAGCAACACTGTTTCAGTTAACATTTAACTGGACCTCAGCCTTCCAAAAGACCAATGCAAAAGTGAGTACAAAATGCAAAGAAACCCCCAAGAGTGTTTAAATGACAGTAGATTGTGAAAGGTGTAGAATAATGATGCAGACTGAATACAGTGGAACCTCGGGTTGCGAACATGATCCGTGTGGGAGGCACGTCGCAACCCGCAGTGTTCGCAACCCGCAGCGCCACGCCTGCACACGAGCGGGTCGCAATTTGGCACTTCTGCACATGTGCAAAGTGCGATTTAGCGCTTCTGCGCATGCGTGAGTGCCGAAACCTGGAAGTAACCCATTCTGGTACTTCCGGGTTTGGCACGGTGCGCAACCCAAAAATGCATAACCTGAAGTGTCTGTAACCCGAGGTACCACTGTACCAGACAGGACTGGAACACAGAAAAGGCATGCAGTAGAATTGATTCATCTACTGTGCTTTAATTGAAAGCTTAACAAGTGGATTCTCCTTTCAAATCACTCCAGTCATAAGCCGCACTTTATGAGGACTCGATACAGTATAGAAATATATATGTACAGTGCAACCCCAGACAGTTTACTCTGGATTGTGTTCCCCTTTGTTCAATGGAACTTCCTTCCAGCCATGCAGTGCTTGTCTGAGGTCCAGGGTGGGAGTTTTGCTAGAATAAAGTTATAAACTCAATCAAGACCTAGCCCTCCAAGGCCCAGGTCATCATTCAAAATGCATCCTTCAGATTTTGCAATGTAGTTCTTAAGTAATGCATGCAAAAAAATTATATACAGTGATACCTCTGGTTAAGTACTTAATTCGTTCTGGAGGTCTGTTCTTAACCTGAAACTGTTCTTAACCTGAAGCACCACTTTAGCTAATGGGGCCTCCTGCTGCTGCCGCACCGCCGGAGCACGTTTTCTGTTCTCATCCTGAAGCAAAGTTCTTAACCTGAAGCACTATTTCTGAGTTATCGGAGTCTGTAACCTGAAGCGTATGTAACCCGAGGTACCACTGTACTGTGGTGAGGTACCCAAAAATGCATATATTGGTGAAAATTACATGCAGAAATACATTATTTTAGGGTGATTCATATTGCAAAATGTGTATTTTTAAATACATATTTTTTCTAGTTGTAGAAGGGAAGGGACCTTTTTTTTAAAAAAAATTAAAGGCGTTAGTGACTTCTAATATAACACCCTCATTATTTAGGATGCAAAAGATCTCTAAGTGGTTCCTTAAAGGCAATCTAAAATATTCATTAAAATAATAAAATAAACCTGAAAATAAATATTAAAATAAAATCAGTAACTTTAAAACAATTAAATTTAGTAAAATGGCATGGGAGGTAAGAGAGCAGGAGTGAATCTCTACACTGGAGACTTCAAATAAATATAATTGTTGTTTCTGAATTCCTCCCCAGGTGTTTTACAAAAAGTAATTGGCACAGAAATAAAATTCACCTTTGTAATTGGCAAACATCAGAGGACAAGGCAATCGTGATCAGGTTTTTGTTTCATACACACAGATTTCAGCAGTTCATGGCATGAATCTCATATTCCAGAGATTACTATGGCTCACTCTAGAAATTTCACTTACGTTTATTGGGAGTGAACACACAGGCTGAACTGATCAGCTTGTCTCCAAATATGGCAACCATGACAGTCAGCTTGCAGTGTGTGTTGCTTTTAGGCCAGACTTTGGAATGGACAAAGCATCTGTAAACAATACTCACCCAGTGGATAGATTAAGAGCAGGAATAAGAATTTAAGGTTTGGATGTGCACCATGACTGCTCTAGTATAGGATGTCTTCCCCAAAAGCTGATGACTAGACCAATCAAAAGAACATTGATGTAGGGTTGCCATACGTACAGAATTTCCCAGACATAGCTGGGATCTGGCTGTCGGGAACAGTGTCTGGGTGGAAATCGCTGAAACATCCAGGAAAATATGGATGTATGGCAACCCATGTCGGCTGTGTCATTTTGGCGATTTCCCCTAAAAATAGTTCCGAAAGCTCAACAGCTTTATCCAAAAAACCCTTTTGTGTCCAGATTTTCCCTTTTTGAAATATGGCAAGCTTAGTTATGACTGATTCAGTTCTGGAGGGCAACAATATCAGTTTGCATCTCTAAAATGGAAACATGAAAATTAGACATTACGGTAATACTATGTTTTTAAATACTATTAAAATGAGTTATATTATTCACAAACGCATTGTCAAAAACCACATAAACACCACCACACAGTTCTCTAATGTGGTAGGATGTTTTAAATAGAAAAAGCACTGACCAAAGTTTTTACAGTTACCATTTTGGAGGCTATTCATTCTCCAAGATGGCTCCTTATGAGAAATTTACTGCAAAACTGAAATTTACATTTTGAGTAAAACCCAAGTATGAAAATGCATACATGTAGAAAAATCTATTTTTTATGATATATTATATGGAAAAGACATTAGCTCAGGTCCAGAGCAAATGTTTTTTCACTGCTGTAGGACATAGGCTTCATTCTCTGGTGTTTTCAGGTCATAGGGATGGGAATGGTCTCTTCCAGCAGTGTTGGAGAATGATTGAAAAAGTAGTAATTAGTGGGCTCAATGGCTCTGTTTTCTGTATCAGTGCAAAGCAGTATCATATGTTCATGTTTCTAACTGAAAGGGACTCACAGTGGCTTATTCTATTGTAACAAATTGTAAAATGGCACCAGAATCTTTTCCTACAAATGGAGTGTGTAATGGAATGGTAGCTAACATAAATTAACCAGAGGTTCTATGGAAACATAGACAGTAAGACACATTGGGAATTGAGAGCCTCATGTGGGAAGCAGTAGCATCCCAAGAATCTATTTGTACCAGTTTCACAACATTTTAAAAAGTGATAGTGGTGAGAAAATATCGGAGAAGAAATGACACCTTCATGTTTCATGTTCTTCACCACAATTTCCTCTGTACCCATGGCTTTGTGTACTGTTCAGAACAAGCATGTTTTTCTTTCCCAGTTGCTTCCTCCACCTAGTATCTGAAAAGCCAGCTATGTATTTTCTGCTTCGTAAACCCTTCATTACAGTAAATCTTCCAGAATCACTGAGAGGAGAGCTATGTGAAGTGATTGTTGCCACAGCAAGAGAAATGCCTGGACTTCATCAGAGCACAACTTGCTATTAAAGCCAAACCTAGTGGTCTTAGTTTGTATTGGCAAAGTGATAAAACCAGATTCAAGGTCTTATCCAAAGTTGGCTTAGATAACAATAGAGAGAGCAGATTTAACTCTGTTTGGTGATATTCTGTCATCTAATTACAATGTAAGTAAAGCAGTTGAAATTGTTAAACACTCACATAATGATGAGTAGAATTTCAGTGGAGAGCAGTGGTTTATTATGTCACAAAGAGTCAGGAATCTGAAAGAGAAATTTACATTCCATTTCTAATGGACACTGTATTTTTTGTTGTGAACTGCCCTAGGACCTCCAGATGAAGGGTGGTATAGAAATGTAATAAATATATATTAGTGAAATTCATGATCACTGTATGGCCAAAGTTAAGCATTTTTATGTGCTTAAAAGCAAAATTCCTATACATACGGGTCCCACTATCCAAACACTCATTATACGAAAATTCACTTATCCAAACTTGGGTAATTAATACCCAAAGTTCCCTGTACTCACCGCAGATTCAGATATCCAAACAGATGGACCTGTGTGTGGTGCTGTAAACAAATAAGCTGACTTAAACAAGCCTTACTTTTTGTGCTTTGCTAGTCCATGGCAGCTGTTTTGCCAGAATCCATGGTGGGAGGGAGGGAGAAGTAAGGAGGCAGAGATTGGGCAAATAAAATAGCATTTTTTTCCTCCCTTGTTTGTCTTTTGCAAGATTTCAGTGGTGAGAAACGCATTAAAAAATTCCCCATAGGAATCCATGGAAATTTTCAACTCATTATGCAAACACTCACCTAAGAAACGATTTCCTGAGAAAGCATTGTGTTGGGGTAGCAGGAACTGGGTGTACATATCTCAGAGGTAAATTCTATTATGTTAAAAGAGGCTTACTCCCAAGTAAGTGGGTACAGCATTGCAACATATCCCGCTGAAATCAGTTGGACTAAAATGTGCAAGGCTCTCAAGGCTACAGGGAAAAAATTGTTAAGAGTAATGCCTCCATGAGAAGGACTCACAGCTATGCATGCTAGCCTGCCCTCAGTGTTATCAGGTGCACTGGCGCAGCTTAGAACTTTTCCATGTTGAGAGGGAATATCAAGGAGGATTCTAAACAGGTTTGGGTGAACACATTTAGGATTCTTTTTGTGATTGGGAACCCTAAAAATGGCAGGCTTCCTGATCAGAGGGAAGATTTAAGCACGTTCTGTTGAATACCCTCAGAATCTCCCTTCAGACCTTCCGTCTCAATGTGGGAAGGTCTGCAGAGGACAAGCAGGTGTGGGAGGGGGCATGGCCCACAAATGCATCCCTGCCTGCTCCCCACTTTTAGCCCCTTTGCCCTTAGATGAAAGTCCGAATGAGAGTTCGAGCCATTTAGGCAAATGGTACTGTGCTACACTTTATCTCTTCCCAATTCTATTTCAGAGGCTTAGGAAAACAGATTTATCGTATATGAATTCATTTTATCTTCAAAACAACTCTGTAAATTAAGTTGGACCGAGAGGCTGTGGCATTGTTCCCATTACTCCCCCAGGCAGACTGTAATGACTTGCCATTTTTGTATTTTTGATTTTAATTCTTGAGGAGCCTTATTGGGTCATCTGGAATGAACATTTGTGTGAGGAAACTCTGCGAGGTAGTTAGGACTGATTTTTTTTAAATCTCATCTCTGTGTAGGGTGGACCAAGCAGATTCTTGAAACCCATTCCTGTTCAGCACATTTATGTATTTGTGCCTGTATTTATATTTTTAGGTCTTGATGGAGGCCTCCCAATTTTCTAAGGCCTAACTCCCACTGTTCTGAAACATCGGTCTTTTAGTATGAAGAGCTAAACTGCTTGCTGTTAACATAGTGGTCTAGCACCATGACAAAACATTGGTATTTTAGTACTAAGAGGCAAGTGGTCTAGTACCATGATAAAACCATTTCCTTTGTATACACTTCTCTGAGTGCTGAAACATTTCCAAGCCTGTGCTACCTCAGTTTCCTTTGAATGCAATAAAGTGCTGGAAACTGAAAGTATAATAACTTTACAAATAAACAAGCAGATCATAAAAGGAGACAAGGAAGCACTCCTACAAGGCAGCAGATTCACTACTCTGCCTCAGAACCCTCTAGACTGGTGGTTCCCAACCTTTTTTTGGCCATGCCCCACCTAAGCATCTCTAAAATCCTGACCCCCGCCCCAATGTGGAGGAAGCCTAAAAGACCATTCACTGTTAATAAGTCATTCCTGAATTGCCCCTGTTAAAAATCAAATTGCCCCCCTGTGGGGCATGTGCCCCAAGTTGGGAACCACAACCCTAGACAGACAATCAAAGGTGCTTCACTTTCAGCAGTCATTTCCTCTTTGTCCTTCTCTATTTCTCTTTGACTAAAGATACAAAACTGTTGTTTCTCAGATGGTTTCGCAATCTGTCAAACACTCATCACAGACACTACTTCTTCAGGTAAACTGCCCACTCACCATCCACATTAAGAAGTGGGTTGTAAGACTGCAAACCCTGTAGTCCCTGCTGGACTACTTTAACTCATTTCATCCCTATTGACCATGAAGACCAGAGCTGATAGGACTTAAAGTCCAACAACATCTGGAAAGCCACAGGTCCCCCAGTGCTGCATTAAATGAACTACAATCCTTTTTTTAAATCCCAAACTCTAATCAGTTGACACATTAGGACAAACCAAAAGTGACTGATCAAGTCACACACGTGAGAAAGCAAACTCATAGCACTATTTATTTATGGCATTTCCTCCATTCAAAGTTACAGGTGAACCTTTTGTTTCCATTACAAGACATTTTATCTAGATCCGCCAGCCTGACGTAGTTTACATCTGCAGGGGTAACACTGATTTGCTATTGTGGCTTACGTCACCTTTCTGTTTTCATGTCCACTTGGATTTTATGCCCTCACTCATTTTCTAGAGCATTAAACATGACCCCATTCTCTGATGCTGACCCTTGCTGTCATGACAACAGAGTCAGGTTTTGTTGCATGCCCACTTTACCAAGCCCTTGAAATGGAGGCAGCTGAACTGTAATTCATGTTATTTCAAATATTATGTGAATGGGAGCATGGTGCTCCTCTGACCTGAGGTATTTGCTGCGATTCAAATGGCTAATTGTCCCATTTCAGTCCATTTCCCAGTTGCTACATTGTGGGAAAGAGGTGAAGTGGTCACATAGTCAAAACACACAACGCTAAGAAAAGGCAAAGAGGGCCCAGAACAAAACAGGAAATAGCAAAGAAGGGACAAAGGTTGGGGTTGCCCTCAGAAACAGGGCAAATCTACCCAACCTTTTTTATTTATCTCAGCTCTCCTCTGCCCTCAATTTCGTGGTATGTTTTGTTGACTCTGCCTTTTAACAATTTTCTTCCAGAGTATTCTGCATATCAATGGTGCCTATTCAAGCAGAGGGTACTAAGAATGCCAGAATCCTTTTCTTTTTATCTTTCATAGATGTAAGGAAAAACTATACAGATTATACAGGTCATGTCCATTTGGAAATCAGAGAAAGAGTGGCTAGTTCTTTCACTGCATTCTACACTGCTCCAGGTGTATTCCCACCAGAGCCCTCAAATTCCATATTTTTTCCATATGCTTTTCTTGGACTGTGGGAGAAATCAGTTCACAAAGTACAAATAGAGGGCTCATCCACACTTGTCCTGCACCCAGAAAGCATGGGTCCAGTGCAGGCTTCCTCAGACTCGGCCCTCCAGAAGTTTCGAGACTACAATGCCCATCATCCCTGACTACTGGTCCTGCTAGCTAGGGATCATGGGAGTTGTAGGTCAAGAACATCTGGAGGGCCGAGTTTGAGGAAGCCTGGTCCAGTGGATTTCCCCTGGCCCCATTCCATTCCCAGGGAAAACCTACTCTTTAGCTTTAAACTGAAACAAATGGCAATATGTGGGAAACCTGATTGCTGTTTGCTTCAATTGAGCACTAAAGAGCAGTTTTCCCCAGGGGAAAGGAGCAGGACAAGAGGAAGTGTGGATAAGGCTGCTATTTGCACTTCTCAGACCAATATGTGAACCAAGACACAATTCTCCAGCTAAACAAAGTGTGTATGAAATGCATATATTAATGAAAATTGCAAAAAGAAACCTGCATTATTCTGGGCGAACTTGCAAAAATGTGTATACTTGGAGAAATTAGCAGTACAATGCTGACATATTTTAATGAGGATTTTAAAAAAAACAAACAGCACATAACAACAACACTAGTTATGAGCAAATGTAGAAAAATGAATTCAAGATTGGAAAAATAAGTCATGGAGAGAGACTGAAATTGACAAAGTTGCTACATTTAATGTATGCTACTTGGTACCACAGAGCCTAGGACTTGCCGATCAGAAGGTCGGTGGTTCAAATCCCCGCAACGGTGTGAGCTCCCGTTGGTCGGTCCCTGCTCCTGCCACCTAGTAGTTCGAAAGCATGTCAAAGTGCAAGTAGATAAATAGGTACCGCTCCGGCGGGAAGGTAAACGGCGTTTCCGTGCGCTGCTCTGGTTCGCCAGAAGTGGCTTAGTCATGCTGGCCGCACGACCCAGAAGTTGTATGCCGGTTCCCTCATCCAGTAAAGTGAGGTGAACGCCACAACCCCAGAGTCGGTCACGACTGGACCTAATGGTCAGGGGTCCCTTTACCTTTACTTGATATCACAACACTTGATGACTATGGGTGGTAGTCAGCAGAGGTTTACTCAGAGTAGACACTATGAAATTAATAAACATGACTAACGGTGATTAATTTCTTTGGGTCTACTCTCAACATAACTTCGTTGACTATTACCCTTACAGCTGGACTTGTGAACTGTTTCCATGTATTGTGTTCATTGTTATGTTTTGTGTGCTGACTGCTTTGTAGACGGAAGCTGAAGTCATTGAGTGATGGGCATGAATGAGTGAGCTCACCCTGAGCCACATAATCTTCACTGCAGATTAATGGAGTCACTGGTGTGATTGTGGTGTCAGGATCTTCTGTTCTGGGACATACCATGCAACAATGTTCCTGATTTAAGAGTCATAAATCTGGACCTTTTTGCTTCTCCCAAGTATGCCAACATTCTTTTGAGGATATTGCTGTCACATATTTAAGCAGATATACGAAATAGGTATACTCCAGAGAAATAACCATTTTAGCTTGCAGTAACACAAAGATTAAATGTGCTACAGCCTATTTAGAGGGTGTTGTGCACAGCTGATATGTCTTGCATAATGTTCTTTTTCTTCTTCTACTAGACAACCTGTTTTTGATTTACAAATCAAGAAAGCTTATTTAGGATAATGTAATAGTTAAGGCAGAACTAATCTCTTTTAAGTGATCCACAGTATACAGTCTTCCTTACGAATAAAAGAAGTGTCTTTCAGGATTATAGAACCATAGAACTGGAGAATTGGAAGGGACCACAAGGGTCATCTAGTCTAACCCCCTTTTCACCCAATGTGGGACTCGAACCTGAGATTGAGAGTCTCATGCTTTACTGAGCTATCCCAGCTCTTGCAAACTAGAATTATTTGAAAAATTCCAAGTAGCCCTCAGGAACTAGTTGGTCCACCTGAAATTGGCCAATAACTCACTCAAATTTGTGTCCACCCCAATTTATGGTCCACAGATATTTTTAAAAATAATAATAATCATTGCTGATATAGCATGAGCAGTGTTGACGCCAGTCAAGAGTGTAAACATGACTATGGCACTGATCATTTTGCCTAGCCATTACATCACTAAAGTTGTAAAAACTAGTCTAACTGGCACTTTTTGTTGTGGAACTTTTCCTAGAGGTATTTGCATGTAGAAACACTTCACATTGATTTCCATGGAACTTCCTCCCACGGAAGTGTGATTAGAGAGAAGCAACAGACTGTTTACATATAGTAAACAGGATAAGATGGGATTTGATAGACCAGTGAATTAATAGATTACCGTAACTTCCCTCAGCTATTGTTCCATATTTCCCTGGAGGGCTGAGATTACTTGTTATTAATTTATCAATTGTAAGTGTTTACAGACTTCAAGAAATCAGCCCAAAACAAAACAAAACAAAGTTGAATGCTTAGTATGTCTGAAAATGGCTGGTACTCCCCAACAACTAATGCATTTCACATGTTGGATAATGAGCAGAAAATAGAAAGGCAGATAACACCACAAAGTCCAGATGCAAAAAGCCTGTAACATTGCAAATAGAAAAACAAATTATTCTATGTCTTTAGACTGTCCAAGTAGCAATACATTGTGACCTATGGCCAGTAACAAAAGTAGCAACCCCACCTGCAAAATATTTTTTTTTAAGTCACATTTCCTTGGCTTTTGACTCCTACAAGCCCATTTTCGGTTTTTGCAACCTAAAACATACTGCACTACAAAGTAAACAAATGCATTTAATTTCACTTAATTAAAATTAATCCTATATTTCTTTTATAATGAGAGTGAAAACTGTCCAGATTTAATTTGAACTCCATTAAGGGTCAAACTATGCTATCCAGTCTGTGATTGGCTGTTTTCCATCAGTTTTGACATGTTTTATCCAGTGTTCCTTCTCTGTCAGATATATTTGCAATATAACCTTTGCTCGCAGAAGCTGTGACCAGCTTCACAGGCATCCATGATGGTGGTGGGGAGAGAATGAAACAGATCACATATTATATCTTATGCTTTCTTTTCCCCCCAGCTAAACATAACTGTATAATTCTCAGGTATTTTAAAGAGGAACACCACTAAGGCCTGTAGAGCACTGGGCTAAAGGACACATTTTGTATCCATTCTTATACAAAAATACATGCTTTGCATGCATTTTTACCTAAAATATGCATTGTTCTGCACATTTTGTGAACTGAAATTTGGAGGCTTGCCTAATCCAGTTGCATTCTGGTCCATATATAGATACAGGTGAAAGTGCATGCTAAAATATGTATTTTAGTGGAATAGATACAAAATGTGTACTTTAGGGGAAAGTGCATACCATTTAAAAACAAAGTTTTCACAGAAAATGTGATGGAACAAACCTATGATTTAGCACAGGTGTGTGGAACCTTTGGACCTCCAGATGTTGCTGAACTATAGCATCCACCATCTCTGGCCATTGGCCATGCTGGCTGGAGCTCATGGGAGTTGTAGTTCAGCAACATCTGGAGGGCCAAACTTGGCAAAACTGACATACAATAAAAACAGATTGATCCATCCATGTATCCCTCCTTCATACATGACTCTGACTTTCTTCCATTCCAAACCGAGTGATGTGAACATCACACTACACTGGCTGTCAGTATGCATGCTCCAAAAATTCAACTGATAGCTTTGTAGTATTGCATATATGTAGCAAAAATTAAAACAAGGTCCTATTTGAGATAAGAATACAGTGGCACCTTGGTTTAAGTACTTAATTCGTTCCGGAGGTCCGTACTTAACCTGAAACTGTTCTTAACCTGAAGTACCACTTTAGCTAATGGGGCCTCCTGCTGCTGCTGCGCCGCCAGAGCACAATTTCTGTTCTCGTCCTGAAGCAAAGTTCTTAACCTGAAGCACTATTTCTGGGTTAGTGGAGTCTGTAACCTGAAGCGTATGTAACCTGGAGCGTATGTAACCCGAGGTACCATTGTATGGAGAGAATGGTCTCCAAAGTCTGGAAACTATTAAATTTTCACCTTTGAGGCATTACCTTTGATCCCCTATTGTAGGAAATTCACAACACAAATTTCTGCATGTTTCTCATGAATAAGTCTCCCATATAAGTGGGTCTGGAACTGCAGTTACAGTTCTGCTTGCTCCACTGAAATCAGTGAGCTAGTTTACTTCCAAGCAGCTCAAGTCCTACTGATCTTAATGGATTAAGAATGATGAAATACGAATCTATGCATTGGGCTCATGAAGTTTAAGACTTTACTAAATTAATCCTTGAACAATTCAGGACCCATCTCAGTGCAAAACATCTGAATCCCTCAATCAAGGTACTGAAATTTCTGTCTTGGGCAAAAGCCTCTGATACTGGCAAATATTTTCCTTCATAACCAGAACAACCAGGTAAGCTTGCTATCTGGTGCATGGTGAGTCAAGCCTCACAGAGCAGGAATCCAAGAATCAGTTTTGAATGCCAAGGCTGGGAAATATAAATTAAGAAGGGTGTGCCTATAATAATACTCAAAAAGTATTTATTTCCCAACAGTAATCTATAAACCTATCAATATGCTTGTTTGGAGATCTTCTTTGAAGAAACTGCTTTCTACCAGCTAGCTTGTTATATAACCTTTGGCAGTAAGAGCAAAGACACGGAATAATTAGTGAAGCAATGTGCAGATTAATTTCCACATCACTGCTGAAATGTAAGACATTACTCAGTGTTAGACCATATGTGTTGTATACAGAAAGTACTTAACAATGCACCTTGGAAAGCTGGGTTAGAAAGACCTCTGACTTAATCTTGGAAAAGCAGCTGCCACACACCTTTTGACTTTGTAATACAAGGAAACATCTGTGGAGACCCCTACACAAGTGCCTCCTCTGAACAGGTTTGGCAGATGACTTTAGGAGAGAGGGCTTTTTCAGTGATGGCACCCTGGATATGGAAAACCTTCCCCAGTGAGGCTTGCCTGGTGCATTCCTTGATGTCAGTTCAGCACCAGGCAAATATATGTTTTATTTTCCCAAGGCTTTTGATTGGCTATAGGCAGGGCTGGCTTTAGATGAAGAGAGGCCCCAGGCTACTCCACTTGTGAGGTCCCTCTCCATCACCCACCCTCACAACTAGAAGAAAATGGAAGAGTGTTATAAACAAAATTGAGTGAAGCCAAGGATGATGATGGGTATTTAAAATTCTACAATTCACAATTTCTGCTCTAAAGGACACAAGATATTATTGTTAAAGGCCAGGGCGAAGGCATCTTGTATACCTTTCCTCTGGAACTATTATAATGCTGTATTTATACTTTTATTGTTATTGACTGATAAATTGTCTTCTGTCTTAATGACAACTGCCTTGAGAACTCTGGTACAGGGTGGCCTATAAAATACTGCAAACAGATAAGCAGACAAACCAATGCTCTGACTTTAGAATACAGCACATTCCTAACTCCCTACAATAGCGGCTAGTGTGATTGGGCAGAGCCACAGAGATGCTTCCCCAACACTGGCATCATTACAGCTCACCTGGATGGAGTCAGGGCCTCAGTACCGCCAGCCTGGCGCTTGTGCTGGTGTCAGTCGCAGAGCTTATCTGGAGGGCAGCTCTGTGACTGTCCCAACACATTGTCCAATACCAACTGTCAGTTCTGCTTCACATACCATGAAACACCATTTGTTTTTATGTTCTTATCATGCAATTCAAAAAAGTTCCTCCTTGCCATTTTTTTGTTTGCAGGGAACTGTATTTCTTTCCAAAGTGCAAGTATTTCATGGATGTTTTGATTAAGCCAGGGTACATGAGTGTCAGAAATTTATGGCCCAAACAGATAGGATGTTAAATTGGTGAAAGTGTCACCTCCCCGTGCACTTTTAACAATAGCAGTGTTGGAGGAGGAAATGATTCCATCAGGCTTCTACAAAATGTTCCCTGGAATTAAGTGCCACTGAAATCAGTGCTACTTCTCAGTCAACATGCATAAGGCTCTTAATCAATATTATGGTGATAAATTCCTCCGGAAAAGGAAGCTTAATCCTAGGTTTCACTTTTTCCAAAGAATCTGTGATCCTGTAATGGGGTCACTGGTGTGCTGCTACATTGCAGGATATGATCTCTGAGGTGGAAAAGTGGAGATGGAAGTGTAGAATGGAATAGACAGTCTTCAAAATCAGAAGTGTGAAACTGAACCTGAAGAGAGATAACAAGGGCACTAGAAAAGAAGGAATTCCAGTATTTATGGTGTTGGAAGTAGAAGGTTAGGATAACAAGCCCATGTTATTTTGTTCAGTGCCCTGATATTCAGGTAATGTGAAACAGTCCCCATAATAAAGCACTCAAGATTGTGGACATTCAAGAAAGTGAAATTGACGTTTTGAAACTTCATACTCTGAAATTCTAGGTATGACGCTTGGGTCTGTCTTCTCTGCTTTTTCAAGGCACAATTATGACATCAATGGACCATCAATGGACCACATTGTCCAGAGCTTGTGGAATCTAAAGGGGGTGGACTAGCTTCATCAACATTCAGGACTGACATCAATAAATATAGACGATAGTGGTGTGTCATAAGTCAAGCAGACATGAACCTTGCACTTTTCCAATCTGTTTGAAAAGATTCTCCAAGCCAGTAACAGACTCAGCTGGGAGTAGTCAATGTGGCGCCCTCCAGATTATGTTGGACTCTTAGCACATCTCAGATCTAGTCAGGAAGGCCAATGGTCAGAACTATGACAATGATGATAGAACTACGACAATAATCTAGATGGTGACACCGACGACCCTGTAAGCAACAGAACTTAATGACCAAGGAATACTGCTCCCTCAGCCTCACATGCCATAACGTTTTGGGTACTATGGTAGTAAATAGTTTCTCAAATACGTTATAAATAACAACAGGAATAATTATAATAATTGATAATAAAAGTCACATCTTTATAGGAATTTACATGAAGCCCCTGCATGGATTATAAAATGAGATGAACACATGTAGGATTTATATATAGATATAGATATATTTCCAGCATATATAGCATGTTCCAGATATTAAAATGAACAAACACATTTCATGTTTATTCCTACATAGAAGTACTATCAATGGGGGGATTTTATAGCATGTGAAGTGGCCAGGTGGATTTGCTCATCTTCTTGTAACACCTATTCCAGAACTTCAGCTATGTGGCCCACTCAATTAGGCCTGAGAGGCCATTGACCTCAAAATCTGCCCACATTTCAACTGGATCTGTCAATTATTTACTCTCCGTGGTTATACTTTCATGTTTCCTTTGGAGCTGTGGCGTCTGAGTGCTTGCCCTGACTAAGCTCCCATGAACCTTCTGAGAAGCACTTTTAATTTGGGCATCTATTTCTCTGCCCTGCTGCTTTTAGTGGGAATTGGAGGCATTCGTAGCTGTTACCATGGTGGTTGCTACCGGTGCTCTGCTGGATTCCTTGGTTACCAGGCACCCTGGAAACATCCTAACTTGTGCATCCTATGCAGCACCACCCACCTTCCACTTTTGGAGGAAGTGGGTCGTCATGGTGTCACATTGTATGTATTATTTTTTAATCACGATGGTTACCTGTTTTGTTCACCTGATTCTCCCACCCACCCCTGCCCCATTTGACACTAAAGGCAGAGTGCTTCTGAGATTGGGCAGAGTCCAGTCTGCAGTAAAACCTGCTGTGAGGCGGCCAGGCATCCTTTCCCACATCCCAACCATTAAGCCATTGGTGGGGGACCTGTAGTGTACTATGCTGAAGGGAAACTTATTTTTACTTTAATTTAAATTTTTCCTTTGTGTTTTGAACTACCCACTTTTTCTGTGCCCGGGTAAAGAAGCAATGCTGGCATCTGTAAGGACTAGGGCCTTTTTAGTGGTGATGCCCTTTTTTGCAGAATGCTGTTGGCCTTGTGCTGAGACCCTCATTCATTGATGGATCCCTTCTGGCCTTTAGGAAGCCTATAAAGACTGTTTTCCTTCTTCAGCCTCAGATTCAGGTTTTAATTGTTCTGTTATGCTGGCTGGTTTCAAATTATGCATGCTGGGGAGGACCTAGAATTGGATGGAAAGGCAGGAAAGAAATGTTGATGCTGTGCTGGACTGATTCACAAGCAGCTCCCTCTCCAATGCCCTGTACACTCCAAAACATCAAAGGCATTGTCAATACCTCATAGTCACAGTGCAGATTTATGGAGGAGGAAGGATCAAATTTAAATAATCCCCCTGGGAATCTTCCAGTTTTGTGGATGACTTCACAGACTGTGAACTCATGGAGTCTAAAATCGAGTGCACAGGTTGGCTGAGGAGCTGTGAGAAATAGATCTCTTGTGTAACCAACATGTTACCTTTGGAAACCACTTAATGCTCATTTAACTAAACATTTTCTTTGGAGGTTTTTAAACAGACGGTTGCAAATTGGTGTGGTTTGACAGCTACTTAAATGACACCAGGCCATTTCCTCATACAGACCATAGCTGGGGATGAGGGGAGGGAATCTTAATGCTATAAACAACATTGTGTAAGACAGGCACTGCCTGGAGACAGAATCCAACTTTCCTGGGAGTTGCTTTTGTATCCAGGCAGTCCACTTTTTAAACCCAGTGGCAAGAGACAGTGTTTATAGGTAGGGGCTGCACACAAATGTCACTAAGCTCTGCATGCTTAATAGCTCTGAATGGGAACATTTTGCCAGATGTTCATTATTTACAGGAAGATGTAATCATCCTTTGCTGAGTTATTCATTCTGGGTCAAATTAGCTGCCGGTGTCACAGTAAAGAAATTGCTTGAGAGCGATGGGGCCACGTGTCCTTTACACCCATGCAGGATTTGACCCTCCATGTTTGTTTCCTCGCAGCTTGGTAAACATCGCAAAGGTAGGAGCTAATGAAGCCGAATGACTTGGAACAGCCACCGGGAAGCGTAACTGCAGCATATAAAATTTGCACCGTCTTGGAATGATACTTGAGAGGAGACGCCGATGAACGTTCCAAATGCTTTTGTCTAGTGGAATGACAGCACTGTGTATATCTAGGCTCCAAAACTCTGGCATCCTGGTTTTTGTGTCATGAAGGTCATTATAAAGCTATGAAGCAAACACAAGTCTTAATCTCTTTGTTTGGAGAAAGCTGAAAGTCAAGGAAGGAAAAAACCAGACATTGTTCTTGAGTTTGTGCACTGTAGATTTTTGTACAACCCTCACCACCTCAAGTTAGATATAAACTCATAATGCTGGTCAGGGTGTCCATTACCAATTATGGGGAAAAGAGTTTTCTTCCTGATGCTGCTCCCACTGCAGCCCCTTCTCTGATGTTGCTTTTCAGAAGCACACAACAGAGTGTGTTTTATCATTTGTGATGCGTTAAATGAATGAGGGATTTTGCTATTGCAGAAAGAGATACTCAAGATGTAACATTTTTTGGATTTTGATGGGGGGCTTTATGTCATATGTACCTGAATAGGTTTAAGAGCTGTGTCAGCAAAGACATACTGGGTTTAAAAAATATCACTTATTTCACAGATTAAACTAATTGGGGATTAGGCCTCAGGTAAGCCTGGGCTGGATGAATCCCTAGCTGGAATTAAGATTGCCAGAAGAAGAAGAAGAGTTTGGATTTGATATCCCGCCTTTCACTCCCTTTAAGGAGTCTCAAAGCGGCGAACATTCTCCTTTCCCTTCCTCCCCCACAACAAACACTCTGTGAGGTGAGTGGGGCTGAGAGACTTCAAAGAAGTGTGACTGGCCCAAGGTCACCCAGCAGCTGCATGTGGAGGAGCGGAGACACGAACCCGGTTCCCCAGATTACGAGACTACCGCTCTTAACCACTATACCACACTGGCTCAGATATGCAGATGACACAACCTTGATGGCAGAAAGTGAGGAGGAATTAAAGAACCTTTTAATGAGGGTGAAAGAGGAGAGCGCAAAATATGGTCTGAAGCGCAACATCAAAAAAACCAAGATCATGGCCACTGGACCCATCACCTCCTGGCAAATAGAAGGGGAAGAAATGGAGGCAGTGAGAGATTTTACTTTCTTGGGCTCCATGATCACTGCAGATGGTGACAGCAGCCACGAAATTAAAAGACGCCTGCTTCTTGGGAGAAAAGCAATGACAAACCTAGACAGCATCTCAAAAAGCAGAGACATCACCTTGCCAACAAAGGTCCATATAGTTAAAGATATGGTTTTTCCAGTAGTGATGTATGGAAGTGAGAGCTTGGACCATCAAGAAGGCTGATCGCCGGAGAATTTATGCTTTTGAATTATGGTGCTGGAGGAGACTCTTGAGAGTCCCATGGACTGCAAGAAGATCAAACGTATCCATTCTGAAGGAAATCAGGCCTGAGTTCTCAATGGAAGGACAGATCGTGAAGCTGAGGCTCCAATAATTTGGCCACCTCATGAGAAGAGAAGACTCCCTGGAAAAGACCCTGATGTTGGGAAAGATGGAGGGCACAAGGAGAAGGGGACGACAGAGGACGAGATGGTTGGATAGTGTTCTCGAAGCTACCAGCATGAGTTTGACCAAACTGGGGGAGGCAGTGGAAGACAGGAGTGCCTGGCGTGCTCTGGTCCATGGGGTCACAAAGAGTCGGACACGACTAAACGACTCAACAACAACAACAACAACAACAACAACAGGAACTTCTGTATAGACCAGCAAACAATGGAAGGAGATGGTCTTGCCCTAAATACCTAACAGACTAGGTGATACAACTGATAGCTGAATTGAGATAATGGGGGTTAATAGATGGAGTTGAGAGGATGAGGCCTTAAGAAAAGAAAGAGATTACCATGGTGTTTGCTGCAAAAACTGCAGAAGTCTCAGCTTTTGCTCATTAACCAACATTAGATCAGAACATTTTAAAGGCATCATTACAGATAATTAAGAAGAAGATGTGTAGGAGTTAAGAAGGTGAGATGGTGTCCTTGTTTCAAGTAAATGTAGAAATAAGTTTGATTCTCTTTTCAAAATATGAGGTTATTTAAAAAAGCCAAAAACCCAAATCCCCCTTAACTAGGATTTGAAATCAGAGTAAGAAGCTGGTGAACAGAAAACCTTGGTTAAGAGGGAACCTGGACAGCCATGTGGGAAGGAAAAGGAGCACAGTAAAATTTGTATGTAAAAGAGATGGGGCTATGGGTAGATTGTAGAGTGCCCTCTGCCTTGTGTCACCCTTCACGTAGGATGAGTTCCTTTGTGCTTTTCTCTTATAAACTTGCCTGACGAAGGAATGATAGTACGTAAGGAAGAAAAATCACATGAACAACTGGGAAAGCACCAGTGAATAGAGTTGGGGCAAAAGTTTTAAAACAGAGCCAAGCTAAATGTTCTAAATTTCAAGGCCCTTTTCAAAAGTTGCACAGGTTGTGTAAGTGAGAGTCCTTGCAAATCATGCTGTATTTCCCTTCATGGTGAAGCTGGAGGGAAAAAAAATATCTTTAAAAATAGATGTTTGACTTCCTGCTTTCTTTGAGTTTCTTTACAGTTTCTGGCCCCATGCCCCCAAACACCTTTATCTTCTTTGACAAGTAAGGGGATTAAAGATGTTTGGCACATGCTGGAGCATTTTCTAATCTCTTTGTCAACTGACCTGTGATTTATAAAAGAAGATGTTAGTATCAGCGCAGAATAGCACAACCAAAATATTAGCCCATCACCAGGCTGTTGGTGATCAGGAACAATGATATTTTAAATATGCAGTCCTTGAAAATTACAGTTTGTTCCCAGCAGTAATCAAGCTCTTCCGTTCTCCCCATTAATCGTTATACTTTTTAAAAATAAAAATAAAGGGAGGCTCTTTAATCTCCAACACACTATTCTTAAATGGAGATAAAAGTAAGGCAGGGTAACATCAAGATGAAAGTGAGGGCGAGGCTGCAACATCAAGTCATGACTTGCAGGCATGAAAGAAACATCACAGGCATCATGTTCACCACATTGCCTGATATATATTTTTTAAAAAAAGTTCTACAGTTTCATGAGAGATCATGACTTGCCCCAAACCACCAGGTAAATACTATATATGAGATCAGAATGTTTGAAGCCACATTTTCCCATATCCATATCAAGTATTCTATTCACTGCACCACACTGTCACCCCAATGCTATGTTGCTATATTGCTGTTATATATCATTGCATGTTTGTGGGTAACATATATTTAATCCAATAACTTTTTAAAACTTCTCTGAAATGTTTTCTGTTTTCTGATACTTAATGTTTAGACACAGGTTTAAAATACCTCCCATACTGAATTTAGAAATTTATTCTTCCCCCTCTACACAGACAGGGGGAGAAAGAGATTTTTATGGATTGATCCTCAATATTGCAATTTTTGGATTTCTCCCCCTGAGTTGGCAGCTTGATAATAGCTGAAGAGACAATGGTGGTGTATCTGGCTGAATATTTTTAGAGATAGAATAACATCTGATTTTCTATCAAAAAGCTTATTATTAGTAAGAAAGATGGCAAGGGTCTGTAAAAACTGATCCAGGAAACTAGATCAAGTTCTTTTTAAGATATGACATAGGAGATCAGTTGTGTAGCTGAACAGTTGCTTTTGAAACCTGTCGCACTACAGTTTAGAACTGCCAGGATTTATTTATTTTTGAAAAACATATTATTGCAATTAACTTTCAATCAGGAAGTCACATGAGAAAACCTCACTGCTGATTCCTGCAGACTTAAAATAATCTAGCCTGGGTTTAATTCTGTAGGAACTGAATTGAACAAACTGCATGGTACTCTTTCAAAATCCCCTTGTTACACAAGTTGTTACACCAGGGAACCTAGAAGAAGGGGCAGAGGAGGCTAGACCTTCCTAAAATAAGCCAATTATGCTAAGCCCACCCTGCTTCAGGTGTCAGGCATAAAATACTGATGGTGTAGCCAAGGTTAATTGATTAACAAGAGGAAGAGATACACCCTGCTTTATGTAGTAGATAATTGCACTGGTATGTTTGCTGCTACTTGAGTAGAACTTGATGTGGAGGGAACAGCAGAACTGAGCTAAGCTGATACCCAATAGCCCAGTTTGCATGTAACTCTAAGCTAAACTTTGGGTTAATGCAAACAAGTGAATGTGCAGGTTGCAGAAAGAATTGCAGCTGCAGTATGCCTCCCTCGGCCCTCTTGCTGCTGCCCTATGGGGGGCAGAGCAATGGCCTGCCTTGGCATTACGTTCAAACCCAGGTTCATTGTTTGTGTCACTCAACCAAGCAATGTTCTTGGTTTGTCTGGGACAGACAAACCACAAGACTGGGTTCAGACGTAATGCCAAGCCAAACCATAATTTAGCCCTGAGTAGGTCAGCAGCAGAAGGATCAAGGAAAGAGTGCTGCAACTGCAATCTCTGGGAACCTGCGTGTTTGGTTGTTTAGTTGTTCTTTTTCAAACATTTGCATCTTTTTTTAAAGATTAAAAAGAAAGAGGAAAGAAACACCGCAGGCATGTGGTTTTTGGTTTATTTACAAATGCAGAAGTTGAGCTGATCTTAGTAGAGTGCAGAAATAAACATGCATGTAAGCAGTGCTAAATCCTTCTGCCACATCAGTCCTTTCTTTCAAAATCCAAACAGCTTGCCATTCAACTTAAGACTTATAGCCCAACCCTATGGATGTTTGCTCAGAGTTCTGCATGACTCATTTCCAATAAGTGGGCAAGTCAAATGTTGACCCCTACAGCAGAAGGATGTGATTCGCGTTCAAGAGACTTACGAGAACTAACTGCCTTTTGTTGCACATAGTTGCACATCATAATCACCAACAATAAATTTCCCACCCCAGAAGAAAGCCATTTCTCCCACTGCTTTGTTCAACCCAGTAGCATTATTCACAACAGGTAGTGTGTGCATATTAAAAGCAGAGTGAAGCACAGCACACTTTTTTGAGTTCGCCTTCAAACTGAACTGACGGAATCACATGATGGTATAATACATAGATTGGGGACGGACAAGATCTATTTTGGACTACAACTCTCATCAACCCCATGATGATGGGAATTGTAATCCATAACATCTGGAGGACACCTGATAGACACACTATATAGCTTGGGTGAGGGATCTCAGGCTTGGGATGAAATGTGGTCCTCCAGTTCTCTCTACCTGTCCCTAGGGTACTCTCCCAAGGCTATACCCACATCTCTACATGCCCCATTGTCCCTGCTGAGCCTGGCCAGGATGTGTCATTGAACTCAGATAATGCCTCTTGCTTGGCTGGCGATAAGATAGAGCGGGCTGTGGGAGTGTGTGTAGAAAGTGTTCTCGTGTGCAAAGGTACCATTTACATTTTGCCACCCAATCTTTGTCTCTGGCCCTGCCCATGACATGACTCTGGAGAGGCTACAAAGAACAGAATGCAGACCTCAAGAGCTGAGAAATGCCCCCCACCTCTGCTATATAGAGTTGCCAAAACAATAGCAACAAATAAAAGCAAAATCCAGAGGTGAATCTTTGATTGGAACAGGCCAGGGGGTGATGTGTGAAATGGTATTTGTGGTACCATTACACACACACACACACACACATACCTGGAGAGCATACCTTTCCATCCTTTTAGAATCTTTTCCCTTTCCTTCCCAGACTCAGCTACCCTTAGTACCAGTCTGGAAAGTTGAACAATACTTTCATTCACGCTGTGCCGGATGCCAAATGTTTAAGAAAAATGTGGTGGCAAAGCTGGAGAGGCAGACAGCCTTCAATGCTCTTTTTCCTTTTCCTTTTCGCATCCCGTTTTCAACAGCTTCTCCTTTGTTTACAGAAGGCATGCTGAAACAAGTTTGGCTTTGTTTCTGTTGGCTATCGTTGTAAAATAAACCTTTGCATTAAAACTGAAACAAAGGGAAAGAAATGCACTTTCCTAATAGGTGGATGACAATAAACTTATCCCGAGAGGAGAAAGGAAGGAAGGGAGCTGTTATTTCTTTTCTGAGGCATGAAATTCCTTGCTGTTTGATTGAAGAGCTAATTTAATATCAGCACAATCCCATCGTTTGCAGGCACCAAGGTGCAGATTGCTGTGAAATCCACTTGCGCTGTAGGAAACCAGAGATGTGCTGGTGTGAAGGATCCTCGTTAGTTTTAGCTCAGAGTTGCACTGGCCTCACCATGGCATTAGCAGAACTCTGTTGGTACAAAGATTAAAGCTAGGCAGTGGCTGGAGTGTGGAGGTGGAAGATCTGGGTGTATACAGACCAAATATTTAAAGCACACACTCCTCAATAATCTTGGGAACTGTAGTTTACCCCAGCACCCTTACACTACAATTCTCAGGATTCTTTGAGGCAAAAAAGTGCTTTAAATGTATGGTTCATATGCCACCTGCTTTGGGCAGCTCTCTCCCCCTTTGCCTCTACAGTGGGATAGATTCTGACTAACTCTGAAACCAACTGGGGCCCTGGCTTACTTAGCAAAATGGTTAATCCGGCCCTGCAGTTTAATTTGAGTTAATTCCTTCTTCCATGAGTAGGCTTATTTTAAAAAATTAATAAATCCAGTTACATATTATTTCTATTTTAAAAGCAGAAGTGCTAGGAAGAAACACTGGTTCTTCTTGCATGGGTGTGGCACCACAGCCTTCAAATTCTCCCTCTTGCTAACTATGCCCTAGTGAATATCTTCAAAACAAAGGGTAGCAGTAGTTCCCAAAGAGACGAAGATCAGAGAGAACTGGCTTTTGTTTATGGAAAGCCTGCTTATGGTGCTGGATATAAAAGCGCATTGTATCCAGCCAATTACTCCCAAGAATTGCCAAAAATCTAGCTATTAATTTTTGTATTGCGTCCAAAAACAGAATGTGTGAACCCCACTCCCCCAGCTAGAACACAGTTGACAGGGCTGACCCAGGACATTTTGCTACCTGAGTCAAGGGATGAGATGTGTCAATCATTTTATGTACAAAACCCAACTGGCCCGACTGTTAAATCTTACTTAACACTGATGTTCACCTCTGCAGCTAAGGGCATCTGGCTATTGCGGGGCTGGATGGAGGGTTGGTAGGTCAGCCTTCCACTGTCTTGGTGCTGCTTGCCCAGCAACTGCCTCTTGAGGCAGCCAATTCACTGTGCCTAATGGTAGGACTGGCCATGATTGTGGAATCCAAAATTGCTGTAGCCATTTCAAATCATATTCCAGATTTGGATTGGGGAAAGTGGATTTCATGATGGGATACTGGGTGGACATTTACGTGTGCAAAGAAGCATGGTCAGGCTGCAGGCTTATACACATTTAACCTGTGGAGCAAGGCCCATTGAACTTAATGGCCTTACTTCTGCGTAGGATTGTGCTGTCAGTATCAAAGTATTAATCTGCCACCAGATTTTGAAAAAATCATCTGAATACTGCCATAATCTTACCAGATGGTGTTAGGGATTTGATTCCAAAGCCATTTTACAAACTCTCACTCACTCACACCCCTTCATCATTATTTCCTTTTTATCGTGTGCATTTTGTCCCTGCTTGAGAAACAGTGGGTTTGTTCTTCTTATGCCGAGAGCCAGAGTATCAAAACAAAAAGTACTGCAGTGATTTTTATATTTAGAAATGTGCTAAGCATCAACAGTTATTTTTCACAATTGAAATCCTCACATCCAAAACAATGCAAAACTGCCCTGTTCTTTGATTCTAATTAATGCCTTTGTTCTTGGCTTTTTATAAATCTATTGAACAAGGATTAAAGACATTGCTGAAATATGTCTGTACGTCATTTACATTCAATTCACAAATACCATCTTCTCTCCTCCTTGATTACCTCCATGCAGAGTTGTTTATCGTTTGTGCCAGCAAGCGGGAGCAGGGCAAGGACAGAGGAAAACAACATACACATGACACACGTGAAGATCACGTCCCAGGTGCTGTGAGAAAAAAGTTTGACCGGGTCCATCTGCTGGGTTGTGCTGGAAAGGTGAACAGGAGGCCACCTTTCTGAAAGTGGATGGCACTCTCAGGGCTGTTGTCCCTGAGGCCTCTCACAATGTGAGGGATTATGAAGCCCATCCCTACTCCTTCTTTACTAAAGATTCTGCCTGCATCTGAGTGGGATAGTTATAGAAGAATCCACCACCCTGCAGGGGCAACAGACTAACTATATATGCCCACAAAAATACTATAAGGAAGGCAACCTCGCCTCTGCAAATCCCAGCCACCAGTTGTGATCTCAGGTAACATCCTTTCCTGACCCTGAGAAGTGGGCGCCACTCTGCATTCATAGCAACCACACCATAACAAGGCAATCTGAGTAACACATTGTGGCAAAAAGGGCGATCAGGGTTGAACCAAACGCTGGAAAACATTGGTCTGGTCCATGTTGGACAGGCCCCTAGATTTCTATAGGTTGCAGCAGAGGATTTCCCACCATTCAAGCCAGTTCAAAACCCACCCCTACTCCCCAGCTGCTTCTTGATAGGGCAGGCGGGACTAGCCAGATACATCCTGTAACTTGTAGATATGATGAACATTATAGGTTTCCTTTCTTCCCCCTCCCACATTTGCCAATGCATCTATTAAGGGAGAACCCAGGACCTTTGGACCTTTGGAACTGCAACTAAACAACTAAAAATTAGATTAAGATGTTTAATTTTAAGGACAAATTTATTAAGGAGGATCACCCAATCAAATACTGCTAACTGTTGCAGGAACAGAGTTCTCTTTCCCAAAGGTGGTCTTGCTAACCAACCCAGTGCTGTTGGATGAACTGAACCCTACTCAAAAGATTTCCCTGGAAATATTTCAATCAATATAGGACTCAGAAGCTCAAGATCTCACTCCAAAAGATCTCATTACTCATCTTATGACAGCAACAAGACTAACTATAGCTAAGGTTTGGAGATAGTTAAATACCAACTTGATGGAAACATGGTTTCAACAATTGTGGGATTTAATTCTTATGGGAAAACTGACAATGAAAATATGAAAATAAAAAAAAACCAGTAAGAGATCAGACAAATTTCATGTAGTTTTGACAAAAGAAGAGTTCCAGCATCTCAAAGTGACTTGTGAAAATAAACTTTTATTTGTTGGGCAATAGGACTTGACAAGCCTTTCAAGTACAGAGTGCTGTACTCATCTGTCGGCAGGGAGAGGGGATTCCTGTGTTGTGCTTGTCTGAAAATCAATATAAAAATAAAAAGGAAATTGAGAAGTTAAAAAAGGACAAATCTGGGTCTTAGACTGTCCAAGACAACTGAAACTAGAAGTTTTGTGCTTCCTGTGCTTTGAAAACTCCACATTTTGCAAACAGGATGTGTGCTAAGCCAGCCTAGCTCTGATGTTGTTTTCTGGTTTGTCATGCCAAAGTACCAACAAAACTTGTTGAGAGCTTTCAGAAAATCATGAAAATAATCTCCTCCTCCCCTGCGCCCAGTTTCTCATTTTCTATAAACAGGAAGCAGACAATATTGCTTCTTCCATATGTAGGCACAAGAAACTGGTACCATTTTGAGATCTGCCTCTCCATTGCTTCACATTGCTTCATGGCAAGTGTGGCGGCTGCAGCCTAGAAGCAGAGCAGATGAATCCCAGTAGAATTCAGGAGTGCAGAGCTCCCTCTGCTTCCCTCTCTTTGGGTGGTCTGTAGAATCATAGCTGCTCCTGTGCCATACTTCTTGGTACTCATAGTATTTAGCCTAGGCACTTGCTCTTTCTTCTGTTCTAAGTATCTTTACTAGTATCCACTGACACTCTCCTTCCTGTGCTGCAAGATGATGTACCTGGATCTTTCACAGTTCTTCTTAAATATTATTTTCTCTTAAGCCAGATGTATGCATGCATATAGGCACCTAAGGTCACACACATGCATATTCTTGACAACTTTGATGATGTGCTTTGAGGATATCTAACACTCCAAGA
Organism: Podarcis vaucheri; assembly: GCF_965113315.1. NCBI lineage: Eukaryota > Metazoa > Chordata > Lepidosauria > Squamata > Lacertidae > Podarcis > Podarcis vaucheri. The sequence goes on along the minus strand of NC_138763.1, from coordinate 52,023,528 downwards.
GGAAAGCGACAAATAACATTAAGCACACTTCTTTAAAAGCATGGTTAATGCTACTACTTTTATTTTGAAGGAGAAGTAGCCCCACGGGGACCTGATCCAGATCGGGAGCATGATGCATGGGTGCCAGTTTCCTGCTGAAAATCACCTCTTCTTCAAGGTTTTTTTGGAAGGAGACCAGTAACTACACGCCATACTCTGAATCTGGACCGCGGCCTAATTTTAAATCTGATTAATATCAACTGGTTTTGGCCCCTGACATAAGACTGAAAGCGGTTAAACACCCCCCTGAAATGCATCCGATTGTGTCCAGCACATCAGATATTGCAAATAATGAAACTGCATCAATACTGCCTTCCTTTCCTCCTGGTATAATGGAGACCTGCAATAAAGTCCTGCCCTGCAATAAAGGAATCAATCTGCTTTTACCACATAAGAGAACCAACTGCAGTTTGCGGCTTGCAGAAAATCAATCTTGATACAGCCACTTATTAATTGCAAAAAATAAAAAAATAAAATTAAAAAGCAAATGCCAAAAGGACAAAAGTTAGCAACTTGCAGAAAATTAAGGTAATTGCTAATTGTCTTTTCTTCTTCCAGAAAGTTGCTTAGGATTTGGGGTGCTTTATGAAAGAGTTTGAGATGCTACAAATGGTCAGTGAACCATACATCAAGCATTGTTTAAACTGGACGTTGCATCTGGATACTGTATGAACATAAAAGCAGAACTATTGTTTACAGAAACCTGCAGACTCCTGCTAAGAATCTTCTTGGAGGAACTGAGTTTCAAATGCACACAGTGCAAAATGGTTCATTTTATACTAGGCTGTAAGATCCCAACCCTGTTGTAGGTACAATAGATGCTTGGTTTCAGAAACAATCAAAGATATGCACATTGAACTTTAATAGTGATTAGAGCAAAGGATGGTAACGTATTTATGACAAAAAGGATAAAATGCATTACCAAGAGGACAAAAGAGGCTGCAAATTGAGATGCAAATTTAGAAATTGCTTTAATTCAAATAGAAATATATCTCACCGGTGTGGAACTATGTGACCAGACTATGTGCCTGCTCAGTCTGTTGTCTGAGTGCCAGCTGTGAAAGGTACTCCTAGCCACAGATCACCTGAGCTTCTAGTGCCAGTGATGGATCCAGTAGCACTCCCAGACTATGAACCCACTCCTTCAAGGAAGGATAACTCCTCAAAGCAGGCAACTGATCACTCAGGAACTGCCCATCTACAACACTTCCATCTGGACAGGATTCAGGGTCAGTTTATTGGCTGTCATCCAACCCACCACCAAGTCAAGGCAGTGGCCTTGCTTGATTCACATATTACAGAGAGATAGAGTGTACTGATGACACCTCACCCCACGTTTCCTAATAATTACTCCCAACAGCTTCATACAGAAGTTAAATAGCATTGGGGACTAGATAGTCCCTGCAGCACACAACAGCTGAATCTCTAGATGGCCAACAGATCATCATCCAATGCTATTATCTGAAACCAGTCCTCAAATTGGGATCAAAATCACCCTAAAATAGGGCCTCCAATGCCCATCTCTTCAAGCTGATTCTTGCTAGCCAACTCCAAGCGTTTTACCTTTGGTTTATTTTATTAGAGAGAGAGCAATATTTTCAACAGTACTTTCAAAATCTAACTTCCCTAACTTTTGTTGCCCTTAGAAACGCTTTTACTGCCCTTTGTTTCCAAACAATGCCTCAACCTACCATATTTGGAGGAAAAAGTATAAAAGGATCCTCTATACTCAGCAGACATGTGTTTGTGGTACTGGGGAGGTGAAAGACATAATGCATTATCTTTGGCATTCTCCTTTGTATAGAGATCTCAGAGCTCTTTTGGGTTAGACCTTTTGAGAGCAAGAGCTAGCTGGACCCTGACTGGTATTATTTGTGATCTGTTGACAGACCACAATAAAACCATTACAAATGAGGTTGCCACCTTTGCAGTAGCAGCTCAAAACATTCACTGTGATTTTCTAAAGATGTCTGCAAAGAGGACCATCTGCAATAGTATTTTGATATTGCTGATAATCTTTCTCACACATGTATGTACCTATTGCTCATTGATTTTACCGGATGACCCTCATATCAAGTGTTTTTATCTCACTCTCACACATTATCTTTTTAGTATCTTTACACCATTTTTCCCCTCTTTCAAATGCCATAGTTTCCTTCATTACAGCCTAACTTCCTGCAATGACTGGAAGCTGGGCTGTTGTCATTTTTGAATGTTCATTCTCATGAGGGTTACGAAATCATAGTCAAAACCACAAGTGATTACTCACCGTAAGCACTAGAAACATACTTTGTTAAGTAAAAGAAAGGTTGCATTGGTAGAACATTTCTCAGGACTTCTAGGGACACGAAGCACTGCCTTCATATTGGCTGTATGTTTGCAAGAATGGAATTTATACTATAGTGAAGATATAAGCCATTGGCATGCTATGATTAAGAAATACAGCCTAGGTTTTATAACGGCTGAGATTTGCAGTACAAAGAACAGAACTTGCCCTGACTCTCAGATAGCTTGTTAACATAAAAAACAGATAGCTTGTTAACATGTTTTATTCTACGTCAGCAAGCAAGATATTCTGTGTCTAAAGTGTTTAAGGGACCTGAGCATGAACCAAACTCTGTCCTAGATTGTGCCCCAAGATTAGGCAATGTTTTGAAATAGAGTTTAACGTAAGTCTTCCATCCTCTGAGGAGTAAGATATCATTAGCTTTACAAACAGAAAAGAAGATCATGAATTTCCCAGAGAAAAAAAGGTCCCCAAGTTAAAAAAAATCTTAGCAATGTCGCACTATATCTTGTTTATTTTTATTGCAAATCTCAGGCTGCTGCATTCTACAAAAAGTCAGTATTAATGTCCAGACCACTAAGTGGCAGTTGATGCTACTTGCTAGGGATGGAGAAGTTTGAATTGATTCACATTGCAATGCAGATTTACCTAATGTGCTGTTCCCCAAACCAATATCTGAAACATACATCGCTACTCTCTGAAATTTGCACATCTCTGAATTTTGTCATGCAGCTTTCCAACCAAAAAATGTGCACAAAATGCATATATTAGTGAAAATAATATACAAAAATGCAAAAATAACATACAAAACTTTGGATATGAGGAGAAATGGGCACTAAAATGCTGATAAAATTTCATGGGGACTTAAAAAAAATTACAAACTGATGTAGGAGTGTGGTGAACTGAATTTAAGATTGGAAAAACATGAAGATGAGAGAAACTGAAATTAACAGATTTGTCCATCCCTGAATTTGCTATACATATCACAGATATCCAACTTGGATTATCCAATTGTCAGGGTTTCACCTAGAGAGTTACAGTTTTGCCATCCTGATCGTCAATGTCATGAAGCGGCAAAGATGGCTATTCAAGTTTGCTTCTCAACTTTTGAAAAGCTGAAGTTACATCTGCTGAAGCTAAAAATGGCCGCATCTTCTCAGCAGCCTTCCTAGTATTATTCATTCCATTTTCCTCCATGTTTTGAACTTTGAAATATTGCACTCGGATATGGCACTGTCATCACATCTGTCACCATTTTGTAATAATAATGTGGATTTGAATGGCTCTGTTGGACCATGTGAGTTTATCCAATTTAATTTCCCTGTGGGAGAAAAAACTGTAAAAACAAAACAAACTGGAAAAGGACAGAGGATTGTTCTTGTCCTGTTCCACCTGCAGTGCCAGCAAGATCCCAGCAGGGTGATGGATATGGCAGATGCACTGCAACTTGGTTCCTGCCCCGCCACATCCCCTGCCGCCTTCAGATTGCTTAGTTAATAACCTTCAAAGTTTTCCAGTAATGATGGCTCAGTAACTGTGAAATGCCAGAAGCAACCTGATCCGCTTTGCTGACAAAGTAAAACAGGACAGGACAGGTGCTGTGTATGACATTGGCAGCTTTGTACCAGTCAATGAAGAAATTGCTAGCCGGATGGTCTGAGAGGGAACTCAGGAGATATTTCCACCTGATAAGTGTGCCACAGAGGTTGTTTCTACTCTCATATGTCTGTATAAGATTATATCACAGATAGAAGCGAAGAGATATGAGATGAATTGATGAACTGATTGTTGCATCAATTAAGTGTTTTTAATTTGTTGTTGGCTGCCCTGAGCCCAGTTTTCTGAACCGGGAAGGGCGGGGTATAAATAAAAAAATATTTATTTTATTTATTCATCTTTGGCAGATCTGTGTACTTGTCTCTAGCAGCTTGGATTACAAATTACTTCATACAGTGACAGCAAGGCAAAAGGAAGATAAGGTGAGAGGTAAAACCTATGGGTATATTCAGGGCTGGATACCACAAGATTTCTTGAGAAAAGAAACTTTTTGAAGGTAGTCGTAAATGCTGTGCCCCTTGAATGTAGCCTGTGAATTCTGCATGAGGTGCTTCACAGAAGATGCTCACAATATGCGCAACATGTAAGTGTCAAAATGCACATTTTATTTACAAAGTTTATGGATATCGCCTTTGAATATATATTTTTATCTTTTAATATATAAAATAAAAAAGATATATAAAAGTTCTTCTAGATAGCCATGCAGCTACAAAGATACCAGGCCAGAATACAAAGTTAAAAAGAAATAAAACAAATATATCAAATATAATGCAGTGTGTTTCTGCTGTGGATGACTAATTTGTACTGTTATAAAATTAAAAAATCTGCTGGGTTTTGTAGAAAGTGATTAGTACTAATAATCAAACAACATAATCATAAATAACAACACTAGAGTCAGTTAAAACTAACTATAATTCATGTTCAAACTGAAAAACTGAAGTTATGCACCCCCTCCATAAAAACCCACAAATCCCACACGGACAGCTGTTTGATATAGCAAGTTTTCTCGCCATTTTTTTTATAAACCCTGTGAAGTACATCTAGAAAGTGATTTTTAAAAAACTCGGAAGAAAATATGTCTCTGCATTTGATTTTTAAATAACTGTGTTGAGATGCGTAGAAGGCGTCACAGTATAGATTTTGCATGCAGTAAGTCATAGGCTAAACCTGCAGCTCATGTTTCTCCTGCTGCTGCTGCACTTTAGAGTAAGTGTTAGGAACTTCTGGTTCTTCAGATGTTGCTGGACTTCAGCTCCCACTGGTTTGGCCAATGGTCAAGGGTGATGGAAGTGCTAGTCCAGCAACATCTGGAGGGGCACAGGTTCCCCACCTCTGCTTTAGTGCAAAGGAAGTTGTGCAGGAAGGCTTTACCCTGTCACTGTTGGGACCAAGTGCAGAGCTGGTGGGAACCTCATCATCTTTGGAATGGGCCCAGAGCTAATCCTGATAGCAGCGCCATTGAGGTTGGGTGGGGTGCAAGACTCACCGCAAAGAGGAATATTCTGATCTTGGCCATATTTAAGATTAGATTGCAAAATATCAAAATACCGTAATGCATCAAACATTTAAAGCTTCCCTAAACAGGGCTGCCTTCAGATGTCTTCTAAAAGTCTGGTAGTTGTTGTTCTCTTTGACATCTGGCGGGAGGGTGATCCACAGGGTGGGCGCCACTACCGAGAAGACCCTATGCCTGATTCCCTGTAACTTGGCTTCTCGCAGTGAGGGAACTGCCATATGTAGGTGTTCTTGAGGAATCAGAAATTATAATGCACTGCAGATTCCTTATGGTTGGAAACCACAGGCTTGCAGGATATTGCACATAATGTATGAAGATTCATCTGCAGAGATTTGATAGAAAGCAATGGGATCTAAGTGTGAACCACTTAACACATAATTTGAAAGGTGGCAACTGCTCATTTGCCAGGTTTTCTTCACTGCTTCCAGAAAACTTCCATTTCAGAGTCATTCATAAACAGAGAAATGACAAACGTCTGAGAAGCTGACTTTTGAAATTCATTTTTAGATCTGCCAGGGAAGATCCAATCTCTGCCCCTTATTATGCTATTATATCACTATTAGTCATTGGCATAGGCAGAACTCCCAGGTGTGAAGCTGACAGACAAAGCATATTGTCAATATCAAAGAATGGCAATAACAAAAGGCATTCAAATGCTGATTGTTACCCTGCTCTTGCCTCCCACTTTTGGGCATATCAAGCACTTTGAAAAGGTCACTCCATGCAGTCAGGTATATGCAAAGACTGGTTGGTTAATACTGGAAAGAAGCTTTCTATTGAAAGGTGTCTCAACTGTTATTGTGATATCTTGAAAGGCAATGAATGGAAAAGCCACCTATTGTTATTAACGTAGCCAAATTTTTAAACAACCCCTTTCCCCCCCCTACTCCATCCCCAAAGTGTCATGTATCCTACTTTACAGTAGGCAATCTTCTATTTGAAGGAGTCCTCTGTGAAGGACTGGCCCAATACATTTTGCTGCCTGAGGCAAATGACAAAATGGCCTCCTCCCTGCATTTCATGTACAGAAACTGAACGGTTTGGCAGCTGAGTTTACTTCAACACTGGCAATAGCACAGGATTCTTCATGGAACCCGAGCACAGCAGGAAAGCTTAGCGGACACAGGGCAGGCGCCATCCTCTAGGGTCTGCCTCCTGTAGGTGTCACACTCTGGTACAGCTGGTTTTGCTGCCTTGTTTGAAGATAAAGAACCCTAAGAAAGGAGAGCAGGGTTCCTTGAAGTTGCTTATTGTGGGAATGTTCAGGGAGGCATTGTTTGTTTATATCCTTTGTTTGATATATATTGTTTGATTATATCCTTTCCAACTTGTGTTAACAAGTTCTACAATTTAGCAGAGTAACATTCCCCTTTTTAAACTTGCACAGCGGATGTGTTTGCTCAGGCTCTCTAAAGCCTCTAAAATAAGTTACCTGGTAAATTCCCCTTTAGTCCCTCATAAAAGAAATAGACACGACACAATCTTCTATAAAAGTATAAAAAGAGTTTACTTGCTCACTCATTCTGTTCACAGATGGATCCCAGAAGGCAGACTTAAGTTACAAAAGTAATATACCTGGAATCTATCCCATAAAGAGATAGTCCCTTTGTCCCCTCTTAGCTGGAAGCCAAGAGAGCATCTTAGGCTAAGCAGATGTTGCTTCTTCGATGAATGTAGTCAGAGAGAGAGAGAGAGATGGTGGCCAGTCCTATGCTTTTGTTACCTGCACAGGTGAGGCCACACCCACCTCTGGTCACATGTAGAGGAAGCCTGTCCCAGCCTAGGAGGAAACAGGAAATTCTGACTGGCTGGTCCAGACACCCCCTTTTTATGCCCCCTCTTGGGATGTTGTACTTGACTGCTCTGTGTTTCACGTCCCACACCTATCAACAGTTAGCACTTAGACACAAACATCAGACCGAGCAGGTACAAGGTAACAGTCTTCCGTGCTATGGTGAGATGTATTTCTGTGTAAATGATATACATTATTTCCAAATCTGTGCCTATGCATGCGTTAGCATATGGAGGTTTTATGCAAATCAGTGTCATTTTTGGGTGATGCATGAAGTGGCCACCCTATGGGGCCACTGAAATTGATTTGCTCATCTTGGCTCCCAGCATTGGCTCCCAGCTATGGTCCCTGGTGAGCCAGTCACATGCATTCATGCTGGCACACAAAGGACACGGTACATGCCATTGCAAACTGCGTCTGTGCTTCATAGTGCCTCAGGAACTGAGGAAATTGCTTTGCTGAACTGCAGCCATTGCTATCTGCTGTAAATATTATATTAGCACAAATAATACTTTCTCAGGACCAATCATAGTGAATCTTCCCAAGAGTTAACGATGCTGCAATCCAATAGATAATATATTAAGTAATAATATGAGGCACACTTACTAGGAAGTGGAGTTTTGTTCTGAGCAAACATGCACAGCATTGGGTTGCATGATAGCAAATATTAAAGGAAGTCAATCTTTTTATTATTACATTGGGGTTGAGGAGGCACTCATAGCTACAGATAACCTATATGAAGATATATCCAAGAATTATGTATGCCTGTTTTTCAGAACTCGCTCCCCAAAGGGTTTGATGGTACCCTCGATGTGATTCTCAATATGGAGAGAAATTCCCTCTGGCAATTTAAAGCGATATTCCTGTGCTTTCAAAAAGATTCCCTTTCATGAAGTGATTTATACCTGCCATAATTAATCTAATAGCTTGGATTTATCTTCTTGGATGATGCTGATTTTAATTGATATACTGTATTTTCTTAACATACTATTTTTATGTGCTTCAGCTTTATTTGTTTATGTCTAAGAATGATAAATAGCTTCCCCCCCCCCCCCGGTTTGTTTGTTTGCTTTTTAGCTATATATATATCTTTCCTGGTTCTTTAATCAAGTGAAAATAAAATAAAAGAAACATTATTTTTGTCTTTGTAGGCTTGCTTCCCTTTTAATTTTTTGCTCTCTCTTTTCCAGGTGTGTTTTCTGTATCTGCTCATATTTCCTTTGCATGCATCTTGAACCAACATCATGCTTTGTGAATCATGGGATTAAGGGTAAATTTAAATTATCTAGATTCCCTCCCAAATTCTTGGTTGCTTGAGTAAAATTCCATACATAATCAGCATACTTTCTTAAAGGTTACACTACATTCATGTTATAGGTTTGATTCAGGAAATGTAGCCCTCTCCTTTTAAAAAAAGTAAAAAAAAAAGTTTTAGAGTTTATTGTCTGTAATCATGCCATCACAACAAAATCAAATAATTTGGTTGCACTGACTTACTTTGAAGATATCACACGGATCCTTCCAGAATGTTCCTGCAGGAAGAAGCAACACACCTGGAGACAAGGCAAGATAATTTTAAAAAAGTAAAATCCTGCCACATAGAATTTTGTTAGACAATGAATAAAATGTATGAGGCTAAATTTTATGCACCACAGGGAAACAAACAAACAAACAAACAAACAAACAAACAAGCAGGAATGTGTGATGTGTCAACAGATGGATCCCTCTGTACTGTGTTTTGGTTTCATACTCTTACCTGCAGCCTGAGGGAGTTTTAAAAAATGGCACAATTTCTCAGCAAAACTCTGTGATGAATTTTGGCCTGTGTTTTATAGTCCCAGGGTACATTTTTGGTCTGCCTTCAAAACTATCTTTGCTTCACAAGCCTCAGCCCTTTAGGCCTCAGTACTGTCTATTGTTCAGAGACGACAACAAAATATTGTCATCTACCAGCCTGTTGTGGAACGTGTGGTTTTATAACTTAGCAACCTTGGACAAAGAGAAGTGCACCAGCACTCACTGCTTCAACCAAAGTCAATAACTGCTGTGGTGTGACTCATGTGCTGTGACTCTAGTGACACAAACAGGTGTTGTGGAAAAGAAAAGGAAAACATGTCTTGTATCAGCTCATCACAGAACAATTAACAAAGCCATCCCAGCTGCAGACAAGAAAATGTTCTGGTCATTTGATTTCCTTTTGTAATGTTCCTTTTTAAAAACAAAAAAGCTCACTTTACAGTAAATATTGTGGACAACAAGCTATCTACTGCATTAGATGCTAGGTGGAGTTGTCATGTGCTGTCTTCTCCTGCATAGTTGTTAAATTGTACAGTCTACTATGTCACCGTGAGGCACCACCTTCCAAACTTTCCTACCTGTGAGGGCACAAGCAAGCGAAGGCAAACTGCACAGGATGCTAAAATATGTCTTTGCATTTAATGTTCAGGTCTTTAAAATTGCAAATAGCATCAGCTATGGAAGGAAGGGCTGCTGATACTGGTTATGAATGCATCATACATGAAGGAAGAATTCAACCATTTCCTCCCCTGCTGTGGTTGTGAGGAAACCCCTCCTCTGAAGGTGTGGGTTGGCTCCAATTTCCCCAGTGGAAAACAAATCTGACCTTCAGAGTTGACTCAGGACTGTACCAGAGAAGAAAAGGTTAAACTTCCCACCACCACTCAGGTCTGCTGCAGTTCTACTAGCTATCAGCACTAACCATTGGTCCTGCTATAGCTAGGGATGATGGGAATTGCTAGAGACCCAAGTTTGAGAAACACTGGTCTAAAACAGTGGCAGGCACAAGGTTGGTGAAGGCTGATATATTGGATAACTTGCTCCATTACTGTAGCGCCCGAGTAGTTCTTGAAAGAGTTAAAGTACTAACTGGTCATCCTCTATTGCCCACAGAGAATGTCAGGAGGCCTGTGATTCTGTGATGAAGTTCTAGTCTCACAAATGTTTGCAGTGATCATTAAGTATTAACTATCTGTTACTTAAATCTTAGCTGAAATTGACTGAAAAAAAATGTCTTAGAAAAAAGTGAACAGGACAGTCCTTTTATTTCCGTTTCTAACAGCAACCACTTAGGATTTCCAATGAGTGGGTGCTGTTAGTACGGTGAGAACTTGCCAATATCTCATCCAGCAACCAATGATGGTGATGTGGCAGCTCTGCTCCAAGATCGTTCCTAGAACTATTCCCTATCACAAATATTTGCTGTCATATCAGAAGGCTGACTTCATTTGTAGCATTTGTAATTCCCATTTTATTAAAAGGTTGTGAATGAATTAATTGCACATAAAACCAAAGGGAGCTGTCCTTATCTTAATTTAGGTGGGCAGGTGCAGTTGAGCAGGCAAAAAAGGTTCCTCGCCCTTTGCACTAAAGCAAAGTCAAACATTAGATACAATACATTTTTAACAAAGAATAATAAAGTGGCTGATGTAATCTGAAAAAAACAAAACTTTTAAGAAAGCACACCAATATTGTTTTGAATTTTGATTCTGGAAAACCTTTGCATCTTTACTCAACAAATAAGAGTTTAATTGTGTGGTTCTTTAAATCAGCTTGTGTGATTATGTAGAGTAGACATACCTGTAAGCACTCAATTCTAAGTATGTTCAGGATCGTGCTGTTAAAATACTTTGAAGAGACACTCTTAGGTATCTTCCTTCTCACCAATAATACATTGAGAAATGTGACGCTGCCCTTTTATTTCCACGCTACCCTTTTATTTCCAGTTTCCTCCCTTTTTTTAGTCAACTTTTATGAAAAATGCACATTTTCAATTTGGTGTTGTTGAGTGATTTCTGTGCTGCTCTCCCATCTCTCCCTCCCTGCCTTCATACCTGATTTGTGCTTATTTTGGGTGTGTAATAAAATAAAGTTGCAACACCCACATTTTCATTTTGGACAGGCAGAGAACAACTGAAGCTTAAAGCTTCAGATTGCAGAGAGGGGTTGTGATGAGTAACCTCTGCATTGTCCCTTAAACAGTCTCAGTTGATCCGGTGCCTTTTTCTGTTCTTATCGTGACAGAGAGGGCTATAATTGTTAGTTTCCTTGCATTAATTTTAAGCATAATATCACTATTGCATTATAAAAACAGCAAAATGAAAAACTAAGGAAACAAGTAATTATAACCTGCCTCTTCTCATGGAACAGAAACTGACATTGGGACAATTAAGAGTGAAGAAATGGAGGCAGTGAGAGATTTTACTTTCTTGGGCTCCATGATCACTGCAGATGGTCACAACAGTCACGAAATTAAAAGACGCCTGCTCCTTGGGAGAAAGGCGATGGCAAACCTAGACAGCGTCTTAAAAAGCAGAGACACCACCTTGCCAACAAAGGTCCGTATAGTTAAAGCCATGGTTTTCCCAGTAGTGATGTATGGAAGTGAGAGCTGGACCATCAAGAAGGCTGATTGCCGAAGAATTGATGCTTTTGAATTATGGTGCTGGAGGAGACTCTTGAGAGTCCCATGGACTGCAAGAAGATCAAACCTATCCATTCTTAAGGAAATCAGCCCTGAGTGCTCACTGGAAGGACAGATCGTGAAGCTGAGGCTCCAATACGTTGGCCACCTCATGAGAAGAGAAGACTCCCTGGAAAAGACCCTGATGTTGGGAAAGATGGAGGGCACAAGGAGAAGGGGACGACAGAGGACGAGATGGTTGGACAGTGTTCTCGAAGCTATAAACATGAGTCTGACCAAACTGCGGGAGGCAGTGGAAGACTGGCGTGCTCTTGTCCATGGGGTCACGAAGAGTCGGACACGACTAAACGACTAAACAACAAAATTCAAGAGGCTATGAATATCTAATCCTTCAAGCACAATTAAAAGGAAGCCATAAAGAGGGAGGGCCTGCAAACAGAAATCTTAACAATTTGAAAGGGTCTTTGCTAAATAGAATTACTTGTACATAAACATTACAGGAAGATGTGGAAGGCGAACCATTGAAAACACCTCAGTTGATGTTTTCTCCAATTAGATATGAAATGTACATTTGTATCAAATATGTATGTAAAAAAAGAGGACATGGAACTTCTTCAAGGGCCTTTTAGTTTTATTGCTGCAGGAGATAAAAGACCAGAACTAGAAATCCACAAGGCAATAAATGTTCTTCATTAATGATGCCCTCATTATTTAACAGACTTCTTGGTTTTCAGGCACTAAATCCCCAAGCCACTCTCCCTCAGTTTAAACAACAAGCTCCCTCTTTGGGCACAGAATAATACTTTTACTCAATATGACCCTGCCTGCAATGGGGAAAAAACGCAAGCCTCTCCTGGTGCAATGACATTTTAAAATGATCATCTTCCCTTTCACACAAACACAATGGGTTTCCATTAGCACTTTCCACAGCAGTGCTAATGCAAAAGATATTTTCCTGGCTCTCCAAACAAGCTGAGAAAATGGAATACGGCCCAATTCATGACAAATTTGAATAAGTTGCTTTCCCTATGTATGCAGCTGGGGATGCTTTCAGATTCCCGAAGCTGTATTAGTTTGGCTATGGTTGTACATACTGCAGAACCAATGAAATGCAATTAGTAGGGACATTTTTATGCAGTTGACAGAGGTTGGGAAGAGACAAGCTGGTTATTTGTTCACTCTGAAGAAGGCAAGATATTAACTGGAAATGGTCAGAAGTGATTCTGACCCACTTTTTGAAGATGTTGCAATCTTAGCCTTTTTACTAAACCATAGAATTAGTGGTAGTTTTCTAGAAAAAGAGGTGCCGGAACTCACCAAGAACACCGCCCCTGTTCTCTTATAATGGCAATGGCGCCCACCTGAGAGGTACCAGAATTGAGTTCCGGTAATTTCTTGCACAGTAGGAAATCATCTTAATTTACCAGTAATTCTCAACTGCACAAGCAACGTCTGAGGCTGAGGACCTTATGGATATGTGAGGCAGTTCTTTCGTTACTCACCTACCCACGTGTAATTTTTAGACAAACCAGGGACTCAGCTATACAGCTGCAAATAAAATGTCTTAAGTGTGTTTTAAGTGCTATATACAATGTGACACTAGAAAAGGATTTTCAGAAAAGTTTTTATATGTGTGTAGATTCCACCCAGAACTATATATTTGCATGTTAATTATTTCCAAGTAGAAGCCCTCTGGCGGTCAATTGGGAAAACATGATCTGAGCTCAATGATATCACACTATAATCAGTATACACTTTAGAAAGATGCGTACGGTATTTCACATTTTAGATAAGTATGAATGGACCCTCTAACACTATGCCAGTCACATTCTATAAGTGTAATAATTCTTGAATTCAATCTCAGACTTCACAATAGTAAAAGGAGCCATAACAACTCACATCTTTTATAGATGATAAACTATGCCAGGCAGCAGCAGCTATTTTTCAAGGCATGCCTCACAGAAGCCACTGAGAACCGGCTGTTATCTTCAGGCCATTAGTGTTTGACTGTCAGGCTTTGTTGTAAGAAATTTTGAAGAGGTAGTACCTTCTTGGAAGTATGCTTTGTGATGTGTGCCAAATTGTTATGTCTCCTTTCCAGTAACTTTATTCATGAATAAAGCAGCACTTCATGTACTGCACTGCTGTGCTTGTTTCTGAATACATTTGGTCCAGAGAAGACAAGGGCATTATGTCACTTGACTCACCAGCTGATAGCAATTTTATAATTCAAGCAACACACTGCTGCTTCTACTGCCTTGACTATTGCCATACATCCAGACCATACATTTAAAGCACTGCAATACCACTTTAAACAGTCATGGCTTCTGCCAAAGTATTCTGCGCATTGAAGTTTGTTAAGGGCGCTGAAAGTTGTTAGGAGACCCCTATTCGCCACAAAGAGCCACAATTTCTAGAGGGAAGAGGGATATTAGTCAGTCTTCTGATATTGTTGATATTGTTGATGTTACCAATGTGGTGTGTCACTCCCAAGGTATTCCAGGGTGTCCAGGAAGCAATAGCCTTGTGGCCACTTCATCTACATAACCAAGCAAAGTAGCAACTCCCCAAAATTTCAGAGAAATCGGGGAGGGTTTCATTTAACTTGCACCTACCCAATTAATAGGAAAAAAGAGTTTCTAGCACACATACATGGAACTAAAGGGGAAAATGCTAAGTTGCAGTTAGCAGTGTACTTTTTAAAAAAATGAAAACACACACAAAGAGAACATTCAGTTGTAGCATGGTACCGTAATTCATTTCATTGTCATAGCGCAGAATCCATTTGTGTGTGTGTTTATCTGTCATTTAAACAAACTACCAAGGCAAGACCTATTGCCCAAATTATTTTTAGAATTCGTTATTTGCTTGACATGCTACTTATTTTTCAGTTATTATGTTCTCTCAAGTAATTGGCTCTTTGATAGGTCAGACTTGAAAGAGACAGAAACAGCCTTGTTACAGATTGTACGGCTGGGAATTTCTGGTGTGATTGTGGAAAATAAAGAACTGCTAAAAGGCTGTCAAGTGCCCGAGCTACCATCCCATATGGCTTATTTTTGTTCTTCAGACTATGTGAATGGGGAATAACTGGGACTTTATAAAAGGGTTTGAAAAATCCTCCTCACCTGTAAATTGAAGAAGGAGAATACTCTGCAAGGCTAGATGGGGAACTGAGTAACCATTTTCTATCCCTCCCAAGATTACTAACATATATTAATTCTGAATAAATTGAGTGCACATGGAAGCCGAGAGAAAAAAGCTCCAGAGATTTGAAAGCCTGTTTATTGTCAAACAGCACATATTTTTTAATTATCTGTGTGCTCTCTCAGCTGTAGCATACAGATACTACTAGGGTGAATAAAATTCTCACCTTGTTCACACCTCAGCTAAGATGGGAAATAGGTGTTGCCTATTCCATGATGATGGACTTTAAAAAAATGAAAAGACACTAGACCAGGAAAAAAGCTTTTTCAACATGTGGCAAATAATGTAGACACTCCCAGGTTTGTGCTCCACCCACTGTTTTCCAGGTACAGTGGTACCTCGGGTTACAGATGCTTCAGGTTACAGATTCCGCTAACTCAGAAATAGTACCTCAGGTTAAGAACTTTGCTTCAGGATGAGAACAGAAATCGTGCGGCGGCAGCAGGAGGCCCCATTAGCTAAAGTGGTACCTCAGGTTAAGAACAGTATCAGTTAAGAACGGACCTCCAGAACGAATTAAGTTCTTGACCTGAGGTACCACTGTAATTGAATATGACTATAACGAGGTTCTGCTTTTCTATGGAACTTTCCCCTGCCCTCCTCTTCCCAGTAGCTGCCTGTGCACTCTCAATGTACAAAGATGGATACCATTCAAAGTCTTGAGGATTTGTGGTTGAGCACCGAGCCACCCACATTCTGTAATGGATCAGCCTAAGAAGTGGCTTAAGTCTGAGGAACACAAACAGATGGGGCAGCTAATTTACTAAGTGGTTTAGTATGGCAGCCCTCCAGATGGACTTTGGTCATTCTTCCTTATAATAGCAATACTCCTGCAAGGAGGTTGACAACATAAATCCCCTATTTCCCCAAAGAGCTAGTATTTCCAGAGCTCTGGGAAGAGGGCTTGACTGTTAAACCATTCTGGAAAAGGTAGCCCTGGAAATAGGGGTCTCCTAAGAACTCTCAGCACTCTTAACAAACTACGGTTCCTGGTATTTTTTGGTATTCTTTGGGGAACACCATGACTGTTTAAAGTGGTATAAAGGTAAAGTTAAAGGGACCCCTGACCATTAGGTCCAGTCGTGACCGACTCTGGGGTTGCGGTGCTCATCTCGCTTTATTGGCCAAGGGAGCCGGCGTTTGTCCGCAGACAGCTTCCGGGTCATGTGGCCAGCATTACTAAGCCACTTCTGGCGAACCAGAGCAGCACACGGAAATGCCGTTTACCTTCCCGCTGCAGTGGTACCTATTTATCTACTTGCACTTTGACGTGCTTTCAAACTGCTAGGTTGGCAGGAGCTGGGACCAAACAACGGGAGCTCACCCCGTCGCAGGGATTCGAACCACCAACCTTCTGATCGACAAGTCCTAGGCTCTGTGGTTTAACCCACAGCGCCAACCGTGCCCCCTTAAAGTGGTATACTACTTTGACAACATTTCTTGGATTTTTATGAAAAAAAACTTACAGGGTATGGGGGTAGGCCAAGTATTTGAAAATGGTATAAGTGCAATAAATTCTGAACAAAAGGCTAAATTGATTATAAATAATGTGGTGATGGAGGAAGTTAAGATAGAAAAGGGACACAACAAGGTTACCCAATCTCCCCATTGCTTTTTATATCGGTCCTGGAGGTTTTACTGAATATGATAAGAAGGGACCAGCTGGTTAAAGGTATACAGGTCGGAGCCAAACAGTACAAATTGAGAGCATTTGCAGATGACTTAGTATTGACGTTACAGGAGCCAGAATCTAGTACTAAAAAGAGTTTTAGAACTGATTCAAGAATTTGGTCAGGTTGCAGGGTTTAAATTGAATAAGTCAAAAACCAAGGTTTTAGAGAAAAATTTAACACCAATTGAGAGAGAGAGGTTTCAGAATGAGACAGGTTTAACAGTGGTTAAGAAAGTCAAATACTTGGGGATTAACATGACAGCAAAAAATGGGAAATTATTTAAAGACAACTATGAAAAATGCTGGGTTGAAGTGAAAAAAGATTAAGAAATTTGGTCAAATTTGAAGCTTTCACTGCTAGGCCGTATTGCTGCAATAAAAATGAATGTATTGCCTAGAATGTTGTTTTTGTTTCAAACATTGCAAATTGTGGACAAAATGGACTGTTTCAAGAAGTGGCAGAGAGATATTTCTAGATTTGCCTGGCAGGGCAAGAAGCTTAGAATAAAATTTAAAATACTAACAGATGCAAAGGAAAGAGGTGGATTTGCCCAGCCAGACTTGAAACTTTACTATGAATCAGCAGCTTTTTGCTGGTTGAAAGAATGGCTGCTTCTGGAAAACGCAGACATTTTGGATTTAGAAGGTTTTAACAACATATTTGGATGGCATGCATATTTGTGGTATGATAAGGTCAAAGCGCATAAAGCATTTAAAAACCATATTGTCAGGAAAGCATTGCTTAATGTTTGGATAAGATGCAAGGACTTATTGGAAAATAAAACCCCAAGGTGGCTGTCACCGATCGAAGTGAAAGCTCTGAAAAAGCTCAATATGGAGGTCAAATGGCCGAAATATTGGGAAATTTTGGAACAAGATGGAGATAGATTGAAATTGCAGAGTTTTGAAAAACTAAAAAACAAAGTGCGTGATTGGCTTCAGATAATGGAGGCGTACAATTTGGACAAGAAAATCAGCTTCCAGGTGGAAAAATCAAAATTGGAAACAGAATTGTTAGAACCCAAAACTAAGACTTTGTCAAAGATGTATAACTTGCTTTTGAAATGGAATACTCAGGATGAAACGGTGAAATCTGCGATGATTAAATGGGCACAAGATGTTGGACATAATATAATGATGGCTGACTGGGAACAGTTATGGACCACAGGTATGAAGTTTATGGCATGCAATGCCTTAAGAGAGAATATTATGAAAATGATATACAGGTGGTACATAACCCCAGTCAAGCTTGCAAAAAACTACCATTTGCCCGATAACAAATGTTGGAAATGTAAAGAAACTGAAGGTACATTCTTTCACCTTTGGTGGACGTGCCCAAGGATTAAGGCTTTCTGGGAGATGATATATAATGAATTGAAAAAGGTATTTAAATATACCTTCTTGGAGAAACCAGAGGCCTTTCTCCTGGGCATAGTCGGCCAATCAGTGTTAAAGAAGGCCAGAACTTTCTTTATGTATGCTACAACAGCAGCAAGAATACGTATTGCAAAGTATTGGAAGACACAAGACTTACCCACTCTGGAAGAATGGCAGATGAAAATGATGAACTACATGGAATTGGCGGAAATGACTGGCAGAATCCGAGACCAGGGAGAAGAGTCGGTGGAAGAAGATTGGAAGAAATTTAAAGACTATTTACAGAAATATTGCAAAATTAATGAATGTTAGAATGATGTTTGATTGAAGTTAAGTGGTTTCTAGCTGTAATGATATAAAAGAATATGGAAAAATTGGATTTTTAATAGGTAAAAATTTAATGCTACAATATATTAAGATTCAAGATCAGGATAATAAGGAGGGAAAGAAATTTCTGAATTAACTAATTGAATTGGAACACAAAAAAGGGAGGTATGAGGAGGTCAGGGAAATAAGGATATGAATGTAAGGTATGGAAAGATTGATTCATTATTTTTCTTTTTTTCTTTTCCTTTGTAAGTGTTTTTACTTTTTTATTCTGTATTTTGTATTTTACATTTTTCTTGTACTTTTATTTTTGTATTTCTTGTTTTTATGTACCGGTAATTCTTTTCTCTGAAATTTTAATAAATATAATTTTTTTAAAAAGAAAGTGGTATACTACTACTTTAAACATATAGTGCAGATGGGGCCTTTGTCTTGGGTCTTAAATTTACCTCACAATGCTGGCAACCTAAAGGCACACTGTACAAAAAGTAGCATGTTTTGTGCACTTTGCTGGGCCTCAAAGCAGCATTTGGTAATCAGAATTAGAATGCTAGAACACCTCTGGAACATTTCAATCTGTGAAGCAGAAAACTAGATAGGGAATATATATCTAAAGCTTTCATAATGCTTGCTGATCCTGAAGGAAGCTAATAAAGTTTTGTTTTATTATAGCAGCGATTGTCAGAGTCTTCTTACTCCTAAGATACAATTCACCATTAGTATTCTGTGCAGGATGCCTCCTACACATTTGGCTAATGAACAAAGTTCAGATTTAACATCCAGTTCTTAAAAAAAAAACCCCAAAAACTTTTTTGCATGGTTTTCTAGTTACATAATTTCCCCCCAAGTATCTCTGCTGTGTTTTATCAACTCAGATTGTACCATAAGAAACTGTGTCTGAGACTTTGTGTACAGGCCAAAGGAGATGAGATGTAGCCATTTGTTTGTGTAGGACACGAAGTCAGGCAGTACCTCATTATTTTCCCTATTATATTACTTCCTAATAAAGATTAAAGGACAGCAGCATGCCCTGAGCCAATTTCTAGCTTTAGAACAGATAGTAAACGCAATAGTAAAGGTGGCTATGTGAGATGGTATGATTAAGATTATTGTAGCACCTAAAAAGGTTATGTGTCTTAAGTGTTTCTTCTTCTTGGTAGTAATGAGCACTTTCACTTTACAAAATTTAACTGCAGCCATGGGAGCACTAAGAAGGGATATTGAAAAGAGAATGCTTGGGTTTCACCACAACTGACATACTACACTTGATGGATTATTTGCTAAAAGGAAAACTGTAGCGAAAGAGTTCTAAACTCTCTCGGCACTGTACTCCAGACTCTCTGTGTGAACCTATTCCAGGTTGCAAATGTACTACAACTGACCAGGAGGACAAGGGAAATCAGAAGCAGATGTGCCTGATGTTCACTGCTCTGCAGCTATGTCAGCAAAAATGTGCCCTATCAACAGTTCTCCTGACTCCTGGCCCTACAGAGATGTTGTTGGACTTGAACTTCCATCAGCCCCAACCACATGGCCAATTGTCAGGGTGATGGGAATTATAGTCCAGCAACATCTGAATGGCATTTTCCCATACAGTCACTGCCAGTCAGAGTAGACAGTTATAGGCTAGGAGGGCTAATGGTGTGACCAGGTCATGCTCCTGTCTAAAGTCAAGCATTTGACATCTTTTCACATTTGAAGGATAACAATTTTAGAATGCATAAGTGTAATGGCATGGATCCCAACCAGCTCTTTGTGAACACAAGACCACCATCCTCTTGCTGAGGGAACTGGAATCTAGTGGAGACCGGACTATGGAGGGCCTGGGAAGCATTTTCTGCTCTGCTCTGTGTTGCTCCCTGGACCATGCTGCTCCAGAGAGCAACTTTCTGAACAATAAAGGGTCTGCAGAGGGAAAAGGAGACCTGTGAAAGTCACTTCCCTTTTCCACTGATGGGAAAGTTTTATGAGCAGAGCACCTAAGTCAGTGTGTCCATCAAATGCAACCTGACAGCTGCCAAATCCACAGAAATGTTAAGAAAATGATGAGCAGCTAAAATGTATGACTTTTCCAGTATAGAAAGTCCTTCAGAGTGGATTAAGCATGCAAAATTAAAGCACAGACAAGTATGTGTGAGTGGAGGGCCTGTTTCCATTTTTACAGTTCTCCTAGTGCAAGGACTTATAGCTGCACAATGAAACTTCCCTGCCCTTCCTCTCTCCATGTGATACCTAAATCTGCTTTGGGAGTTTGGGGAAACCCCACAGAACATATTTAGGGGCTGCAGGGTGGTACATGCGGGCAGGGAATTTCCATAGTGCAGCCTTTGTGCTAGTGGACCTGCTTAATTGTATAACGCCCAAAGTCAGTAACCTTTCTAATTTTCTGACAGAATTGGATGCAAATTGCCAGCATTATCCCTACTTGTGAGAAGATTAAATTATGTGCTTCTGAAATGTGCAATTTAGAGGTGGTCCTCTGACTCACAGAAGTTCTAATAAAGCCTATGAAGTACTAGGGAATGATCCATCCCTGGACAAGAGGTCACTTTTTTCTGTGTTGGACAGATTGTGCAAAAGAACTCTTCATTTGATTCTAATTTTTGTAGGGGCTTTCTTATAATTTGGCTCTGACAACTTTGCTTAACTTGGAAGTTTTGCATTCAAGTGCAAAGGAAACTGAATATAAACTGAAGTGGAGGGAAATAAAGATGTTTGGAAATAAAAGGGTTTGTTTTATTTATTCCCCAAATCAAAGTACATTTAGCCTAAGTGTCACCATTCTATTTAAAGTCTTGAGTGTCAAAGGCACAGAACAGCTAGCAGGTAGGAGTGTAGTTGATACAATGGGCTGGCTTTTGTTCTCTATTGACTGTATTGTCTCATTTACTCATGTAGGTGTACCTGTAAAATATTAAAGTGGCCTGAGAGAATATCAAGCATAAATAACTTCCATTGTAAGTAAACAATGGAGCTCCAGGCACCCAAATGCTGTAAAACGAGTTATTGCTCTCTTAACATGGAAGCGAATGTAATTATTATTATTAATTTTCAAATCCACGACAGAAAGGTTAATCAAAAGGGGTAACTTTTAATTTCCATTTTAAAAGTCTGCATGCTTGTGGGTTGACACTTTGTCTGAATTATGCGTCAGGTGGGGATGCTTAAAGAAGAAAAAGGGGAGGCAGCAGGAAGATAGGGCTTAATACTAATTTCAGACTACGAAATGACAAAAAGGAACTTTCCCCAGAACCTTCGTGGATAAAGTGATGATGTAAGCTGCTGGAATCAAAAGGAAGTCAAAATGTGAGGCTGTGGGAAGTTGTGGGGAATTATGGGGAAACCAGTATGGAAAGCAGAAGATGGTAGGGAGACATAGCAAACTAAGAAGAGGACAGGGGCAGCAGGAGCAAAGGCATTTGGAGTGTGGTTCCACTTCCTTCCTTGTGTCTAACACGGGCATAGGCAAACTTGGCCCTCCAGATGTTTTGGGACTACAACTCCCATGATCCCTAGCTAACAGGACCAGTGGTCAGGGCTGATGGGAATTGTAGTTCCAAAACATCTAGAGGGCTGAGTTTGCCTACACCTGGTCTAATGTGTGTGTGTGTTGTGTAGAAAGAGGAGGATACTCGGATAACCAGCGACTGTGTTTCTGTTTTGCTTGCATCACTTCCCACAGCCAGAATTGGCTTCCCTAGTGAGGTAGAAGTCTCAGCATGAGCCTCCTGGCATGACATTACTGATGCTTATTAAAAGGGGGAGGGACAAGGCTGTGGTGCACTAGTGGAACCAATCTGGTACTTCTGCCATTGTGCCCAAATAGCCCTGACTTTGCTCTAATCTCTCCCTTCCTGGTAAGCAACCAGCAGTGCTATTGCCTGGAGGCTAGTGCTGTGGCTTTGCCCCACTGGGCAGGTCACTTCTGCCTACAGCACTACATTGAAACCCTATCTGGGGGATGCCTGAATGTGATTTGCTTGGACTCATATATGCCTAGGTCTAGGAATGGAAGGATCTGACAGTTTTGCTTCTCTCCGTTTTTCATTTCCCCAACCTTAAATTCAATTCTCCACATTTCTTTTTTTTAAAAAACCCTCAGGGGAAATTAGTACAAAAATGATGAAGTATTCTTTTCTCATAATATTATATTAAAGTCTTTTCGTGATACAGTAAGAGAAAATAAACTAATCTAAACGCTTTCGTTTTTATCTAGATTAGTTTCTTTTATCCTATTGTATCACGAAAAAGAAAGGAAGGGGGGGTGCAGTTCTCTCTTAAAGTTAGCTCTTTTTTATAATGATATTTATTGAAAAAAGAATTTTTAAAATTACAAAGGAAAAAAAAGACAAAATTACAGAGAAAAAAGACAAAAAAAGAAAAAAAGAAAAAAGAAAACCATCATTTTCAAATTCTCCACTTTCATTACCTTCTTTCCATGACCTCCTCCTCCTCCCATCTCTTGTATCTTGATTAATAATTGTCACAGCAAATCCTTTCCATAATTCATAATATTCTGTCATTACATTACCTTGCTCTATTTTCATCTTATCTTATAAAAAACCTTAAAACTTAAAACTTAAATCTTATTTTTACCAGCTTCTCAGAACCATTACCTTTTTACCTAGTTCTTTAAACATTCTTACAGGAGCCAAGTAATTTCATTTCAACATTTTTGCAATGTTCATAAAACATTTCTGATGATAAAAAAGAGAATAAAAACAACCCAAGCTTCTTCCAGCGTCCCCTCCCCCCGGTCCCGGGATTGTCAGTCCTTTTTATCCCATTAGTCTGGCACATTAACCTGGTGATCTTATATCCAAGGCCTTCAAATCTCTTCCATGTCCCTTCCGCAGTTCTTCTTCATATTTTCCTTTCATAATGGGAACTCCAGCTTGGTAGTGTTTTTGACCCTTTTCAACAAATCAGCCCCTTTCTCATAGTCCAGACTAGACTCCATGTGGTATTTTAAAACATGTTTCAATAAAGTTAGCTCTTAACCCTTGTCTCACACAGGAATTGGTGGACCCTCCTAGTTCTCACCTGGGAGATTTCCTTTCTTTTCCAGTCTCTCACCCCAGGAGATCTTCCCATCCCGGCCTCTGACCCAGGGTCCCTCCATCTACCACCTTCATGGGTATGTAATTTTGGGACCCCAGTAATGGCTCAGAACAGGGGACATCAAAGGAAAAGAAAAGAAGAGAGAGAAGATAAGAAGAAGGAACATATATAAGAAAGAAAGAACGAACGAAAGAGAAATGCTGAAGAATTTTTCATACAAAAATGTGAAGAACTGACTTTAATATGCATGTTTCTGCATGCAGTTTAGATCAATATACACATTTTTGCAAGCCATTTTTCCTAATATAATGCATTTTTGTATGTTATTTACACTAATATATTTATTTTTCACTTACCTAATATATGCATTTTTCTAAATTTTGTTTACTTGGAGAACTGCATTACAACATTCAGATAAGTGTAAAGTTTGAAGTATGGCTATTTTTTGTATCATTTTGTTTAGGAAAGTGAAAATTTGATAAATTTGGCATTCAAGGCAAACTGAATTGAATTTCATTACTAGGACTAACTACCTTCCCTTCTGACAAGGAAACTTAGTATTTCATTTTGCATTGCCCCCAAACACACAAGAATGGTAGCCTTGGCATTTGTTATTTTGGAATCAAGCAGGTCTTTTAGGATTGTTTGGCATGATAACATCTGTTCCTGTTCGGCTAACTTTAGCCTGCAATACATATGTTTTGCAGATTCTCTGCCCACCTACCACACAATGTGTTACAAGAAATGTGTTTGCTTTGTCAAATGCAAACACTGGCCGCTAAATGGAAAACTTATAGGTTGGAAATATGTAGGAAATGTGAGTGCTTGCAAGAAGCTGTTAATAAGGTGCGCCAGATTTTTTTTTTTTAAAAGAACATGCCTTTAATGCATTAAGGGTTTGGGTTTTGTTTTTGTACCTCACTTCAGAGAGGACTCATTGGGTCAAAGAGCTTCCCTGAAGCCACATAAAGGAATGGGCAGTCAGTCATTACTGAACTTCAGATGACAGCTTCATCTAATTTACTGCATTGTTTTCAATGTCAGGGTGAAGAAGAATAAAAACAGCCAGGCTCAGTGGTTCCTTAGCATAATGAATTCAGACTGGAAATGGATACAGCATTTGACCCCATTATGCAATGCTCACTTAAAAAACCACTGTATCAACAGAGCATCTTTCCAGTACTTACATTTCAATGAGGTAACGTGTTTTTGAAGAAAAACCATTTGAAATACAGCAGGCAGACAGATCGATGGATGAAGCGCTAGTTTTGCATTAATGAGACATCAATTGACCAAATGCATTCTTCAGGGTAAAGAGAGGGGAGTGTGTTGCTAAACCAGGGACTTAATTGTTCCAGTTATTCAGCTGGGAGTAATCCTTTTTAGGTCAGGCCCATTAAACACATATTAGAAGGTGATCAATAATATTACCGTAGAAAGATTGACCTTCGACTCTTAAGTGCGTTCTTTGCACTTTTACCAGGAAAATAAGCGAATGCAGGGCTGGCACTATCAGCAGATGCTAGGATATGGGGAGCAGCAACAACGTGTTGGATGACAGAGTTGTATATGTCAGACCGCAAACCTGCAGCATACATTTAAAGAGATGTCACAGAGCTACAGTTCTCTTAGTGGTTTATCTATCAATCCCTGTTCCCAGAAAACTCTGAGGGGAACAGGGGTCTCCTAACAACTTCTCTGGGGGAAGCCATGACTGTTAAAGTAGTATCGGAGTGCTTTAAATGTAAGGTGTGGATGTGGCCTTAAAGGTAAAGGTAAAGGTAAAGGGACCCCTGACTATTAGATCCAGTCATGGCCGACTCCGGGGTTGCGAGCTCATCTCGCTCTATAGGCCAAGGGAGCCGGCGTTTGTCCGCAGACAGCTTCCGGGTCATGTGGCCAGCATGACTAAGTCGCTTCTGGCGAACCAGAGCAGCACACGGAAACGCCGTTTACCTTCCCGCCAGAGCGATACCTATTTATCTACTTGCACTTTGACGTGCTTTCGAACTGCTAGGTTGGCAGGAGCAGGGACCAAGCAACAGGAGCTCACCCCACTGCAGGGATTCGAACTGCCGACCTTCTGATCGGCAAGTCCTAGGCTCTGTGGTTTAACCTACAGTGCCACCCCCCGTATTGAGCCTGCTGCCCTCAGGTGTGCTATCCCATCACCAGTGCTGGAGTAAGTTTTAGCTACTAGACAAATCAGCTTCTTTCTATGGAATTAGGGGAGCACCATCTTGTTCATTGCCTCAGACAGCAAAATGATAAATAGGTCTGGGTACTTTATATGACTGGTACACCAAGACTGCATTCACATGGCAGCTTATTCCATTTCCATGTTTCCATGTTATTTTGCACATTATTTTTGAACTTTCACACAACACAAAAGCCACTTCCGGAACTCTGGTAGAAAATAGCACAAGTTTAGCACTCATTCTGAGATTGTTTGGAGGTGGATTTTTTTTCCTGGAAGCAAATAATGCAGAAATTAGTTCCAAAATTACATTATATTCTACTATAGTTAGATTTTCTCTTTGGGGCACTGAAGACAGACTATTTTAGAAATGCTTTGCTTTCTCTGAGAGCCCAAAGGTGTAGTTTGACCTTTAAGAAATGGACCAAGCTTCTGAGATAAGAGCTAATGTCATCTCTTGATTTTAAGCTTACTTATTTGAGGCTTTGTTATATATTGTTAGCCTCTTTGGGGACTTGGAGAATGAGAAGCAGAATGTACTAACAGGAACACTGGCTATTTCCTTATGCCAGATCAGATGTTTTGTTCATTTTCATATACTACTGTTCAAGGTTTCAGGCATTTACCACCATGGTTTTCCCCTCAAGGGATCCTGGGAACTGTAGTTTGGTGAAGTAGCTAACAATTCTGTCAGAAAGCCTTAGGCTCCCTCACAGAATGACACTTCCCAGAGATCCTAGGGGATTTTGAGTCTATTTCCACAAGTTGGGAGCAATCCACATGGCAAGCTCCTCCATTCAGTAGGGCCAGAAAATTGAGTAATTGTCACACACAGGCTGTTTCAAGTGGCTTTTATCCTGCGGTTCTACACTGCTTAGTGCTTGCCCAGTTCTGCAGGCATGACAATATGATTCTGAATGTTTGGCCAGATAGATCACATTCAACATCTTCCTGAAACAATCCATTAGTGCTATCTGGGAGTGAACCCAGTGCTGATCTTACTGTATGTACTGTCTGATAAAGATATTGAATCAGCAGCCAGCAAGGGCCATAAATAACACTCTGTCCTGATTTATAGGTGCTTTATCAGGCAGTCATGCTTCTAGTAAGTTGTGATTTCTGCCAGGTTATTAGAGTCTTTGACGCTGCCAACAAAGGGTGGAGGGAACATCACCTGTGATAAGTGCATATTGCTAAATGAATTGGTTAGATGCGTTTTGATAGAATTCCATGGAAAAAAACATGTTTGGTGACTAAAATGTGCTCAGCACACTGTTCTGAAGTTAGAAGTAGCATGGGCTTCACTGCCAGTGCTATAATGTAAAGATGAAGTCTTGAGACAACATGTACGAAGGAAAAAACAATGAGTAAAAGGGGGGGAGAATAGGATGGGGGGAAGTAATGGTAAATAATTGTCAAATCAGGCCAGACAAAAAGGGTTTCTTTTTGTTGTCGCATGCAGCCCAGCTGGCTGCTACCTGAGTCCTAGAGGAAGAAACTTCCCTTTCATTGCCTGGCAAGGACATTAAGATCAAGAAAAGCAACCTGCTTAGTTTTCCATGGAACTAATGATACCAGCCTGTGGTATCATGGAGGCTTTTTCACTTGTGCAACCAGTGTTGTGGAATGCCCTTCCTGCTGGTTCTTGAAGATACAGTAGATCTGTTCAAATTGCAATCCTGTAGTCTACTGACCTGAACTTCCTATTTGTTTCAATTGCTGTTTTAACTGTTTTTATGGGGTTGTTGTGTTGCACATTTTAATTGTGGATGTTTATTTTATTGCTTTGATAGTATTATCTTATTGGGTATTTTAATTCTATGTTTTTAATTTTTTTCATAATTGGTTTTATATTTCTAAACAGTTTAACAGCCACTTTGGCAATTAAGTGATATGTAAATGAATATAATGACAGTCATAATAGTAATAAACAATCACCACCACCACACTGGCACCATCCTGCAGGCTAATGGAAAATGCTCTGCTCTCTCACCTGCAAAGCTGCAGAATTGTTGGCTGCTGCTGGAGACACACTTTATTTGCTTTCTCAACTTCCTTCATTATTTATATGTATTCTGTTTGGTTGTACGGCTCTGTTTACTTAGCATCAGTACTTTAACCATATTGTTCACCAGCTGAGGAATTAAGGGACTCTTAGGCTGTAGTTCTATATAAACAATAACTCCCATTAAACTCAGAAGGTTGTATCCACTGAAGTCCTGGAACAACTTCCCTCATGAAATAGAACTATCCGGTACACACACCCAAACCTCTTCTGAGGATTCCCCAACCCTCTGGAGCAGATTTGAAGGGTTGCAATAGGGTGAGAGGGAGAAGAGTTTCCGTTACATAAGTGTGAGCACAATGACTTCATTGGATGCAACCCAGTGGCTTACTCCTGAGAAATCATGTGTAGGATAGAACCACATGTGGTCTAACGTTTTGTGTAACAACTCTGCAAATCTGCAATAATTGGCAAGGAATACAACAAGAAGCAATGTGAAAATTTACCACTGCCTTCCTCAATGTGGTGCCCTCAAGATGTTTTGGACTTCACTTTGCTGGCTGAGGTTCATGGGAGTTGTACTCCAAAACGTCTCAAAGGGACCAGGTTGGAGAAGGCTAACTTGGTGTTTGGTGGAACCTTTTTTTGTCAGCCAACTTGAATCTCTGTTTCTATGTTCAAGTATTCTGGTTTAGTGTATATTATGGACTTTTGGGTTCTATAATGTACCAGCAGCTCTCATTCTTTCCCTTCCGCAACCAGTTTTTGGGGTCCTGGTTTTCCACAAGCATTTTCTTCTGATCTCTCTCATTTAGCTACTTCAATAACCTGCGCTTTCTGGTTGCCCCCCCCCCTGGTCCTTTAGTGTTTGCACGTGATCGTACAGACTGACACACAGAGAGAATCTTTAAAGGCATCCTACACAACCAACCAGCCTATGGCTGTTTTCTATAAAACACTACATTTTCTGACATCGCTTATCTGTTGTCTTGTTTCTTAGCAGCCAGCTGCTCCCTCTCAATGGCATGCCAAGGTGAACATCCGAGTTTCTTTTGTTGTTTTTACAGAAAATAGCAACATGGCTGGACACATTTGCATACCAATTTTACAGTATGCTGATTCAGACAATTTGGTCTACAGTTTCATAATGAATATTCTGGGGAGGGCAAAGAGAACTGGAATCCTTTTTGGTGTGATGTTTACATTTATCCAAAATTAGTAAAATGTTCCTTTAAATATTGATATTTACCTTCTGCTGGGAAAGGCATATGGGGTGGAGGGGGGAGAAGCTGGGCTTGAGGAGGAGCAGACAGGGTGAGGAGGAGTAGCCAGGGTCCGGTGGTTTCCACACCCCTCTTTTAATACTCTTTTTTCCAACTGTTTACTTCCAGAGACCAAGTCTATGTATGTTTATGTATGGTGTTCTTCCTTGCTGCAAAGGACTAGGTAGTGAGCTCTGTACATTAATTGATTTATCTGAGATGTCCACTTCTAGAAACTGCAATCCTGGCCACTGGCCAAGCAACCTCCCAAATTTGAAAACAAACACAAACAGCTTGCCCCAGCATCATGAGCTGCTCAACGGGAGAAGGGAGGTGGGAATCCCAGCTACCAATCTGTAGACCAGGTGCCTGGGATTAAGTCAGCAACTGACAAAAAGGGGAATAAAGGACAAATGTTTACATTTGCAATTACTTATATTGTTAGTCTTGCTCCGGGCTGAATGTGCCTGAGACAGTTTTAAGCCAACCACTGTGTAAAAGAATAAGGCTAACAAAAACTACCATCCATACTGCCACAGTGCTAGAAAGGGAGAGGGCAGGTCTCCAGCTCACCATGGCTTTGAAAATAACTAGTGGGGGGGGGCAGCTGTATGCATAAACCTCTGCCATTCTGTAACAATTATTTACCTCAGCCCTAAAGCTTAAATAGCCAACTAGTACATAAGCCAATTTCCACAACCTCTCTCCCATTTTTCCACCAGGGAAGAAAATTACAGCACAACTCTATACATTATCTCCTCAGAGGTAAGTCCAGCTGAGCAGAATAAGACTTAGTATTCAGTAGGTACGTATAGGATGCTGCTGTTAACTTGCCTTTATACAACAGGAGCAGAGTGGCATAAAACAGAGCACATGTGAAGGGTAAATCCTGAATATTTTCCCCCATACTTTAGGTGACAGATATTTTTTGGACAGGGCTATTTAAATCTAATCATATATCTGTCAACAAATTTGACTGCTTCGAAAGAGTTCTCCCCTCATTTTGGAGAAGTGGTGGTCTGTAGCCAAGACTTTTCTAAAGCAATAGCTTTAAATAGAAACTACTTGTCTTTTTGTACAAAGTAGCTCCTTATTATTGACATTTATTATTATCACTATTGGCTTAGTAGCTTGAAAGTACCAGTTAAGAGCTCCGACCCATCGGGTGAGTGCTGAGTTACACGCTGTATGCTCACGTTAAGTCCAGAAACAACACTTCACTACTTCCCACAAAGCCCCTAATTGCTTTGTAGGGCTGTTCTCCTGCCAAGCTGTTCAAAGCAGCACAGGATACCCACAAGAGAATAGGGCTATCGGGATGCCAAAGCCAAATGAAACAAGCGGGACAAACAAAACCATTAGCGGTGTTATGCCAATGCAATACAGTGGTACCTCTGGTTAAGAACTTAATTCGTTCCGGAGGTCCATTCCATAGCTGTCAACTTTTCCCTTTTCTTGCGAGGAATCCTATTTGGAACAAGGGAATTTCTCTTTAAAAAAGGGAAATGTGGACAGCTATGGTCCATTCTTAACCTGAAACTGTTCTTAACCTGAGGTACCACTTTAGCTAATGGGGCCTCCCACTGCCGCTGCGCAGCTGCCACGCGATTTCTGTTTTTATCCTGAGGTAAAGTTCTTAACCTGAGGTACTACTTGCGGGTTAGCAGAGACTGTAACCTGAAGCGTTTGTAACCCGAGGTACATAGGCACGAAACACAAGGCAGGAAGGTGAGTTAAACATTTAAGGCAGGAGTTCCAAAACAGTGGCCTGTGAGCCACCATTGGTCTGCAAACTTCATTCAGGGGTCTACGACTTACTGATTTTTAATTATAGATCATGGTGCTGATATTTTTTTATATATATATAAATTTTTTATTGGTTTTACAAAAATTTTTAGACAATTTAGACAATACAAACAAGTAAAAAGACATACAAACATGTATAATTTCATAACCTTTTTTTCATATCCCTCACTTCTCGGACTCCCCCGTACCTCCCCTTCCTGCATCCCAATTTCCAAAATTATTTCAGCAACTTCTAAATAATTTTATCAAATATATGTTTTCTTAATCTTTTCTTCAACTTAATATTATGTCGCTGTCATCCCCTTCTTTCTCAAACCTCGACATTTTAACATTCATCAATTTTATAATAGTTCTTAAGATAGATTTTAAATTTCTTCCAATCTTCTTCTGCCGTCTCTTTCCCCTGATCACGGATTCTGCCAGTCATCTCGGCCAATGTCATATAGTCCATCACTTTCATCTGCCATTCTTCCAGGGTGGGTAGATCTTGTGTCTTCCAATACTTTGCGATAAGTATTCTTGCTGCTGTCGTAGCATACATAAAAAAAGTTCTATCTTTCTTTGACACCAATTGGCCGACAATGCCCAAGAGGAAGGCCTCTGGTTTCTTAGGGAAGGTACATTTAAGTACCTTTTTCATTTCATTATATATCATCTCCCAAAAAGCCTTAATCTTCGGGCACGTCCACCAAAGGTGATAGAAAGTACCTTCAGTTTCTTTACATTTCCAACATTTATTATCAGGCAAGTGATATATTTTTGCTAGCTTGACTGGGGTCGTGTACCACCTATAAATCATTTTCATAATATTTTCCTTTAAGGCATTACATGCCGTAAATTTTATCCCAGTGTTCCACAACCATTCCCAGTCAGCAAACATAATGTTATGACCAATGTCCTGTGCCCACTTAATCATAGCTGATTTAACTGTTTCATCTTGTGTATTCCATTTCAGCAGCAAATTATACATTCTTAACAAATTCTTAGTATTGGGTTCTAACAGTTCAGTTTCTAATTTTGATTTCTCCACCTGGAAGCCAATTTTCCTGTCTTGTTTATACACCTCCATTATTTGATAATAATGGAGCCAATCTCGTACTTTGGGTTTCAATTTCTCATGACTCTTTAACTTCAACTTATCTCCATCTTGTTCCAAAATTTCCCAATACTTTGGCCATTCGGCTTCCATATTGAGCTTTTTCAACGCCTTAGCCTCCAAAGGTGACAACCATCTAGGGGTTTTGTTTTCCAACAGATCTTTATATCTTATCCAAACGTTATATAATGCTTTTCTAACAATGTGGTTTTTGAAGGCCCTATGCACCTTAATTTTGTCATACCATAGATATGCATGCCAACCAAATGTATTATTAAAACCTTCTAAATCCAAGATATCTGTATTCTCGAGGAGCATCCACTCTTTCAGCCAGCAAAACGCTGCTGCTTCATAATACAATTTTAAGTCCGGCAGGGCAAATCCCCCTCTTTCTTTTGCATCCGTCAGTATTTTAAATTTTATTCTGGGTTTTTTGCCCTGCCAGACAAATTTCGAAATGTCCTTCTGCCACCTCTTGGAACAGTCCATCTTGTCAATAATTTGCAATGTTTGAAACAAAAATAACATTCTGGGCAATACATTCATCTTAATAACTGCAATTCGGCCTAACATTGACAATTTCAAATTTGACCATATTTCTAGATCTTTTTTAATTTCTGACCAACATTTTTCATAGTTGTCTTTATACAAGTTCAAATTCTTAGATGTCAAATGAACCCCTAGGTATTTCACCTTCTTAACCACTGTCAAACCTGTTTCATTCTGGAACTTCTCCCTCTCCATAACTGTTAAGTTTTTTTCCAAAACTTTAGTCTTTTGTTTGTTCAGTTTAAATCCGGCTACTTGACCAAATTCTTGAATTAATTCCAACACCCTTTTTGTACTAGTGTCTGGCTCTTGTAAAGTAAGTACTAAGTCATCTGCAAAGGCCCTTAACTTATAATGTTTAGCTCCGACCTGTACACCTTTAACCTGCTGGTCATCTCTAATCATATTTAGCAACACCTCCAGAACAGAGATAAAAAGTAATGGGGAAATTGGGCACCCCTGTCGTGTCCCTTTTTCTATTTTAAATTCTTCAGTTATCACATTATTTACAATCAACTTAGCTTTTTGTTCAGAGTATATAGCACCCATACCATTCTCAAATCCTTGGCCTACCCCCATCCCATGAAGATTCTTTTTCATAAAACTCCAAGAAATATTGTCAAAGGCTTTCTCTGCGTCCACAAAGATCAGAACTGCTTTAGTGTTTATATTCACCTCTAATAGTTCCAAAATATCTATTATATTCCTCACGTTATCTGATAAATGCCTTTTTGGGAGAAAGCCTGCTTGGTCCTTGTGAATCTTCTCCATCAACACTCTTTTCAATCTTTTTGCCAAAATGTCTGCAAAAAATTTATAATCCACATTGAGTAATGATATTGGGCGGTAGTTCTTAAGTTGAGTCTTTTCAGTCTCTGTCTTTGGTATGAGTGTAATATACGCTTCTTTCCACGATTCTGGTGCCCTTTTCCCCTCTAAGATCTCATTGCAGACTTCCTTTAACGGTTGTACCAACCACTCCTTCAAAGCTTTATAATATCTGGAAGTTAGTCCATCTGGTCCTGGAGATTTGCCCAGTTGCATGTTCTGGATGGCACCCTCTATCTCTTGTTCTGTTATTCTCTGGTTTAGATCCACCTTACTTTGATGAGAGATTTTTTGTAATCCATATTACAAAATATGTAATGCCAAGGTTGCAGGTTTAATACCTGTAAAGGACAGGTGCATATTCCTGCATTGAAGGGGGTTGGACGAGATGATCCTCAGGGTCCCTTCCAACTCTATGATTTTATGAATTGTATTTTGATTGCTTCTTTAATTTCTAATACTGTAACTTATTATAGTAATGTTGTTTGATAATGTCCTTGGGACTGTTTTGATGTGTAATTGCTTTTAATTCTACCTTTACCTTACTACGACTAAAGACTTCTAAATTATGTATATGGAAAATGTGCATCGTAATAGCAACCGGAATATTTGAATGCCAGAAATAGCTAGCAATTTATAAACTCCAAGCTGTAGGACACAGAAGGATTTGATGCACCTGTGTTATTAACTCTGCTTTCACTATGGTTCGTGCCAATCCTGTGTAATTACAGTAAAGGCTTTATTCCTGCTGAGGGCATTATCACTGTGGAGGAATAATCACAATTATTTACAGGGTGGCATTTTTGCCAAATAACAGCATTCAAAGATCTTATGCCTCAAAGAGTAAAATACTGGCTGTGTGACTCTTTCAGGTCAATGAGAAGATATCCCTTGCTGTACCAAACATCCATCCATCTGTAAACCGAATTATGCCGTTCAGGCAATACTCGAGTTTCCATCCCAGCACGGGGTGCCTATCATCCTGAGGGAATTCTGGGATGAGGTTATTATTTTATTGTAACAACAGTGTTTTCTCTGGAATGCAGAATGCCATTTGGAGCCAGAGACATAAGATTTTTGGTAAGGTTATTCCAGAGCACAATTCTGAATGAGTCAAGATAAAAAAAGCACAAAAAAACTATTTAAAGGCTTTCCCATTGTACCACAGGTTTATTTCTTGTTGTATAGAGATGGTCATTGCTTAATTTTCAGGGACGTAACAAATTAAGAATTGAGACTGTGAAGCTCTTGTTTCTCCCTAATGGGTTATTGTCTGCCTCTGGCTCCCGTCTCCTCTGCCTTTCATTTCCACCCCTTTAAAATATTCTAGTTGACGGATTTGCTGAGGTCAAAAGACACAGGATAAAAATGAAATAATTTTGTAGTAAATTGGATTTTGTCCTGAGTACTGACAAAAGAACTTTGTTCTCCCAAACATACAGTATGGTTTTGAGATGTTTTGAATTTCGTAAAGAACCAATTATATTTTGTTTCTCTTTTTCTTTACCAGTCTGTGTGATTCACTTTATAGGTTTTTTGTTTGATGAATACTGTAAGCTTTTCTTCTTTTTCCTAATTGTACAGTGGTGCCCTGCAAGACGAATGCCTCGCAAGACGAAAAACTCGCTAGACGAAAGGGTTTTGCGTTTTTTGAGTCACTTCACAAGACGAATTTCCATATGGGCTTGCTTCGCAAGATGAAACGTCTTGCGAGTTCTTGCGAGTTTGTTTCCTTTTTCTTAAAGCCGCTAAGCCATTAATAGCCGCTAAGCCGTTAAGCCGCTAATAGCCGTGCTTCGCAAGATGAAAAAACCGCAAGACGAAGAGACTCGCGGAAAGGATTAATTTCGTCTTGCGAGGCACCACTGTAATTGTTTTATCCCCATCTCTAAATGTTGCGTGAGGCTCTTCCATTGTTTTCTTTTTTTGTTATCGAGTCCTGTATATTTTTTTATAGGGATGCGGGTAGCGCTGTGATCTAAACCACTGAGCCTGGGGCTTGCCAATCAGAAGGTCGGCGGTTCAAAACCCGCCCCAGCGGGAAGGTAAACGGCATTTCCCTGCGCTGCTCTGGTTCACCAGAAGCGGCTTAGTCATGCTGGCTACATGGCCTGGAAAAACTGTCTGCGGACAAACGTTGGCTCCCTCAGCCAGTAAAGCGAGAGGAGTGCCGCAACCCCCGAGTCATTTGCGACTGGAATTAACTGTCAGGGGTCCTTTACTTTTACCTGTATACTTGCCACTTTATACTTCTTGTAAAACGGCATGTATTTTAGGTTTCATGTCACTGAAAAGTACAAGGTGGCATCTAAAGTTTATATGTAGCTCTCCATGAATGAGCTGCAAACCTTATCATCAAATGGCCCACAGTGGTAGCGAATCAGACCTTGCATGGATTCTTTGTGTGTAGATTCAGCCTCTAGGCAGCTCTTTAGCATTTCAAACTAAATATTGCTAGTAGTTCTGCATTCCTCAACAATCTTGACAAGCGAAAGATTAAGCAACTGGTTTTAAAAAATCTAACTGTAGAGAGAAACATCGATAGATGCTTGAGGGGCCAAAACCTGGAAAGATACTCTTTCAATTGAACTCTGTATTGCTTATGAAATTGCTAAACTGGTGACTTAATCCCACCCCTTTGGGATGCATCAACTTGTTTACTTCTGAACGCTCAACAGAGACAGAAATGGCAGATTTCTCCTCTCATTTGGGACCCTCAATCCCCTTAATTTGTTTGCCTAAATTTTAGATGGCCAAGGAGCTGCGATAAACATAAGGATCTCCTAATCTCCTGGCCCAGTATTTACCTACAAAGATAAGAGGAAAGACCCTATAAACATCAAACCTGAACAGTGACTGAAAGCGGCATGTGCTTTAAAAAATATTCAGAAAATCTTTCTGGTATTTTGTTGGATAGAAGTTAGCTTTGCTCAGGAAGGAACCATGAAGAAGCTGCGGAATTTTAATAGGTTAGAGGTTTAGAAAAAATCCCAGTTTTACCTAATTTAATGCCTTCCACAGTAAAGTTGTATCTCCCTCCCCAAAAAATGGACTTCAAATCTAAGTGTTTATTGTAGCATGCCATTCTGGCATTTGTGAAATGTTTTCAAATACTGTGGTACATTTTTTTCATATATGGGATACGGGGACAGATCTAAATTAAGCAGCACAAAATAGTATTGCAATTAGTCTTGGGAGTGTATATATCATGAAGCGTTTCTGTTTGGTAATGACAGAGGAATCTAGAGACTGGTGGATATTACATTTCCTGGGCAGATAATCAATTTTTCTCTTGCATCGCAGTTTGAAATTGTGATTTGCATGTAAAACGATTTACTTGGCAGATTGCTGACTAACCACAAGTTTTATAAATGTTTTTAATTCTGATAATCCTTCACTTTAAGATTGCTGCATCTTACATGAAACACAGAATCCAAGTATTGCAATGCCTTGCCCCTACTTTCAGTCCACTCATGCCATTTTGAATTGTGCTCAAAATCTGCCTTACAGGCAATATTCTGCTGTTCTAGTTCTGCTAAATTTTCCTCATGAGTGCAACAAGAGGATTTAAAAGGAGTAAGGATATTGATAAGCACTCATTTCATAATGGGGAAGCTGTCCTTGATAGAAAATGGACATTCAGATAAGATGACGGATGGATCTGTACTGTGGAGTTCAAAATCAATGCAATTTAAAATAAAATAAAATACATTCACCTCATCACTAGTATAAGGAGTGTCCTTCATGTTTACCTTTGTATGTATAGTTAACACAGCTGAGTCTACCTTTCTCTGGTTTTTTCGGTGTTATCTAATTTGCTTTAGATTTTTACGATTATCTGTACTAGTTTTAGAAAATAATTAGTAAATGTATTACTGGTGGGCTGTAGAGACATGAGAGGCTCCAAGCTGCCTGATTAATGCAAGCATTTACAAATGCTCAATTATTTTACATATTTAAAGTGTCCCACAGATATCGTGATAACAATCCAAGTAGGAGAGTAAGAGGCACCCCATATGGGCTAAGACTGAGAGAGGCTGGTTTGCCCAAGGCGATGTGCTGAGATTTGATTAAGGGATTTTCAGTGTACAACTAAAAATAAATAGACTCACACCTTCAACACTGGACAACTTTCTAGGCTTCTCTTGCATTTAAGGCTGTAATTCTGTATCTAGCCGTGAATCTCACTGGACTCAGTCAGCCTTACTTCTGAGAAAATATGCATAGGAATTGCACTGTAAGTGAACATATAGGGAGTACTGTTGATAGCAGGACATTTCCACTAGGTTTGATAAGATGCATCCAGAAGTTATACATATGTATGTTTACAGGGTATCATTCCCTGAATGCAAAAAAGGTGAATTCTAGTATATTTGAGGAGAACAGTAAACCCAAGCATCTATGGAAAATGAACAATTTTGTGCCAACCAAAAACAGATGACCAGTAAGCTCCAGCCCCCAATGGCAAGCACCACCAAGAAACCTGCTGTACCTGTAACTGGGTGTGGAGTGCAGCTGAATGGAACACAGCTGTGGGCAGCCTAAGGGAGGACCACTCACCTTGGTGCTTGCCCATAAAGATGCAAGCCCTGCCATGAGACAGGAAAGCAGCTGTAGGTGAAGAGGACAGAAGGAGTTCCTCTTCCCATCTTTTGGAATCCCACCCCCCCCCGGTCCACACACCATGTTATTGTTGCTGTTGCATGTGTAAGCTGCCCCATGATATTCGGATGATGGGCGGTATAGAAATTTAATAAGACATTTTAGAATGATTAACCATAAAAACAACAACACCTACATACAAATTGTGCTTCTAGGTATTTCTCCCCCCCCCCTCATTTATTTTTTTAAAAAAGTTCTTTATATAGCTTTTCCATTTCTCCTTGATTTATACAATTTCAAGTAATGATGCTCATACATTAATAGGCGGCATGGATCAGAAACTATATTTGTGAAAATGGGTGCCATGTGTGCAGCCCTTGTGGTGGGCTGAGAAAGTAAACAGTTCCCATTACCAAACTATTATATGCAAACACAGCACCAGTCAAATGCACTCAAAACACTTTTGTGGTACTGATAAGTTCTTTGGGACTTAGCAAACTGAACCAAGGCTCCCTGTACCTCAAACAGGTGGTCTAATTGTTGCTGAGGGGACATGAGAATGTCTGCAATTGGAAAATCCACCGCCATGTACATATTTCTCTGGACTGGGCCCATTTAATACATTTTTCAAATGTTTGTTATTTATTTTTTAACTTTTTTATTTACATACAAAAGAGAAATATAATAACAGAACAAAAAAATTGGAATTATAATAAAACACTCAAACAGTTTTAGTTCTTAGTTTTATTATATAGTTTAATATAGCTTTTCTATTATTAACTATCTTTGTTGTAAAATAATTACCAAATATTTCAAACATATTACTTTGACTCTGTTCTTTTTATATAAATTTAAAAGATCGCAACCCTTATTGCAGAGATTACATTTCCAAAGGCACATTCGACAGTTCACTTAAATATATTCTGGGATTAACTCTGAACCATAGAATCATAAAGTTGTAGTGCTAGAAGGTACACCAAGAGTGATCTAGTCCAACCCTCTGCAATGAGGAATTTCAACTGGAATGTTCCATGTTAGCGAAAGATGATCTGTTGCTCTGTGTGCATCTCCTCAGTACAATTCAAACCTGACTCTGACAAAAGCTGAAAGAATCTTGCACTCCTTTGAGAAATTTATCAGATGTATTCGAGTATTCGAGGAAGAGGAAGTAATAAAGCATCTTGAAGTGAGGCAAATTAAAATCTAGAAATATCGGGAAAGTAGGTTCTCTATACCCTAGCAGCGCTAGCTGTAGGAAGCTTGATTTGTTTCAGGTAGTAGAAAATATAACTCCTACAACTGAAACCAACAGGACCTGTTAAGGTTCACAACTTACTAAAGTACCAGCAACAGTGGGCAGCTTTTAAATCTGAATATAATTTAAATCTAAAAATAAAACAATCTAAATTTAAAATAAAATCACTATACATAAGTTATCTGTGCCCCATGGACCCCAAAGTTCTTAGTATCAAAGCTTCAATTTTTTTGGTTAATATTCATATTTTATTGAAAATATTTAAACAGGATAAAGTGAAGAAATAAAAAAGGAAACAAAAACTGCATATGAAGTACAAAAAGTGAAAAGTTGAAAATGTGATGGGATGTTAAAAGCCCTTTAATTGCAATATATCACATACAGAATTAAACTGCATTAGCTCAAACACACATTATGCTTGTGATTAAGTCACTATAAGAAGAGAATATCTTCTTGTGCATCAGAATAATCATGAAAAAGCAGGAGCATGACAAACAAATCAATTACAGTAAAACAACAGTTCAAGATGTTCACTGTGAGGTTAAATCATATTTCCCCCCTTCATCTTACATAATTTTCTGCCTTCTGGAATATGACTTTCAATTTGAGATTTTCTGCTAATGCATATGCTAGTAAAACACAAAAACAAAATCAGTTCCAGACCTATCTTAATTAAGGACCTCAGCCAGTTTATTTTGATTCAGCTTACTCTAGTTTAATGGAAAGTTAAGTAAGTTAAAGGAAAGCTATCAATTTTACTTCCTCTTCTGTAGCAACAAAACTATATTTTTATTTTATGTCATTTATCTGACAAAGTCTAGGTGCCTTGAAAGAGTTTAAATGTCTTAATAAAACAAACCCACATAAAACTGGACTAGACCTTCAAACTATACTTCTAGTCAACTCTGTTAACAAATAAAAATTATAGAGAGATAAACAGAAAACACACACAAATAGGATGTCCCAAAGTGAAAAACAGCTTAAGTGATGAGTGGCATTTTTTAAGCACCTGCATAGTTGCTTATTGATTTAGCATAAGTTTAGCATAAGGTGAACAACCTGCAGTGAGCCTCAGGTTCATGTGCTCCCCCCATGATCTCCAGGACGATCATGAGATCAAAAGCTTCTATTTCCAATTTCAATCAGATAGTGTAGCAGGTTGTCCAAACCATAAATCTGCTTAATGTAAACCAGTGTTTTTCAACCACTGTTCCGCGGCACACTTGTGTGCCGCGAGATGTTTCCTGGAGGGAGGCGGGCGAGTCGGGCGGCGAGAGGCGGGGCGGCGGCGGCGAGGAGAGGCCGCCCAGCGCGGGGCTCTCGCCGTCTGCCTGCCTGGCTGCCTGCGAGCTCGGTGGGCAGCGCCTCCGTCCGCAGCGCCCGCCTCGCGGCTCTCATTCCCTGCCCCTGCCAAAGCTCACCCAGCCAAGCCACGCTCTCCTTCCTGCCTCGCTTTGCTGCCTCCTCCCCCCCACCCCCAAAGCTTGGAGGTTCCCCGGCAAGGGGGAGGGAAAAAATTGAAACTTACACTTTC
Source organism: Podarcis vaucheri (assembly GCF_965113315.1). Taxonomy (NCBI): domain Eukaryota; kingdom Metazoa; phylum Chordata; class Lepidosauria; order Squamata; family Lacertidae; genus Podarcis; species Podarcis vaucheri. Next base: position 51,983,118 of record NC_138763.1, on the reverse strand, counting down.
ATGCGTCCCTCCCGGCGTGACGCTGCGCGCTGACGTCACGGGGCTGTAATGGTGGTGTGCCTCGAGATTTTTTTCATCAAACAAGTGTGCCTTTGCCCAAAAAAGGTTGGGAAACACTGATGTAAACTACTGTTTGCTTAAACCAGCCAGCTTCATAAACTATGGTTTTAAAACAAGTTGCGGTTAATCTAAGCCAGAAGCAAAAGCTTCTGAATTCCTGCTCATGGCCACTGCAGAAGAGGAGGGGAATGTGTGATCCTGAGGCTCACTGTGGTTCATTCTCATCACATTAAGCTATGGTATTAACATTAACATCACATTAAGCTATGGTATGCCATGATGTCGGAACCAGGCCAACATGAACCTGTTTATTCAGTTTATGTTAAGGAGAAGCTAAAATAGGAGGGTGGGGAATAACAGCTCAGCAACACACATTTTATTGATTTTGTTTCAGTGTAATGTTCTGAGGCTGACAGAATAAAAAAAATCCTTCCAGTAGCACCTTAAAGACCAACTAAGTTAGTTCTTGGTATGAGCTTTCGTGTGCATGCATTTTATTTTGACTATGGCAGACCAACACGGCTACCTATCTGTAACTGAGGCTGACAGAGTATTTGTACAAGTGTACTGCCATTTTTTTACTGTTTTACTCATAGCTATCAGTGTGGTAAAGGTAAAGGTAAAGGTACCCCTGCCCGAACGGGCCAGTCTTGACAGACTGTGGGGTTTGTGCGCCCATCTCACATTTATTGGCCGGGGGCCAGCGCTGTCCGGGGACACTTCCGGGTCACGTGGCCAGCGTGACATCGCTGCTCTGGCGAGCCAGAGCCGCACACGGAACGCCGTTTACCTTCCCGCTGGTAAGCGGTACCTATTTATCTACTTGCACCCGGAGGTGCTTTCGAACTGCTAGGTGGGCAGGCGCTGGGACCGAACAGCGGGAGCGCACCCCGCCGCGGGGATTCGAACCGCCGACCTTTCGATCGGCAAGCCCTAGGCGTTGAGGCTTTAGCCCACAGCGCCACCCGCGTCCCTGGTAGGTACAGTGTGGTAGGTAGATACAATTCGGGAAGCCCCCCCCCTTTTGCTCTAGGGCTTTTTGCTGGACAATCATTCTGACATGTTTAAAATCGGTATGCCATCAAAGAGGTAAAAGAAATAATCAATAAACTACACTTACACAAACATTCCAAGCTGGAGTCCTTACTTTTCTAAGATTTGACAAGTGACTGCCAGCCTTTGAAAATGTTTAGACCACAACAACTGCAAGGTCAATGTTGAAAGCTACTTGATCAGAAAGAAAGTGGTTGAAAAATATAGCTGGTTTTGCAATGTGGGGGAATGGTATGAAGGCTGAAATCCTATATTTACTTACCTTGGAATATCTCCGTTGAACTTACTTCTGAAAAGACCTGTATAGCATAGTACCCTGGTGTCTGGTTTAGGAATAGCCAATGTACTGCCTTCCAGCTGCTGTTGGACTTCCAACTCCCATCAGCCCCAGCCAACATTGATGAAGGTCAGAAATGATTTGAGTTGTAATCAAATCCAGAAGGAATCACTTTAGTGACTACTTAAAGTGGCCTACTTAAACTGGTTTTTCAAAAGTGTTAGCGATGCAGCCACCTTGCTGCAACTGAACAAGTCCGGAATGCTTATGTAAAGGTCACCTGGAAACCACATGTATCCCATCTTGAGTTCTATGATGGAAGCAAGGCTAGATATAAATGTATTAACTTAATATTAATAACTACTAAATTATACTCTGAATCCATTCTATACCACTAATTTAAAATTATTTTCCACACTCTAAACTAAGTCTCCAATCAAATGCAGTAAAATAAATATAAGTAAACTTAAGAAGATAATGCAACATTTGGCCTTTTTGCAGAAAGCAAATGGCAAATTATCACCTACCCTTAATGGCTTTTATACAAAAGCAATAAATTCACCTTTACTCATAAAAAAAGAGGCAAACTAACATTGAGTCCAGAAGAAAGTTATTTTTAGATTCTACTAATAACTTTTTTTTAAAAGGTTTGAATAAGAAGATTTGGATTCTATGAGCATGTACTCACAATCATATACAAGGACACCTGGCTGTTAACCTATATTAGCCTCTCAGTTTGAAAAAGTTTATAAAACAGCAGACATTTAAAAAGCTCCAGTGCAGCTTGTTAGTCCCTAAACATAGATGCATATAAAATAGATACTGAGAGATTAAACACAAAATTCAAGTCTAGATTTTAAATACTGCAGTGCACATATGTTGCATTTCAATAATCCTAATTCTACTGATAGCCAACAAAAACATTGTTGCAGATACACAGAATTGCTTAAATCAATATTTTTAGTATCCTGTCCACTGGGAATGGACAGAGCCCATTAATTTCCTGAGCTAAGAGAACAGTTTGACTTAGTGGAGAGTTCTTTGAAAAACAGAAATCTTTTTTAAACCTAGTGATTGAAAACGTGTGAACTGGTTCCTGGATTTTAGCCAACAAAGAATTAAAAAGAGCATTGTAAAAAGGCAGAAAAAATTACATTATTAAAAAAATGGATTACTAATCACTTGCCCTTGTCTTGTCACTCTGGAATAGAGCATTTTTCTCTCTGTATTAAAAAAGCTTTCAAAAAGCAAAAAAAATTCTGTATCTATTATTTTTTTGTCACATGCATGAACTGACTTAAGAGTTCCGAAACCTGGCCTGAGTGATAGGCCAGGAAGGCTGCTGAACTATTCAATTTTTAGACAGTGCTGGAAGGAATACTGTTATTTTTGGTATTAGAGTGACCTTTTAACTCTCTGCTATGCTGGCAAGTGATTGTGAAGAGGAAAAAAAGCCATACCACACCATATGGTTTCTCCTTCAAACACAAACATTAGACAATTCTTCAGCAACATCTTAAGATAGTTTTAGAGCAGGAAAAGTCTCAGACCAGTATTCTAGCAATTTAACTTCCGAGTGTTAGTGAAGCTGTGAAGTAGTTCAGAAGAATGGTCATTACAATTAACATGCTGCTCCAAGTATATTAAATATGATATATGCCACTTCGGTGCACATCATTGTGCATATGTGTATCCAGATCTGTCTCTTCAAACATATATAAGATGCTTATTTTGAAAAGCCTTTTACAATTGTGTTTATTCGGGTTTAACATTTTTGCTTTTCTTTATGTAAGGCTGGTGGAAACCAAATGCAAAGATTATTGATTTACTTCCACTGAGCTTTGTGTTAAATCCATCATAGACTCCAGCAACTAGTAATTTTGGTGAACAATGATTTTAATGGCCTCTTGGAAGAACTTGAGTATTATTAACAAATCAATGCCCCAAGACTTTCAAAGTAACATATAAATCTAAGTGATGCTATCAAAAACTGAAATGCCTTTTGTAAAGCATAATGGTGCTAAGGAAACATGTCCATAGCTTTGAATAAAGTCAGGCATAGATACAAAGTGTGGTCAATGTCCATTTGGTTTTAACACAGCACTGCCAAAAATCTGAACTAGAAATCTTAATATAAGGAAATAATAAAATAATTAGCCTAAAATAATTAAATACTTTAGTTTTCACCATTATATGTGAATAGACATGGCAGTTAGCGAAAAAATACAGAATGCCACTGCTAAGTAGATAGGTAATAGAAAACAAACACGGACCTCTCATAAATTGTTATCCAGAAAACATAAGGCATAAGTTAGTTTTATATAACTGAGCGTATTTGCATAAAAAATAAGCCTAGCTCACTTTAGGATCATTTCAGAATACACCAGTTCCTTAAATACAAAATATTATGGGGAAAACATAGTGTTTTTAATCACGAAAAATATATATCCACATTTCAACCATTTATTCCAGGAGAAAAATACACTTAGGCTTCTGTTTAGCTCCAAATGAATCTGACCATACTTAATAGCAAATTTCTTATATGATATTACAGTATTGGGTTCCTTGTTACGATTATCCACTATTCACACAATGACCCAAACCCACTTCTGCATTTATTGCTTATGCTGCAAGAAATAAAGGACTAGAATTTTATTACACTTTGCATGATTCAGCACAATGCATTTCTACTTCATCTGATCACACTTATCAGTTATTTTCCACAAGCTTTCAAGGTGAACTTGGCACCAAACTACATGTCTAAATTTGTTACACTCTGCTGGAAGACCAGAAGTGAAAAGGTGGGGGAAGGGGAAAATCGCAAATCAACAAACAATTTATTCCTGTTTTAAAAGTAGGCAGTAGTAAATAAAACATAAATAAGTGCTTTTTCGTTTGCTTTGGCTTAGTTAAAATGCATATATAAGTTCAATCAGAGATGTTCTACCTTGGCTTGAATTAGCTATGTGGAAAGTCTGGTTGAATGAGACTCCTTTCATCATGCAGGCACTGCTGTCCTTGCTACAGTAATAGAGGCACGCTTTGATTGACAGTACAGCTTCAGATGATAGGCAGTTCATGGGTATTCGCAATGGGATTATAGGCTGTTTACAAATGTCCTCAATTTCTCCGTATGTGTCCTGATCATGAAGCAGCCATTCACTGCCTAGAAAAAAAGGTATCCCGTCACTATGTTAAGAGTTTTATCTTAATTTGAATGATGTCTTTTCTTCTTTTGTGAAACCTCAATCATAAAATAATATTTTGGTAAGCAAAATATGTGGGCTGGGATTCAAAGAATCAAGAACAGAAGGGGAGAAAGCACCAGTGCTGTTCTTTTGCACACTTTTTGCAATGGAATATGAGAACATTTAAGTGTTACAGTATAAGAAACAGTGAATATGGAAAAGATGGGCTGTGGGGTATAAACCCTAGTGGTCCATAAATGTCTTTATAATGAGCCTGTACAAAGTCTTACAAAAGAATTTAAGCAAATCTAGAAACTCCCCCAGATCTAGGGTCACCTTCCTCACCCAGTGCTCTTCTGCTTTGTCAAAAACGGGTTTTTTTGTGAGCGGGAGAAACTTTCCGCTAGCAGAAGGGCACCATTGGATCCAGTCCTAAACTGGCAATTTATCTGAAACATTAGAAGATAACATTATTGCCCATAACAATTCTGATGATGAAACGACAGCAATTTCATCTTGAATGAAAGCAAATAGGTCTGACCAGAATCTGGTTTTATCCAATACGTATGGGATCTTTTATGTTAAATCTACAAAACTATTACACAGAAAAGCTACATAGTGATTTACCTTTTTTGACATAGCCTACTGATTTCAAAATAAATGTACTGTGATAGATATTTACACTAAAAAGCAACTGAGGCCCCTTACCTTCTGACGTGAGAAACCATGAACTGGGCGCTTCTTCAGTCAGCTTGGTATTTGGAGGAAGGCTGAGTTTCAGTGCAAATTGAAGTGCCTGGCCAGGGCTCACAGTCAGTGAAGGTAGCTGAAGATTTGGAGCAGATTTAGGCAGCTTTGGTAATTTTGTCTTATCAGTCTTTTGCACAGATGGACCATCCTGAATGTCTCCGGTGTTGGCATTCTGGAGAGGTAGCTATCAAAGAAACAGAAAGTTCTTTTGTTTTGAAGTATAATGTCATATTCTAAGACTTGGAAAAGTCACAGCCAACAGTTTGATATTGTTACTGTACAGAAAATATAGTAATAACAACCACTGTGAAATCTACCAAACTTCCTCATGCCTGATGCCTTATTTCAGAGAACCAAGGCCAAGAACAGGCGCCACACTCCATTACAACGCCTGGGAAAACTTCTGATAGGCAGTGAGAATGCATAAGTTGAGCTGGATTCCCAACACTATACAGAAGCCTTTCTCAGTCTTGGGCTCCCAGATGTTGTTGGACTACAATTCCCATCATCCCTGGCTAGCAGGACCAGTGGAAAGGAGGATAGGAGCTGTAGTCCAACAACATCTGGAGGCCACCAAGATGGCTACCCATTCAAATACGTTTTTTCTTTATCTTAAGATGACATGAACAATGTTTTAAACAAAAGCTGATTGCTACAAATTACTATAAAGGAGATTTTACAGAATCTGGCACAGTTTATACTTTTCCAGTGTATTTGTCAGGTTTCATGTCAAACAAACGAGTAAATAAATATTACTTCTCTTGGCAGTTTTGACTTGTTTAGATGCAAATGCTTTATAGTCTAAACAGATACTTAGCTCCATTAGTTCAAGAAAATTCACTTGAATTTGTTAAGGAAGTATCAGTAGCAGCTGATGAGTGTCATATGGATAAAAGCATTCCTTTGAATAGTTTTACCGTACAAAATTTTATTTATAAAAATATTCATAAACTACTCACTCATATATCATGACAGTGTACAACAATATATAGAGGTATATAAAACAAAACCCAAATTATCAGAAAAATAACTGGCACAACTTGGAAAAAATACTTATATTTAAGTAAGGCAGAGTCAGAACCTGAAGGTGGCTGTAATATTGTCTATAGTTCTTTACGTGAAGTACACTGAACAGTCTTATTTGTTTATCTCCCATGTTAAAAGCTGGGTTAATTTATTTAAACCAAAGCAATTTGAAACAAGTTTGTCATTGATGCTTCTTCATATGTTTCCTAAACAATGATGGAAATCTGATAACTTTACCAGAGGATAAGGGTTGGAAACCTGATCCTCATCCTAGAAACTTAATGAAAGTTAAAAGGTGGTAATTAAGTTTTACTCAGAGTAGACCCACTGAAAGTAATGGACCAAACATAGCATGTTCATTCATTTTAATGAGTCTACTCTGAGTAAGCCTTAACTATCACCCTATGATGACTAATTCTGCCTTGGACAAGTCTTATATTGCTGTTTCTGGGTATCTGTTGTGGTGTCCAGACTCTGGTTCCAGGCGGGTTGTACTTCCTATGAAGGAACAAGTGTGCTGCTTTGGAGTTCTGCTAGACCCAGTCTTTTCTTTTTCCTTTGAAGTGGCAAGGAGAGCTGGCAATGGTGAAGACTTTATCCTTAAGTTCCCAAACTTCACTGGGGAAGTGAAGTTCTAGTTTGGATCAAGACCATTATGAGCTGGACATGAATGTCAGTGAGAAACTGGCCTAGTTAGTAATGGGGATGGGAAGGAGCAATTCCTGAGTTCAGTATCATGAGAACTGGTGTAATTCCTATGTTTTTAGAAGAAAGCACCTGATCTGCAGGAGTCTGTTAACTTACTGTGCCATGCTCAGAAGGCCTATTTATTTGATAAATAGTTTGAAGCACTTTGCACGTGTTTTATAAGTGTTTTATCTCATTTATTTTCACAAGCAGGACCTATTCCATTTTACTGGGGGAGGAGGGCACAGACATCAAGCAGAGAGAATACATGGTGCTTAAGGCTGCTCTTTAGACTAAGATGAGACTTGAATCCAAGTTGAACAGTGCAATGAAAGCTGAAGTTTCTGTATCTCTGCTTACACTAATTGCACTAGTGTCCTTTCCAACCTCTTAAAACAGATGGAACATTTATTTTAAGCCTAACAGGATATCCTTAACACAAAAGCTGTTCAGTTTGCCAGATCATTATAAAACACTATGAGAATGCATTTACTGCTATGCTTTATGCTATCTGGGCAGTAGCATTAGGATATCTGATGAAAGATGACCCAACTATAATAACTTATCCAAAGTTGAAAGTCCCAGATAAAGTTCTATAAAGGTGGCTTACCAGTGAAACAATTTTGGTTTCTAAATCTAGCACTTTAATCTGATGATTGTTTGTGTCTGCAACATAGAGCAAACGACCTCCGTCTTCAACACACAGGTCTCCAGGTTCATTGAAAGTTGAGGAAGTGAAGCTGGAACCGATGACATTGCTTGCTTCTCCTGTACCTGCCAATGTAGCACAATTCTTCATCTTGGGATCTACAAATTTAATCTAGAGAAAAGCAAAGCACGAGGAACTTTGTAAATAATAAAACAGAATCGTGTACTTATTTTTACTATACTACTGATGATAAAATTCTGAAGAAAGTAAAGTAGGGAACAGTGTCACAATTAGAGAAAATGCTGCCTGCTGAGTGTCCTGCCTTCACAGTGGGAGCTTGTATTTCCAGTATCAAGAAGTGTGGTTTGTTTCACTCCCAACATACTATGATCTGTAGACAAGGTTTATTCTTGACTTACTGACTGTGGCTTGTTGGGACCAAAACAAACAACGACTCCTGGTTCAGACATAATGCTAACTCAGAGTTCATTGTTGTTTCCTCTCAATATGAGCAGGGAAGACCAAAACAACCAAGGCAGGCATGTTCATGGTATACCAGCAACTAACATATACAATGAAGTGTAAACTGGGCCACTGATCAAACTTCTTGCTTGCTACAGCATTACAGGCCAGTAATAATTAAGATATTCAAGTGTTATTTATTAGCAGTATGAGGGATTTGACATACTCATAAAGTCACTGTCTTACGTGTTTATGAAAGATACTATTAATAAGTGATTCCCAAAATTTCTGAAAGAAGTGCCAAAAGGCAAGCCCTTTTCATGTTTCTTGAAGATGTGCCATTTTTTGTCAAACCATTTTTTATCAAAGTGCATATGACTGCGCCAGCTATCTCTGACATGTTTTACAGGGCTCTCTGCAGCCATCATTACCATAGATCTGGATCACCACATCAGTAATATCTACAAGTGACCCATGTTTGCAATGACTCAGCAGCTTTTTATTCACAAGACTAAGTACACAGCTGAAAGAGCTTGGGTTTGCATCATCAGGCAAACCTAGGGAAGAGGGAATGCATTTTTTCAGTCATCTGTGGAATTATCCAGAACTTTCTCAATAAACATTAGAAAAGAAATTAGCCAGCCACCTTCTACCACTCTGTCCACGGCTTTATTGCTTTTAGGTGTCACAAATCTGATTCCCAACTTTGGACTTGTCTTGGGGGTCCATATAAGCAAATGGGAATACAGTCTTAGCACCTTTATTGCCTCTCCATAAAATCAAAAGCATCTTCCACAAAAAAGCAGAAGTTGACAAAAAATCAACTGTTATAACATACATAAATGAATTATAATTTGTTTCTTAACTCCAACTAACAGTTTACTGAATACCTAAAACTTAACTTTGTAGTAGTGTTGGTGAAATGAAACTCAAGCAGTTTTAAATAATGCACCAGCAAGCTCACCTTATGATTATAGGAATCTGCAACATAAAGGAGATTTCTTTTCTTGTCCCAGGTTACTCCTAAGGGATGCTGTAGCTTTGCATTTATTCCAGCTCCATCAATATCACCAAAGGCAAATAAATTCTTTTTTCAAAAGCATATATATATAAATACAGAGAGAGAATTATACAATTATTAAATTGGTTCAATTAGCGCAAATAAACTAAGATTTTTGCTGAACATGATGGATCTTCAAACTATCAATTAAAAGCACAATAAAAGCATTAGCAGTTAAATCAGCTATATGAAGTTAACATTTTGGAATGACAGGGAAGGAGCACTATCACAGTGATCAAGTCTATATTAACAATTGCTATAATAACTTTTATAAGACATGAAGAGTCATACAAAATAAGCTAACACACCACATCCCTGCTGGGCATCCTGTTAAATCAAACCTGAGTAGGAACAGGAACAAACAGCAAGAACTTACCATTGGGTCTCTTTCTCCTCCTACAAGGTGTTTCACAGCTCCATCTTTCAGAGAAATGGTGCGCAGAGTGCTGCTTTCACTGTCTGCTACAAAAAGGTAGTTCCAAGGCTCTTCAGCAGCAACAGTCAGACCAGAAGGCTGGGCAAAGCCTGCTTTATGGGGATATGCATTATTTCGGTTCTCTTCATTTCCACTCCCAGCAAACCGAAGGCAGGTTCCTTTCTTCAAGTCACTAAAGGGGAGAAATAGGCATTTCCATGGGTCTTACCTTGTTAATTGAACAAGCAGCCTGTTTCCCCCCTATACTATCACTTACTGTAAATAACTTGGATACTTAAAGGGGAAAATCTTCATTTTTTGCTTTTTACTCATTTTGAGGTAATCCGTTTTCTTTCTTGCCTCAAATGTTTCATTGGGAAAACAAGCAGGCCCTGTCCCCTTTTACCTCTGGCTATGCTTTTCTAAGTATACTAAGCAAAAAATACTGACCAACAAATACACTTGCTTCGGTGGAAGCAAGAGCGTTTATGAACCAAGTGCTGATTGATCAGAACTGTTTGGATAATGAAGTAAAAGATGGAGAAATGTAAATGCAGAAAAGTACAGCAAGATGTGATGCCTAATATTTATCGCATTTATATCTCACCTTCTTCTGTAGGAGCTCACGGTTCTCCTCCTCTTCATTTAATCCCTACAATCCTGTTGTTAGACTGAGATGTAGTGACTGGTTCAAGGTCACCCACTGATCTTCATGGTCAACTGAGGATTTGAACCTTCGTCTCTCAGGTCTTATTCTGACACTCGAACCGCACCTAGTAAGTCTACACATTCCACCCACCAATTATTGGCCTGGTGTTTCTAAACATGTTTAACATTCTAGCTTACCTTCCTTTTGGTAGTTTTCCACATTCTAACATGAGTGCCCAGATTTGATGTGTTCCTGCCATGGCAATCCACAGAACATCATCTTCATGAGTTGATGAAACTATAAAAAAGGATTAACATTGGATGAGCTCTTGTTGGAAGGTCTTCTCACATTTTTCATTAAAAAACAACAACCACCCAGTCCAATACTTTTCGAATATTCAGCCATTCAGTAAGATAACATAATCATATGTTGGTATTATTGAATGTACAGGGGGAAATGGAATAAATATAAGAATTGAAGGGGAAATGGTAAAAAAAAAGGTATAAGTTTTGTTCATAAGAGGCTCGTGCTTTTCAGAGGCAAGCCGATAAAAAGAAAACTGCCAAAACAAAAACGAGTACACAATGGTATTTAACATTGTGGAAGATGTGGAAAATATATAATGAAAATTAATTTGTAAATCTGTGTGGCATATGGTAAACACTCAGAATTCAGAAATCTTTGCAAACTCTTTGCCACACAATTATTATTTATTAAATTTATACCTCAACCTTCCTCCCAAAGGAGCCCAGGGCTGCAAACACACAAGCAACAAAACAATTCCAATATATAAAAACAATTCCAATACAGAAACCATCTGGAAATGAGCTCTCCTTAAACTCTTGTTGAAGGAGGAAGGTCTTCAGCAGGCACTGAAAAGACAACTGGGATGGTGCCTAATATTCAATGGGAAGGAATTTCAAAATAGGTGTCATGACACTGTATTGGGCAGAATGGGCCTCCTGATAAGATGATATCTGCAGTGACTGATTGGGCATCTAAGATATGAGACAATATTTCACTACAGAAACCTAAATGTTTATGTCACACAGGTTCAAAAGCACAAATATAGAAAGTTCTAGTCAGAAATTGCATCATCTGTCAAAGCTTGGTAAAATGTGTCATTCAATAGCAGAACTAAGAAGAAAACCACTCTTCTTAGAAGCACAATTTCCTTTTCCCCTGTGGGGCGAGTACAGGAAAAGGAAGGGAGAGAAAGTCATTATAATTTCCTCTGGAAACCTAGGTCAAAACCTCCACAGTCTTTCTTGGCCAGTAAAAGCAATGACATGAGCCAATAGGACGAGATACGGAAAGAGAAAGGTACTTTGTACTAACTTAATTCTGTTATGCATAACTTCAAATACAAATAAATACAAAAAAATACAAAAAGTTCTTCTTTGAGTATTACACCTCCAGCACCTATCTGCATTGGACAATGAAGTTCAATATACCAAAAATATTAATCTTTGCTGGATCAATCTCAACTAAAAAAAATCCAATAGATTCTAAAGCCATTTCCTATTGTTTAGGCTATATGATACATTCTAATCTTCTATTGCACACCTCTATTAAGATCCTGAACTTCTATCTTACAAAGATCCAATAAGCATTTATAAAGAGCAGTTATGGGTTCAGGATCCTTCCTTTCCTGAACAACACAGGATTTCCCCCTGAAAGGTGATGAACACATTTATTTATAATAATGCTTCATTTGAAAGCAGAGTGCATTCTGGTGGACACTTTTAGGAACTAACATTTGGGCTTGATAACTGAAATACTGCTGCATAGTGCTGCAATCCTATGCACCCTGGCTTGAAAATACAGTCCACTAAAAATCAGCAAAACTTTTTTTTTTTCAAATAACCATGCATAAAGATTGAGATGTCAGTGTATTTTATTTCCCCCCCAAATTTTATTGATGTAAACTTTCTCTTCAAAAGGTCAGTTAGTGCTGTGGTGTCACATGCAAAAGTACAGTAGACACATTTTATGTAAATTAAGCATGCTTAAAATTCAATGAACATAAAAGAAAACAATTCAGTGGTTTTACTCTTTGATCACATATGGAATGCTAACTAAGATACGCTTTCCGCTTCTTCAACTCTCAGTTAATCAGGCAAAACCAGGGGTGATCCATAGCATTGCCGGTTTCGATTCAAACTGGCAATGCAAAGGAACGTATTTCCTTTGTGGGCACAGCGCAAGCTGTGCTTGCAGACGAACAACCTTTGTATTGCCAGCTAGAATTCAAGCTGGAGATGCAAAAGAATATTTTTGCTTAAAGCAAGCCCTGCTTTGTCGGGTAGGTAAGAGACATGGTTGCTAAGGAAAAACTGGGAGCCTTAAAAGTGCACTCCCAGCTGTTCCTTGGCAAGCAAGGCTTGCTGTAACTGCCTATCAGCAAGTCTGCTTGGGCAGAGAATGATTGTGCTTTGGAGTTTCCGATCAGGAACTTCGTAGCACAGCCAAACCTCACCCCAAGTGGAGTTCCCTCTAAGCACTGATCAACTAACTGGTCCTGACAGCAAGTCTCACTTGCTCCCAACCGATTCTTTCCAGCCACGCCACTTCCTGTACAACACCTGGCATCACAGGTGATGTCAGGAATGGGGCAGGTAGGCATCGTTTGGGGAAAGCGGTCTTACAGACCAAACTGGAATCTGCGCTGGGCCTAATCTGATCTATGGGCCAGAGGTTTTCTATCCTTGGGCTAAACTGAATGCTCTAAATTTTTAATACAACTAAGGCTACCTCAAATTATATTTTATCTTGAATGAGATTTATGGTAACGATATTATTTGCAGACGATATTTACCTACTTGATTTCCCTGTACAGCAGGGATGGTCAATTTTCTATGAAAACGGATGCCACATTATTCCAAACAGCTGTCAGGTCTATAAAAAAGTTGGCAGTTGGAATCTGATAGGTATGCAGCACGTGCACTCAGTCATAACACTGTACTGGACACAAATATGTCATTAAAAACTGCTTGAGGGGCTGTATCTAAGCCACAGACTGCCAGCTGACAATCCCTGCTCTAGAGGAAAAACAAACAAAAGAGAGGAAGACAAACTTTCCAGTTTGCCAGTTTATAGGCATGATCTAACATCTGTTCCAATTACCAATCAAAATGTCACAGGATCTTGATAAATACAATTATGAGGCTCTATAAACTATATTTGTAAAATAAAGGTGCCTATTTTGCACAATGGAAGATATTTGCGATCTTTACAGAGATTAAAAAAACAAAGTTGCCCCCTTTTTTTGTAAGCACTACACTCAATACAGCACAAAGGTGCCCAGTATTTCATTATTTTATAGCACAACGTAGGATTGCAGCACGTGCTATTCTTCTACCGGTTGCTTTAAAATAAAATAAAAATACTGTCACACAGTCATTATGGGCTGTCCTTGCAACTCCTGTAGGTTGTTATTGGTGAACAATGTATTACCACACACGCAGGTCCCACTTTCTGAACACTTGCTATGTGAAAGTTCACTAATCCAAGCCTCATTATATGCATGGCTGATTCAGATATCTGAACAGCCAGAGTCTGCACACATTTTGTGATTATTTTGTGCTTTGCTCATTGGTGGTAGCCATTTTTGGCCAGAAACCATGCAGGGAGGGAGCGGGGAGATTGGACAAATCAGGGAACAGAAGAGCTGGAGAAATCAGTTATTCTTTTGTCTCTACAGTGGACCCTCTAGATATGAATTTAATTTGTTCTGGGGGTCCAAGCGCATACCAAAAGATCTGTATCCAGAGGCACCGCTTCTGCGCACACACACGGTGTGATAGAGCGCTTCTGCGCATGCGAAGTACTTCCGGGTTTGCCACTTTTGCAACCTGAAGTTTATGTTACTCGAGAGTAACGTTACCCGAGGGTCTACTGTATTTTGCTTGTTGGCAGCAGTCATTTAAGGAAGAAACCATGGAGGGACAGGGGAGAGAGATTGGACAAATCAGAGTTTAGAAATGTTTCCATTGTTTACACCTTCCTACAGCTCTCCAAATACAAATCATGGGTATTTCTTTTCACTTATAAAAATTCTCCCCCCTCCCTGTAATTCTGGGATTTTTTGCTGTATAGAAATTTATATCTATTGCAATATAGCACTGAGGTACAGAAAATTGTAACATACACCTGGCCTAGGAAGCGTTAAGATAATTAAAATCATTGTTCAGATTTCTAGGCAGATTGTTAAATATGCATATCAAGATAAAAAATCATTGTATTTTAGATTTTATGGAAGCATTTTAAATACAAAGTAGTGTCTTTCCATAAAAAAATGGCTATGTAGTAATAAAAAATTAGTCAGATCTTCCTCTAAGAAAATTACTTCTGCAAGAGATCCTAGAAAGAGTACATTTCCTACTATATTTCCTGAGAGATTTTGGAACAAAAAGGAGTCTTTTGTGACTCAAAACATGCATTCCATCACAAGAAGTGACGCAAACAACATTTTAAAAAATCAAACAGAAAACGGAAACTTGTATGGCTTTTGTCACTGAGCAAAGAAAGAAAAAGAAACTGTATTTAATATGTGCTATATTAAAGGAAGGAAGGAAGGAAAAACAATTACCATATATAGCTGTACCTCCTCAAATATTTTATAAAACACTCATTGTATTCCACAGTTCTGAACAGAGTTATATTGAGATTCTCACTGCTTTTATAATCACATGCAGGATATGGCAAAGACTAAGGCCTTACTATATCACAACAGCCATTAATAGTCCAAAAATCCGGGAAATAATTGGCTTTGCTCAATGTCTACAAAACAAGAGCTAAAATACAGAAGTATTTTATATAGTCTCCCTTAGTTTAAACAATAAGCTTATTACAAAATAGTTTCATCTGGCCCATGAGCAAGGAATGTTATTTTTTAATCTAAAGTGGACATACTGCAGATTTTTTTTTAATACAACAGATGAGCCTTATTGAAAAATCCCAGAGGAAACCAAAATATTATACTTAAACATGTCTCTCACTATGCTAGTAGAATCCCCAGTTACACTTTACAATCCTTCTATGGATTTACCTAAAGCACTTTTACTATGAAACAGCTACCCTAATAAAAATAATAAAGTAATTCCTTCACTTTTATGCAGCTAAACTCCACATTCCAGCTAAGGAGTAGTTTCAAAGCAACAGCTTATCCTTATTAGGGAATATACATTCTCATTGCCAGTGCTGTTTGCAGTATCAAAGCATTTTATTTTTGCTTTGCGATTACAGCTCCACTGTAAAGATGAATCAACAATAAAATGCAGATAGTGATGGATTAATAGTCCTCTTAACTGCATTCCTTTTACCTTTCCTGTAAAAAGAGTCATTTTCATTCTATCTAAGAATTCCAAGATAACAATTTCTCTATAAATGGATTGACTCAGGTAGGCAATATATATGCCAGCTTTCTCCACTATCAATAGTGTGCAGCAGCCCATCCTATTTACCATCCTAGTTACTTGGGGGGCGATCTCCCTAGTAGTCCCAACACAACAGGCCAGGGAAACAAAGGACTGACCTACCTAGTAAACCTATGCCTAGGGATGTATCACTTTAAACATGATGGAACACTGCACCATACAAAACATCCCTTGACACAAAAACTAAATTTGGGGAAAGGGTTATGGCTTGCAGTATATCTGGCACATTTCAGCTGTGTGGAAATCTTTATTTTTTGAACACATATAGATAACATTCCATTAAGTGAGCCCTAACGATAATCTGAAGTTGTAAATCTGACACAGGTTGCCACCTCAAAGAGAATCGGGCTTGTTTCTCATTCTCCCATCTCTCTTGGGCAACAGATATGGATCACAAACAAGGGAAACTGCAAACTGATAGTGTCTAAATAATAATAATAGCTGTCACTAACACCTCACTTTTCCTCTAGGGAACTCAAGATGCCATGTGAGGTTGTATTAGCCTCACAACACAGAGGTAGGTAGTTTAGACTGAGAGACGGTAACTTTCCCAAGGCCGCTCCCTCACTTCATAGTTGAGCAGAGATTTGAAGTTGGATTTTTAAAATCCAAAGTTAGTAACAGTGACACCACACATTGACTTTCACACAGGGCTATTGAAAGAGCCAGGTATGTTTCTCTATATTCATTCTTTCCCAGAGAAAGGAACTGCCCTATA
This sequence comes from Podarcis vaucheri, assembly GCF_965113315.1. Lineage (NCBI taxonomy): Eukaryota > Metazoa > Chordata > Lepidosauria > Squamata > Lacertidae > Podarcis > Podarcis vaucheri. The sequence goes on along the minus strand of NC_138763.1, from coordinate 51,966,686 downwards.
AGAGATTTCATTAAAATCTTTCAAGCGTTCAGTTTGCATCCCAAGCTATTCCTCTGTACACAGTGGGTAAACATACTTTCAACAAGTAAAAACATGACCAGAAACAGCAGCTATTTCTACTTATTTGTTTTAAGACTCCAGATTGAATAGCTCTAATGTTAACAAAGTTTATCAACATCCTTCCACTGTTCTCTTTCCACCACATTACAGCCTAAAATTAGGGCCTGGTTACAGTGTGCCAAAGAGCCTTTGCTTCCCTGCATGAAATAAAATCTAGTGTATTCAACACTGCTGGGGGGTTGGTTGCTTATTTTTATCAATACTGTTGCTTGATTGCTCGAATTGTTCAGTTTTATTTGGTTATAAAGTGCTTTGGTTGAGTTTATGTTAACAAAATGGTGATTAATATATTTGCATTACCTGATTTCTCATTTTGGAAACAAATTCTTTATCAATACAGTGGCACTAATTCAATGAATAAGATCAGCATACATATTAAAGCAAGTTGGATTTAAATTCACCTCCAGGGAAAGTCTTGAAGGATTCTACTCAACTCGGTTTTACAGAAATTTCACAGAAGTGTAATCAACCTGTTTTTACAGAAATGAGGCAGTAATGCTCATTTACATACCGATATGGCACACAATTGCACCATAGCACAATACAGTAACGCTGCAATAAATTACTCTCCTTAAACCTGAAGTATGATGATGCATGGCACTGTCAAGTGATTTACTCATTGTTGACCTTGGCAATGTAGAAACAATTAAAGTCTGCTGAACTTTGCATAGATTTGTTGTACAGTTAATTGTAGTGGCACACAGAAAAGTTTTATAACTATTGCAGGCATGGGTTCAATTACCCTTTTACAAGTGAAATGAACCTGAAGTATCACCATTAAAATGCTGTCTGGTTCAAAGGATCAGCCTCAATTTTCTCCCACATCCCTGAAGTACTACTTAATCATGAGACAGGTAGGGAACTGAAACCAGGTTTGGCTATGTAGCAACTGTATGTTTCTAAATAAATTTTTTTTTTAAATAATTGTCTTTTAAAATATTCACATTTCTGTCTGCAGGATACAAGTGCAGGGTGAAAATTATCTTACAGCAAAGTTCAGTTATTTACTTGCAAGCAGAGTGCATACAAATTATGATATTGCAATGAACCAGCCCTTTCTTAACTTTTCTGACAATATGAAGACAAACAAAACCAACACAAATATCTGTGATGAATTTAAGTCATACTTCTACCTATGACAGGGATGGGGAGCCTTTTCGCACCTGAGGCTCACATTCTCTTGTGGGCAACCTTCTGCATAACAGTGGTAGGAGGTGCAAGACACAAAAATTGGTTTATGTGACTCTTAAGCTTGTACACTAGGTTACAGTCCAGCTACACAAAAGATCAGTGTTCCCCCTACCACCACCACACATCTCCATTGAAGCAAGCAAGAGACCCTATCACAGTTCAAGGACATCACAGTTCAATATTACAGCTGAGCAAAAGAACTCAAGGAGGCAAAATGCAACTCTTAGATATGCAACTCTTAGATGTGAGATGGGCGCACAAACCCCAGAGTCTGTCAAGACTGGCCCGTTCGGGCAGGGGTACCTTTACCTTTACCTTTTAGATATGCACAACAGGAAGAAAAATCATAATGATAAAAAGTCTTTCCAAAATAGCAAACTGTATACAGTGTAGGGAAAAGAGATCAAATGGAGTACAGGTTATCACCACCACCATTTAAGCAGAACTCTTTCGTGCAGTTAAAGAGAGGTCTAATACAGCTCTTTGCATAGAGTGTGCAACAGGCTCTCTATCTCTCCATTTCAGCTCAATCTGATACCTGTCTCCTGCCACATACACTTCTAATACATAAATTATCAATGCCACTTAACAAAGCCATTAACAACTTGGAACCAATTTGCCTATGAGATCACCTTACCCCACATGAGCAAATTCTACCATTTCAATCAGCATAATTTGTTCTACTACAAGTGCCACACCATACCTATTCCACATCTGCAAGAACTTGGTCATTTACTATGACAGCACCTACATTTCTGAACTCCCTACCTATTGATATTATTCAGGAGCTTTCACCGAACACTTTTTGGTGCATGTTAAAAACATGTTTTGTTCAGACAAGCCTTCCCAGATGCTTAGGAAGTTGAGGTAATTTTAACATGTTTTAGTATTTTAACTTTTGTATGTTTTGAAGTACAGTTGTAATTTTATTGTTTTATCTTCTTGTAAAACCACAGAGCCTAGGGCTTGCCGATCAGAAGGTCGGCGGTTCGAATCCCCGTAACGGCATGAGCTCCCGTTGCTTGGTCCCAGCTCCTGCCCACCTAGCAGTTCGAAAGCACATCAAAGTGCAAGTAGATAAATAGGTACCACTCCAACGGGAAGGTAAACGGCGTTTCCGTGTGCTGCTCTGGTTCACCAAAAGCGGCTTCGTCATGCTGGCCACATGACCCGGAAGCTGTACGCCAGCTCCCTCAGCCAATAAAGCAAGATGAGCGCAGCAACCCCAGAGTCGGTCACGACTGGACCTAATGGTCAGGGGTCCCTTTCCCCCTTACCTTTAAATCACTTTGAGGTGTGTGTTTTTTACACAATCATGCTGTGCATACATTTTAGAAAATAAATATTCACGCATATAGTTCATTAGGACTATATTCCTTGTTCCCTGCTAGTTTCAATATAGTTTACTTAAGACTATGTGTGCTGGCTGATGCTTTTATAAATAGATGTAACTGTGTACCAAAATGCATATATTTTGGAATCTATGTTATACATGCAGATCACAATGCCTGGGTCATAGCTGCCTTCTTTCTGAAAGGCACAGAGCTATCAAGAACATTTCACACTTCAGTCAAAAGTGCATTTAGCACTGCTTGCTTTCAGTGGCACTGAATAAAAATAGAAAAGAATGGTGCAGAAAGCTGAAATGTACATGACCATTAATAAAGTGCTAAGACTCCAAAACTATGTATATAAAATTCTGTTCAAGAACTCTAAAGCAGTAAAATATGCTACTTTAACAAAGCATGATAAAAAGGGGAAATAATTGAAAGTTTGAACAAAATGTTCAATGTTCAAACATCACACTAAACTTAATTTAACATGATGTGAACAAGCCACAGCAAACCTCAAGCTCATGCACACACAACTTGCTTTGTTCCTCCTGTGCACCTGGGAGGAATTTGGACCTCTCTTTCCTCCTTGCTTGCTTTTATGATTGACTATCTGGGCTTTTGGCATTAGTGTAAAAAAGAAAAGAAAAGAAAAATCCCTTACAAAATAGACAGCTGGCATAGTTAACTGAATTTCACTTGTTATCTCCTTGGGTTAGTAGTCTCAAACAGATGGGGCAAAAGAGCAAATGTTGGGCATAGCCACTGTTATAAAGTAAAAACTCTTTATCTTTAGAAGTATTTCTTTTCTCACAAAATAGACTGCATGAATTCACTACATATGCAAGAGAGTGAGCATGGCCCAGTACAGGGGAATACTTCCTGTTGTTATTAGACAGCAACAGCAGCTTTGCGAGAAATCAATATTGTGTGATTTCCACAATCAGGATCAGCAAGCCCTCCCATTGTGTGTCTGAGGTATAGACAAAAGACTATGGTACTTGATCAAATGCTTCTATAAAGATACTGTGTTGAAAGTGCACTGTTCCACAAATGGACAACTTACAGGATCTGTACCAGCCACAAAGGGAGTCAAGCAAGGGTGTATTCTAGCCCCGGCACTGTTCAACCTATATATAAATTATATTACAGATAGGTAGCCGTGTTGGTTTGCCATAGTCAAAATAAAAAAATTCCTTCCAGTAGCACCTTAAAGACCAACTAAGTTAGTTCTTGGTATGAGCTTTCGTGTGCATGCACACTTCTTCAGATACACAGAAGCGAGTATCTGAAGAAGTGTGCATGCACACGAAAGCTCATACCAAGAACTAACTTAGTTGGTCTTTAAGGTGCTACTGGAAGGAATTTTTTTATAAATTATATTGCCCAGTGTCTAACATCTCCAGTGTATCATGCCCCTAAATTGGCTACAAAACCCATCTCAATTCTATTATATGCAGCTGATGCCATTTTTCTATCCCATACAAAAGTAGGCCTAAAAAGACTGATGATGGCATTGTCAGGATTTTGCCTGAGAGTACAGCTGGTTGTGAATTACTAGAAAGCCAAAGTCATCATTTTCTCAAGAAACTACAGAGCCCATAGATGGTGCATGGGTAACCAGCTAATTGAACAGGTCAAAGTTTTCAAATATCTTGGCCTCGTTTTCCAGTCTATGGGGTCATGGGGAGCAAACCAGAATGTGCAAAAGAAAAAGCGCCCCAAAGCATCCCAAAATTCTGACATGCTTTTTCTACACAAAAGGTGGTAAACATATACCATCAGTCCTGGAATTTTATATAACTGACTTTTTATTTCTATTCTTTGTATATTGTATTTTCTTTTATTGCTATAGCCAATGGCTGACGCAAATAAAGATTCATTCATTCTTTCTGAGCTTGCCTGGAGTCAAGTGTGTCTCTGTACTCTCTTTAAATGACAGTACTCTCTTTAAATTAGTATTATGCCACATAACCACAGCAGCCACGCTGTGTTACAACATCACATGACAGACATTCATTAAAATACCTGATGTTCCAAAGACTACATCCCATGGCGAACTAATAGGCTGTTCCTCCCCTCTGGCTCCTCCTTCCTTATCTGTGCCTTGTAATCCAACTCCTGCAACAGTGCTCACCATCTCTAACTGGAGGTCAATCTAGAATGAAATCAGAATAATTTTATTTGCTTTTTATGTTACAGTGGTGCCTCGCAAGACGAAATTAATTCGTTCCGCGAGTTTTGTCGTCTTGCGATTTTTTCCGTCTTGCAAAGCACGGTGTCGGGAAAGTTTTGGAAAAGCTTCAAAAATCACCAAAGTCTTTAAAAACCTCAAAAAAGGCTACCACACCGCGTTCTATGAGTTGCTCCTCGAAGTCAAGTCGCAACTGTATTAACGGTGTTAAGAAAAAGGAAACAAACTTGCAAGACGTTTCCGTCTTGCGAAGCAAGCCCATAGGGAAATTCGTCTTGCGAAGCACCTCAAAAAACCCATTTGTCTAGCGAGTTTTTCGTCTTGCAAGGCATTCGTCTTGCAAGGTACCACTGTATTTACCAAGTGTGGAAAAAATATGCTACTCTCTATTGTCTTAATGTGTCTTTATCATATTTTATTGCTTTATAAATATTATAAAAAACCTGGAGACTTTCTAAAATAAAAAGTCTAGTAAATCAAATCAATTGCCTTCCATGTTCTTCAGATTTGAAATACAGTATGATGGGTAGGTAGGGGAAGCTGATTAACTGAATTTGTCTTTTATAGTTCTTCACATGGATCTATCTTTAATTCTTAAAAATATTCTTGAAATATTACTGAAATGTTACTGGTCTTAAGAAAAAGGTAACGGATAAAGTAATGTATTCCCATAAAAATAATAATGGTGTTTATTAGTAAGAGAAATATTACGATGTCACTGAAAAGAACTTCTACAGGTTATTCAACATTCATAGGCCTAATCCACGCTGTAAAATTATAATTGATTGAAACATGTACAAACAGTACATGATAACCCGGACAGAAATCAAAAGGAAAATACTAAAATCCTAATTTTACATAATTTAAGTTGTAAGCGGCCTGAATAGCAAGGAGGCATGGTAACAGTTTATATTATTATTATTATTATTACTATTACTATTATTATTATTATTATTGGAGATTTAGGCCACAAACTTTGACTTGGACATCTTATGTGCTCTTGCTCATAGCACACTCCAATTCAAAATGATGTGGGCCAAACTATAATGTGCATATTCATTTGTGAGGTGTATATATGGTCTCATGTGAGGAGTCTGGCATTCAAGTGAGCTGAATGAGATAACCAGTTTCATCCCAGCCCTATAATTCCATTGCTCTGCTGAGTAATGATAGTCTCTTGATTATATTCCTAGATATTTCCTAGAGGGAAGGGAGACAAAACACATGGTTTTGTAGAGTCAAAATGCAATTATTTAAAAATGGAACTGAGAAATCATGGCACACAGCATTATTGCATTCCATTCTCTTTAGGAAAGCATTAAACTGTTGTACCTAATAACTTTCCTTAAAAGCATATGTGAAAAGGAAAAGAAGTCTGTTCCAAATACTTTGGAAACATGTTTATAAATATTAGACAAGATTCTACTTTCAGATACATTGCATAGTTACTTTCACATCCATTTTACCAATGTAACTCATAAGAGAATTTGGCCATTCTCCTATAATTTTTTTCTAGCTAGGAAAGTTTACCTTCCTAATCAGATGGTTTTCTGTATCTGCTACATAAATAATATTGTTCTTTATAGCCACTCCCTGCGGAGAACTGAATAATGCTTCTGAAAATGTCCCATCTTTTCTTCCACTGTTTGGTCCTGAAAAGAAAACAAAACAAAAAAGAATTAGAATTTGCATCAAAAGATTAACCGTACGTAAGCGTAAAAGCTGATAGAGTTCAGGAGCAAACCTTTACCCAATTTTAGAAGTCAACCTAAAATTAGAGAGCCCTGCATTGTTTAATTATTTAAGAGTTTGTCATTTATCTTCTTCAAGGAAAATGTATATTATTGTAAAAGAATATTCATATTTAAAATGTACTTGTGCAAATGGTCTTGAAATTTGATTTGTACACTTTCCAAATAATATTTTGTAGGCAATACAATAAAAACAAACCAGCTGCAATTACAAGGATTTTCTTTACAGCAAAACCTCAAGTTTCAACTTTTGCAAGGCATTACACAGCTGTAAAAACAGAATTAAAAGCATTTACCGTACCTAGTCGGAAGCTCAGAGCAAGTAACAATTCACTTGTGGCAGACAACATGCTACACTCTGCACAGAAAACAGTTTTTAAGAACACTTTTACTAGTACAGTACTAGAAAGGGTACCAGCGGCACAGAATTCAAGATCTGCCATGACAGCATAAAAGCTAATATGAAAGGCTTTCCTACATTTAAGTTCTCCTCACCTCCAACAGTGTACAGAATTTGACCGTTTTTCCTGACAACCACAATCCTGTGATGTCCAGTATCTGCTATTACCAATCTGTCCCCAGAGTTGTCCACTGTAATTTTGCCGGGAAAGAGCAAAGGCGAAGGTGGCAAATAGTCTCTATAGAGCTGTGCTCTAATTTTATTAGCATTGATTTGTCCTTGTTCTCTATAATACTTTAGGGCTATGGATGTAAATAGAAATAATTTGTCCTTGTGTCCTTCACCAACCAGAGTGAACAGCATATTCCCACGAGGTCCAACAATGATCAAGGTTGGCCAGCAGGATACTTCTAGCTCATGCCAAAGAGTTGCATCAGCATCATTTACCACGGGATGAGTGATGTTGTATCTAAGGACAGCACTTTTGATGTTATCCAGAACCTTTTCATTTGGAAATTTCGCCGAATGGACACCAACCACAAGGAGACCATCTGAAAGCACAGATAAAACACACACACATATTAAATGCTACTTAAAGGCAATAAAAAAAGATTTAAATAAAGTGCAGATAAGGCTGGATCAAAGGCAAGTTCCCTAAATGGTTATATGGAACTCTAGACTAGATCATTTTGTAGTTATTCGGCATATGGGGGAGGGGGGACAGTTCAGAAGCTCAGGTTTTAATCCTCACAGTAGGACTGAGTTCCACTGAACATTATGGAATTTAGTTTAGAGCAGATATGCACAACATTTCACTGTTAGTATTAGGAGAAAGAATTTGCTTTGTACATCTATGACCACAAGGAAGAACATATCAAAGATCCCAACTGAATGAGAAAAAGGGCCATTAATTAAATGAAACCATCAGCTATGGGAGAAGGGGTAAAGAAGGGAATCAAGAATAGGTTTGCAGGAATTGAGGAATCAAAAAAGCATTTGTAACACAATAGTTGAAACTTCCACACAGAAATGGGCACAACCACAATGTATGCGGGCCTTGAAACCCAGAACTGGCTTAGTAAGGGATTTAAAATTAGGAACAAAAATTAAGTGAGCTATATTTGCATCCTTCTCCTTATAAAAAAAAAATACTGGCTACATTCTCATCCCAAACTGCAATCACAAAAGAGCAGCCTCCCTTTCTCTGATTTTTTTAACTCCATTGGCTACAGCTCCTGGTTCGCTGGTTCACACAATATGCTAAGACAAACCTTTGCTCAGCACATGGAGCAAAAGAGACAGAAAAAGGGCTTTGTGTCATACTTGCATAAAGATGAAAGCCCATAGGCTTGGATGTGGAGGATGTTTATCTGCAATCATAGAGGGCCTATTATAATGTTTAGTGCTACTGCAATCCAGGCCTGATGGTCAGTCATTTGTCAACAGTTCACATCAATCTTAGAGAACATTCAGCCTTCAATGACCAGAGCAAGCATCAAAACAACATTGTAAAGTTTTTCCTAGTTCGATTGCAGGTATGTTACTACCTCCTCACAATGCCAACATTCCTGGAATTGAGTTTTCCAGAGAGTCAAGCTTGTAGTTCTAAAATTCAGTTATCATTATCTGGTTTCATTACTTTTTAAATATATTTATAAATGTAAATATATCACTGAAACCTTGCCAAGCAAACCTAGCATAGAAACAAGCTCAAATTAACATTCTGCATTAAATGTTTCACATATGAATAAATGTTGCATATAATTAACCAGTAATCCATGAAGCTACTCATCTCTCTAGGAACAGGAACTAATGTGCTACTCCACACCAACCTCAATCTACATTTCACCGAAGTGGGGTTTTTTAGCTATGGTTTTATGCTTTGCTAAAATATAGATGCTGATTTCAAAAACAAAAGCTGTTAGCTGCTTTGGAGACCGTACAAGGAAAGGCAGGGTATAAATATTTTAAATAAATAATGTTGATAAAAACTTATGTTCTCAAGCATTTAAGATAAAATATGAAAAAAACAATAAATTACACCAGAAAAGTTTCATGTAACCAAACTACTCTTTCTACTTTTATAATGTTTTTATGTCTATTGACACTTATCAAAAGATATACAAAAGTTCATACCCAATCCAAAGTATATTTTAATTACCAAAGAAAAAAAGAAAAAATAGAAACAAAAAGAAAAAAGATGAAAAAAGATGAAAAAAACTTCTGATTCTGTCAGTCAGCTAAGTATAGTAACTTGTTCAAAGTGCAGTGGTACCTCGGGTTACATACGCTTCAGATTACATACGCTTCAGGTTACATACGCTTCAGGTTACAGACTCTGCTAACCCAGAAAAATTACCTTGGGTTAAGAACTTTGCTTCAGGATGAGAACAAAAATCGTGCTCCGGTGGCACAGCGGTAGCAGGAGGCCCCATTAACTAAAGTGGTGCTTAGGTTAAGAACAGTTTCAGGTTAAGAAGAGACCTCTGGAACGAATTAAGTACTTAACCCAAGGTACCGCTGTATTCACTCACTAAAATCTAACTATTCTATTTTCTATAAGCCAATAGACATCTTCCAAGGACCATTTGTGTGTCAGCTGTACACCAGTATCTAACGCTCGTTATTTTATCATGTCTCAATGCCCCATGAACTGCTTTCCTAAGGAACTAAACTGACAGTGTGGAATTATGATACGCTGATACTTTTGTGAAATTTCCCATTCTTAAAATACATGCCAATATAAACTCATTACAGGGTGAATAAAAACCAGTAACAAAATATTCCATCTGTCTCCTGCAGAACAAAGCAGACTGCAAGAGTAGGGAAGCCTCCTAATCATTAGGCTGCTGGAGAAGGAATGAAGCTCTTAATACCTCCTCTGGTAAACTAGTAACTTTTGTGGGTTTATTTGTAAGGCTGTGCTTGGCACAATAATTAATTTCAGAATGCTAGGACTCAAAGTGTAAGGGAATGCCTAATCCCAGGAATGGGATTTGGTTCCTGTTAATCAGTGTTGAGGGAAAGGCTTTTAGCACATTTTTATAGAAATCACATGTCTACTGGGCTGAGCCCTGACATTAAACACAGGTTCTAATTCATTACATGTAGAAATTTGGGCTGCAATACTAATCCCACTTATCTGGGAGTATGCCCCAATGAATGTAGTAGGACTTATATGTGAATAGACATGGTTAGGATTGAATTGTTATTAAAAATGAATACTGTCCAATCAACTGTGGCATCATCAATCTTAAATTACTCTAAGAGCTTAAACACAATAGTAACCTTGAACTCATTTCATAAGTATTGAAAAATGGTATGAAAAAACTGGCACTATTAATCGTTAATGAGCAAAATGTACCACTAGGTAAAGAGACCCCTACCATTAGGTCCAGTCGCGGATGACTCTGGGGTTGCGGCGCTCATCTCTCTTTACTGGCCGAGGGAGCCGGCGTATAGCTCAGATCCGAGTCATGTGGCCAGCATGACTAAGCTGCTTCTGGCAAAACCAGAGCAGCGCACGGAAATGCCGTTTATCTTCCCGCCGGAGCAGTACCTATTTATCTACTTGCACTTTGTGCTTTTGAACTGCTATGTTGGCAGGAGCAGGGACTGAGCAACGGGAGCCCACGCCGCCGCAGGGATTTGAACCGCCAACCTTCTGATCGGCAAGCCCTAGGCTCTGTGGTTTAGACCACAGTGCCACCTGCATCCCTAATATACCACTAGTAATGTCTTATCAGTGAATAGTGGTGCAAATTTAAGGAGAAAAAAAACACTTCCACCCAGCCCTCCATCTGCAAGCAAATGATATCAATGTTTCAAAGATTTAACCAATCTGCCCTTCCCTTCCCAAAAGAAAAATAATTATTTCAACATTCTAATGACAGCTAATTTATAAAAAAATAGTTATATCACCCTTCCAGCTCCTTAAAACAGAAAATCTCACAAGAATTTCCCCTACCCTTCTGTTATGTAGTGTTGACAGAACATTACCATAAATAAGATTCTAGCAGTCTGCTCTGTTAACAGACAGAACCCTGTGGAAGGTGATAGCTATCTAATTTCAAGGCCTCTTCCCACACATAAGATAAACAATTCCAACTCTTCAAACTGCACTGCATTTAATTACATACCAAGTGGAACAGAGAACTTTAATTTCTTATTGATATTGAATTCAACTGCACCCCTTTTGCTTTCAATAGGGTCTGAAATAGGATAGCAAAACATTTCCATCTTGGATGTAGTCCAGTACTCTTTCATCCAAGCTTGGAATCAATTTTTAAATTCTGAGCTAGGGATTTTGTAAGAATAAGTGCACGATATAATCCTTACAAAACCTGGCAGCTTGTTGTCAGGCTCTGAAGACATGCTCATGACTTCAGGACAAGTTCTGCAATGGAGATTCTAAATACCATTGCTCTGCCTCTGGAATAAAAAATGGAACCGAAAATGAGGTACAGATTTAGTGCGCAGACTAGAGTTCCCAGATCTCTACTATTCCTTCCTGTTCCACTACCTAGACCTGGTGATATGGCAGATGAATACAACTTGGCCTGCACTCACAAGCAAGATGTATCTTAATAATTGTTTTGTCTCCTGCTTATAAAGTATACAAAAGCTATAGTCCTATGCGCACCGAAGTCCTTAGTGCTGAGTATGCATACATAGGATCAGTTTTTTAAATAAGGAATAGACAACATGTCCACGAAGGCTTTAACAGAAAAAGAAAAGATACCAAACCTACAAAATCTCTACAGATCAGATATATAACTGTAGCAGTATGTAGTGCCACTTCAAACATGAACAGAAAGGCTGCTGTTTGAGCACAACATTCACTCTGTATCATGGAGAAAATATTCATGCAAGAAGACATGCAGTAAACATTGTGCAAAGAGCTTGTTCAATGGTAGTTTCTGAGTAGTGTGCTTGCCAAATGCTTTCGCAGACCTTCTCTTCACACAATACAGTAGTCAAAGCAGAAATGCACACCAGCACCTTGATCCTAGCACTTCAAACTTGCGTTTCATTTATTTAATTCCAAATCAAACATCAGTCTCAGTAATTTAGGGAAAAAGTAATTCAGATTTGAGAACACTTATATCTAGTTGAGATTCCTGCATTGCGGAGGGTTTGTCTAGATGACTATTGGGGTCCTTTCCAAATATATCAAATGTAAAATTCTACTTTGTGAGGATGCAGTTGGATTCAATCTGCACTGAAAAGATTACACAATAGCAGCAAACTGGCCTTCTACCAAAGTATTTCTGTCAAGAAGCACTTCCTCATACAGTAATCCAACAGGCCATTTCTAAACTGTTGATGTGAAATGAATGTGCATTAGGGCTTAAAATAACCTTGTGAATGCCACACTGGATGCAGAAATAGCACTAGCAATGATAAGAGCAAGAACATATCTGATAAACATGCTAACTGGCAACAATTCATGTTCTAAAATACACCTACAAAATTCCAGATGTACACGTTAATTAAAAAAATGTGATGACCTTGACAATGTCACATAATAACTCATTGGGTTTACGATCTCCTATCACGTAAATATAATAATGGACTTTTGTTCTAAAACAGCTACTTGCAAGAGAATATCTGTAGCACAATAATATAAAATATGCACATCAGAATAGCAAGTTTATGCTAGAATTCTAAAATTAAGATATGTATTCCAGAAAAAAATGATAAATTTTAATTTTGCAAACTAGAAATTTGTACTTATAGTTTGCTTAAGTAAGACACTAAGGTTCATGCAACATGCCAATTATATACTACGCAGTAACAATTTCACACTTAAATATATTGGGTTGTATTTAACATAGCACTGAGGGGATAATTCTGTCAGTGTGAGAATGTTTTCTTCTCCAAATCAACAATAGAATTTGTTGACTAGAAATGTAGCAAGCTACTGGGTCTCCAAAATGGAGAGCTCTGGTTTAACAACTAGGATGAAACCATGAAGGAAGATTCTAGCCCATTTTCCTGGTTTGTTAAGCAATATATATCAAGCTAGCATACCTCAGTTTGCACATAACAGGAAACTTTCACTTAATACAATCCAGGATATTCATGCTGAAGTCAGGACACAATGGGAGGGGGGCAAAGGAGGAGAGCTTGGCCACAACACTTATTCCTGGCTTCACAAACTATGTTTTATGAAGAAACTAGGTCATTCTCAGTAAAGTGCAGTTGGGATTCCAGTAAACTGTACCCAAGAACGTACATTAATGTGTGTACCTAGAATCCTTCCTATGGAACATTGTCTAAGATGCTCTATATGTCAACCATCAGAACCTGAATGCAAAATTGCAAATTGTAGACGGAATCAAGATTTCTAATCTATCAGTCACAATCTCAGCCCGTTGGCTGCAAATCAAGCAGTGCTGTTACAAACCCTTTGACAACCAGATCAGGCTTACAGAACAGGTGGCACCCCAGATGCTGTTAAGATTCCAACACCATCATTCCCAGCCCAGCAGGGCACATCAAGCAAGTTCAAAGGTTCTACTTCCCTGCAGTGGACTATGCTTCCCCACCTATGTGCAGTGCCAGAATATGATTACTTATTGGGGTAAAACCAGTCAAAGCATAGGTTGATGATCACTAAATGGAAGATCATCAAGTAAAAAGGAACAATGTACAGTGGTACTTCGGGATGCGAACAGGTTCCGTTCTGGAGTCCCGTTCGCATCTTGAAGTAAACGTAACACGCAACTGTGTGTCTGCGTGGGTCGTGTTTCGCCGTTTCCGCGCATGCGCGTGTCGTCATTTTGACCGTCTGCGTATGCGTGAGCGGCGAAACCCAGAAGTAACGTGCTCTGTTACTTCTGGGTCATCGTGGAGCACAACCCAAAAATACTTATCCTGAAGCGTATTTATCCCGAGCTATGACTGTAGTCTCTTTAAATTATTTACAGTGCAATCTTATGTATGTGAGTGCCAATGATTTCAGTAGGGTTTAGGTTGCAATCCAACCCCACCATAGCTGTCAACATTTTCCTTTTTTTAAGGGAAATTCCCTTATTCCAAATAGGATTCCTCGCAAGAAAAGGGAAAAGTTGACAGCTATGAACCCCACTCCCCACTCCCTGACAGTGGGGCTTTGCAGAGGAGCAGAGAAACCATGGCATCTGCAGCCTGGTCATTCATAACAGCTACTGCAGAAGGAAGCAAGTATAATTGGGCTTGATTCCTTAGCCAGCTCTGGTTTGGACTCAATGCTGATGCAAGTGAGACTGTTTTGAGATCCAGCGGATCTGAGATTGGCTCACCCTGTCTCTGGAATGCCCCATTTAAATGTTTTATGCTGGTCCTCACCAGCGGGCCAACTGCCTGCCCATTTGGTAGGTGGTAGGAGGAGATTGGCACCAACAGAATGACATAAGTTTGTTTTTAATTGCTCTGCTATTCCCTAATAAGCACACATACGATTGCATCCAAAATTCAAACAGGAAGGAACAGAGCCAAAGGTTCTGGAGACTCCAGGGTATTTGTGATCAGATCAGCTTTTTCATTACAAAATTTTAAAAATGTTTCTTCTATAATGACAAATATACAGCAGGACATTACTTGGAACAGGATAGCAGAATACATGAAAATACATTCATTAAAAGAAAGTGTTTAAATTAATTTTTGACAATGCCTATGAGAGCTACTGAATTTATTCAGATCAAATGCTATAAAAGATTTACAGGGTCATCCAGAAAAAAAATAAGACTTGTTGATACCTTTCACAGAGTACTTCTGCTCTAACTCATGGAGATCAGGCAGTATGTGAATACAATTGATGCAACAGTAAGTGAAGAAATCTAACACCACCACTTTGCCACAAAGGTCTTTGTACAGAGACAGTGATTCTTCTGTATTCAGCCATTGTAAATCTGAAATTAGAGGGCAAATAACTCCATTACTTTCAAGAAGCAAAAGTGCAAGGAACTATGCAAATTCAAAAATAGCAGATGACTACTGCTACATTCAAATTAAAAAGAAAACTTTTCATACATACATCTACTTAATATTTCATAATCTGTATTTTTTCAGGACTCCCAAGATAACCAACCTAACATAAAACTGGAAAACTACCCTATTTCACATTCAGGCATGCTAACTTTCAAAAACAAACAGCCACACATCCAAAAGTATTTTTCATTTTGTTAAAGAATCTTTTTGACAACAAAATAATATTATTCAATTTTGATGTTGACATATATGATATATAACCATACACTAACTTGAAGTGGAGCTAATTCTTAAGCATCCACTTTCATAACTGGCAATTTTAACTCATAAGGAAAAGTAGTTGGCAGTTACTATTCTTTGCAAGGTGAAATAATAGTGGTCGGTTGGATTTTTTTACCCATCTTTCTTGTGGAATACTTCTCTATATATATACAATTAAGCACAGTTAGTTGGCATTATTACTTTGTTGAAATAACAGGTAATCTGAAGTAGTTTGAACCAATAAATTAGTGGGATGTAATACCAGTGTCGAAGTCTGAAACAATGAGAACAACTTGCATCTGCTACCTATCCAGCCACGACATTGTAGTGCCCGCCTTGCCTCACTTCAATGAGTTCCACTGGTGGTAGCTTTCACCTGTCATGTGGGTGGATGCACTGGGGTGATCCTCACTGGTGGTGCTAACCTACCAGCAGAGGCAGGCAGGACTGTGTGCAGGGATACTTCAACCAAACCAGTGACTGAGTTTGGGCTTTCAAATTTCAGTGGTCCTTTGCGACACCAAAATCTCTTCCTCCCCCCCCCCCCCCACATCATCATTGTTGCAGTGTACCCTCTTGGCTCAGTCTCCAGTGTGGATGAATTGGCTTCACTCCGCTAAATCCACCTTTGTCCAAACCCCCTCCAACACAGATGTGAGGGTTGGGATTGCACTGCCTCTTCTGAATAGACACATATTGCATTTCAACTGTGCATGGGGCAGAACTCTGCATGCAGCAAGGTAGTATGTTTCCGAGCACAATTCAAAGTGTTGGTGCTGACCTTTAAAGCCCTAAACGGCCTTGGTCCAGTATATCTGAAGGAGCGTCTCCACCCCCATCGTTCTACCCGGACACTGAGGTCCAGCACTGAGGGCCTTCTGGCTGTTCCCTCGCTGCGAGAAGCCAAGTTACAGGGAACCAGGCAGAGGGCCTTCTCGGTTGTGGCGCCCGCCCTGTGGAATGCCCTCCCATCAGATGTCAAAGAGAACAACAACTACCAGGCTTTTAGAAGACATCTGAAGGCAGCCCTGTTTCGGGAAGCTTTTAATGTTTGATGTATTATAGTATTTTAATATTCTTTTGGAAGCCGCCCAGAGTGGCTGGGGAGGCCCAGCCAGATGGGCGGGGTATAAATAATAAATTATTATTATTGTTGTTGTTGTTGTTGTTGGGCAGGGTATAAATAATAAATTATTATTATTATTATTATTGTTGTTGTAGTCATTGCTTTTTTATAGAATCATAGAATTGGAAGGGACCCTGAGGATCATCTAGTCCAACACCCTACAGTGCAGCTGTCCCATACAGGGATCGAACCTGCAACCATTGTCTTATCAGCACCATGCTCTAACCAACTGAGCTATCTGATCTCAGGCATCGGGCAGCCAAATATCCAATGATTCAGAGTAAGTACAAGTTAAAAAATAACTTTGGAGTAAACATGAATGGAGTTGCAGCTTTGTTTCCCAAGATAGTGAATAAATACAACATAATTACTGCCCCTGGATCTAAGCATCAGCTACTGAGATTACAGTTCCCACTTGTACCTTATGTATTTGCTGAAAGGGTGGAGGAAAAGGGAGTTGTCAACACTGATACTATTATTTTTAATCTGGAATGTGTTGCTTAACATTGCTTGCGACCAAAGAAAGAGTTTAAAGTGAATATGATGGGGGCCAGGACCATCCGTTTAATTCTGGATTATTTTTTAAAGATGTAAGAGAGACCCAGAATAATTTTGCAGGTGCAACTCTTTTCCACTTCTGCATGCAACTCTCTTTTCTATGTAGCTATTACCAATGCAGGTGCCTGTGTCCCCTTTCATTTCTGAAGAGAGGAGAAAAACTGGTGTATATACAGGGGGTTGGCGGCGGGGAGAAGAATGCAAAAGAGTTCTCTTAGGTTTCAAGATTGCAAAAACCCATTGCATTAAAAAAAAAAAATCCATTGCAAGCGTCGTTTGCAACATCTAGTTTCCAGCACCCAGAAAGAAAGAGACGATGAGCGGAAAGGGACGACAGGAGGAACACCAATTCGCGCTGCGAGAGCTTGAGGATGCGCGGAAAGGCTGGGCTTTTGGCGGAGGTCCTTCTCGTCCAATCCTCAAAGCTCACCTGTTCCGAACTCGGGGACTTTCAAATCCTGCTCCCAGGTGTCCACCTTCCGCAGGTGCTGATATACCAGGTTCTCCTTCTCCTGAGCCGTCGTCGCTTCCTCCAGCGCGCAGTCCAGCTGGCTCTGCGCGGGCAGAAGGCCGGCCAAGCCCCCGCCGGCCGCCATCTTGCCCCTCTAACTCCCTCCCGGAGAGAAAGAAGGAGAAAGAGGAGGACGCTGTTTACAGCTCTTCGCTTTCGCTTTCAGCACTTTCGAGAAACTGCTCTCTGGTCAGTGGAGCAAATCGCCATCACACGTCCTACCGTGGCGGGGGAAATAGGGACGTGGTAACAAAAAAATAAATCGGTATTTCGGACTAAATGGTTTTTGTTTTCCCCTTTTGTATTTCCAAAAAAAGCATCCCAAATCGCATATTCGACAAGAAATACACGGTCATCATAATTCCAAGTCAGTCGATTCGGAAGAAAGAAAGAAAATGGACACACTTGGAAAAAGGAACAATTTTTATTATTTGTATTTTTTAAAAAAAGGTTGAAGGAAATAAGAGGGTGGTGTTGTCAATTTCTTTAAAAGCAAGCAGAATGCCGGGGGTGGACATTGGCGAAAGCGCAGGGCGGTAAACGGCGTTACTTTCCAGAAGCAAAAGTAGGCGGCGCGAGAGAGGCGGCAAAAGCTGACCAGGAAGGAAAGAAGGGGAGGCTTGCCTTTGGCGCTGCTGTCAAATGTGTGAGTGAGGACGGAGGTGGGGGGCTGTTTGCTCGGTGTGAGAAGGCGGGGGAGGGCAGTATCCTGCACTGTTTTCTGGTGCGCTCAGTCAGAATCGTGCCCCTTGAGCAGAGAGGTCATTCATGGCTTACTAGGGAGTCCAAAAGCCAAGGGCGGCGCTTGCCACTGCTGCTTCTTTCCTTCTGACTGAGTAGATGTCTGGGGGTTTCTTCCCCCTCCCCTTTACGTGTAAAACAGGGGCACATATGCAGTCGAGTTAATTTGCACAATTCTGCCTTGGGAAACAGAGTTGTGCTGAGTACACACTCAAAGCACATTCCCCCGCCTCAAAGAATTCTGGGTGCTGTAATTCACCCCTCGCCCAGTAATGATTTCGCGCAGCCCTTAGCAAACTACAGTGCCCATAATTCTTTTAGGCGTGTTAATGTGCACGCACTTTGATCTGCTGACATCATGAGGTTCTTTTTGTTGGGCCAGGGCTTGAAGCCAAACAGAATAAAACAACAGCAACAACCCTTGAATGGAGAAAGGAAGAAGAAAAATCCTATCTTCTGTTTAGGCTACTGTCTTTTTCGAGTTAGCCTTCAAAGCTGGTGCCCTGTCAAATTTTCAGTTGTGATGGACAGATACAGAATGAGATGTAATAAGTACTGTGAGCTCTCTTCCCTCTTTGGTGGTGGTGTATTGTGCTTAAAACAAGCCCCTGCCTGCAAAACGCTGTAAATAGAAGCTCACAATGAGGTCAAAACATTTGATTATGAGTACCTATTTTCCAAGCGGGGGTGGGTGGAGCTGTGGTCTAAACCCCAGAGCTTAGGGCTTGCCAATCAGAAGGTTGGCTGTTCGAATCCCTGCGACAGGGTAAGCTCCCGTTGCTCGGTCCCAACTCCTGCCAACCTAGCAGTTCAAAAGCACGTCAAAGTGCAAGTAGATAAATAGGTTCCGCTCTGACAGGAAAGTAAATGGTGTTTCCGTGCGCTGCTCTGGTTCGCCAGAAGTGGCTTAGTCCTGCTGGCCACATGACCTGGAAGCTGTCTGCAGACAAACACCGGCTCCCTTGGCCAGTAAAGCGAGATGAGCGCCGCAACCCCAGAGTCGAACACGACTGGACTTAATGGTCAGGGTCCCTTTACCTTTACTTGTTTTCCAAAGGGATAGAAAGGAATAAATGTACATTTTTATTGAAAATTAGTTTAATTGTTCTGTTTAACACAATGAGATTTGCAAACATGCAGCTGAAAATGTGGGGTCGTTCTGAAATTTACATGCTGATCCTAAACATGTTCATTTTGATGCAAGATTTGTTGTTCTCCATAGGATATGTATGCAGATAGTATGCTTCAAACTGCAGATAGATTGAAGTGTAGTACCTATTTTTTACTGAACAGGTTTTGAGTTTCTTGACAGTTAGCTGGGTTAAGGTTGCCACAGCAATTTTTATTCACAACTCAAAACGTATACTCAATAGGCAGAATAATCAGTCACAGCAGTAATAATTCTTAGTTTTGCAGTGCTAATTTAACATCTATAAAATCCCTGGTCTCAATTAATATGGAATGAAATTGCCTGATAAATTATAATCCAGCAATTTCATGCTAAAGTTAATTCTAATTTTCAGTTATTGAACTTTAAATAGCCAAAAGACAGTTGGTTTTGCTGATTTAGACATGGCCATTTCTCAGGATATGTCGTACTGTGTTAAGTGAGGGACTAGACATAATTTTGCCTCTTCTTGTTGTTCTTTATTTCAGAATCATAGAGGGAAACAAAGAAGTCAATTGCACTGTTCCAGAGTACCCTAAGCAAATGTCCCATAAACTGAGATTATGACTTACCTCACAGATAGAAGAGAGAGACTTTCTACTATTCTAAGTGCACTTTAGTTTCATGTTTAAATGTAATTTATTGAACTAAACCTAACCTGAGCTTTTTCACATTGTGTTTGGTTATCTTTGTCATATACAACAAGGAGATAAAATCCAGTGTAGTAGAAGAATACAATACACATATTTTAAAATGCTACAATACTATTAAATCTGAAGAAGATATTTTGTATGTTGTTGAGCTGTCATGTCTGAAGTTAGCCTGTTGGAGGAAGACATTTGGGAGTACAAATCTATTAGGAAGCTAAAGTCAGTAGACCAGAATTCAGAAGCTATCTGTACAAATGTACATAAAGCAAATGGTGGAAAGTCACAAAGACATGGCAATAGGAAAACATCAGAAGAAAAACAGACTTCGAAGATGACAAAGCAGGGACCAAGGCAGAGAAGTAGCCAAACACCTTTAAAACCAGATCTACATGTCGGTGTTCCTAATGATGACCCTGCTACACAGTCACATGAAGGCATCTCATTGACATCATCAAAGCAAAAGAAAAACTGCAAGAAGCAAACCCCTTCAAAAGCTCGTCCAGTTTATGAAGGACATTGCCCAAGTTGCCAGATGCCGTTTTCTTTGTTGTTGATCCAAACACCTCATTGGCATGTGACAGAATGTTTAGATGGCCCAAGAACTGCTGAAAAAGGTACAGCCATGGTTGGGGAGAAGGTGTCTTTCAAATATATTTGCTTCTATGCTTGCGTGTGTTCTTTTGCCTTTAACAGGAGTCCAAAATTTGGAAACTTCGCAGGTGAAGCCTTTTCTATCACTTACCTCCATGTGAGGGAAACATTTACTTAAATTTCTGCAGCAGGCTGTAGGATGACATGTAAAAATAATAGTAGCCCTTTTTCAAAGTTGAAACAAACTTCCAAAAACTTACATCAGGTTGAAAATTGAAATAACGGGGAAAGTTAGCATTATTTCATAATGTAAAAATGTTTATCTGATTTCAGAGAACAAAATCTTGCAGTTCTGAATTACAGGTTCTGGGCCAGTGGCGAGATATAGTCCTAAATACATAATGCAAACAGAATTCAAAATGCTAGGTTTTTTGTTTTTCTGATAACATTCTACATTAACAAAACATGAATAAAATTGATACAACAAGAAAAATCAAAGAATCAACAAAAAACCAGAAAACATTTCTTGACTTCCTATCATCTCTTTCCATGGTTCCTTTTAACCCCTCTTTTCCTTGTGTTTTCTAAGTTCATCCCGTCTTTCGCAACCATTTTATATACTTTATTTATTTCTTACTCTGCTGAAAATTTTACCATCCTGCTAAGTAAATTGTTTACTTATACTACTTTCCCATATATTCTATAAATAGTATTCAGTCCTCTTTATATCTTTCATCATTTTGGTTTCTTATTCTAGTGGTCATCCTTGCTAACTCCAGATATTCTAACAGTTTAATATGCCAGTCTTCTTTTGTTGGCACTTTTATCTATTTTCCATTTTTGTGCTAATAATACATGGCCGACCATTGTAGCATATTAAAACAACTTTATTTCTTTATTGTAAACTGCTGTTGTTATTAACCCCAGCAATAGTGCTTCTGGGTTTTTAGCAAAAGATTTTAAAAACATTTTTAAAAGTTCAATATAAATCATTTCCCAATGCTTTTTAATTATGCTACACAACCACCACATGTTGTTTTACACTTCCAAAAGTTGCCCTTTATTGATTTTTACATTTTTGCTAATTGGTCGTTGTCTTCGATACCACCCTCATAAAGTTCTCTCTTAACGTATAGCATGCCGTAAATCTTATATTTACTTTCCACAATATAAAATAAATATTGTGTCCAACTTAAATGTTGTCTAACTTAAATGTTGCCTGAAATGCTAGGTTTTACATACACAATTTTACAAAGCTAAAGTGCCAGCCTGTGCCTTGTGTTATCTTTTGAGGTCCTTATCTTAAGGGCGTTAATGTTACCATACTTGTTTCTGCCTAAGGAAGCAGATCACAACGTTACATGTTGTTATTTTGTTTTCAGATAGTTGAAAAGTTTTCAGTCAAGACATTGCATGCTGTTCTAGCAACAGTTATTTGGATGTGAGACAATTCATTTCCAAGGAACTTTGTTTCTGTGTAAGAAGGGAAGAATGTATTGCCTTTAATTCAGAATAGGCAGGACTTGCTTGTATATCTTCATGCATGCTGAAACGTCCTCTTTGAAATTAAAGGCTCTCTTCTTTCAAGTGGTGCTGTCATATGACATCAGGCGTTACAGTGAACTAACATCTTTCATACATGTACTAAATCTGAAACTATAACACTAATGTACAGAAGGTTGACAATTGTTATATATTTTTTGTGGTTTTTAAGAAAACCTTTTGGGAACCATGTTGTTCTGTAAGTATACAGTTGTACTCAAAACACATTTTGTTTTCTTCCACTCCCAACATGTTTTTGTTTCTTTTCTTAGAGTGTCCTGATGGTCTTCTGTGTACTTCAACTATTCCTTCTCATTACAAACGTTATAGCCACACCCTTCTTGCTGCAAGCAGAGCAGGGGAATATATTGCTGAATTTTCCTCATCTAACATAGCAGATGATTTATTTAGTCTTGGTACTGCTTCATCCATCAACTGCAGTGCCTTCAGTGATGGGGTGTTGCAGGATCTGAAATACTCCCAGAGTGTGGGAAAACCTCCAAGACAGTGCTTTCTGCTGCCAAAAGCTACAAACGTTGCAGAAAATGTTAAAGAATCTGAACACAGTACACAGCGTACAGATGAAGTAAAGCTGGCCGAGTGCTGTGGTTCTCTTTATCAAGAAACTGAAAGTGGTGAAGATCTGGACAGTGGCTCTTACCAACGAAGTACGGTAATCTCAGAAGCTGACCTAAGTGACTGTGATATTTCCTACTCTCCACTTAACACAGATGGGGAAGACTCTATAGAGACAGATGACGAGGAGAACATAGAGGTAGAACGTTTTAGAAAAAGGCTATTTGATTTTGCGAGCCTAGAAGACAAAAGTGGAAGGATTGGAAGTTTTAATAAGCCACTAACTGTTTCACAACTAAGTGACCAGGAACACAACAGTGTTAAAATAGAGCATAATTTTACAGTAAGCAGTGAATCCTGCAAAACATTCAATGCTTTCCAAAGTCTGGATGGCGTTTGTAAGACTCTCTCTCAAAGTGGCATGCTTAGCAAAGTTTGCAGTTCAGCAAGTATTTTGGATCAGTTGAAACATCCCACAGAAGCACCCATTCCCCCTGTTGAATATAAAAAAACTCTGGAGAAACCTGAGGAGCTAAAATTGACTGCTTCAGCTTTTAATGCAGGTGAAAGTGGGTGGGGCAACTCTGATTACTCTAATTGGGCCGCTACAGATTCTGCTAAGGGCACATTGCTTTCAGAATTTAGAGAAGACGGTACTAACTCTCCTCTACCTGGCCTAAGAGATACTGTGGAAGAACCCAGTAGTAGCTTAGTTACTGAAGGTAAAAGTGTTACTGGCATATGTAGAAGCAGGTTGGCTCATAACAATTCATATTCAGTATCAGAAAAAGTGGGAAGGCTTTGTAATAACATAGCTATGCCTGTTTTCCCAAGTACAGTCTCTAAAGCACTGCCATATGTTTCTGCTGCTAATGCTGAAGTCAAAACCACTCCTGCCAAGGAACTAAAACAAATGGATATTGGTGTTTTCTTTGGGTTGCAACCGAAAGCCAAAATGGAGAGTAACCAAAAGAAAAATCTCTGTGAAAGTACACAGACTTTGAGTCCACCGGCTGCTGCAGGAAAGCGGCCCGGATCTCGAAAGAGGAAAGCCGAAGGATCAGTGGGAGAGTCTGATACTATCAGAGAAAGTTCAAGCAAAAATGTCATCTCTGCCGATCCAACATCTGGTGGACAGAAAAGGTGGACAAAGAGGTTTAGGGAGTCCTGTCCTGCTGAAGAGGGAACAAGAAAAAAACAGTGTCCCTTCTATAAGAAGATACCAGGTAGCAGGCTCTATTTTGTTTTAGAACTGTAATTCTCCTTCCATTGTGTTGCTGCTCTGTCTTCTCCCTAAGTATAAAACTTCTTTTCATCTTTTGTGCTATGTGAAATTCCTCTTTGAAGCACTTCTTCGTCTCTTTTTGAAGACCACAGTTCTGCTCTTAAGATGGGAGGGAGCCTTTAACAATCACCAAAATATAAGTAAAAGAGGGAGCATTGCTATGAGTTCCCATTAAAAACCTTATTTTGTGGAGAAGTGCGAAACTATACAGTAGTAATAGTAATAAGAGTTACTTTATTTTCTTGAAGAATAGGACTAAATACTCTTAATTTTTAAAAAAGAGTATTTAGGAAAATAAGTGCTATTAACATTTAATTATGTTTCTAAATCTGAAGCTCACTAAATTCTGTAACATTTTTCATATATTATTTAAACTTTCTATGAAATTGATCCTTTTATATGAAATTTCTTTCTCTTCTACTACACATTTGATAAATTGTTCATGGAGCCTCATCCTGTGCATATTTATTTGGAAATAAGCCTTACTGATTTCATGGGGCTTACTCCCAAGTAATTATGCATAGAATTGCAGCCTCAAAGCTCTTACAAGCATGTATAGTTTTACTCAGAAGTAGGTCCCATGGTATTCCCAGATAAGTGTGCACAGGATTGCAGCCATAGTATGTTGAATTACACTAACCCACAAAAGAATGTAGCAACTCACTTTTTCAAGATTGCTTATTTGAAATGCTTCACGGGCTGCATTTCATGCTGAACAATGTTAAATTTCCTGGGTATTACACCCAGAACTGGAAACCATTCTATGCATCCCTTGAGTTTTCTTAGTCCTTGCTCTTTCAGGTTGCAGTCTCCTGAATTTCCAACCAATATTTCTGATGTTCATCTCCTCTGTGGCTCTTGAAGCCTATGCACAGGCAATCTGGGATTCTGTGCTAAAATAATTAACTAGGTTAAATTATTCTAACTGTGTGTATTTGCATATTTAATTGTTTAAAAGTTTTCATATGGAAGTTTGTGGTGTTTTGCGATGACTGGCCAAGAAAGAGAGGGACTTTGATCACAAATGTAAAAAATTAATAAATACACAAGATGTGTTGAGAGACCTGGTACAGATTATATTTGCTCTGGCAGTTAACCTCTTTGTCTTGTGTCACTTAAACCCTTCCCTTAATTTTCACTCACTTTTTAAATTGCCAGTGGTAGTTGTTGACCTTGGCAATTCCAGTGTACGTTAGCTGATTGGCTGTTCTTGTATTAATTTGTTACAGGTACAGGTTTTGTAGTAGATGCATTCCAGTATGGAGAAATTGAAGGATGCAAGGCTTATTTTCTTACACACTTCCATTCTGATCATTATGGTGGCCTAACTAAAAAGTTTACATTCCCAATATATTGCAATAAGGTAGGTTTGGGCTCAAGGGTGATGTGTACAATAAGATTTATGCCATCTATGCAAATGTTACTGATGCACAGCTGGTACATTTAATTTTAAAGCTGACTTGAATAAAACTGTCATTTACTTCTGGGATTTATCTTTCTTGGGTTAGCACAAATGGTGGTCAGGAGCTTCTAGAATAGCTAACCTGACCTTCACTTAGTTTTTTTAAGTCATCCTTGCCACTACTGTCCTTTTTGCAGAACTGTAAGTTGTAATATTGAAGCGAACAGAGCACATGCCAAAATCACAACGTTCAAGAGTCTCTAGTGTGGAGGAGACAAAAATCAATACCAGTGTTCCAAGCCTGTAAGATACATGTTTGGAAAGAGCTTATCTGTTATTTATTATTGAAAAGGAGGCGGGGTTGAGCTATTTACAGGAGAAGAATCTCTTTCTCCATTCTGAATTATAAAAGTGGCGATAGATGACCTATATCAATAAGTTTGTCTCCACCAATTCCCTCGCCTCAGGTCACATGTGTATCATGCTCTGTTTCTTTAAAGTTACATACTAGACATTTTACAATTCTAGCTTGCACACACATCAATTTTCCTATTCTGTAATATATAAAGAAGAAAATAGGAAAGAGACAGACAGACAGAAACAGAGAAAGAAAGAAAATAACAAGAACAAAAAAACCATGGGGTAGTGGGGTGAGTAGTTTAACCGGAATAGAGTTCTAAAGAAATATTCTGCCAGATATTCTGACATTTATTTTCCTGTATTTTCATGTAAATATTTGTTCGTAAATGGTGATATTTTGGAAATCAGTCACAGTTACTGTAGCAAGCCTTGTTATTTAGTGGGCTTCAGAAGCCTTGAGCTCCTCTTCCTCTGTGTCATCTAAAGTAGTAGATGGTTCATTTGGGTGGGTTTTTTTTGCGTCAGCTACAAACGAAATCTTGATTAATTGATAAAACAGAAACATAGTGATGTTAAACACTTTCTGTTGTTCAGATAACTGGAAATCTGGTGAAGAGCAAACTTCGAGTGCAAGAACAGTACATCCATGTCCTGCCAATGAATAGCGAATGCATAATAGATGGCATCAAAGTGGTGTTGCTCGATGCTAATCAGTAGGTATCTTTGACAGAAGCAAGGTCAATACCAAAGGAGTTAAAATGATGGACTTAAGTAGAGACCTGCTTTCAAAAACTGTAGTTCATGTTCAAAACCATGTGGATCCCAAATAAAAAATGGAATGTCTTTCTCTTCTTCCCCCTTCTCTTCTCCGGCAGTTGTCCTGGTGCTGCAATGATCCTATTCCTATTTCCGAATGGGACTAATATGTTACACACGGGAGACTTCAGGGCAGATCCTTCTATGGAGCGCTGCCCTTTTCTTGTCGGTCAGAAAGTTCACACTGTCTACTTAGATACAACGTAAGTTGCATTTCAGTGATATGCTCTTATCCTTGCTATGTAAAAAAACCAAAAACCAAAAAACACCACAACCTGCTTAGTCTAGACCAGTTTGGACGATTACACACTGGTTTATTAAACTGAGATATGAACAATTGTTACTTACATGGTTCTTTGCCTCTTCTATTCACTCTGGGAAGCGTAGCAGTTGGAAACACCATAGCAGACATCATTGTTGGGAATCCACCTTTAAACCTGGATTTTGAAAGGATAGTTCCCTAGAAACAAGTATAGAACCTTTAGCCAAAACCTACGGACTTGACTTTGGCCAGTGAAAAGTAACTTTTACAGTCTTCGAAAAGCCCAGTGTACCTTCTCCCATATACATTGTGATGTAGAGGAACTCATAACAATGTCGTTTATGGTGAGAGCTTTAAAAGGAGACATTTTATCTCCTGCATCAGGTGCAGGTGCTTCTGCCACTATTAAGAGTCTCCTTGGTAATGGGCACCTAGCCTGAAACAAGGACAGCATTTGCACGAACTTCCAAGTCTCCTTTTTTGGGGTCAGGAACTTTCTCTCTCACAGATGCACCCTTCCCACTGCTCTCTCCCCTTCTCCCAGCAGTGCAGTATAACCACTCTACTGTGCAGTATATGCCGGAGAGCTGGGGACCAGGTTCTAACAACTCAGGCAGATCATAGAATGTTAGAGATTATCTGCTCCAACCCCATAATTGATGTGGGTTTTACAAGATAGGATCCAACTAAAACATCCCTAATAGGTAAATACCTCTATCAAAGAAGAACCCACTATTTTCCGAGGCATTCTATTCCACTGTTAAATGGCCCTTACAGTGTGAAAGATCCTTCTACTATTTAGCTGAAATCTAATGTACTACGTTGTCCTTTGCACTGATGGTGAATTACATATCCCAGGAACTGCTGTCTGTCTCAGCACACCATTGTAATTTCCAATATGCTGCTTCTGCTAAGTTAGTCATTGTTATATCTCTGTAAAGCTTGATCTTTCATTGCTATATCTGGTGTAGGCCAACTGACAAAGCAATGTGATTTTTAAAACATGTCTTCTCTTTGCTTTTCTTAGATACTGTAGTCCTGAATACACTTTCCCTTCCCAGCAAGAAGTGATTCAATTTGCTGTCAATGTGGCCTTTGAGACAGTGACTTTAAACCCACGGACTTTGGTTGTTTGTGGCACATATTCTGTTGGAAAAGAAAAGGTCTTTCTAGGTATGTGAGTGAACATTCCACAAGAATTGCAAAGATCCCTTTTAAGAGTTAATATTTTCTTAGGGAAGAACATTCAGTGGAATCTATTCTGAAACTTCTACTAATAACATGGTTGTGTTTTTTTAAGCATTACAGCATTTCTGTAAAAGTACTTAAATTCGGAGCACAATAGGCCTCTTGGCATGGTGCACAGAGAAGAAACGGTCTATGACATGAACCGTTTGCTGATGGCTGCCCCTTTTAGTAATGCTGCAATTTTAAAACACTCTAGCTGTATTAATAGTCCTGTAAATGTAATGCATTTTTTAAACTTTTAACCTCAGCTTCTTGGTATGTGCATTAACTTTTCAAATGCAATGTAATTTATTTCCATGCCAAATTGGAAACAGTTGAAGCGTGCATGTCAACGCTTCCTGAAATCCACCCACCACCCACTTGTAACTAAGCGAATCTTTCAACCGCTTCAAACCTTTCATGGCCTATGCTTAAATCACTACCCTTCTAAATTGTACAGACCTATTAGCTGAATGTTTTTAATCAGACAACAGATACTGCTTTTGATGGTTCTTTTTGAAAGGAATTAGTGGGTGCCACTGGGTTACTCCCAAGGGGGGCCACCACAAAAGGGTTGTCCTTCTCCTTTAAAACAACACGTACAGGCTGCCAGCTCCTAAATGAAATATTCCTTCATTTCCTTGAATAAGAACCTTTAATCACTGTAGCTATTACTTCTCCTAGGTAAACCGCAAAAGTACATTAATATAAAGACTCAAGCATGTAAAAATCAGACTTGGTCAATGTTTATAAAAAAATGCACTTCTTTAAAGCAGGATGGCAGACAGTGAGAGAAGCTGGTAGGCATGTTTTTCTAACTTAGGCCAATTCCCTGTGAGTCTTTATCGTAAACACTATTGGATGACCTGGTGTCTTCCAGTTTTTAATCTGCCACAAGCCAAAAGCAGAAGTGACTTGGTTTAAAAAAAACAACCTTGGACATGCCTCTGTGATGGTAACTGAGCATTAAACGGATTTTTTTAAACACTGAAATTTTATTTTCCTTGCCCACTTCTGTTTCCATCATGTCGTAATCCTTCCTCCCCTTTCTGTAGCTATTGCTGAAGTTCTAGGTTCAAGAGTGAGCATGTCCCAAGACAAATACAAAACACTGCAGTGCCTGGAATCAGCAACAATCAATTCCCTCATCACCCTGGACTGGAATAACACTTTGCTTCACCTTCTACCCATGATGCAAATTAATTTTAAGGTAAGTATTAAAACTGTCACTTGTACTCATCTGGCTAAGCTTAAATTGGTGGGGAGAGACAGAAGTCGGTCATCTTGTTCCTAACATCATAATTAAAATTAAGGA
The DNA here is from genome assembly GCF_965113315.1 of Podarcis vaucheri. Taxonomy (NCBI): domain Eukaryota; kingdom Metazoa; phylum Chordata; class Lepidosauria; order Squamata; family Lacertidae; genus Podarcis; species Podarcis vaucheri. The sequence continues at coordinate 51,937,334 of NC_138763.1, read as the reverse complement.
ACAAACCACCTCTCAGTACCTCTCAATCTAAGAGTTTATTTTCAGTGCCAGAACTGAACAGTGCCAGTCCTTTCACACATATACCCAATCCTGGTTTTCTCCCAAGTTTTCTTCATTTTAGCAGCCTAATTTTTTTGATGGGGTGTGTGTGAAATTGTTAAACATTTGAGAGTCCAGCTGTTCAGCACCACAGACACCTGTGCAGTTGCCTTAAAGTTATTTCTAGTGGCTGTGCTTTTATTTCATTACTAAAGAGTATGCATATTTCATTTTCCATTTTGTTCTTTATATAGACATTTCTGACTTAATAACTTATATTCAAATTGTGTTTGATTTGGTCTGTGTCACTGCTAGTCTTTGCTTTCTATTTTATGTATTTGTAGAATCTAATTTCCCTTTACTTTCTTGCCTGCATTTATTTGTTGATGTTTCTTTTCCTGCTTCTGATTTCATACAATTTTCTGAATACTGATCTATCTACCAGGTATTTTCAAATGGATGCTCTTTGTACAATGACTGAACATACTTGAAACAGATCTTGACATAAAAAGCATTGATTATCTTTTAAATCCACACTAAGTTTATTATGCTTTCCATGGACGAAAACAAAGTCTATGCTAAATAATTTCATCATTTTCACTTTTTAGTGTTTGACTAGCATAAAGTCTCCATTGAGAATCCTTAGTCTATGTCAGATATATTTATTTTTTACCAATCTGACAAGTGGAAATTTCAAATTTTGTTGCTACATATTATGTAAATTAAGTGAATGTTTTTTCTACTACTAATTGGCATTCACTGTTGACAGAATGGACACTGAAAGTCTATAAAATGCCACAGCTTCCATTCTTATCTAATTTGATTATTTGACAAGACTCTGAGAACTCTTGCCATCTGTAGTCTGTTTTGCTTTGATCAGAAGACTATCAAATTTTTTTTGCAATGAATGTTTTAAATCCTTAATAACCAACTGTTCTTTTCTATCAACAGAATTTGAAGAATCACCTGAACAAATTCTCTGATAATTTTGATCAAATTTTGGCTTTTAAACCCACTGGGTGGACTTATTCAGACGGGTGTGGCTCTTTGAGTGATATTAAACCTCAGACCAAAGGAAATATCACCATATATGGTAACATAATTTCAAATGTTTTACTTTGTTTATTTCTTTACTGATAGCCTTTTCACATACTGTATTATTTCTTCTTGTGTGTAATGGATGTACCTTAACAGAAATGAAATTATTTATTAATGAACATCATACTTCATTGTTAACTATCGTTGGTCCTGCTCCTATGGACTTGTAGACAGCAACTGTGGATACAGCTTGTTGTTACCAACTTTGGGAAAGCTGTGACCCTCCAGGAATTGCTGGACTACAACTCCCATCAACCCTGACCATTGGACATTGGAAATGTTTAATGGCGCTGAACATCTGGAAGCCCTGGACCAGTGCCTGGACTTGGTGATGAACTGCATGAGGGCCAATAAACTGAGCCTGAATGCTGGCAAGACGAAGGCCCTGTGGGTGGGTGATTCTTGAGTCCAGATAAATGGTCAGTCTGTTCTGGATAGGGCAGTATTCTCTCTGAAAGAGCAGGTTTATAGTCTGGGGGGTCTCCTGGATCCATCTTTGTCACTAGAGACCCAGGTGACCTCAGTGGCTAGGAGTACCAGGATAGTCATGTGCTGGTAACCTCCAGACAAGATTGCTGCGGTGTGCTTTCTGTGGGACTGCTCTTGAGGTTGGTTCAGAAGCTGCAGCTGATGCAAAATGTAGCAGCTGAACTGCCCATTGAGGGAGGATTTCACCAGCAGGCTACCTCTATGTTGAAAGAATTGCACTGGCTACCAATTACTTACTGGACTAAGTTCAAGGTGCTGCTTTTGGTCTATAAAGCCTGATATACAGCTTGGGATCAGGATACTTGAATGTTGTTGTTGTTGTTTAGTCGTGTCCGACTCTTCGTGACCCCATGGACCAGAGCACGCCAGGCACTCCTGTCTTCCACTGCCTCCCGCAGTTTGGTCAAACGCATGTTCGTAGCTTTGAAAACACTGTCCAACCATCTCGTCCTCTGTCGTCCCCTTCTCCTTGTGCCCTCCATCTTTCCCAGCAACAGGGTCTTTTCCAGGGATGAAAGGTTGTATCATCCCTTATACACCCAATTGATCACTGTACTCTGCAGGTAAAGTTCTCCTGCATATACTATCTTATCAGGAGGTCTTTTCTGCAGAGTGTAGACTTTGGGCCTTTCATGACATCTACCTTTTGGAATTCCCTCCCATTGAATATTAGACAGGCACCGTCTCTGTTAACTTTTTGGCACCTCCCTCTTTCAACAAGCCTTTTAAGTCGAGATCTTTCTCAGTCTGCATCTGTACTGGAATTGTTTTCAAGATGTTTAAAAAATGTTTTTATAGTTTCATAACTTGTTTGCCACCCTGGGCTCCTTTGGGACGAAGGGCGGGATATAAACTTAATTATTAAATAAACAAATGCTATTTTATACAAGTCCATTTTGCTAAACACATTGGCTAAATTCATTCTGTGTTGTTTCATTTGCAGGAATACCTTACAGTGAGCACAGCAGCTTCCTCGAAATGAAACGCTTCATCCAGTGGTTGAAACCTCAGAAAATTATCCCTACTGTAAATGTGGGAAACTGGAAAGCCAGAAATGAAATGGAGAAGCATTTCAGAGCCTGGAAGATGGAGGCTGCAGGATGGAACTAGGAAGAAGAGTGGAGTTTGCAGCTGTATGCCTTACATTCCCTTTCTGTTTTTTTCTGTCCTTTTCTTTGGCTCTGACCTTTGCAGAAGCAATAATACAGTGATGGATTCCTTCATTTGCTAATTATAAAGATACCGTTTGTTATCTGTAGCTGTAACTGGTAGAAACTTTGTCAACGGAGGTATGCCCTGAAAAGCACTTTAAAGAAATGCAAAATGTTAAGCACCTCTATTACAAATCCAGGCTCCTTAGATGGCATAGACAAATCCCTCCTGATAGGTAAGAAAGTGATGGCTACTGATAAATCCCTGTCATACTGAAGTATCTATTTGGGTCCCAGGGGGACAAACAAGTATGCAAATATTTTACTGCGGGATTTCATGCTACTTGCTTTGTGGTCTCACCACATGTTAAGTGACAAGCATCCAAATTTAAGGTTTTTGTTTCTAAGACAGTTGGCAGCCTTGCCAGTCTTAAATTGTTTAAGCGGGGGGGGGGGGGTCCTGAAATTTTCATGGCCAAGAGTCTTCTGAACAACCATTTTTATATGATGAATTTGGTGGACTAACATCTAGGTCATGTCTCTCCCCCCCCACACACAGTCAAAAATATATTATATGGACCCAAGTTGTCTTGCAAGATGGTAGTATGAATCTGCATAGCAATTAGCATCTCAGAGCTAGGAGTCTTAACACTAATTTTGTAACTTATTTGCAGAGTTTAAATCATTATTGCACGCTCCGCACAGGTACGGAGTAGAACAATTAATGTCAAGGAAAATGTATGAATGAGAATATTTTACACATTTTTATAAAAGAAATACATTTTAAATAAATGACCTAAATATATTTATGCTTTATTTATATTTTGCATGGAGGTTTTGAAATAACTAATATGATGCACTGAAGGTTCCCATAGCATTGGAGCAACTTCTGTCTCATACGTTCCATTGAAGAGATGCTTCAGTTCTGTTTATATCCTGATCTTTGATTTTACAGTTCTATGTGCGTTAAGAACATAAGGAGAGCCTTGTGGGATTGGATCAAGGGTCCCTCAATCCAGGAGCAGGGAGCCAGAAGTTTCTAGATTACAACTCCCATCATCCTTGACCATTGGCCATGCAGACTGGAGCCAACAGATGTTGGAACCCAACAACATCTGGAAGGGCTGCGATTCCCCATCCCTGTTATAGCCCATTTTGTTATTGTGACTTATAGCAGGTTACTTAATTCCTTTTTAAACCAGTAGCCATCACCATATTTTGTTACACCAGATCCCATAAATTATTTATAAGTTGTGTGAGTAAGCATTTGCCTTTTGATCTTTACGTTTGCCCTTTTATCTTCTGCACCATTGCACAAGTAGAAGTCCTTACACAGGGCTTCCTTAGGTGACTCCTGCCCTCTGTTGGCTACCTCCAGTTCTCTGATGTGGAGGCCAGTTTAATGACATGATTGGCTTTTTTGTTGTTTTTTTGTTTTAAGCATTTCCACATTTGGGAACTTTTACTTAAGTGTATGCTACCATCACCAGGTAACTTATTTAATTTTTAAACGTGTCACTTAAGCTATAAAACTTTTGTCACCTCTGTGATTGCTGACATCCTTGTACTTGAGGGATGGCTGGTATAGCTATGCAAAGAATTCATTTTGAAATGGGGACAGTCAGCCTTAATGACAAACACATTTAACTGCACTAGCATGTAGTTAGATAACAAAATTCATCAGGAGGGAGACTAATTACACATGCTTGCATCTTATTCAGTATTGCAAGAGGAGAAAGCCTTCTCTATCTTGCTGAGTTTTGAAAGGATTGTGCTGCTGAGAATGAACAAGCCACAAAAGCAGCTGTCTAGACACTGGGAAATCTTGGAAAACTCTTGTTGTGATTGGCCGGAGTCAGCATGGCCACGTCATTTTTTAGCCAATTAATTTGGTCTTGATTAAAGCCTGATTCCAACAGTGGTTATCTACTCACCAAGTCAGGAGGGAGTGGTTTCTACCTAGATTTCCCCTTTGTCAGTAAAGTGTTCTGGTTTGAGCGTGATGTTCCAAACATGCCTGTGCACGAGTTTTGTGCCTGTTCCCATCCCTGTACTTGTATCCTTGCCATGGTTTTGTGTTCATTGACTACAGCTTTTCAGCACATCATCAACATTTCATGCTCAACAGCATCCCACTTCTTTATAACTTGGCCACATTCTGGTGGAAAAAATTACTAGTATGATCTTAAACTCAGAATGACATTATTTATCTTCATTCAACTGGAACTGACAAAGTAAAATGATTAATAATGGAAATGGGTACATAGATTACAGAACTGGAGTTGCAAAAAGCTATGGAAAACCACTTAGTAATAAGAGATTCTACTTTTTTCTACTTCTGTCTGGTTGGTGCCTTTGGTGGTTTCTTGATCAAGGGAAGGAGCTGGGTTGGGGGTTGTGAAGCAAAATTCCCAATTGAAATTAATAAAAATTATAGAGGAAGGGAGAGAATATAAAGTCTGAAAGAAAATATACAAAGGTAAATACCAAATATCTTTTTGTAAAAGATAAACTAATCTAAATAAAAACATAAACCAAAAGGAGAGAGAAAGGAAGAAAACTTCCAATTCTTCATTATTTGAAAATTATTCAAAACACCCACTCCAAAATAACACCTAACAGTTCTACTTTCTATAAACCAATATTTTCTTCAATCCTCAAACCCAGATATCATAAGCTCATTTTCTTTTTCACGCAAAAAGACTATAAGGGGTTTCTAATCTTTAGTAAATATCAATGACATTTTCTGATTACCAATTGAAATTATATTCATAAGTAAATGTCTCACACACAAATGTGACTACACAACTATATAGGATTCATGTAAAAATAAATAATCAACATTTTATTTTATTGTTGGAAATTGCAGAAGTCCCAAATTAAATGGGAATTACAAAATAGGAATATCGTCTCCTTTTCAATAAAATCAATATGGCAGCTATACTAAGCACCTATATCAAGGGGAAACAAGATGGCGCCCTCCAGATGTTTTGGAAAAGACAGGGCGCCATTTGCCTTTCGCTTGGCCTGAAATACAGAAACAACGTGATTGCTATTTTTGGATCAATTAATATGGAGTAGACAAGTGATTTTGTGACCCACTAAAAAGGTAAACCAACACTCCATTTTGTCCAATATATTCTTTGGAACCTGCAGACAATCACTTCCATCTGACATCAGAACATTACAGACGGATTAAAAAAATTATGTGGAATATGTGCTACTCCCTGGTATATTTACTATTCACCTGCTTTTTGTCTGAAACTTGAAGCAGAAATATACTTTTTCTTTAGGCCCAGAAAGAGCTGCCAAAAGGTTAATTGGCAGAAGGACACGGTCCTTTATGTAACTTAAGTAAACATCCTGCATTTCCAAGAGACAAATTTTTGGCTGACAGGTAACTTCAGCAACAGACTCAATGGGCTGTCTAAACTGCAGTGAATCCAAAGTATCTCTTTCAAACTCACATGCTATTAATCTCCAATATGACTATAAATATGCATTATAAATGTCTAGATTCTAGAGTTGATAAAGTTGAGATTCAAATGCTATCTTTCACCTTAATGATTTTAAGGCTGTGTGAATTTTGGGTGATCCTATTCCTTGGCAACAGCAGTGACTGTTATTAATTTTTTTTTTGAATTCTAAGAACTTCCAAATATCCTGATCAAGCCAATCCTTATCCACCCAGTTCTGATGTGAAAAAATAGACATACAGGATGGGAACAGAAAGTGCTTTCAAACTGTCTCAACTTAGTTCCCTCCCCCTGCTCCCAAGTTACGTATGTTCTGTGTTATTAAGAAAATTACTTTACATAACATTACATTACATCATTACAACATAAACAAGATAAAAGTAAAATTTTACATTGATTCATATTAAATGTACTGAAGGTTGATTAACATGTTAAGAAGTGAGGTGTTAATCATGGAAGGCTAATCATACCTTGCCCATTCCTGGCCAGAAAACCAACACAAACTTGGTCCTAGAGTCAGGATTCAAATTTGTTCAGTAGAAACCCAGTGAGGCAGAGAATGAAGCACAAGCAGTGATTTTAAAAAAAAATCTGTTTATTGGTGTGCTATGCTTCAATTAAGACATATAGAAGATAATGACGTTTTAAAATCGAACAGAAAATGAAGCGACTTATAGGAATGTAACATAGTTGAATATAACAGCAATTGCACTGGTTTACTAAAGTCATAAACTAATAATTGCATTGACAAAGCAATCAGAGTGTGTAACATGGTTAATATAGTTTCCTCGTAACTTCCTCCAGCAGACCAAATTTTTAAACAGAAGTTATACATTTCTTACCATTTTAGCATTTTGGAAGAAAGTACAGTTAACCAATCTAGGTTCTAGCCACAGAAAAGTTGACTTTGTTGTAAAAATGGCAGGGGGTGATTTTGAGAGCAGAATAGCTTTTGGAATAGATCTGGAAGATACTTTAATGTCTGAAACATTTCAGTGAGTTGCACTGGAAAAACCCACTGCATGCTCCTCTAATGGCAATGGGACAATTGAAGTGACCTGAAATGCCTTTTCTGCTTCTCATGTCTTTGGTCCTTTAACCATCATTATACAATGCCATCTTCTTATCGAGTCTCTCTGATGAGTACCTTGGCACCAGCCGAACTTTTCCACTCTGTCAGATCTGCATGAGCTGTGGTATCATTGAGCTGATAGAAACTGGCACAAACAAAAACCTAAAATAAACCCTTATGTAAAACAGAATTAAATGTGGGAAAATATCTCCCTACTATAGACTGCAGGGCTTAGAGAGGTTTTGCAAAGCGGCAGAGAGTCCTTTGCGTCCCAGACATTAAAATGTATACCACTCAAAGGCTCATTTTTCAATTACTACTTCCCAGAAATGACAGAAAAGGGGAGTAGGATCAAAGATAATGTCACAATTGTCACCGCTGTGAGCTACTTTCCAACAGTGGTAGTAATTTCATCTCATAAGTTAGCACCAGCAATGCCTTTTGCAAATTAGAAAATAGGTCCTTGAGGAACCCAGCAGTCCTGTGTGGTCACTTCTACATAACCAAACAGGGGTCAAAAGAGGACCCAGATTTGCATTAAATAGTTACATATGTGTCTGCCCAGACTACTGTCCAGGTGATACCTCTTGATGGACAGCTTCAAGGTCTCTGCTCTCCCTTCTCATGGTTCTTTATCTTTAAACAGGACTTTGGAGAGCATAGCCCTTCAAAGATAGGATGCCTTTAAATAGAGGGTTGTCTTCTGACTGCCTTCTGTAAAGTAGGACACATGACCAACCAAGTGGTCCACCATACAGAAATAGCAAGCCCTTAATTCACGTCAACCTATGATTTGTTTATTTGTTCAAGGTGTGAATATGAGGTTCAAGTGAGAGTGCAGAGACAGGATGGCAAGATCAATTAGCACTGGCAAGCAAAAAGGGTTTTCAAGGGTTTCAGAGTTGACACAAAGTGATTCCTATTTCCCTGATCTCTTTCCATTGTTTCCCTGGTCAATTTTGCCCTGTAGAGCTTAAATTTCATAGCTTCCTCCTCCTACCAGGCCAGCCTCAAGCTTGGGTACTAATCAGGACATGAGAAATGTAGATGAGACAGATGGGAATAGGAAAGTTTCTGAAAATGTCAAATTGTAATACTACAGGCAGGTATCTGTTTGTTTTCATTTGGTGCGGTTATTAGTATAGTTTGGATGCTTTTAATGGACTAACCCCTTGGAAAGCCATCTAAGTCAATGGCCACATCACAACACAGCATTATATAAAGATATTATTTTATCTGCCTTTTCCTGTTATCCATCAATTTAACTTGATGATCCCAAGTTCTGGTACTAGGGGCAGAGGAGGAACATCTGTCTATCCACTGTTCTCTCACCATGCATACTTTTATAAACTTCTAATTTTAATCAGAAGTTGTAGAAGGAATCTTAAAGAGGTCTGCAGTCTCTGTTTTTATCCCTCCTTTCCTTATTGTTTTCCGCTTTGTTCTCTAATTTCATTTCCCCCAATAATGTATTTCTGCCTTTAATGTGACAAATAGTCTTGCATCCCCGACCCCTATTTGCAGCTGTCTTTGTAAGGAGCATGTGCAATATCGGTAAAGTTTGTTGCCTTAAATGAATTATCATTAATTATGTGATATCTCTCTCTCTCTCTCTCTCTCTCTCTCTCTCTCACACACACACACACACACACACTTTCTCTCTCAGAACAAGTTTGTGAAAGGGATATGAATAAACAGTGTCCTGATTTACATCACAAACACATCCAAAAGCTGAGCCCAGCCCAATGCACAGCTGCTTTCCACTCTATTTCTGTCTTTGCCATTCTACTGATTTAACCCTTCTCATAGATGCCAGTTCTGGGTGACAGCTGTAGGTTCTCAGAAGCAGCCCAGTGCATTAAAAAAAACCCCTCTACATCCGGTGAATGCATGAACAGACTTTATCACATAACTAAGGGACTGAAATGAATAAAAACCCTCAGAATAATAATTATTACAGTGGTGGAGTGTAACATTTGGCGTGGCGCCAGCCCAGAAGGTACGTGGGAGAGTTGTTTCAGGAAGCAGCCGAGAAACTTTTGAGGAGAAGACAAAGCTTAATGTAATTAAAAGCTGCAGCTCCCTCACATTAACCAATAAGGACTGGAAAGGGTGGAAGGGTGCAGCACGTAAATAAAAATGATGTTTAATCAATTAGGTAGATTTGAAGATGTAGAGTTTACCAAGCAGCAGAACAGAACAAATGGTGACATTTGCATTCCAGATTAGCAGCTGTTAGCTGCATCTTATTTTCCACCATGTTGCATACCACTGATATCACAAGCCAGAGTCTTGAGTTCCCACAACTTTCATCTAAGGGAATAAGACAATTTTATAAAGAACAAAGCTATCAAGGTGTACTAGTTATGATGGCTATATGCTACCTCTAGGATCAGATGCAGTATGCTGGGAAATAACAGCAGAAGAAAGCTGACAATTGTTCTCATGTCCTGCTTTTGGATTGGTTGGCCACAGCAGAAGCAGGAGCTAAAACCTTCAGTCCTACTGGCTAAATGTGGCTTCTTGGGTGCCTTTTTCTGGCCCCTGGGACTTTCTCTAACCTGTGTCTTCTCAGGTTACACCCCTTTTTCCCAGGCCACATCCCTTACCATACTCTGTGCCGACCTTGAGTGTTTTTGTCTGTCTGGAAAGTGCCCTTGAACTGTGATAGTGTATCTTGCTTACCTGGATGGAGAATTCAGAGGCGTTGGGACCAAAATGTCCACAGAGGTAATGAAAAGTGGAAGGTTGGTTGTAGCAAAATGGAGATGGTGGCATTTGGAATACCGACTGAAGAAAGAAACAGCTTCCCTAAGTATATGTGCTCTCCTTAGAAAGTCAATGCCGAAAGTGGTGAAGAGAGAGGTTGTTTGGAAAGCCTGCTCATCCCAGCAGTAAAGTGAGAAAAAGATCAGAAGCTGCATTGAGGTCTTGTGTCCCATTGTATCAAGGCAGCATTCTGGCAACCCTAAAGAAGTTGCACTTAGGAAATAGTCAATTACCAAGTCAAGCAATGTGTGCGCTATAAGGAAAAGGCAACTATGAGTAGGGCTGTCATATGTCCGGAAATAAAAGCTCAACAATTTTGGGGTGTCTTGATTTTTACTTTTTAACATATGGCAACCCTAACTCTGAAAAACAGGAATACAGTGGTACCTCGGGTTAAGTACTTAATTCTTCCTGGAGGTCCGTTCTTAACCTGAAACTGTTCTTAACCTGAAGCACCACTTTAGCTAATGGGGCCTCCTGCTGCCGCCGTGCCGCTGGAACACGATTTCTGTTCTCATTCTGAAGCAAAGTTCTTAACCCAAGGTACTATTTCTGGGTTAGCAGAGGCTGCAACCTGAAGTGTATGTAACCCGAGGTACCACTGTATAGGAAGCTGGCTTATACTGAGTCAAACTATTGGGTCAATCTAACTCAACAGTGTCTACACTGCCAGCATTGAAGGGAAATTTAGCTACCAATCTACAGTAGTTTGGTTACACAGGAGTGTAGGATACTGCCTTAAACTGAGTCAGTCCATTGAGTATTGTCTACATTGGCTGGCAGCAGTTCCTCATGCTTTTAGGCAGGAATCTTTCTCAGCCCTACTTTGAGATGCCATTGAGATGCTCTCCTCAATCTTTTTGTGCATTTGATGGTGGGGGAGGAGCCATCTTGTCCTTTGCCTCATGAAGCAAAATGTCTTGAGCCGACCATGAGTAGCTAAGTGACTAGCCACAAAAGAACTGAAGGGTAATGTCACCTTCTGATGACATTTCTCTGTAGAAACTGCATACACATACATTCTTATTGTTTTCCCTGCACCAGAAGCTAACTGATTCAGCATAACATCATCTGTTACTGTCATCATTTTATCCAAACCAGAAATATATAATTTGGCATATTTCTGTAGAATAGAACATATGGTTCTCCTGTCTACATCTTATACATCAGAAGCAAGATACAATACAGTGGTGCCTCGGGTTAAGAACTTAATTCGTTCTGGAGGTCCGTTCTTAACCTGAAACTGTTCTTAACCTGAGGTACCACTTTAGCTAATGGGGCCTCCCACTGCTGCTGCTTCACCACCACTGCACAATTTCTGTTCTCATCCTGAAGCAAAGTTCTTAACCCAGTGTGGTGTAGTGGTTAAGAGTGGTAGTCTCGTAATCTGGGGAACCGGGTTCACGTCTCCACTCCTCCACACGCAGCTGCTGGGTGACCTTGGGCCAGTCACACTTCTTTGAAGTCTCTCAGCTCCACTCACCTCACAGAGTGTTTGTTGTGGGGAAGGAAGGGAAAGGAGAATGTAGCCACTTTGAGACTCCTTAAAGGGAGTGAAAGGCAGGATATCAAATCCAAACTACTACTACTACTACTACTACTACTACTACTACTCTTCTTCTTCTTCTTCTTCTTCTTCTTCTTCTTCTTCATCTTCATCTTCTTAACCTGAGGTACTATTTCTGGGTTAGCGGAGTCTGTAACCTGAAGCGTCTGTAACCTGAGGTACCACTGTATAATATTTAGAAATCCTGGTTGTCCAAGGGAACAGGACCTGTGCTTCTATGTAAAGCTGAGTGCTTATTTAAATAGGTTAACCTTGATTTAATGGTTACTCAAAGGGCTGATTCACACATAACACTAAATAATGTACAAGCTATAATGAGCTTGAGCAAAGCCCCTCCCCTCTCATGCTGCCAAGTAGATGGAAGAACTGTACTTAATTTCCACAAATCTTCTTTGATCCTCAATATCCCACCTCTTCTCCAGACTGGGATTCAAGGCCATTTACAAAAACTAAAATAACATGGATAAAATACAAAAACCTAAAAACATACAAAAGGTAATCACTTAAAAGAACTATAATAGAATGAAAACAATATAAATATATATATATATGTAGGTTTTGGTGTCTTCGGGTGTCTTCCCGTGTAAGAGTCGGGGTGTCTGGGCGACGTTTCGACGAGGTCTCACTCGTCATCTTCAGGCTGGTGCTTTCGGCTTCTTGTTACTGGAACAGAGCAGAATCTGGTGTTTGAGTTCCTATAAATACTGTTGAGGGGTGTGGTGTATAGCCTCCAACGTTCTGGGCAGAGAGGAAGTTCCTAGATTAGTGTGCCTTTTCTTCTTTTGTTCCTTAATTACTTGAGGGATATCTTGAGTGATTTCATGAGTGATATTCTGAATACCACTGGGTGGGTCATTAAGTGTAGATTAGTTGCTAAAGCTTTCGTGTCTTGACCTCTTGAGCTTGTGAAGAGTTTTTCTGAGAAGATGGCTGTGCTGCATTTAGTTGTGCTCTGGCTTGGCTTCGTGTATAGGGGCGAGCTGTAATTTTGTGCCTTGTGCCAGCCAGATCTGTGTAGGGATTGCAGGGGGGTGCAGCATCCGGAGGTGCCACTATAGTTTGGCTACTGGATGGAGTCTGTAGTATGTCTGTGGAGAGGGTCTGGGTTTGGGTCTGGTGTGGTTGATTGGTGACGGCGTTCTGTGTGCCTCTGGTTCTGGTGTCGGTTTTTGTGGGGAGGGCTAATTTCCAGATGTCAGGCAGGCGGGACGTGTCGTCACGCTTGTTCATGTTGTGAGGGTGTTTCTCTATCTCGATGGCTTCCATGATTATTCTCTTGTGGTGATGTTCCATGTTAAAGAGCAATTTGGAATCTGCAAAATTAATTTCGTGTCCTGTTTCTTTCATGTGTTGGAAAAGAGAGGAAGTTTTTTCTTCTTTTTTGACGGCATTCTTGTGTTCTGCGATACGTGCATTTATTCGTCTGTTTGTTTGTCCAATGTACGTGGCTGGGCAGACTTTGCAGGGTATTTCATAGACCCCTTGGTTTTCGAGCTGGATTTTGTCTTTTGGGTTTCTGAGGATATTGGCTATTTTTTGGTTGGTGCAGAAGGCTGTTTTGATATTGTGTTTATGGAGGATTTTGCTAATTTTGTCTGTAGTGCCCTTGATATAAGGAAGGAGGGCCATGCCATTGTTTTCTTCTGTGTCTTGGTTTTTGGGGGGTGTTTCTTTTTGGATTAGCTTCGTAACCTTGTTTTTCTGGTATCCATTGGCGATTAACACATTTGAGAGATTCTGTAACTCAGTTGTCAAGTGGTCTTTGTCAGCCAGGCGTTTGGTTCTGGAGATGAGAGTCTTGGCTACGGAGTTTATTTGTGCAGGGTGGTGGTGTGATTGTGCATGTAAGTAGCGGTTGGTGTGTGTTTTTTTCTGGTAGATAGTGTGTCCTAGGGAGCCATCAGGTTTTTTGTAGATTAGGACGTCAAGAAAGGGGAGTTGGTTGTTGTCTTCTATTTCCATAGTGAATTGTATTTTGGGGTGTAGGCTGTTGAGATGTGTGAGGAAGCTATCTAGTTTTTCTTTCCCGTGTGGCCAAATTACAAAGGTGTCGTCAACATATCTGAGCCAAAGTTTGGGTTTGTGTTCTGACTTGTCTAAAGCATTGGTTTCAAAGTGTTCCATGTACAAATTTGCGATGACCGGTGAGAGGGGTGATCCCATAGGTGCTCCTTCTATCTGTTTGTATCTTTGTCCATTGTGGATGAAGTACGTGTTGGTTAGGCAGTGGTTGGTCAGGTCCAGAATGTATTTGGGGGGATTGTATTTGTTTTGAATGGCTGTCAAGGCTTCATTAATGGGCACTTGAGTGAAGAGAGATACAACATCGAAGCTCACAAGTAGGTCATCGGGATGTAGGTATTGCTTCTTTATTGTTTCTATGAACTGGAAGGAGTTAGTAACGTGTGAAGCGATGGATTCTGCATAGGGCTGAAGTTGCTTAGCGAGAAATTTAGCGAGATTTTGTAGAGGTGAGCCTATGGAGCTGACTATTGGTCTGAGTGGTGTTCCTTCTTTGTGTATCTTGGGTATCTTTGTGTATCCCCAAGATACACAAAGAAGGAACACCACTCAGACCAATAGTCAGCTCCATAGGCTCACCTCTACAAAATCTCGCTAAATTTCTCGCTAAGCAACTTCAGCCCTATGCAGAATCCATCGCTTCACACGTTACTAACTCCTTCCAGTTCATAGAAACAATAAAGAAGCAATACCTACATCCCGATGACCTACTTGTGAGCTTCGATGTTGTATCTCTCTTCACTCAAGTGCCCATTAATGAAGCCTTGACAGCCATTCAAAACAAATACAATCCCCCCAAATACATTCTGGACCTGACCAACCACTGCCTAACCAACACGTACTTCATCCACAATGGACAAAGATACAAACAGATAGAAGGAGCACCTATGGGATCACCCCTCTCACCGGTCATCGCAAATTTGTACATGGAACACTTTGAAACCAATGCTTTAGACAAGTCAGAACACAAACCCAAACTTTGGCTCAGATATGTTGACGACACCTTTGTAATTTGGCCACACGGGAAAGAAAAACTAGATAGCTTCCTCACACATCTCAACAGCCTACACCCCAAAATACAATTCACTATGGAAATAGAAGACAACAACCAACTCCCCTTTCTTGACGTCCTAATCTACAAAAAACCTGATGGCTCCCTAGGACACACTATCTACCGGAAAAAAACACACACCAACCGCTACTTACATGCACAATCACACCACCACCCTGCACAAATAAACTCCGTAGCCAAGACTCTCATCTCCAGAACCAAACGCCTGGCTGACAAAGACCACTTGACAACTGAGTTACAGAATCTCTCAAATGTGTTAATCGCCAATGGATACCAGAAAAACAAGGTTACGAAGCTAATCCAAAAAGAAACACCCCCCAAAAACCAAGACACAGAAGAAAACAATGGCATGGCCCTCCTTCCTTATATCAAGGGCACTACAGACAAAATTAGCAAAATCCTCCATAAACACAATATCAAAACAGCCTTCTGCACCAACCAAAAAATAGCCAATATCCTCAGAAACCCAAAAGACAAAATCCAGCTCGAAAACCAAGGGGTCTATGAAATACCCTGCAAAGTCTGCCCAGCCACGTACATTGGACAAACAAACAGACGAATAAATGCACGTATCGCAGAACACAAGAATGCCGTCAAAAAAGAAGAAAAAACTTCCTCTCTTTTCCAACACATGAAAGAAACAGGACACGAAATTAATTTTGCAGATTCCAAATTGCTCTTTAACATGGAACATCACCACAAGAGAATAATCATGGAAGCCATCGAGATAGAGAAACACCCTCACAACATGAACAAGCGTGACGACACGTCCCGCCTGCCTGACATCTGGAAATTAGCCCTCCCCACAAAAACCGACACCAGAACCAGAGGCACACAGAACGCCGTCACCAATCAACCACACCAGACCCAAACCCAGACCCTCTCCACAGACATATTACAGACTCCATCCAGTAGCCAAACTATAGTGGCACCTCCGGATGCTGCACCCCCCTGCAATCCCTACACAGATCTGGCTGGCACAAGGCACAAAATTACAGCTCGCCCCTATACACGAAGCCAAGCCAGAGCACAACTAAATGCAGCACAGCCATCTTCTCAGAAAAACTCTTCACAAGCTCAAGAGGTCAAGACACGAAAGCTTTAGCAACTAATCTACACTTAATGACCCACCCAGTGGTATTCAGAATATCACTCATGAAATCACTCAAGATATCCCTCAAGTAATTAAGGAACAAAAGAAGAAAAGGCACACTAATCTAGGAACTTCCTCTCTGCCCAGAACGTTGGAGGCTATACACCACACCCCTCAACAGTATTTATAGGAACTCAAACACCAGATTCTGCTCTGTTCCAGTAACAAGAAGCCGAAAGCACCAGCCTGAAGATGACGCGTGAGACCTCGTCGAAACGTCGCCCAGACACCCCGACTCTTACACGGGAAGACACCCGAAGACACCAAAACCTGCATATATATATTAATATACATATAGTAAAAACAGCAAAACACAGAATTCTTTAAAGCCCTTTTCTCCTTTTCTTAAAAACAGTCAGTTCCTGAAAGTCTATTGAAATAAAACAGCCTTCACCTGCTGGTGGAAGAAAAAGAAAGCAAGGACCCATTCTAGCCTCTCTAGGAAGGGAATTCCAAAGACTGGGAGCAGCCACTGGGACGGCCTTCTCTCACATCTCCATCAACATGGCTGCCAGGGTGGCAGAACGGAGAGAAGGGTCTTCCCCAAAGATCTCTGAGCCCAGGAAGGTTTGTATGGAATAATACATTCTTTAAATAGCCCAGGCCTAAGCCATATAAGGGGGACGCAGGTGGCGCTGTGGTCTAAGCCACTGAGCCTTGGGCTTGCCGATCAAAAGGTCGGCGGTTTGAATCCCCGCAACAGGGTGAGCTCCTGTTGCTCGGTCCCAGCTCCTGCCAACCTAGCAGTTCAAAAGCACGTCAAAGTGCAAGTAGATAAATAGGTGCCGCTCCGGCGGGAAGATAAAAGGCGTTTCTGTGCGCTGCTCTGGTGTTGCCAGAAGCAGTTTAGTCATGCTGGCCACATGACCTGGCAAAACTGTCTGTGGACAAACGTCGGCTCCCTCGGCCAGTAAAGCGAGATGAACACCGCAACCCCAGAGTTGTTCGCGACTGGACATAGCTGTCAGTGGTCCTTTACCTTTACCTTTTAAAGCCATATAAGATGTTATGTTTCATAGACAGCACTTGATGATATGTATGAACCAGATATTGTGGTTTAAAAGAAACTTCAATTAGTTAAACAAGCCAACTTATAATGTGTGGCTTGACGTTGGCTTGCTTTGAAACTGACTAGAGTTTGTTTGAAACCATGTTAACTGGTTCATATGATGTGTGGAAAGTGTAATTAAATGGAAGCAAGTTCCTCTTCCTGGCCAGAATGGGGGAATCACACAACCAGAGATTTTGTTTGGGCTTACTTTAGCTTGTGCATGTAGTGTTAAAACCATGGTTTAGCATTGCACATGAATTAGCACAATATGTTTTTGGATATTAATAATCTTTACAAGAATATAAACCTCTGCTGAAGGAAAAGGTGAGGTTGATGTGCAAGCATGGATTTCTTAACTATGTGCATAACTAACTCAATAAATCAGAAAAGCATTTGGTCCATAAATTGGCAAAAAAATAATAAACAACAAAACATTTACCTTAAGACTGTATGACAAATAGATTAAGAAATAAAGATGCTAAGTCTAAAAGAAGACTGGACATTATACATAGGTTATATGGAAAAAATATTACAATATGAAAATAATCGTAACAGACTGATAAAAAACACTCAGCAGTAGATGTTACAACATGAGAGAATGTAAGGTAATGAAAATAACCTAATAGAATAAGAAAACACAGTTAAAATGATAGCAAATAGGAAACCATGGAAAGAGTGGAAGGGGAGTAACAGTTAAGATACATAAGAGTTAAATAAGATGGAGTAATAAGTTATGTTGTTATTATTCTTCACTTACAGTTATGAATATTATTATTCACTTACATATGTCTTACATTTATGCTATTCCTTTCTTATTATCTTATGTTGGACTGTAACATAGTATGTGGTTATGATATGATATGATATGATAGAAAAGAAATGAAAAAAGAAAGACAAATGTCTGATACCACAGTGGGATGGCAGCATCTTTGTTCTTGGAGCAGTGCAGAAACTCTGAAAGGGTTTTAAATACATGTATGGATATTCACAGCAGTGAAATACCATTTCTTCTGAATACCACTGCATTTCAAAATTTGCAGAGGAATAGTCCTGTCCCAGTCTGGTGCGGTTCACTGAGTGCTACATGAGGAGAGACCACCACCATGCTACTTTTTTATGAGACAAAGTTCTGGTGTCTTCACGGTGGGTTGTTTTTTTTTGGGGGGGACACTGTTTTCAAGTCTTCATTTGTATTTGACCTAAGATCTTGGCCAATGAAGATTCTGCAACAAGTAACAAATAAAAATATTTTTATTACATGTGGATCCTGCCTTTTCACTAAGAACCTCAAAGGAATTGATTTACAAAATGTCTGGAATGGATTTCAGAATCTGCTGATTCCAGAACCACTGTTCTGAGAATGGCTGCTTGACCTGGCTGCCAATGCATAGTTATCTGATATCCTGTTTTATAGGCTGTAGGCCCTTGTACATGTTGTATGCCCATCCCATGCTATTGTGCCCAGTTTGAGCTGGATTTTGGCATGTATCCCTACCCATCATTGACTATATTTATTTACCCACCATTCATATGTTTCATTTTGAATGTAATAACATTTCCAATAGATCATATAGCAATACTTTTTTTAATTGCCACCAGCTGGTGGTGGTTCAGTTGTTAAAGTACGAATGCAAAGCATTGATCTCCCATTGCAAAAAATCTCTGCACTATCATTATGAGGCAAATGTGGGCTGGGAACTGTAGATTTTCTTCATAGCGTATATTTCCAATTTAGGGGATGGGGGATCCTGTGTTTTCGCTCTAGTGCTGATAATAGGCATGATAGAAAAGTCCAAATCATGCTAGTTCTGAAATAAGTAACATCTAGTTCTAGAAGGAAATGGGATAACAAGCCAGTGAAATCAGAATACTTGGATTAAAACTCCAATCATCATGGAAAACTAAACCTGCTTACTACAATGTAACTGAGTTGTTGATGACTTTTGCATAGAAGAGTAGGTAGGTTCGTCACACACTTACATTTTTCTCCATTAGGAACATTTGCAGCCTTGAGCATGTAAAATTTTTGAATCTGGAAGCCGACATACAGTCAGTTTCACCTTTTGGGGGGGGGGGAAAGGAGAGATAAGCACTCACCACGTTACTATTTATAGTTTACAACCCTGCACCATTGTGTTAATATAATAGTGATTAGCAACTTTGTATATACAATTCATAAACTTATCTTTCCCCCATATACCTTTGCAGGTTTAAAATTATCTAATCTTGGGAGTGAATTGCAGTACCGCACAGCTTTGTGAAGTTGGGTGTCCACAGAATCCTGATGCGAGCCATGAGAAATCCAAGGTTTTACAATGAGTGGTTCTCCACAAATGGTTTTGACAGCCAGGCACAGAAAAGCGTGTAGAGCCTGCAACTGCCAGCACCAATACAATATGAAAGATCTCTGGGTAAAGTGATTTCAAGGCAGTGGCAAATAAGCTTTGAGGTAGTGTGGTATAGGGGCTAGGGAGGTGGACTAATTCCTGGGATATCAAATACACAGAAGTGTGTGTGTGTGTAATAGGCAAAATGGTTATCTAGGAGTTGGTGATTGGTTAAGAATTGCACAATCTAGCTACTTCATAATAATGCAATGTGTGCCAAACAGGGAGAGATTACACATTAACATTTACCACAGTATGAATTCACAGTGTTAAGCCTGTTAATACTGTTATTTACCACAGTATGCACAGTGTTAAGCCAATTGTTTTTGAACCAATATAGCCAACTAACCCATGATCACCTATGATCACCTAACATGAACCAGAGTAAATGATTACTAGTGATGCAGTATCTCTTTAATCCTTTTACATACAATGGAAATGGTCACAAGTCAATGGAAATGAGAAGACGGAAATTGCCTTAAAACCAACAGGAGTCTCAACAGGAGATGAATACAAATCTCCATTTTCCTTTTCAACACAAAACCAGTCTTCTTTGTCCCCAAGATCAGTGTGAAGAATTTTCACCCAGTGCTATTTTTTCATTAGCCCCACCTTCCCTAAATTCCCTGACCCTGTCTTCAGTTTTCCATCACTTCCACTTACCTTTCTGTTCTCCACTACACTTCTGCTTCTTCCATTGCTTTCTCCAGCTTTCCACATACTAGATAATTTCCCCTTTGTCTTCTCTGCCTCCTTGGCCCCTTATGGTTCAGTTGCTCACATTTCATTTTGCTTGTCTGCTCTGCCCTTCTTCATTGTGTACATTTTTCTTCCCAACAACAGATCAGCCCATGCTGTCCCTGGGCACTCTGCAAGACTCGTGCTCTAGTCCAAATTAAACTTCCCACACAGCTTGTATTTTTTTGCTGGCACTGTATTTAACCGACTGTCCCTCTAAGCAGGTAGCCCAGCTCATGAATACTCTACTATGAAACCTATTATTGTTGTTGGGTGTGTGTGTGTGCCTATTTTTATTAATGGCTTTTAATGAAACTTGATGTGATTAAGATGCTTGAGTTTTATTACACTTCAGGGGTGCCAACTTAAATAAAATATTGGGCGGGCCCAGGTAAGCCTCACCCCACATAATCGATCACATGATGCTGTGCATGCACACCATTTGAATGGCAATGCCTATCAACTTGGGGGTGGGGTCTTGGCCCCCTCAAATATTTTATGGGAGGAGCGAAGCCCCCACAGCCCCTAGGAGTTGGCTCCTATGTTACACTGTCTTCCATTATGTTTCAGAGCAAAATCATTAGAAACATATTCCTTGGATAAGGTCCATGCTCAGATTAAAGTGGGTTGCTGAGGGTAGGAAATCCACTACTACTTTTTACCCTGGTGTGAAATTACTGGCTGCACACAATAGACCAACATATGGGTAGCCACATGGGAGATTGTATGCAGCAGCAGCAGCAGCAATAATAATAATAGTAGCAGTAGTAGTAGTAGTAATAATAATAATAATAATAATAATAATAATAATAATAATAATAATAATGCTTTTGTCTGAACAAATGTGCCCGGATATGCCCCACAGCTAATTGCCACAAACTAATTCACTGCTTAGGGACGCGGGTGGCGCTGTGGGTAAAACCTCAGCGCCTAGGACTTGCCGATCGCATGGTCGGCGGTTCGAATCCCCGCGGCGGGGTGCGCTCCCGTCGTACGGTCCCAGCGCCTGCCAACCTAGCAGTTCGAAAGCACCTCCGGGTGCAAGTAGATAAGTAGGGACCGCTTACCAGCGGGAAGGTAAACGGCGTTCTGTGTGCTGCGCTAGCTCGCCAGATGCAGCTTGTCACGCTGGCCACGTGACCCGGAAGTGTCTGCGGACAGCGCTGGCTCCCGGCCTCTAGAGTGAGATGAGTGCACAACCCTAGAGTCTGGCAAGACTGGCCCGTACGGGCAGGGGTACCTTTACCTTTACCTAATTCACTGCTTGGTATCCTAATTAGTTAAATTAGTTACATTGCTGTCTCTTACCTCCTTTCTTGTGGATCTAGTTATGAACAAAGACATTTCATCTATGCTCTTTGCATGCAGGTCATTCACAGCCACTATATAATCCCCTTGATGAAATATGCATCCCAAGCGATGCAGGTCTTTCCACTGGGAGACACTGTAGTGAATTGGAGAAGAGGAAAGGGGGGGGAGCATTGACTGATTAGGATTCTTTTTCACTTTGGTGATGGCTTCTGGTCTGGAGAAGTATCTATGGAATATCTGGCAGTCTGGCATTCAAAAATACTGAAGAGTCGGGATGAAATTGATAGCTAAGCAGATAATCTAACCAAACAGTAGATATCAATTAAAGCTTCCAAGCAGGGAGGTTAAATGGAAATACACTATCAGAGCTTAGGGTGATCTATGGGTACTCATCTGCAGTCTATTATGGGGTCACAAATCTTGTAGAGGAAGCTTAGAAACCAGACATAATTCTTAATTGTGATCCTGTTATGAACCTGAAAGCTAACAGGTTTTGGTGAACAACTTGTTTTTTTTAAAAAAATAAATAAATGTAGTATGTCAGCCTAAAGATACTGGAACCAGTAACCAACGATCCATATGAATCAAGGTACAAAATGATTTTGACCCTGTGGTTTTGATTTCTATTCTACATTACTGTACTACATTTGAATTTATTCTTGGAGTGGGGAGAAAGTTCTCTAAATTGCTCTTTGGCAGTTAAGGCTGCTGAATGTTGGAAGATACATCTTTAAATTAAAATGAATAATATCAAGTATTCAAGCCTCCGGCTTTGTACACATATCAAGTCCAGCGTAAATTCCAGTAGACAATCTGGGGGTATTCTGTTTATCTCAGCCCAGAGATCTAACATAATTGGCCTATTAGGTTGGTTGAGCAATTTTATTACGGCATTCCAGTACACAGCCCTAGCCCTGGAAGTTTAAACTCATATAGAATTATGGATTCAAGGAGAATTCCCTGGATTATCCAGTCACATGCCAAAATGCACTATCTATTTAAACACACACACACATATTCACGCACACATGCATTATATGCACTAAGTAGGAGATTCTACCATCTCTGTAAGTAGCTTACTGCATTGCTGAATTGGTCTGATAGGCCATTTTAAGGTAGAATTCTTTTTCTGTCACTTCATTCCATTACTCTTTGCTTTATCCTTGGTAAATGTAGCCAGCAATTGTTCTCCACCTTCTTTCCAGCACTTATTAAATATTGGATTTTTTTTTAAAGGAGTCTTCTTTCTACTAATCTGAATATGCCCATCAGCTTTCCATGACAGGGGGACTTCCTCTCTGAAACTTATTGGGAAGAATTTCCTCCCATCACTGACAAGGCCTGAGAAAGTGACTTTCTTGTGCGCAGTGTGCAGCAGGCATGTGAAGTACATCAAAGGAGAGCAGAGAGAGTCAGACTTGCAACTGAGCACTAGAGAGTACACAAGGGAAGGCACAGCAGGAGATGAGCTCTAGGCACCTCTAATCTATGTCCATTTCACCCTCCCTTCCTTTCCTCAGTCACTGATACTGATATTCTAGGAAGCACACTAACTTCCTTACTGCCTCTGCAAAATATGTGAGATAATAGAAATTCTCTACTTTCTTAACCTCTTGGGAATGTTGTAGGATATCCATGAAAATAGGAGTGGAAATTGCCAATGTTCACTTATTTGTCCCATGTACAGAACAGAAGTCTTATCTGGTGAATATGATCAGTGTCCTTATAGTCTGCAAACAGTATGTAACTGATGACTTTTCTCCCCCCCCCCCACATTTGCATTGTGTTTTCTTTGCACTGAAATATATGGCTGCAAAAGCATAATACCACCAGACTGTTTGTCATATGGAATAAACTGTGGTAGAGAAAGTCTGACATCTTGTGGTCCACAAAGACTGTGGAGCAGTTTTATGTGCTTGTAAATTTATTTTTATTTCAACTCTCTCACCAACTTCAGTTGGAATGCCCAACTGAAGAATATACTGAGAAATGTGGGGATTAAAACTTCTGTTTTGTGTTACATAAAAACTAAGTTGGTGATTTGCAAATTAAAACCTAAACTGCCAAGCAGCAGTTTTCAGTGTTTTAACAAATTCATTTCTGGTCTCTGGCAGGAATGCAAAACTAGCATTCCCTAACCGACTTATATAGCCAGCTCTCCTGAACACTGCAAAATGACAGGTCACCACATGAAGTATGTATAAAAACAAGTTAATATAAGTATGTTGTTCACCTGCCAGTGACAGTGAACAGATGTTGCTTTTGAAAAAATTATATCCCACTGGTATTTCTTGGCAAACCTGAGGAGGGTAACAATCAAGAACAATAACAGCTAGATGTTAAATAACGTATTTAAAAATGCAAAATAAAGTTCACACCCAAAAATAGACTGATCAAAAGGTTAACTCAAAAGGTTAAATATAAAGATAGATTTTAGATAGATTACAAGGCAGGGCTCTGGCAATCTTCTTTGGGACAATCATTTCACACTTATATCATTTGTATTGAGAAAGACTAGCATGAGCTACAACAGCAAGAGATTTCACACAGAGCAGGCCAACAATAATAAAGAAGTGTGAATGAGTGCATGTGTGCATGTGTTCATCTCTGCACCTGTGCATATGGATACAAGTTGCAAGGGATCAATAGCAGCAGTGCTGTTGTTCTCAGGTCCTGCCCACAGGCATCTGTTTCGCAACTGTAAGAATAGGATGCTGGACTACTTGATGGGTCTTATGCCTGATCCAGCAGGGCTCTTCTTAGGCCTCATCCACACTTACCTTTGCTCCAGGTGTCTAGGCACAGGTCTAGACTTTCCAGGTTCAGGTGTTGTTGGTTTTTTTGTGTCCCAATGCTCTCCCTGGGGAAAACCTGCATTTTACCGCCAAGTGGGAGTAAACAGCAATAGGGTTTTCCAGATTGCTGTTTGCTCCGATTCAGCACTAAAACATGGGTTTTCCCAGGGAAAGCCCTGGGACAGGGGAAAACTCAGCCCTGTGCCTAGAAAGCCTGGAGCATGTGTGTGTGAGCCTTAATTGGGGTCAATTGATTAATATTAACTTGAGCTGTCTCTTATGGAATTGATCAGTAGTGATGCAGTGACATTGCTGGAACTCTCCAAAAATCCTGATTGCTTTTTAAGAGCTGAAGGTACAAACCAGCATGAAAATAAGAGGCCTTACCATATACGCCCAGCGGCTTTGACAAGTGTCAGGCAGTTGGTGAAATCACTCCGGGGAAGGAGAATATCCACCTCTTCCAATTTGCAGTCATCTCTGACTTTACTGAAAAGAGGAAAGGCGTGTTGTGAAATCCAAAATGTGTGGCTAATAAACCAGAAAGGTACCACTGCAAGTTGTTGCTATTAATGAGAGCCACTGCCAGTCACTGCTGAGCTAGAAACAGTCTAAATATGTTCCATGATAACCCACACAACCAGTCTTACAACATTCTACATCTGACTTCTTTCTCTTCTTATATAAAATAGTGAGCTTTTCAAAACACTTATATTCTGCCCTTTCAAAACTCAAGGTGATGTAAGTGTGCGTTAGAATACAGCTGTAAAGCAGTGTGTAAGAAAGGGCTCATTTCTTAACAGAAGCAAATTATTGTCGAAGCAAGAATCATAGTGATTCATTTCCCCTGCACCTTTGCAAACTACGTGGAACAATGGAACAAAGTCCAATGTACACTTGAATGAATTCAAAAGGCTCACATGGTGGGGAGATAAAGGTTAAGTATTCTTTTCTGGTTCACATAATGGAGCAAAGAACTAACATCAAAGCATTGACATTGACTATTGGACTGATCGTATCACTTGGAAATCGGGACAATGGAAAACCCATTGAAATAGAAATGCATTTTCTTTTGCTCTCAGGGAGTTTGTGAGAAATACAGACATAATTAGTAATATATTGAAAATGTAAATTATGCACATGTATCCAACCATCACTATCCACAGGAAACACTGAGAATATCCACACCTGAGAATAATGGACAACTGAACCACAGACAGAACTGATAGTTTTGGTGTTTTTTCTGGTTTCCAGGTCCTTGGTAGTGGTGTTGGTTTCAAAGGCTTGTCCTCTATCACCTGCAGATTCGTGCTATCTTCCTGGCCTTCGGGAAGGGTCGTCAATTCATTGTTTGTAGGTTCAATTTTTACCTCCGCTACCCCTGAAACTCTAATGAGTAAATTATGTTACTTTTAAAAGGAAATGCATCAACCATGTCTATAAAAACCACATCAATTTTTTAAAAAAGAAACTTTAGCCTGGGCAGCAGACTGAAGCTGCACAATCAGTGTATGAACGGAGGGGTGGAGGGAAGTGAAGCAGAATTGTAGTGCCAGATCAGCCCTGACAGACCTCCAGACTTGGGCCATTTTTTGTGCAGAAAACCAACACACATGCAAGTTGTACATGCCCAGCCTTTCGGTTGGATCCAGATGGGCAGAGAAACCCTAACCTGCCATTCTAGAGGGGGTTAGGATGTGGTGATGGTGTCCTGGCTCCACTGCAATCTGCCAACAGGGGGCCTCCACCACCACAGAGGTCCCCACTATAAATGGATGAACAGACCTACAGTTGGAAGTATCTCTGCCAGTTTTAGCTAATGGGAAGCCCCCATACGGAGAGTTTTGGTGTGTGGGGGTGACAAGAATGGTGTGGAGAAGGGTCCACCAAGTATCTGCTGGATCCTAAGCCACTCCAGCTACTGATGCTGGACTTGATTTGGGCTTCTCTGCTGCACCATCCTGAAGCCAGTGCAGGGATAAACTGCAGTTTCACAGCCGCCTCTCTTCCATGGCTAGCACAAGTGGGAGAGCTTTGGATGTTTCTCTGCCACTCTATTCAGCCCTACTGAAGTCCCAATGATTGAAACAGAACTTTGACATGAGACCTGTATTTTTTTTAAAAAAAACACACAACAAAAACCACACGGTAAAGATTGGACATGGGGAGTAACAGCTTTTACAAGTGCAGGCACTATGCATGTGATGCTACTAAGGTGTGGAGATCAGGACAGAGCCAGCAGGCATGAACCCAGTATTACCCCAACAGCATAGTGATGGTATGCAGTCTGCACGGAGTTCCTGTGAGTCTGTCTTGCTTGTGGGGAAGAGAAACCTGACCTCAGCCACTGCCCAGAAAGGCTTACAATCCACAGGAACGTCCAGCTTGTTCCACTTTCTGGGACATAGTTATTGTTTGAAGGTTTCTAATCTAGATGGAACAAGCGGACTCAGGTTACACTGGTCTACAGCCCTCAGCCAGGACAGGACTTGCCACGACAACCCCAAATCACTGAAATGGACTTTAAAACAGCTCTATAGCATGCTTTTGAGTCTACATGAGTTGGGTTTCTTAGAGGATCAGAGGAATGCTCCATGAAAAATGGTACAATGACTGTCTAGCAGTTTGGGTGCTAAACCAAACATGAAACTGAAAGCTAGACTGTAGTGTTACCTCCCCACAAAAATAACACCTGGAATAAAACCTTAACAATTATTTGAATCCTCACTGAATTTGAATGGCAACAGAATCCATACAATGAATTCAGGCTACTGGTTCAACTAAAAATAATAATCTGTGTGGTGGTTTACTCACTGGCAATGAGCCGTGAGTGTACCCAGCCAATGTCTTGGAGGATTTTAATATATTTTGTGTTTATCCAGCTTCTGTACTGTGGCCTTTTCCAGGGCTTTGAGGCACCAGAAGTCCTGGCAATCTTTGAGCAGCTACAGTAACATGCCAAAAGCTGATTCAGGGGGAATTATGTGATTGCTGTTGGCATGTACGTTACTGCCTTGCCAGGGCTGATGGGCTTGGAAATTGGCACAGACAGGTTAAGACAAAGTAGCTGCTTCTGAGAAGAGGAAGGAAGAAAGGAATCTATGCAAGATTACAAGAGTGATCAATTTGCACCAGCAGTTACTGGTAATAATACTATCTTTCTGGCTATGTTAATTTAACACCTAAAGGTAGACATCACTTTGTTGTTAGAAACAAACAGAGTGCCACAGTAGACTAAAATGTTCAACCCCCATGTGCATTAAAGATGAACCAATGATGGCCTAGCACAGAGATGGGGAACCTGTTCCCCTCCATGTGTTTCTGCACTACAACTCCAATCACTCCAGACCAATGGCATTGCTGGCTGGAGTTGATGGGATTGGAATCCTGGTCTAGCAAAAGCTTTGCAAAAGAAATCCATGAACAATTGCTTCAGATAAATTTAGGAGCAAAATGCACCATGCTTGAGTACTCACATGGATTCCATGGGCATGTATTCTTCGGGTTCACCAACCTTTTCCTTATCTGGGTTAGTAGTCTCTTCTGCGGTGCTGAATTTATCCTGCATTTCATTCAGCTATGAAAGTAAAAAGCATAAGCAAAGTACATTAACGTATCCAAAGGAAATAAAAACTCAACTCTGTGAAAAGCAGTGCTCTCAGTACTGTTATTGAACCGACGAATACATTTGGTCCAGTCTGTCTGGATAAAACTGATATGTCACTAAAGCAAAATAAGATAACTCTTACTGCTTCATGAAAGACTTGGTTTCAGCAAACTACAACCATTTAATTTCTGAATAAATTCTGAGTACTGGAACAACTGCAAATCTTAGAGGGGGAAGAGGGTTGATTTAGAGGCAGAAGACCCTAAACAGTCATGAAACATCTGGAAGCTTTGGGTAAGTCTCTACCACAGGTGAGAGCCACTGCTGTAAAGTGCAGTTTGCACACCAAAGTTCCCAGGTGTAGAATCACAGAATTCTGCAGTTGGCAGGGACCTAAGGGTCCTCTAGTTTAACCACCCTGAAATGTAAATTCCTGTAAACCAGGAAACCTAGACAGATGGACGGGGGTATACATCATCATCATATAATGATAATGATGATTAATATCCAGCTCTAGTAACAAATTGTTTCAGATGCAAGGGCTAGGAAAGACCTCTGAATAAGACCCTTGGAAGTTGCTGTTAGTCGGAATTTATAATACTGGGCTCTGTGGACTAATGTTCTGACTCAGTATGACGCAAGCTTTATACAGTGCTACGAGACTAAACTGGCATGGAACAAATCTGCACACAAGATAAAGGATTCCGCACATTAAAAAGAGATGTAAGCATTAATTCATTATTTAGAACAGAGCAAATAATGATATCTACGTTACCGTAGCTAGAATATTTCTTGGACATGCGTAGTATTCCTCCATTTCGGATTTTTCCTCTGACTCTTGATGATTTGTCAGGTGTCGCTGAAATAAAAGTACAGACATATTTACAGTGTCATTATTCTTTGCTCATCATGCTCTGAGAAAGGTCAAAATGGATAATATGCAAACACTTGCTCTTTTTGGCAAATGAAAGCAGCAATGAGTAAGACCTGCTGCCCCACAAGAAAATCAGAAGTGAAACACTTATGAGGAATGTAAAGATGTGCCATAACAACATGGAGAACAGCTGGTATGAATGTACTCAAACCCACTGACCTATGATAGATTTGTTTCTAAATTGTTTCATTTCTATTATAATTTAATTACTTTTAAACTACTATATTTTGTATGTTATTGGCTTTCTGTATTTTATCTGTGGTTGGGTTTTTTTACTTTGTGCAAGCCACCTTGAGTCCTGGCCTGGGAAAATAAATAAATATATATTTATATATATTTATATGGGCTATAAATATAATAATTATAATTATAATCATATTATCGTGCCCATGGACATAAGTTTCTAGGCACGTTTCTGCAATGGAAGCATTATGGGCAACTGTGTGGAAGCCAGGGATAAGGAGAGGCAAGTGGGTGTGAAAAGGAAGGATCAGAAAATGAAGAAATAATTAGTAGCAAATAATCACTAGCAGGGACGTGGGTGGCGCTGTGGTCTAAACCACAGAGCCTAGGGCTTGCCGATTGAAAGGTCGGCGGTTCAAATGCCCACAATGGGGTGAGCTCCCGTTGCTCGGTCCCAGCTCCTGCCCACCTAGCAGTTTGAAAGCACATCAAAGTGCAAGTAGATAAATAGGTACCGCTCTGGCAGGAAGGTAAACGGCGTTTCCGTGTGCTGCTCTCGTTCACCAGAAGCGGCTTAGTTATGCTGGCCACATGACCCGGAAGCTGTCTGCGGATGAAAGCTGGCTCCCTCGGCCTACAGAGCGAGATGAGCGCGCAACTCCAGGGTCATCCGTGACTGGACCTAATGGTCAAGGGTACCTTTACCTTTACCTTTAATCACTAGCAAACCCTTATTTTATTTTATTTTTGAAAATAACTGAGTAATGCTTCATGCAACTTTCTCCACTACACAATGCATGGAAGTGATGCAGTAGTTGCTTCGAATTATCCATACTGTTCTTCCAGTCCCACTTTCAACACTCACTAGCTGCCGTACTGTCAGTGGCTCATAAACAGGGGCTTCTTGGGAGGAATCTTGAGTAATAGGCTCTGAAGAGGGCCTCTTCTTGGAGATGGATGTTCCTATATCCTGCAGCGCAATGGATCAAAACAGAACAAAAGAAAGCATAGCTTTATTTCAGGGTGATTCATTAAAACTAGAAATTAGCCCTGTCCTTTCTGTTGATAGAACACATTTAAGCAAAATCAGGTACTTGAGTTGTGCTTCTACTTTAAAATTGTTAAGGGTGTGGAAAAGAAAAAGAATAGTATTTTTATTTTATTTTTAGCACTTGTTCAGACATGCTATTTATTGCACATTCATCCTGATTTTCTTTCACAAAACTTACCCAATAATTACGTAGGCTATAAAGGTAAAGGTAAAGGTAAAGTACCCCTGCCCGAACGGGCCAACTGCTAGGTGGGCAGGCGCTGGGACCGAGCAGCGGGAGCGCACCCCGCCGCGGGGATTCGAACCGCCGACCTTTCGATCGGCAAGCCCTAGGCGCTGAGGCTTTAGCCCACAGCGCCACCCGCGTCCCTACGTAGGCTATACCTAGTCTTTATTCTGATTTGTTTGTGCGGAAGTTATATGACAATGAGTACCTATCCTGGATTCATCCTGACTTATTTGAATGGTGTTTACACGTGTTCCCATTCATTCATCCCTCAATTTTCAATGCATTTTCCAATTACTGCCAAAAAAACTGTTCCTTTTTTAGATGGATTTGTGGCACCAGGGAACAGAGCACTTTAATTGCGCAAACCTAAGTTTTCTTGTATGCCCTTGAAATCCTTCCCATGAAATACTGACAGCCTGGAGGCACCCTTAAAATGAAAAAGACAGTATATAACAACCACCTCATATTCATTGTCAGGACACGGTTCCTTCTTGATGATGTCAGCAGCTACTTCATCAAGACAAGCTGGTGAAGATTTTGACCGACCTCTCATTTCTGGTTTCTGGGTCAAGAAATGAAGCAACAGAGTAATTTTACATAGTTAAAACCTTTACGAAACATTATGAAACCAAAGTGTAACTATTTTTTGAAATTGACTTTTACATGAATATTGCTATTTAGTTCTCCAGCCAAAGAAGGCTTACAAAAATGCATATACTAGAGGAAAGTGTGCAAGAAAAAATGAATATATTGGTGAAAATAACAAATGAATATGCATTGTACTAGGGGAAATTGGTTGAAAAAATGCAAATGTGTACATTTCTCAAAACTGCATATAAAATGTGCTTATTGGGAGAAATTTACACTAAAATGCTGGTAAATTTCCATGAGGATTTTTAAAAATGTGCCAATTGCTACAAAACATGGAGAACTGAATTTAAGACTGGAAAAATTAGAAACTTGAGAGAACTGAAACTGACAGACTCCAGTTGTAAGTTACAGTTTAGAAAAGAAAACTGAGCGCTAGTCGAACAAATGATGAAGACAGTTGTTATTATGATTATTATGATTATTTTAAAAATGTCAATCGCTGATGTTCGATAATTAAAACAGCATTGCAACCACTGACCTTTGTTTCTCTGCTGGTTGAAAACAAGAAGGTGGCCCAGTCCTCAACGTCCTTGCTAGAGAGTGAAATTACATTTCAAGGAGACAGATAAGGAAACAAAATATTAGGAATGAGATTGTATTCCTCTGAAAAATGTGTAAAGTTTTTTTTTTTTTTTACTTTTAAGAAGAACCAAATCCTTGAGCAGCATCTTCAAGGTGGTACCTCGGGTTAAGTACTTAATTCGTTCCGGAGGTCCGTTCTTAACCTGAAACTCTTCTTGACCTGAAGCATCACTTTAGCTAATGGGGCCTCCTGCTGTCGCCGCGCCACTAGAGCACGATTTCTGTTCTCATCCTGAAACAAAGTTCTTAACCTGGAGCACTATTTCTGGGTTAGCGGAGTCTGTAACCTGAAGCGTCTGTAACCTGAAGCGTATGTAACATGAGGTACCACTGTATTGCTGGGTGATATTCAAGTACTGTAAGTTTTACTCAGAGTTGAATACTACCCTGGGTATATCCAGAAAACATCTAAAGCAATCTTGGACTCCAGCAGTTGGCCAATATTCAGAAGTGGTGGGGGTTGTGGTTTGGCAAGATATGGAAGGCCAAAGTTAATCACCCATGATTTCAAGATTCTCACTGGTAATCCTTCACCATATAACCAGGGATGTCTTTATTCCATGGCTGTAGAAGATTTCAAATCTTAAAAGAATCTCAACTCTCATTCTCTATAGTCACCCAAATAGGACATACTTCTGATTAGGCATGGTTAGGACTGCAAACTAAGTAAATTAATTTATCAAATCTGCATAAATGTAGGAGTCAAAGCAATAGCACTGAAGCAAAACCCTAGTTTATTTTAAATATACACAGGTCCCGCTATCCAAACACTTGTTATATATAAAAAAATCACTTATCCAAAAATGAGGAATTAGTATGCAAATTATACACACCACAGATCCATAGAGCTGGACCTGAGTGTAGTACTGAAAACAAATAAGCAGCCTTAAAGAAGCCTTACTTTTTGTGTTTTGCTGGTCCACGGTAGCCGTTTCACCAGAAACCATGGTGGGAGGAAGCGAGGACGAAGGGGGAGAGATCAGACAAATAAGAGCATCTTTTTCTTTTCTTATTTGCCTTTGCAAGGTTTCAGAGGGCTTTCCCAGGTATTTTTGACATTTTGTCATATTCTGTGGTCGGGAACACATTTCCCCAAAGAGATCAGTGGAAATGGTCAACTTGTTATGCAAATGTTTGCTTATGAAACAAATTCCTGCAAGTGCATTCTGTTAGATAGTGGGACCTGCATGTAATGTACATCTGCAGCTTTATATGCACTACTTTGATAAAGAACAGTAAAAATAATAATCCATTATCTGCTTTATTTGGGCACCCTTTTAGCTGAACAAAAGCATTTTTAATCAGTGTTTTAACCCAGACATAAAGGCATATCCATGCACTGGCCTGAGCATACTATGTGAATGGGAGCAGGGTGACTGCACACATTGAAAAGGATTAGATCTTCTAACCAAGACAATTATGGTTTGCTTAGCAGCCTTGGCATTTCGCACTAAGGCTCCAGGCTTCCTACACTGTCAGGATGGTGTTGTTGACTTGGATTCCAAGCTCATACAGAAGGCACACTGGAAGGCAAGTGCAGAGATAGCCAGACCAGTCTCTTGCAGGGTGGCATTTCAATACACCCACTGGGGACCACACAGGTTCTGCCCCACCTTTTTTGTGAGGATGAGATTCACCTGTCAGATGGTGACTGTGATATCTATATAAAAAACAATGTTTCTATCAACCACCACCTTTTCCATTAGTTGTTGTTAATGTGGCTGTAGGCTGTAGAGGGAAATGAGGGGAAGATGGGGCTGTCAACCTGGGAAGGTAGCCCATCTGGGAGAAGGAAAACTCTGGCTCTAAACCTCTGCTGCCTTGCAGCTAAACTCATTCGTGGGAAGGCCTTCAGGAGTAAACCCTGAGGAAAATTCTGTACCCACTGCCTTGCAGGAGTGGTTAGAATCTTTCAAAGTAGCCTTTAAGGAAACTGGCACTCCATTCTAAGTTACCGAAAACAAACAAAGGATATTTGTTTTCTTTGAGGTCAGACTGGTTTTGTTTCAGTGCCAAAGTCTCTGCTGGGTATTGAATGTACAGAATAAGGGGAGGAGAGTATAAAGTAAAAAGATACCTAACAGGATTTGCATTATCTCTTTCCAAGCAGCACTGATTTCTCTCACAAGTTCTAGGTATGCTGACTCTGGGAAAATCCCTGCCGCATGTGTAATGCCAAAAGAGATTATTCTGTAGCTGATTCTTCTCAAATAAGGATTCCCTCATAATTTACCTTGTAGCACAGCTCTTCTTCTACTTCTAGAACAGTCTCTAAAGCAAGGGTTTTTCAGAAGGGAAACACACTATAATAAGTGGCTTAACTGGGCAAGAAAGGAATCACAGTAGGGAAACCATTCTTGATTTATTAAGCTATGGTGGCTCCTTAAATTTCCTTCACCTCCACTCATCTCGCTGTTCAAATGTATTTCACGAGCTTTGTAAACATTGTAAGGGGAATCCTTTTTTTGTGTAATATATATGATGGCTTGTGTGATAATTTTTTTGAGGATGTGCTGTGACCAATTTGAGGATCCTGGTGTTGTTAATGAATTAACATTTTTAATTCATTGCCTTCATACTAGCAGGTATGAAAGCTATACGTACATATCTGTAAAGAATGGTGAACATACCTGTCTGATCCAATAAGATAGAAAACCCTATTTTCTGTTCTGATGGTCATCACTTCTGCAGGCTTGCATTTAAACATCTTCTTCACAACTGTCATTTTCTCAGGGTCACCTATGCCAATCTCTATTTCTGAAGTCCTGTTAGGTAAATATATAAAGATGTACACAGTCTATGTGGCTCATCGTGTTAAAAGATGTCATAGGCAATGATCTAGCATTGTAAAACATGTTCTTGCGAGTGATGAGACTGTTTTTACTACATGTCATTTCTAAACAAGTGTTTTGGTCTTACATAATCCAGAATGGGAAAAGCAAGTGCGAAATAAGAACTTGTCTGTCCCAAATTCTTAGCCTAATCCATAGATACAAAAAACCTCGGAGACATGAAACATAACTAAACTTCAATATGTCTATATATTGTAGCACCACTATGAACCATGGTTGATTCTTGAGTTCTAATAGATGAAATAAACTGCAATCTTGTGCATGTCATAAAAAGCATGTAATGTGTAATATAATGTGGTATAGTGGTTGGAGTGTTGAACTAGGAGCTGAGAGACCCCGGTTCAAACACCTGCTCAGCCATGAAACTCACTGGGTGATCTTGGGCCAGTCACTATCTCTCAGCTCAACCTATTTCACAGGGTTGTTGTGGGGATTAAATGAGGAGGGAGAGAACTATATATTCCACCTTGCTTAAATTACGCCAAAAGGCAGCCTAATGCATTCTGGTACATTCCTTTTCCGAATATAGCACGCTCACAAAGCTTGGTTATTTTAACTAGTTATATAAAAGAGAATCACATGAGGTTTTAAATGGGTAGACAAATGTGATATAATGATACATATATTTAAAACCATATTAACCCTGTCTCCAGCAATGGCCCCTCTTGGACAGAGAAGACTTGGCCACTGTATTCCATGCTCTGGTAACTGCCAGACTGGATTATTGCCATATACCATTTATACTTTATATGGGGCTGTCTTTGAAGACACCTTAGAAACTTCAATTTGTCTAAAATGCTGCAGCCAGATTATTCATTCATTCATTCCTCAAAATGTATATCATGCTGAATTGTCAAAAACCACAAAGCAGAAATGAATCTGTTTAGATTAATTTCACAGAAAAGGAAAACAATTTTGGATAAGCAATAAAGCACAGATTATTTAACTGTAATAGATGAGTCGAAACCGCGGAGACATAGACGGAAGTCAACAAAATCATAGGGGACTCAAACCAGTATGAAGGACTTTGCGCAGAGAATATTCAAGTATTGGTTTGAACTTCCTAAAAAATGTTTGTTTAAGAAAAGTATTTTTGTTTTTTCGTTTTTTTCTAGTTTTTGTCGTTTTGCTTTGAGATTTTCTTTTTTTCTTTTACAATGTTGTTCTGTTTATCATAGATCTTTAAATACTTTTACCTTGTATTTTGTAACACCTATTTTTATCCTAGAATATGTCGTTGAAGATCAAATTATTCTTTTTATTCTTTCTTTGTGAATTTTGAAAATGTAGTAGTTTTTGTTTCAATTAAAACAAAAACAAACAAACAAACAAACAAACCTCAAAGCGGTTTACAAAAGATAAAACAAGGAAAATTAAGGAAACACACAAAACTTAAAACAATAAAGCAGATTAGAATTACCTCAGAGCATCGGGAGAAATGACTGGCTGAGGTTCCATTTTAGAACTCATAGAACCCTAAACAGCTGCACGGGTTCTCACACATTAAAAGCACATTACTGTGAAGGGGTTGCAGGTCCACATGGGTTAGCCACTGTCCTACCAATGCACCCCTCAGGCACCCCACCCAACCCCAGCTGCAGGGTCCCTATATGCATACCATCAGAGCTTCTTTGTGCAATAAGTAGTTCTGATCAGGATTCCCCCTAGCATGGAGGACCTCTGCATGCATACATCAGGAAGTGTGTGGGATCCCTTTTCAGAGCTGAATACATGGCTGGTGAGGGGGCAAGTCTTGCTCACTGCCTCGCAGTGCTTTTAACCTGTGAGGTGGTTCAATTTCATATGGTGCTCCACCATGCATTTGGGAAGAACCTGGAGCAGAACTTTTTTTGAGGGGGCCAGCAAGCAGCAATTCAGGCAGTCAGGGACTGTTAAAAGAAGCTTTGCATGGACAGGTGGAGTCCCCCAAACCCTGGGCAGCCCATGTGGAATAACGACTCAAGACAACATGCTATGGGATTAAAATTGGCCACAACTTTATTATGTTTCAGATGTGGGTAGACCTTGGCTCAGTCATTGGGCATTTATCCCTCCCAATCCCCCGCCGGGGATCTAGATATCCCACCTGGGGAAGGCAAAGCCAAGCCTGTGCTAATGGTGCCGCATAGGGTCCAGGGGGCTGAGCGTGACAACGCAAAGGGCTTCCCCCATTTAATGTGGGGAGTGGTCATTCTGAGACATGGCTAGATACTTACTCATTGATTTCAATGTAACCCTTTAAGTGGGCACCTTTAAGATACCTCAGGACATAATCGTTCTTGCCAGACTTGGAAAGGATAAAGTGTCTCCTTTTCCAGGAGTTCTGTTGGAAGAAAGGTAAAAGACAAGGAATTAGAAATACAGTAACACATTATAGCTACAATTATTATTGCTATTTGCTCATCCTTATTATAGCAGCAGCACCATGGCTATTATGATGTCAACAGTACCTGATTGGAGAAAAGATGAGGAGGTGGGGATTTGATGAAGAAACCATGCTTGCAGACATCTCCATAACTAGAATTTCCTGATAAAGAGATAACAGTAAGAAACATTCCATGTTACCTTCATAGGAAAAGAACCCCTGAAGAGTGGATTTCTGTATCCCTTAGCCACGGACCCACAGTCAAGGACGGAGAGAAATCCAATTCAAAATGACAAAAATCAATGATATTTGTGTTTGAAGTAAAATATGAAATTGTTTTTGACCAGTCCTACCATGATTGGTCCAGTTTGATTTATTTATTGAAGTGCTTATGTTTCTACCACTCACATAAAATATCAAGGCAGTGTATGGCAATTTAACAATTCCCAGCAGCTGGAGCAAAAATCCAATTCAGAAATTTGGTTGAAATCAGAATATAGACTGGAAGATCTACCTGAATATAAGCTGAATGTTTAAAGGGGAGGTGGTCCCTTTGTTCCTACAACTCATAGCACATCTACTACTGGACAGGCAGGCACAATCCAAGATAAAATGGTTAAAACTATGTCGGGGAGCAGGACGGTCTGTATGGATGCTGCTGCTGGAAAACCCAAATCAAGTACTTGAAAAATACCACCCAGTAGAAACGAAAGATTGTGGGTGGAGCATCATGGTGAATCAGAAGCAGGGCTTCTTGATCGCAGGCTAACTCAGCCAAGCCTCATCCCTAGGACTCATGCAGCAACAATCCTATGCATGTGCAGAATGCATTTTCTACAACACTGAGTGAAGGGAGTCCATCCCATATCTTTGGATCAGAGGACAGGGCTTTAAGTGCAAATGTGTCAGTTCCAATGTGGCTCAAGACCTGAATATCCCTGCCTAAATATGCAAACTCTGCCATGTTTTGGAACAGGGACACGGCTAAGCTGCCAGCCTAATAACAAGGCAATACATGGCAGGGCCATAAAATTGTATGCTAATTTTGGTTGGAGTCACATACTGATTGCATCCATTAAAAAAAGGAACAGCGCATGTTGAGAAAAACATGAAAATTGCCAAGGAAACGGGTATGGCCTGCTGTCTTGATAAACTCATGAGACTCCATCTCATACCTATGCACATTGTTCTTGGAGCATCCATTTTGATTGCTAATTCAACCTAGTAAACAAACAAATAAATAAATAGTGAGGGTTAAAGACCACTTTAACTCATGTTTAATATGTACTGCCCCAGTGCACCATCACTATAATCTAGGACTTTGTATAAACCACACCTTGCCTTTCCAGTAAGTACTTGCAGTTCCTGTTCAGATTAAATAAACAGAATATTATGAGGAACAGAAGTACTTAATTTTCTTTTTTGTTCTTCTGCTATGCAGTATATAAACAGAAACTGTAACCAAGCAGCAATTTATCAGATGTTAACAAATATTTGTTATTTGTCAGTACCCATTAGCTAGGTTCACAAAATATTAACATAGATGTAGATGGTGACTGTGTGCCAGAAAATAACTACAAAAAACCCTCTCAATTTATAATTCTCCCAAAACGATGCAATGAATATATAACATAAAGAACAGCAATATTTTATTCCTACAGTCCTTTCTTCCCACTTGCTCCATTGAATGTTTTGAACAATAAAATACAATTAACATTCCAAGAACTTACACAGCATAAAAAGGGCAACAAAAGACTGTAAATTAGATCAACAGTTGTTTTTGAAATGAATGGATGGGTGTACTGCTTACAATAATACCTTCTTCAGATCAAGGGAAGTAATAGTCCTGCTCTATTTTGTCTTTTCCAGACCCCACCTGGAGAACTGTGTCCGCTTCTGAGTATCACAGTTTCAGAATATTGACAAGCTGGAATGTATGCAGAGGAGAGCAACCAACATGATAAAAGGTCTAGAAACCTAGCTTTATGTGAAATGCTAGAGGGAGCTGGGGTTTTAACTTGAAGAAGAAAAGTCTGAGGAGCGATATGATAGCCATCTTCATGAAAGAAGGAGCGAGCTTGTTTCCTTCTGCTGCAGAGGGTAGGACTTGAACCAATGCATTCAAGTTACAAGAACGGAGATTCCGACCAAACATTAGGAAGAAGTTTCTGACAGTAAGAGATGTTCGACAGTGGAACAGATTACCTTGGAAGGGGATAGACTCTCCTTTATTGGAGGTTTTCAAACAGAGAATGGATGGCCACCTGTCATGGGTGCCTTGCAGGCGGTTGTGCCTTTGGGGTCCCTTGCAACTCTACAATTCTTTGATTCCCACCAATGAAACTTTGAAAATTTTAATTAAACAAATAAATACTTTCCAAAATGCTGGTAAAACCGATTCTGATTTAGAATGTTTTGGTTTGGTAGAAATGAAACAAGTGGGGGCTGAAGTATGAAGTAACATCAGAGGGATAAGAGGCATGAGAAAAGCAGCACTAAGTCACATATGAAATGGGGTGTGGGGGTGGTGTCTCTCTCCTCTTTTTTTTTATAATCATATTTATTAAAATTTCCAATAATAACAGAATAGGAAAATAAGAAAGATAAAGGAAAGAAAGAAAAAGAGAAACTAACTTAGACCCTTCTTTTCATAACCTTCTTTCTGGGACTTCCTCCTTCCCCTCCCGATTGTATTCCCCTTTATCTAAGTTGGTTCCACAAGTTCTCATCCCCAATTAAACCTAATATATTATACTCATAAACCAATTTAAATTTACACCATCTTAGCATCACTCCTCGTCTTATAATAGAACAAAATTTTCCCCAAGATCCGCTCTCATTTCTTCCACGAGTTCCCCCTTTCTAAAAAAAAAGAAAAAACAGAAACGTAAAATATCAAAGTTATAAAGAATATAAGATAGAAAGTATAGAGAAACTCAAAAAGTTGGTTACAAAGCCTTTGGATTCTAAGGTTCCCCCTCCCTTCCCCGGTTTTGATTCCCCATGTCCATTTGTCTGTATGTTGTCGGCCTGGAGATCTTAAGTCCACAGCCAAATTTATCTCAGTCCATCATGCTGTTTTCTTCAGATTTAATTGTCTTAATGATGTTTAACGTCGAAAATCCAATCTAATAGAGGCCTTTAATTTTCTTTAATCTTTTGTTGCTCCTCCCATTATTCTTTCCGTGTCGTATTCAGTCATCTACTCTTTTATTTCTTGGTTTCTCAGGTTTCTGTCTTGTTCAGCTGTCAAAACATTCTTGTTCCAAAATTTAACGTCTCTACAGAGGTTTGTTATTCAGGGACACAGACTTACGTCCAGTTCCTTTCTTGCTTCAATAGAAGATTCTATTGTGTTATAGTCACCTCTGTAGACAAAATAATATTTCAGTTCTGCAGCTTTCCCAGGAGATAAGACCTTTACACATCCCAGAGTAGTTTTCCACATACGACACTTGTAATGTCCCGAATCCCCTCTAGAGGGATTACAATAACTTTGTATCCTCTAATCCAAAAGTCAATTTGTTGTTTCTTTTTCCCGACAGTTTATATCCATATTTATATCAAATTGTAACAAAATTAACCAGCAAAGAACTTGTAGCAAAGTCCTCTTTATAATTTCCAGTTTTGACAGCTCCTTTGACAGCTGTCAAAATCTCCATCTCTCTTCGCCAGGCTGTCCGAATCGCCCCGGTTCCCAGGGGGGGGGTTGCTTTTTCCTCACCCTCGACTCCTCTCCTCCAGCACAGTTCTTATAATTCACATCGTGGAGTTGGTAATTTTTATCATCAATAAGCTTCTGAATAGATCTTGGTTTCTCAGTCCTTGTTTTAGCATGTTTACAATCAGGGAGGGGACTGACTTCCTTTTTTGGATCCCCTCCCGCTCGTGCCAAATCCGGAAAAAAATTTCTTTTTTCCTCCTTTTAAACCCGGTTGCCCAATTACTCACGGGTTGTTGATCAATTGTCCGAATTTCCTTTGGAAGAAGCCAGCGCTCTCCGCCGAATGGCATGCGGCTGCGCCCGGCAGGGGAAGCGGAGGACTCAAAGCACCACGCTACTCCCCGGCGCCCGATCCGTAGCCTTTAAAAAGGCTCTTTCACAAGCCGGGAGAGCGATAACGGTTGCAGCCGAGTCACCATGTCCACGGGATCCGTTCCCGTGGTTTCTAAGGGTCCCCGCGTCGCCGGCGCGGTAGGACCCAGCCCCTGCCGAGCAGACTCCCTCCGGAGCTCGGAGGGAGTCCGCCATTCGGCGATGGCGCCAACCCGGAAGTCCGGTGTCTCTCTCCTCTTTAAGCCTACACGTGTTCACCTCAAATGCCTGAAGAGATCCATTTATTTCATGCAACTACTGTACTCACCATTTGCTCCTAAAAGTGGAGAAAGGTTTTATTAGCAGTAACCACAACACAAAAGTGTATAAGAAAGGGACTCTGAACTTTCTATGTTCCCCTCACCAGAGTTCATTGGTTCAGCCATTTACTTGGGAAGCAGCTTAGAATTGGGGCTAAGAAAAGAATGTCAAGA
The DNA here is from genome assembly GCF_965113315.1 of Podarcis vaucheri. Classification (NCBI taxonomy): domain Eukaryota; kingdom Metazoa; phylum Chordata; class Lepidosauria; order Squamata; family Lacertidae; genus Podarcis; species Podarcis vaucheri. The sequence continues at coordinate 51,896,160 of NC_138763.1, read as the reverse complement.
GCAACCAGTGTAGGGCAGATACAATGACCGCTCCCCACATTAAATGGGGGGTGCCCTTTGTGTGGTCATACACAGCCCCCTGGACCCTATGCGGCACCATTAGCACAGGATTGGCTTCGCCTTCCCCAGGTGGGATACCTGGAGGTCTCTGCCTACCTCAACCAGTTGCCCAATCCTGCCTGGGGAGGCGTTGGCAAGGTGATCAGGCCAGGTAGGGGGAGGGACTACCCTGCCCACACAACAGGGGGAGGATCTTACCTGGGAATCGTCAGTTGGCTCCTGATGCTAGCCCCATTGGAAGATGAACTTGCACTATAGAAACGCTACAGAAATTCTTATATTGTGGATGGAATAGGTTACACACATTGCATCCAACTACTTTGTGAGACTATACATGCACAGCTGAACTAACACAAGCCTGTAAATTAATTGATTTAAAATGCAACCCTGAAATTGCAACCATACCCAAACAAGATGTGTTGTTCATTCATATCCAGATGAGTACAAATCAACCTACCTGAAAGGAAAGTGAGATATTGCAAGAAATATACGCAATATGCAATTATTGATCAATTTTGTTTTGTTGGTGCAAGGACAAATAAATAGGTATAGAGAAAGGAGAATTCCCTGGATGCCAAGATCCAGGTTTGGGCAAGTACTATTTGGTGAGAGAACCTCAGCAGAGATTTAAAATCACAAAATATGCAGCCACGTAAATAGATGAAATGAAGACTATTAGGCCTTTAAAATATGCCCCAGTGACGCATACACTTACACACTTTGGCCTTTCTTTAGCCCAAAGGCTGGATCAAGAATTGTCCACATTCTGTGGGGGGAGGGGGGGTTGCCAGCAGGGAATTAGGTGACAGCTTAAAATTGGCTGTCTGTCTGCACCTATCAACCCAAACTTCCACCACTAGTACACACACACACACACACACACACACACACACACACACAACTTACACTTAACAAAGATACCCCCTTTCTTTCCCTCACACCCTATCCACATGCATACACACCCCATCCACACATTCATTCTCTGTGAACTGCCCATGTGGAAAAATGAGAGTGGAGGCAGCCATGAGGGCATTGCAGTGTGTGCTCCTATGCCAATACAACCCCCAAGTCTATGATTCAATTCCCTCTTCCCCAAGCTGCTCTTTGCCTCCTAGGATAAATATACCAATAGCTTTTTTTTAGAAGAAGAAAACACTATAGCTGAGCAATAAGCTTAAACCTGGCGTTCCACTGCTCTGTCTTCTTTTCCCTATCTCCTCTTCTGCCCAGTTTGACACAAACAATTCTGAAAACAGCAAATCCATTCTGGGGCAATTTTATCTGAGGACTGATCATTAGCCTTAGTCAAGTTATTTCACTTTTTGGAAAGCAAGTTTGAGGGCGATCTTACTTCCATGCAAACTCACACTCTGCCTCTCACTTCCTGCTGTATTCGGAACAAACTTGAGTTGATTCAGGTGTTCTCTAAAGAACTCAGTCTCAGGAATACTTCCCCTAAGATTCAATCAATATGCATTCAATTTTACTTGCCATCAAGCTGAATGACTCAAAAGATTGGTAATATATTGCTCTTTTTGTTAATATCCCATTTCTACTATTGACTAATCACATTACCTCAGTTAATGTCCTATTCTCCTATTGACCTATGTTTGCTGATATTTACTTATATTATCCCTCAGTTGTATTCCAGTCAAATTAATCTAATGGGTAGCGTTTGGTGATTTCATTTTATTTTTTAAAGATCCCCCTCTTTTAGTGTGATGAGCCCTTGCAATTCTGCATTCGTAGAGAAGGCACAGAACAAATGATGGCTAATGATACAAACCTATGTACACTAAGCTCAGTGAACTTAGTAGGATTTATTTCTGAATAGTCTTGCAAAAGATTGCACTACCTGTTGTTTGTGACATCAATGACTTACCAGAATTAAAAGATCTCCAAACAAGTATTTTTTAAAGCTAAAGACAGTATAAGATTTTTCTATGTTACTTCTATGTACACTTGGTCTTGGTAAAGTTGTCAGAATTAAGAATAAACCAGTGCTACATACCACAATTAAAAATATATTAAGATCAAGGCAAGGCAATATAAATGTGAAGGAATGCCATGATATACAGAGACTTATTAACATACAGCAGAGAATGGTCACTGCAAAATGTCAATATATGATTAGAAGAGAGGGGTGGCCACTCTTTAAATCACAGCACATTTTCACCCAGAAACTAGATTTAGGGGAAGAAAGAGCTTTTACATTGCACAACTCTTAGCCAAGGAGGCTTTGTTTTCAGAATTTAAAATAGTACAGTTTAGCCTTTTTAGAACAAAATCAAAACAAGCCACTTAAGAAAAGTGTATGTGTGAAACAGGAGGAGGTTGAAATTAGATGATACTGCTAACTTTTACTCTAAATGAACATGAACATTTGTAGGGGTACTTACAGGCACTGGGTGTTTGCCAAACTGAAGATCCACAATGTCAAACCACGACAAGTTATATTTTCCGAGCGGTCCGTTGCTCTTAGTTTAATGCTGAGCAAATAGCAACTACCTCCTTATACCAGTGCACAAAACATAGGCTGTACTATGAGTCATAAGGAAATACCCAAGCTTTTTCCTCTGGGCAAATGTACAACCTCCTGTCAAGCTGAAAGATGTTTCAAATGGGGGAAAACCAGAAGTGGGTAGCATGCTAATGTGCTACACCTGAGAAACAGACATAGCAATAAGCTTACATTTAACTCAGTCGCAAAACACATCCTGGAAAGAGAATGGTTTTGGTTCTTTCTCCTTACAAACAGCATGCTCCCCCCAAAAAAATATTGCTTATATATATTCCGGTCCCCTATTTCCTTAGAGAAATAGGGGAAAATACTGTAGTAAAAGAATTGTGCTTTATTTTGAACGATCATAGCAACAAAAGGAATCAATGTGATATATATTCCCTGCCAAGCAGCATATTTAAAGATCAACACAGAGCCTGCAAACCTAGCCCCCCTTACCTGAAAATAATACATATTAAATTCAATATGACTGAGTAGAAATGGTTTGGATAGCACTGTAATTTTTGAGACTTTCATGCAAGCAACAAAAAGTCACAGCTTGCTTTAACCTGGGCATTCCAAAGGGATCAAGATTTAGGGATTTCCAACCAGTTGTTTTTTTGGGAATGACCATCAGAATCTTAAATGTATGCTAATCGTCTCCCATAAACCAATGCTGAAAGAGAAGAGGAAGTTATTTGACCTGCTCTGCAAACGTTCACTGGATAATCCAGTGAGGGTTTCTCGACACTGCTTTCCTCTGGAAAAAACTGCTCTTCAGTGCTCCATCAGAGCAAATGGCAATTGGGGTTTTCCCTTGAGAAGGAGCAGGGCAAGAGGGAAGCTGCTTGGACCCGTGCCTAGAAGCACAGGTCACGTTACACTGCAGTTGATCTTCAGAAGAGGGAGAGAAGAGGAAAATTTAACCACTTAGGGCCCACTGTCACCGATGATTGATCAGAAGAAGGCTGTTGAGCTATTAGCTTCTACTTCAGTTCCTGCCGCATCCTTCTCTACAGAAACCTCTGGGTGTTAAGATCAGCAGAAGGAGTTCTCTTGGCAATTCTGCTATCCTTGGAAGTGTGGAGAATGGTGGCAAAGGGGGAGGGCTCTCTCAAAATTGACAGTTAAGGCATTTGTTTTGCAGGACCCCCCTCTTTTAAGCAATCGATATTGCTGCTTAGAATGGATATTTTTATAATTGCAACTGTTTTTGTTTTTATAAACTTGCATTATATTATTCTAAGCAGCCCTAGGATCAGATGGTGAAGGGTGGCAGAGAAATAATGACAACTACATTTAAGATGGTGGCTATTAGCAAAACAGGTTCAAGAGGCAATGAATATGGGCTGTTGCCTTAATATTTTCCTTGTGGCTGTATAAAAACCATTTGACTAGTGAGGCACAGAATGCTGAACTAGGCAGGGCTCCCAGTTCACAATATTTCTTACAAGCACTGTTAAGAACAACTAACACACCTGGAAGCAAACCTGTTTAAAAGAAAACATATAGAACCAGATTTTCTAACAGATGAATTCAGCTTTGCAAGAAATACCTTGGCTGATTACAGAAAACCACCCATAATTTCTGTGGATGAGAGCTCAGAAGATACATTCATTCCTCCCACAGAGAGAAAAATGAAACAAGCAGGTTAGAAAATTATCTTTATTTGTTTTTATTTCTTTGTAGAATTAGCTAATGTTTCTGAAATGAAAAAAGATGATCCCATGCTGCTTTAAAATAACCATTAAAATATTTATAGATTGGCTATATTTGCATCAAATATATATTGATCTCTTAATTGAGATTTTCCATGACGATTCCCTGAAGAACAAAGGAGTTATGCATTTCCATCATATGTAAACAGTTTATTAACTTCAACATGTAAACAGCTGATTAGTTTCGGTGTCTTGAACTACTAGTTTATAGTTTTTACTATTATTTCATTGTCTGAATATAACTGGACAGACATGTTATGTCAAAAGAATTTATTAATTCTTTAAGTGCAAAAAAATGTTATGATTAACTGAGATTATTTCACAACCATTTGCAAGGCAAAACTCCCACTGATGCTCCCATTTAGTTTACTCTCTTGCTCAAGAAACACACAGGTCTTTGCCAGGATAAATTCATAGGATTGCATATTTCCCACTTCATGGTGAGGCCTAGTCCTGCAGCTGTCACTACCTGAGAGCCTACTGCTATATTTTTGCATCATGCCAGAAAAGCAATTTGTCTCACTGTAGAATCCATAGCGCACTGGATTTCTTAAGAAGTTATTGGCATTCTGTGGAGATCTCCTCTTGCAGTGATGGAAATATTTCCTACCTGATGTTGTGTAAGATGTGGTCTATCCCCAGTTAAAATTCAGCAGACTCTTTTCCTATCTTGCTTTAAAGCTTGAAAACTACATAAACATTGCCTTTGTACTGGTGACTTGACTGACACAAAATCAAGTTTCCATGAGTAGCTAGGATTCACAGCTCAAGCTTACTTCAAATAGCCACAGCACTGGACACGCCAAGAAAGAGCGCCTTTATGGTAATGAAATGAAAGTTGGCCAACACATCCATAGCGTTGGGTATACTGTGGACTTGTTATAATAACAAGAAATTCAACAATTGTACAACACTGTTTGTAAACCTAGAAACAAGGAAACAAATCTAGAAACAAGAAATTGGCACTATAAAGTGACATACAGAAAAATGTGAATTTATGGTGTAAGATCAAGAATGATGGGGTGGTGGTGGTGGTTTGCCTTCAAATGAATATGTAGGCACCAAATCTGCAATGTCTAATCATGCAGAAAGGGCAACACAATCAAGCTTAAGGAATTTAAAGTAAAGAACTGTGTGGCTTCTCAGCAGCAGTTAGTCATTACAAGGAAGTAGAAACTCTTAATTTAACTTAGTTTGCTATAGTTTTACTTATTGCTTTGTGGAATAATTGTGCTTTGATCTAACTGACAACGTACAGGCATCACTGTTATTTCTGTTTGAAAGCTATATACTACACAGCACATATTTGCTATCAAATTGTTATTGTGCTGAAAATGTCGTAAGCTGCACTTAATTGTTCAGTGTTCTCATGATAAAATTGGAGTGGTATTTCCATATTGGATAAAAAGAAGTGTTTCAAGTATTTCCTAGGTTTTATAAGGATAGTTTTCCAATGTAGGGAGAAGTACGGAAAACAGAAACAGACTTAAACAGAGTGATTTTGAAAAGTAAATGGCTTATGATTTCAAACCCACACTGAGACCAAGCAAGACCTATGAATGGATATGTCCTCTGATATGTAAAATACCAATGATATCAAGTCCACCATTTAACCACAGAAAACTCCAGTATACCTTGGTCATATTCCTATGTGATTCCTCCCTTTTATATTTGAGAAATTAAGAAAAATGTTTCAGTGCCATAGCACAATGCCAACACATTTTAAGTAGTTAATATTGGGAAATTATGAGGAATTTCCATGAGAAAAAACCCACACACGACTCCAGATGTGGTCAAACAAGAGAGGTATTAGAGGCATTCTTTTTCAATGTGGCCAGAAACAACAAGAGACCAGAATTATCTACCAAAATACACATAAACAGTCAAGGTGGCATGTTGAAAAGGATTTTAACTATCAACTGAGGTAATTGTCATATTGCATATTTCAAAGATTATCTTGACGAAGCTCTGGATCCAGTGTGGTTTGATTTGAAATGTTTTGATTAAAAAATCCCCATTGTATATTTCAATCTTTCTTTGGAAGATGGGCAGATGATACATGCCCAAACAAATGAGATTTCAGAAGTAAACTTCTTTGGTTAGCATGGAGACCACACAAGGAATCTGTTTCTTCCCATGGAAGCGTGGGTCATCACACTGCGATTCATAGTTTCTTGCTACTTTGTAGTTAACCATGGTGAGCATCTGCAGGATCTCCAGCTCTTTGGCATACTTAGTCAGAACTTCACAAAGAGATTGCACAAACCAGGAGCCGTTCCCTGGATTCCGCCAAGAATAATAACCTGTAAGTGAGAGCAAAGGGAAAAAAGCTTCCTTACCATAATGAAGGGTGAAAGAGATATTTACTGCACATTACAAATAGGGTTATAATCCAAGCCATATACGTACAAGTGAAAGAGGGAACCAGTTTGGGTCTATAGGTTTTTGTCACAATCATTTGCATTGCTGGAGAGGCAAGCAAAGCATTTTGCTTTTCAAGAGTGTGAGTGCTTGCCGTGGAAACCTATGCATATGCAACGTTCTCAAAAAGTACACAGGGCTGGACTGTGTCAACTAAAATGACCCCGGACCATCATGATACATGTAAATAGGGCTATTTTTTAAAAAAATCAGAGCCTAGGACTTGAGGATCAGAAGGTTGGCGGTTCGAATCCCTGCAATGGGGTGAGCTCCTGTTGCTCAGTCCCTGCTCCTGCCAACCTATCAGTTCAAAAGCACGTCAAAGTGCAAGTAGATGAATAGGTACCGCTCCGGTGGGAAGATGAACTGTGTTTCCGTGCGCTGCTCTGGTTCACCAGAAGCGGCTTAGTCATGCTGGCCACATGACCCGGAAGCTGTACGCTGGCTCCCTCGGCCAATAAAGCGAGATGAGCACCGCAACCCCAGAGTCGGCCACGACTGGACCTAATGGTCAGGGGTCCCTTTACCTTTATTAAAAATATGGAATTGTTAAGACTTTTACAGCTAGCTGAAATAGAGAAAGATAACTAAAAATAAAAGAGGACATTGATATCGTTAGCACCACAGTTTAGCATGTACAACAAATATGTGGGATCCCACAGAGGAGATTGCGGCTGCTTTGCTCGTCCTCTGCTCATTCTGCTGCTGTGCTCCCCTAAGTTATGGTTTGGCTTAGTATTTTATCCAAACCTGGGACTGTGCTTTAGCTCTCCCAGACAAACCATGAGCTATAAACCATAGGATAAACCGTGTCTACAGCACATGGTTTATATGGAAAGAGCTAAACCATGAGCCTGGGTTTGGATGCCATGCTGAGTCAATCCATGGCTTAGCAGCAGAGTGTCAAGAGGAGCCATTCCAGTAGCTCACATATGATCATTAGCACTAATTATACACAGTGGCGCCACAAGGGGTGGTGGTGGTGTGACCCGGGTGCCATGTCTGGGGGGGGGGTGACCCCAGGCATGGCGCCGCGAGCAGCCATTGTGCCACTGTAGCTGCATGTGGACGATCCTCCGTTTGTGGCTGCAGCTGCGAGCAGAGGATCCCGCCACCATCCATACTGCATTCAAGTGGCACCGGTGGCAAACCGCTACGTACAACGCATGCACAGTGTTGCACGCATGTGCTGTACGTAGCGATACTGCATATGTGCCCTGCGTAACAATGCCATGCATGCGTCATACGTAGTGGCACAACGCGTGCGCAGCCAGCAGTTTGCCCCGCCCCAGGTGTCGGTTAGCCTTTGTTCGCCCCTGATTATACACACAAACTAGAACACTGAAAAGCCTATATACATTTCAGAAGGAAACAAACTTGATATGTGAAAATATAAAGTGCTGTGCTTCAAACTTTCAAGACTGGTTCATAATTCAATGTAAAGAAAATACATTTCCCCATAAAATAGCATTCCATATTTATTTAAGTTCCAATGCTTATATTTTCCCCAATATATGACATTTTGTTTTACTCTCACTCATTTGTATGTCAAGTTTGTCACTTTTCCCGTTTATACCTGGCACGGTGGAATATGCATACAAAAAATCTGCTTCTACAGGAATCTTGCATCTTGGATTGGCATCCATTTCCAGATCGTTATTTGGAGAACCTGCATCTGTCTGAATCCCTTCATCAAATTCAGAACCTCGACAGGCCTGAAACCATGATATAAAAAGTGAGCAAAATAATTCAGTGTACACATAAATCACATACAATTTAAAGGAGTTATGGAATTTTATGATAATTTTGTAACTGAAACAGATTCACATTATAGTTGAACATATACTTGAACCTTGTAAATGAAATATGGTACATTAATGACCTATACTAGGATCAGCAGCATCAACCCTATGGAAAACATATTCGTCCTAGGGCTACAGCTTAAATATATTAGCTGCAGTCAATTGTATGAATACACAGATAGGCCATGCCATTGCTGCTGAGCACACTACTCATTATTTATTAAGTGCCTAATATTGGCCTTAAACTGACATTTTGTGTTTCTATGTGCAGTTATCCAAAATACTCAATACATGAGAATTTTTCAAAATCAGTTTTTAGTTAATAACAAATAAATTACTCTAGGGAAAATAATGTAACATCTACAAAAAAAAGGGGGGAGAGGACAATAAAAGGAAATGAAAGTGGGTAGTAGTGCTTGAGACACAAACTGAGAAAACAGAAAAAAGACAAGTATTGAGCATCGTTCTCAAGAAAAGCTGACCAAATATCTCTCGTATCTGCATGCCTTAGGCATTACTCTGCAACCATTTTGGACCACTGTTTCCAATTCTAGCTTCCTGCTGCTAAACTTTGGAAAACAGCTTCTACCCAGCACATGCTAGCTTGCATCAAATACCTTACCTGAATGAAAAACAACTTAGGTTTTCCAATGAGGCTTGGGCACTTGTCTCCTCTGAAAAGACTTGTCAACTCCTTTATTGCCATAGCTCCATCTGTGCCATAGATAAACCCCTCGTCTCCGTGGCTTAATAATATGCAGGCAAAACAAGCAGCATCACTGTGGCTCTCAAGGGCAACTGCAAATCAAACGTATTTCCTCTCACATAATGGAAATGCCACTTACCAAAAACTATACGTGGCAAGTCTTTTTTCTGCACAATTAAAAGAAGGGCTAACATCAATCCTATTCATGTTTACTCAGAAATAACTCCCACTGGGTTGGATCTTTGTCATGCTTAAAAGAGACCCTTTGAAATCAATGGAACTTAAATTAGTCCCACTGTTTCCAATGGCTCAATTTTAAGCATGACTAAGCCTGAACTGCTCACTAGGAAGTGCTTGTACAGTGGTGCCTTAGTTGTTGAATGGCTTGGCTCCCGAACAAATCGGCTCCTGGAGGTGAGTGTCCTGGTTTGTGAAAGTTCTTTGGAAGCCAAATGTCCGACACAGCTTCCGTGGCGTCTGATTGAGTGCAGGAAGCTCCTGCAGCCAATCGGAAGCTGCGCCTTGGTTTTCGAACTGTTTCGGGAGTCGGACAGATTAAGTTCGACAACCAAGGCACCACTGTATTCAACAAAATTGTTGTGCTAGAGGAAGCCAGTTCAATGATGCCTGCTAGTGCAATGGAACTCCACCCTCCAAATCTTCTCCAGATGGTTAGAACCCCCAGAACAGTGAATGTGGGGAGATGGTTCCATTGAGGAAACAGAAACAAATCTCCTTAGTGCTACACTGACAACAACCCAGTTCATTTAGTACTACCCAAATTATGTATTAAAAGCTCAGCTTCTCAAATGACCAAAGGAAGAACACAATTGGTCTTCTTAAGTAAACTAGCAAACTATCTAAACAGGGAACCTAATGCAATTGGTGGTCATTGTTACCTTCCTTGAGTTTATTCTCCATAGCTTCACAGGTGAGATCATTATGGATGGAAACATCAAATCCAATGCTTCGAAAACATTTTAGCAGGTCACCAGCATCTTTATCAGTGCCATTTCGTATACCCATGTCTGATAAGAAACACAAGAAGATAGATGCTGTCTGTGCAGAGGCGTACTTATTATTACAGGTTGTGTGAATGCCCAATGGGAGAGAAAATGATTTAAAAACTTAAAACCTTTGAGCAGTATTCAGAAACAGCATGTTATATTCACAAAGACCCAAGCAATGGCCAGAGAGGGGGCCCTGTCGAGACCACTGCAGAAATGTTTTGTGGCACCATAAAGACTAACAATATTTTACGGCGCGCTTTTTGTGGGCTCAGTCATTTTCTGGGTATGGCCACTCTTCCTTTATAAAAGTTCAAGGCTGCTCACAGCAAAATACAACCTTCCCCCCCGGGCAAAGTAAACACTAAAGCAGCATGCTAAGAAATAGTAATAAAAAATACATTATCAACAGCATATCCCTTTAAAACTGCAAAAAGCCCCTCCTAAGAGAACACTATAGGCAAGGTGGTTATGTCAGACATTGAAAGCACAAAAGCCTTTCTAACAGAAAGCTTTTAACTTTATGGCTGAAGGCCAAAAAAGAACATGCAAAGCAGGGTCTCAAAATTTGAAACTAGCAATAGAAAAAAGTCACTCTCCCTTGTTCCCATCAAATGTGGCTGACTGATATGGGAGAAGAGTGTCCCTAGATATTAGCATATTGTCTTGAAAAGCACTGCTCTCACGTAGAGATCTCTTGCTCTCTAACAGAAGTACCACCCAGAGTTATATTAAGATTATGTGAAAAACATACTTGTACTTTCTTTGAAGTTCTTGTTGTTTACAATAACACATTTTCCAATTTTCTTGTAGTCCATACGATACAGGAATTCTGGAGGAACAATTCGGTTTCGGCTAGGGAAAGAGGTCTCTGGCTGAATTTCCTGTCCATTCTTTTTTCTGTGGAAATGTAACTAAATGTTCATAGACAGAACACAAAAGCATTTCAAATTTTCATTGATGCTTAACTGATTATTAAGTATTGTGTTTCTCTTGTATGTAAACTTTATCATTAAGATATTTTGCCAAATTTTCCTCCACCAAACAGTTATGGTAGGGGGATGTTTGTTTTTCCATTTTTGTGCAGTACACTGTTTTGTTGTTGTTAGAAGCAGTAATCAGTTGTAAATCAGCATTAATGACTGCAGGATGAAGAATAACTCAAAAGAAGAGTTATTTTAGGTTTCCTTGGGAGATCATAGCCCGTACCTATTAATATATTATTCAATACTTCTGTCCAGAAATGTTTGTTTTTACAGTTCCAAAAGATATATCTTAAATTCGCCTTAATTCTATTGTATCTCTAGCCGTGCATGTTTTGGCCAAATATTTGTCTAATTCTGTGTGGAGTTAAATACCACTGGAATATTGCTTTAAAATAGTTCTCTTTTGGATTCATACTGGCAAGCATTGTTGGAATCAAGAAAACAAATTTATTGAGAGGTGGGCCTTGATTTTACATTCTTAAATGACCAAGTAAATGACAGTATCTTTCCTGATGTCAATCGACAGGGAGTTTCAAACATACTAAAAAATACTTCGTTACAACTGCGGAACGTGTATAATGTGGCGCTTGTTAACAGGGCTAGTTCTGCAGATCAAAGCAGTTAAATGGGCACAAGTAAACTGCTCCCAGGCTGTGCCTTTAAGACACACATCCCAACTTTTAAGTGATTGCAAGTTTTTGGTCACAGCATGCTATTACCAACCAAATACAACCTTTACAGCAGGGGTAGCTAACCTTTCTTCGGCCAAGAATAGGAATGACACATGGTCAACCCTCTGCGGGCCAAATGTCAAAGCGGCCAAAGTATGAAAGTGGGGGTGTGGTGAAAACTGCAGTTTTCAAGCCTGCCCTTCAAAAGCTTTTTCCAACAGCTAGTCTACACTATTTTAAATCTGTTGTTGTTGTACAAGTGTAGGGAAAGTCTTTGGGGAGAAACCTAAAACATTTTGGCATCACAGAAGCAAACCCACAGGAGTGAGCAATAATATGTATTTTTAATGGCTAGTTTTTTGGGTGTGTGTGTGTGTGCACAAGTTAACCACCCTGCTGTGGACCTACTAATACCACACAAGAAAAAGTATGATTAGTTTTAAGACAGAAAAAGTGCTTCTATTAATCTAGTCCCAACGAACATTGGTACAAGAGTGAAGCCACAGCAACATTTCCTTACCAATACTGTGGCCTAGGTAGCAAATAGACTGGGATAATGTCTTTCCCTCGTGTGCGTAGAATTCCTACTCACTGCTGGCCTCAGCTGATATTTTATAACCCCTCCCAAATCCTTAAGACAGTTCCCCTATTTTTGTGTGTGTTACCTAGTGCAAGCTTCATTTACATCTCATTGCCTTACACAGGCAGGCTATTTGTGCCAATAAAGTACAAAGCCTTCTACAGAACCTGAACTAGGATTATTTTTTGTTGCTGCTGCTTGAAATCTATTAACTTTTTGGGGGAGGGAGGGTTAGATGAAAAAACCCACAAACAACCTACACACCAAATTCATGTGTGTGGGGAAAAATGACTGTAGTGAAACTGTGGTGTTATATTTCCTTCCTGTCATAAAGAACTCTAAGAAAAGGAAGTACTTGCCTTTATTTTTTAAAAGTAGAGTTATACAAACACATCAAGAAACAGTGGCCTGATTCACACACCAAATTATGTTTTAAAATTACAAGAATGAGCCACAGCAAGCCTTTGGCTTGCATCTGCCACTTCTTCTTTGGAGTGGCTGGGCGGAAGAGATGAAAAGCTTCTGCTCCTATTTCAGACTGACCATGGTTTAGCATTATCCAAGCCCTGAATTACAGTGCATCTTAACTAGGGCTTGCTGAAACAAGTCAGGTTATTGAACTATGGTAAGCAGTTTGCTTGTTTCAACAAACCACAGTTAAGCATAACCACCATTTCTCAGATTTGGATGACAGGGAAATAAAAAATGGAAGCGTTTCTAAAGTCCTTCTCAAGGCAAAAGTGCTATTTTTTTTCATTCCTCTGGCCACTCAGAGCTCAAATCGTCAGGTGAAAAACAGTTTTGAACCTGATGAGGTGATCAGTTGATCCTATTTGTTGAACCAATCATTCTTAGGAGAGTTGGAAGTGCAGAGCCTTCTGAAGCATAAGGCCAGACCAAGGCATTTTGCTGATTGAGGCAACATGGCTAACAGCATAGTGTCCTCTACCACACCTGAGGCAGCAGGCCAATTGGGGGAGGATGGCAACAAAGGGGAATGGCTGAGGGGCTCAAGAGAAACAGCTGGGGACTGCTGATCTCCAGCATCTGAGACACTCTGCCCAATTGTAGGGTTGTCCCTGTTGAAGCAGCATAACGGGCTGTAGATGCTAATCTTCTCTTGTGAAAAGGATTCTGCCACGGTTTGGGTTTGAGTACAGAAAGCCTCTTTCTCTAGGATAGGTCTTTCCAACTTTCTATGTTTAAGAAAACCATTCAAACTTGTCTCCCTAGCATGCCTATTTATGTTGCAAAGGATTGTAGGGTAGAGCTCTAGGGCTGAGCCTGAACTATGAAGAACAAGGTCTGCTATCCTAGAGCAGCAAGTTAAGAAACTATGTGTACTTATGAAGAGTAAGTGTGCAGCAAAGAATAATGGTGTGAGATATTGGGCTCCTGTAGATTACAGGTGGAATTAAGCCTCTGGATTTTTAAGACGTGGAATAAATACAAGAAAACTGGCCTCTGCCTTTGCTAGACAATTTCAGTGCACCTTTCAGGTCTCTACTCTCCTTGTCCTTCACATCTGTGGCCTGGGCTTGAGATTAACCCAGGAAACCAGAGTCTGCTTTAGAACAGGTTTAATCCTCAGCCCTGTACACTAAGGTGTTGAGTGTGGGTGTCTGAAATGGAGTTATCTGCATGTGAGCAACTGTTCACAACTCAGGGTGCCATGTGACCAGGGCAACCTGATTTTACACATGTGCGGATCACATGGAACCCCTCTGCACAGGCAGCTGAAAAGAGGTTTCTTTTCAGATGCCCATTCAAAGGAAAGCGTAAATCCAGGGAAACTGTGTGGCCAGCTCCTCAACACATTAAACCCGTTGCATGCAAGTAAGGTGTATAGGCCTAAAGTATACTTATTTTGTTTCCCGCTCTGCCTTTATACTATCATAATGAACCCTAGGGCTGCAGTTGTTATTTGGCCAATCTTCCTCATATTTGTATTCTTGATCTGGGGAAGCTATTATGATAATGCTGGAGAGCCCCTATGTGATTCAGGTTTAGACCCACATCACTGTAATCTAGATGGACAACTGTGAGAAACAGTTGGTACTTGTCCAAGGAGTGGCAGAACAAGAAGGAAGCAAATTTGTAGTGGGGAACAAACCAGATTTTGGAATTTCCCTTATTTGCATGCCACAGCAAATCATGATAAATTAGTTTGTTCGAGAATAATAAAAGCAGGTCACTGGTTTAGATTACTCTTTGATTTGTGCCCAGCACAAGTCCTTCAGGCAGAGAAAGCAATGCAATACATTTTTAGTGAAAAATAAATCTATTCTCAAACTTAAGTTTCTGCTTACAGGAATGTAAAAATTTACAACAAAACACAACTTGTATCATTAATTACTATGAACAGTTTGCTTCTTAAACTTGACCAAAGCAACATCTTGCAACAACACATTCCCATAAACCAATCACACTTTAATGTTTTCACATGACATTTTCTTTGACACAATACACAATTAGTTATGCACAGGACTGTAAACTTCTTACTTTGTTTCAAGGGAAGAGAAGTTTACGTTTTTATTTCCTCCCAGTGCTATGCAAGAGAAGTTTACCTTTTTATTTCCCCCCAGTGCTATGCTTTAAATAAAATACATCTGTACATAAGTTACAGTTAATCAAATGAACACTTACAAGGTTAACATTTTTAATCAAGAGGTTGAAAAAAAGCCTTTTCTGTTAATCATTTTCTAGATATTGTTTTGGATTGTCTGGATAGGACATTGTGCATAATTCTAACAGTATGAATTTACATTTATGTGAAATTTGAGGCCTTCAAATTTTTATGTCAGACTGCTCAATTACTGGAAGCTTTGATGCAAATAGTCAGATTTCTGTTAAGAAGTTAGTGTAAACACAAAGATTGAAATAGTATATCTACGGCCACACCTGCACCCACCAGCAAGCAACTCAGGCTGTAATCCTATGTACACTTATTTGTGAGTCACATTGCAACAGTGGGGCTTGCTTCCAAATAAATATGCATAGGATTACCCAGAGAATTTGACTAGTTAGGAGGGGCACCTAACCATTCCCGTGAAGTGGTCTGTCTTATGAGTGACGGTAACAACCAATAGTTTTTAGGACCCACCCACAGGGTATGAGCTGGAGGTCGTCCTACCATGTTAGACCTTATGGGAGACCTCCTGTGCTTTTCAAAGCTCTCCTGCACAGTAAAAACACACCCCCTCCAAAAACCACACACCAAAAGTCTAGCACACATACATTCCAGTATCTTACTGCTGAAGCGATTTAGCTTTCTATAGAGCAAGAAATGGTTTGGCAAGCAGTGAGATGTTTAAATAGGCTCCTTTGATGTGAACCCAAAAAACCCCCCAGCCTTCAGCTTACACCAGCAGCTGAACAATACTGACTGATTGTGAAGTGGCAAACAACTTGGTAAATGTTCCAGAACTGCCATTTTCATTAATCAATTGTGGTAGGTCATTGTGCTATGAAAAATGGTGCACTTTTAACTGCTGCTCCCTCATTCATGTTTTTGTGTTTCAATCTTTACATAATATTTATTTCCTGGATGCATCTAACAAGTAACCTAATACGCTGTGTGTTTTTCTGTATGTAAACAAAACTGAAATGCAAGCAGATTAATAGTTGTTAAAGAAATACCACTGATGAAAAAAAGATGACGTAGAAAAAATATTGAGCTATAAAAGACCCTAATGGCTGCTACATAGTTTTCGGTGTGAGAACTCTGAAAAAGGCTGGAATGCAGTTGTTGCATGGGGAGGGGGGAGGGGGGTGATCATCAGATGGCTGCAGATTCAGTTGCTGCAGAAAGAAAAACTTTCCTGGGAATAAGCCCCAGTGAATTCGAGTGAGGCTTTGTTCTGAGTAGGCATATATAAGATTGCACTGACAATTTCAGGTAAAGTACAATAAAACAATAAACAGAACATTATAATTAAGATGCAAAGTTATTTATACACATTAGCTAGAACCCCCATGTAGGTCTGAAACACAGGGCCATGGAAAGTGAATTCACTGGGACCACTGACTACATAAAAGTTAATTATATCTCACAATGCTCTTTCTTTCGCAAATAATCAAGTTTAGATAACAGCATCATAGTCCCTTCAGACAAAATAGGACATCTTATTCTATGCATGCTCTGTATTCTTTTATTCCAGTACAGTGGTACCTCGGGTTACATACGCTTCAGGTTACATACGCTTCAGGTTACAGACTCTGCTAACCCAGAAATAGTGCTTCAGGTTAAGAACTTTGCTTCAGGATGAGAACAGAAATTGTGCTCCGGCGGCGCAGCGGCAGCAGGAGGCCCCATTAGCTAAAGTGGTGCTTCAGGTTAAGAACAGTTTCAGGTTAAGAACGGACCTCCGGAACGAATTAAGTACTTAACCCGAGGTACCACTGTACCAGATACTATTAATCAAGTCCCTTGAGTAGAGTTTTAACATGTAAACTGAAATGTGTCTAATTTTTAGAAACTATTTGAAAAGCTGCCCTAACTCCTTAGGCCAAATCTTGTTACCTAACAAATCTGGCAATTGCAGGAGCAAGAAAGGGGGAAAAGGAGAGGAGGCAGTGAAGTTCTGTTCTACAAATGGCACAACTTTGTTGCAGGCTCTGGCCAGTATGGGTGTGGGAGAAACAACAGAATCTAGCACCACCCTCACCACATGGCTTGGTTATCTTTGTAAATGAGGCAGGACCAAATGTTTCGACCCCTGTACCTAATTTAAGATCACAAATAATAATTGGGATGATCTAACCCAACTTTCCAGCTGAATGTATTCCTGCCATCCTCTGATCACTGGTAATTTATATAACATCTTTTGCACGCACAAACACACTTCAGAACTGAAGACTGCTATTACCTGGCACAGCTTTTTAGTCTCTTGCTTGTCTCATGCCATCATGCTATCTCTGCACACAGCCACTAAGGGTAACATGGCCTCACTTGTCCTGGAAGTTGGGCCAACACTGATGTGGGGAGGAGTTGCAGAGTGGATTCCCCCCACCTGGCATGGAGCTTCTCACGTTACCTGAGCACAAGGAGGAGCTGTGCCACACTGGCTACCATCCCATAATGTGAGAAGGTACCAATAGACTACTGCTGCTTTCAATGGAGCAAATACGTCTCCATTTCTATGCCTTACTGACCTGTTTTAATTCACCAAACAAATGTGCACCCAGTCCGTGGATTGCCAATCAGGAACATAAAAATGCTCATTTTCTGAGTTCAGGATGCTAAATTATCTAAAGTTTGTTCTCCCCCTCCTACAGAAAGTGAAAGGGTGACACAAAGAATGTACAGTACCTTGGCTCTTCATCAAGTGGTACACCACTCTGCATCTGAAAAATACGTCCACCTTGCGATGATGAATAGGTTTAGTGTTCTCTATTAATGCCAGCATCCCACCATGCTTACACTACATTAGTGACTGAAGCAGCCTACGGGTGTGTTCACAGACCCAAAGATTTGTCTGTGTCAGCAATGGGTCACGCTGGACTTTTCTATAGGGCTATTGAAACCTCCATAACTATGGCCTAACATGCAAGCCGAGGTCATGCAGGTCTCTTCCGCTCCTGCTGACAGGCAGAAAGCATGTGCTTGCACCACTGTGATTCTATCACTGCTCTGCTGTAAGAATAATGCACAGATTATTTTTTTAAAAAAATGCTTAAGAGATAGACACATGTGGCTCTGTGTACAGAAAGCAGAAGGTTGCTGTCCTTTGAAACCATCACCTAACTCTGATATACAACCTCACACTGTATCAAAGTAGTGTTCCTGAAAATTCTTCAACTTCTTTGTAGAAAAACAAGCATTTCAGTCTATTTAATACCCTAGATTTACTAGTATATGGAATTCTACATAACTGATGTTGGGATCCTGCCTAATTAATTTAGACCAAAAGTGTTATATGCACAATGTTTTCCTTCTGATATTGCACCCCTGACATCCTCACAAATAAATTTGTTGCTTAATTTTCAACAAGACAGATTAAACAGGTTTGCACTTTACTTTCTGTACCCTTTGAGAACAAACTGTCAAACTCTATGATATAATTATCCAACATCAATCTGATGCCAACTGGCCATATTTCCCTTTCCCTAAAAAAATGAAATTCCAAGCTGGACAATTACATGTATCTGAACACACATTTGAAAGAAAACCCAGAGCCTGCAATCTGAGGCTCTTCTTCATGTGTCTGGAGGGCAGCAACACAATAATGGGCCAGCTGCCTCCTTACACATTGTTCTGAATTCAATAAAGGGTTAGAATTTAATCCAACCCCTAAATTGTTGGATCTGGCAAAGGTTGGAAATAACACAGGACAGTTTCCTCATGAGGTAGTCATGTGATAATGGCTGAGTCAGATGGCCCACTGGGAGATTCAGTGCCAGACAGCCTAACACAGTCATGGCCAAACTCGGCCCTCCAGCTGTTTTGGGACTACAACTCCCATCATCCCTAGCTAACAGGACCAGTGGTCAGGGATGATGGGAATTGTAGTCCCAAAACTGCTGGAGGGCCAAGTTTGGCCATGCCTGGCCTAACAGGTTAAGCCTCACCTTGGGCCCTGGTTTTAGTAAGTAAGACAAAAAAGCCAGTGTTAGTTTTTTAGGATTGCAGTTGGCAGTGATACGCTAAAGAAAAAAAACTGGGACAGGAGAAAGAGAACATGGTTGATTTCTGTTTTGGATCCTGTGGGAGGAGTGAGAGACCCTCTTGGAGTGTAATGCTGGGAACCTCTCCATCGTAGGCTCAGGTTGTAGATATGTGTAAATAACCATATACCATAAAGATACCACAGTCTCCACTGTGCTTTATTTCCAATAGGAGGCATGAACCCTGGTTAAGCACCTGAGCCCCTGGGATCTCATACTGCTGGCGTAATAATATATTTAGTCACCAGGCAAAAACATCTCTCTTCTGACAGGCCTTTGGCTAATTAAACCATCTATGTGTGCATGAAATTATTGTTTTTGTTTGTTACGATGGTATGTATTTTTGTGTTTTTATATTGTAAACCATCCTGTAATCCTTGGAACGAAAATTTAATAAATAAAGACACTTTAATGGTAAGTCTGGATGGTCCACTCCTGCCTTTGTCAATATGGTGTCAATTCAGGTGTTCTGGATTGCAATTCCCACTGCTCTGCTGGCTGGGGCTGATGGGAATTGTAGTCCCAAAAATCTGGAGAGCACCTGGTTGATAAAGACTGGACTACTCGCCAATCGGCCTCTGGAGCGGGGGCCATAAACGTATATAATCATGGCTAAAATAAGGATTGAATTTATTTATATAGATATATCCTGCAACCTCAGTACAAATGTATGTGTGTTCACAGCAGCTAACAGAACAGTTAAAAACAAAAAGTACAACTGGGTAATTATAACAGACAATAATGAATGCAAACCGATACAGAAAATTAAAGGAACAAAATAAAACAGCCACGACTCACTCAAATAGGTAGAAAAGCCAGTCAAATGTTTACATTAGCGATTCCTAAAAGCTTATGGTGTCTAAGTGATAGTCTGAGCTTCTTAGCATAGTTCAGCTGGGCATTGAGGAGGTACAGTAATCTCACAGTGTACCTCCCCACGTCCTTGATAGATCGCAGGGAGTACAGCATGAATTCAGCGACAAGGGGATCAGTAACCTGTGCCTGACTACATAGAGGCTGTGAGTTGTTCCCCTGTGCAAAAAAGCAATGTTCTTCTCTTTGGAAATGAAGGTTAATTTCACAGAAGTCAGCTTTTAAAGGACTCAGCAGCACAGAGTGCAGAACATGCCTAGATCAGGAGAGGACAAATGAGTGCAAACTTAATTAATTTCCCCCCAATAAGTTTTGCTATGCATGTTTTGCTTCTCTAAGAGATGACAGGAACCTGTCAGCCATCAAAAGTTGGTGGAAATTAACAACCAAGAGAGGGGGTGGTGGAAGACAAGACAGGTAACAGAAATAGGCTGGCACGAAACCCTCCCCTTTCCGTTACATCTCAGAAGTTGTCAACGTAAGTAGTTATTAAGCTATGTGCAAGCACCATTAAAGAAGAATGCAAGGCCTCTGGAACAAGGTCTTCCAGGCTCCTTTTCTTCAGCAAAATACGGAAGTCACGCAGCGGATCAAGCTTTTAAAAAGAGAAATGACCCGAAAAAGTAGAACTTGGATGACGACAGTTTTGGGTAACAATTCAAGAGCAACCCCCAAACTATTAGTGTGGATCAGAATATGCCGAATATTAATGTGTTCTATCTAAATTGCTTAAAAGAAATGCATTCAGGCATTCACCAAACTAGGATTCTTGTGCATGCCATGCGCACCCACATCAGAAGCATTTCATAAAGTTGAACATGGATGTTATATGCATGCTCATTTGCCCAGTTAGTGAGAACCAGTGTGGTAAAATGGTTAGTGCTGGTTTATGAATTAGAGACTCCAGGTGTATATTTTATTTTTATTATTTTAATTTAACCTTTTAGAAGGTATTAGGCTTGCTTTCTGTGTGAAAGTTGTACAAATGGCAGGATGTTTTAGCACCAGTATAAATCGGCAATCCTTGAAGCTATCAGAGACTCCAGAAGAGGATATGATGCTCTTTCTTCATTGAAGACTAGGTTGCCAGGGTAATGCTGGACATCCGAGACCTAAAATGGTCAAATGGCCTGGGAACACCGGGGCCACTCCAAGGTGATGTGGGGCTGAAGATACATGTACAGAGACATTTGTGCTTTACTTCTCACGACCTGTAACCTTTTCCCTGATGAATATGTTTTATGACTCTTTGTTTGCTGTGTTTGAACTACTGTATGAGCTTTGGTTCTGAAGTGCCTCTGGGCAGACCTTCTCAACTGGCACACTGAGTTGAGTGAGCTCTGCCCTATTGCAAAGCTATAATAAAGCTGGGTCCTTAAATCTGGATGCTGGACTTGGAAACAGTTTCCTGGGTTCTGTGGTTCATTCAAAATGTGGTTGTTCCTCACCTGGGTAGCAAACAAGGTGATGTAGAGGTGAATTCTTACCTAGGAGAATCTTCTCAGCCATGCAACTCACTGGATGAATTGGGCCAGTCATTAGCTCTGTCTAAACTACCTCACAGGGTGGTTGTGAGGATAAAAATGGGGAAGGCAAGAGCCATGTGAGCTCCTTAAAGGAAAGGTGGGATATAAATGCAAACAATAAAATAAACGTGCAGGTGCACTTACATACCGAGTTTGTAAGAATTCTGACTCTTTTTTACTCCACGCCCCAGATGAAAAACAGTGGAAAAGACAACTTGTCACACATGCCATGTGCATGGTGTAGGCATGGTAGAAAAAAAGTGCATATGTAAGATCCCTAATTGGGTGTACATGCTGTGGATCCAACTAACATTGAAGTCACAGTCCTGATGCCTTTAAGTTAGTTGAAATCTGCTTAGAAATGCTGTTCTTGGAATGTCAACGAATCACCAACACAAATCGCAATGCTGGATGTAACCTAAAAGACAATTTCTTATTTGGAGTGTGTATACTTGTAGGGGACGCGGGTGGCGCTGTGGGCTAAAGCCTCAGCGCCTAGGGCTTGCCGATCGAAAGGTCGGCGGTTCGAATCCCCGCGGCGGGGTGCGCTCCCGCTGCTCGGTCCCAGCGCCTGCCAACCTAGCAGTTCGAAAGCACCCCCGGGTGCAAGTAGATAAATAGGTACCGCTTACCAGCGGGAAGGTAAACGGCGTTCCGTGTGCGGCTCTGGCTCGCCAGAGCAGCGTTGTCACGCTGGCCACGTGACCTGGAAGTGTCTTCGGACAGCGCTGGCCCCCGGCCAATAGATGTGAGATGGGCGCACAAACCCCAGAGTCTGTCAAGACTGGCCCGTTCGGGCAGGGGTACCTTTACCTTTACCTTTATACTTGTAGATTCACCTATCCTTGTGATGAAATATGAGTTGCCTCACTCCCGCTGCAATTAATCTTGTGGCAATGTGGTCGCAGATGGTTTCACTGTGTACCAATAATTTGGCCCCATACACACCATCAGGTAACAAATGCTCTAGAAGTGGATTGCTTGTGACATGCTAAATGTGCCTAACTGCACATTTTATCAACCCTCATTGAATTATGCTGAGAGCACGATGTTGATTGGCCCACAGAACTGTGTAGCAGAGCCATTAGTTTGATTTAATCTAAATGAAAGAAAGATAATGGAATCCAACAGAAGGAAATTAATGTCAAAAGATTCCCCCCTGCTGCCAAATCTTCCTCACCTTCTGTTTTCTCATTGTACTTTCAGTGACATTTACAGTAATGTAATACAATAAGCATTAACTTTTAAGCTGCGACAAGTAAAAACAGATCTCAAAGATCTTCTGACATCTAACAAGCAAAAAGTTATATTCATCTGCCATCTAGTGGGAAGAAGATATACAGGTTTGTTTAAAAATCCAATCCAATCAGTAGACGACTTACCGTATTTTGTGCACCATAACACTCACTTTTTTCCTCCTAGAAAGTAAGGGGAAATGTCTGTGCGTGTTATGGAGCGAATGCCTACGGATGGCGGGGGGATCTGCTGCAGTCGTGAGCAGAGGATCCATGGTTCCCCTTCCTTCCCTCCTCCGTGGCTTGCTTTGAAACAGCAAAGCGGGAGAAGAGTGTAAGCGGCTCCTGTCCAGTTGGGTCCTTTAAAGCAAGCAGGGTCTCTGTCCCTCTCTCTTCCCCACTCAGCTGGCTAAATAGCAGCAAAGTTTTTCAGCAAGCTGGGGAGGAAGGAGAGAAGCAGAGCCTTTAAAGGAGCAAAGCGGGAGAGGAGAGGAACCTTCTCCCCTTATACCCCTCTTCTGCATTATTAACAGCATCCTTCTCCACCCACCCATGCGTGTTCCTTGTCCCTTGAGTGCTTTTCCTTCCCTACCCACTTAAAACGTGGTTACAAAGCACGGATCCACATGGATCCTCAGGATTTTTGCACTAGGTCACCCCAAATTCACCATCAGATCACATAGCATTTCCATGGCTACAGCTTGCACCAAAAAAATCACGCACCCACTGTTGCCTGGGGCCGCAGTGGTGCAAAAACGTGGTTACAAAGCATGGATCCACATGGATCCTCAGGATTTTTGCATTGGGCTACCCCAAACGCACCGTCAGATCACATGTCTGTGGCTACAGCATGAACCACAAAAATCATACATCCACTGTTTCGTTTAGAATATTTTTTTCCTTGTTTTCCTCCTCTAAAAACTATGTGCGTGTTATGGTTGGGTGCGTGTTATAGAGCGAAAAATACGGTATCTCAAAATACAGCAATTTTGCCTTAAAACTAAACCAAAGACAGAGAGCCCGAGACCCTCTAGATGATGAAGAAGAAGAGTTTGGATTTGATATCCAGCCTTTCACTCCCCTTCAGGAGTCTCAAAGCGGCTAACATTCTCCTTTCCCTTCCTCCCCCACAACAAACACTCTGTGAGGTGAGTGGAGCTGAGAGACTTCAGAGAAGTATGACTGGCCCAAGGTCACCCAGCAGCTGCATGCGGAGGAGCAGAGATGCGAACCCGGTTCCCCAGATTACGAGACTACCGCTCTGAACCACTACACCACACTGGCTCTCTAGATGTTGGATACAACCACCCATCAGGCCTAGCCTGGTCCAGATGTGAACTGTAGTTCAGCAATATTTGGAGGGCCACACGCTCCCCACTCCTGCACTATAAAAAGAAATGTGAGCTCTGGTGTCCAAATAAAAGTGTGTGTGTGTGTGTGTGTGTGTGAGAGAGAGAGAGAGAGAGAGAGAGAGAAGGGGGAGCAAACTATGATGAGGATTCCCAAATTGTGATCTGGAAGCTTTGCTCAAGTATTCGTAAGATTTTAATTGTATATTTATTGCTTCTATTATTTCTCGTATTGTTTTTCATTTGATTACAATTTGAATTTGATGGAATTCAAATTGTACCACAATAAAATACAATCTGTAAGAAATGAAGGCAGAAATGAAAATACAATTGAACATAAACAGTATCTAGACTAGTGCATTACAATTACTAAAATAGGCAGAAAATTAGATGGTCTGCTAAGACCCTGAGCAATGTACAAGCAGTCCATGAGGGGTGGGGAGGAGTTTGGAAGTCACTGGCGTATTAAGTGTTTAAGGCAAGGCCCAGCCTCACAGTTTGGACTGGATACAAACGTGTGGCAGTCACCTTTATTGCACTGGTTCCTTTCTTGAAATGTTCCCACATGGGAGGAGACAGAGCCAGGGAAATGCATCATAATCTGTCTCTCTAGCTCTCTAACCATGTTTTAAACCAGGTACTCACTCACCTGCCTCTTACAGATGCAGCATGAACAGAAGTCAACAGAAAGTGAATGAGAACACACTACTGTACTAGGTTCACCTTCTTTTGAAACCTAAAACGTTATTCCTTGTTAACAATCATTATACTTTCCTATCTACTAAAGTTGAGTAATCCACATACTAGCATTTAATTTGACCTCTTATAGGTAAAAAAAATTATTACCATGATTTTGAGAATCCCTAAAGGCAGACACACACAAAATATACAAACTTGCTGCCACTTGCTAGCAGAAATTAAATATATACACTTGCAATTAAAATAGGCTGCACTACAGGTTCCCAATATTTGCTCTTTTAAAAATAGAAGCCAATCATGTCCTGTTGGCCAAATCTTAGCAATCATGACCAGTGGAAGTCAGGTAGTGCGCCCCACCCAATCTGCTTGTGTTGTTTCTCCACCCTTAACAAACAAGCTTATATTAACTTGTGAATGAATACTGTGAATAATTTAACTGAAGTAAACATCCACTTGGGACTGACAATGCTTATAAATATAAAATATAACAGCTATTCTTGGAATTTAATATTCAGAATTCATTTTAAAAGGAAAAGGAAAAGTTTAAATTATTAGATTCCCCCCATGTGGAAGAGGTGTAAGGTTCATTTCTAGTATGTAGTGCATTTATAGGTCTGTATGTAATGCTTCCTTCCTATTGGATGGCTGAGTTTGAAGGCTGCACAGCAGAGGAACCAAACACAACAGCTGCACTGGCAGAAACTTGTTGCACAACCAGTGCTATTTTCCCATTAGAATTCTATCAGTGGATCCAGAATAAAGTCAAGATAAATTTCTTTTGGACAAGCTAACAAACATGTGCCTTACTTTGAAAAGAGTGAAGATCGCTGTCTTCTATCTGGCTTTGCATCTGGAACATCACCATGGTCTCTTTCATCATTGCTCTGCATCTTTGTTGGCAAAGGATCTGCCGACTATTTAGAGAAACAAATGACAAGAATACTATTAAAATACTTGTAACTTTTAAAAATGCAATTTTTTTGCCCATTTCAGAATTACAGAAAAACTGTGTTCTCAGATCCAATTTAAAAATTCTTTCAAAATTCAGGAAGTTTTTAGAATTTTAGCTTTTGATGTTCAAATTACGAGAGATGCTTTTCAAAACTAAATATCCATAGACATCTTGAGTACGATACCTACCACCTCCCTTCCTTGTATACTCATCTACACACAGAGGTGTGCTGTTGGCAAGGAAATCCCACATGCATAGATCTGTGTACAAGAGAGACAGACTGTGCTCAGAACCTTTAAGGCTGCACTCCTATTCACACTTGCTTTGGGGCCCCTGGGTTACATCTGAAACTCCTTTCTGATGTAATGTAACTCGTTTCAGGAATAAAGAAAGGCAACTTCTTTATTCCTGATAAGAGGGTAGACTGTACAGAAATTTTATACTGTAGGTCCCTCTGAACAAAATGGAATCACTCTCTAGGCTCCATAAGGTGGTCATTATCTATACTAGCCAAATTGTAGGATGCAAACTGGGCAGGGAGAAACCCCGGTATCCGGCTACATTTCACAGAATAGTGAAAATAATCTGCATCACGCAATCTTGTGGTAACAAGTCTGCATTATGCAATCCTGAGGAAACAACATAGGTCAGGATCACCCACGAATCTGCTTAACGTTCTTTAATTTATTTTAAATTTACGTAAGTGACAAGTGATACGAGTACAGCAGTAGAATTAAAGAGTGTGACCTTGCATACAGGATACTGAAGGAGCTGCAAAAATATTAGAATTGAAAAGGGTAGAAAGGAGAGTTTGGTGGCACTACAGCTAATCCTCAGACACTGACTTTTTAAAAAAAGTTTTTATTAAATTTTAACAATGCAAAGTATAAAAGAAAAAATACAAAGACAAAGACAAAGACAAAAAGAATATAAAGACACAAAATACATACTACAAAATACAACAATACAAACATTAAGCACAAAAATACAAAATACATACATTAAAACTAATAATAAAAAGAAAAAGCACATATAGGAAAAACACAAAAATTCCCTCTTTCTTAAACAGCCTCTGACACTGACAGCCTCCACAATCTTTTAAGGCTCTGTGACAGAGCACCTGATCCACGGGCAGAAAGTCCCAAATTCAACCCCCAGCATCTCTAGGTAGGACTGGGAGAAACCAGTCTGAAATCCTGGGGAGTCAGTGCTGGTAATCCCGACTCAATTGACAACAGCTTCCTAGGCTTCTTTCCATAAGGTCAGCTCCCCCCAGCCTAGAAATACAGTGACAGGTCAACCGGCCTCTGTAACAATTGGCAGCTTCCCCAGCAAGCAGAAATCCATCAGGTCAGGGCTGTTGTTGTTGTTTTTACAGGCAGGAATGCCATGGGCGTAGCCATGATTTAGGGGTGCTGCTTTCACCTCCGGAAAAGGAGACAGTCGCGAGTACAGGAAGCGGGGGGCAGATATTGGAAACTAATAGGTTATCAATAAATGCTGCAAAGGGTTGAAATGGGCGAGGCGCAGAACTTCAAAGGAAAAGGAAACGGGACGGAGCCCAGCGCAAGACGCCAGGAATTGGAGGCTCGACGGGGCAGGCAGGGCCAAAGCGAAGCGGGAAGCGTCGGAAAGGGCGCAGCCGCGCGCAAAGAGGCAGGCGAGCGAGGCGGGCCGAGCGTCCCCTCCAGCCCACCCCGGGGGAAACTTGCCTGGGCACGCTTGGGGAGGAAGGGGCAAGCGGGGCGTCCCTCTCCGCCGGCGCTCTGCTACGTGGAGCCGCGAAAGTGAAAGCGAAAGGTCCCGCCTGGGCGGCGCAGGAACCTAGCAGCGCCCCCGCCCGGGCGAAGGTCCCAGAGCGGAGTTTCCGCGTCCCCGGCAGCCCTTTGGAAATTAAGAAGGCTGTTGATTCATGGCCTGTAGTCACTTTGCACTCGCCCGCCTTCTAGGCGCACCCGACACGCCAACCCCGCGGGGCAGAGGACGGGTCCGTTTCATTGGGTGTTGTCCGGGCACACAGGTCCCACGCGCAACCACATTTCCAAGGAAGTGAAGCGACGCTCCTTTGCCGTCTAAGGAAGGAAGGGAGGACAGGCGAGCGGGCGGGCGGCACTTCAGTCCGCAGTCTAAAATTATCCGATTGCCCCATAGATTCCACCCAAGCAGGCCGGCCCCGAGGGAAGGCGAGGGGAAAGTAAAACCCTAGGAAGGGAATTCCCTCCGGCTTCTCTCTCCCAGCACGTGCCTTGATAGGGAAGCTGCGTGGTTGGGGAATGTTGGAGCTGAGCTGGGTTTGAATCCCTGCTCAGGTGGGAAGCTCACCCGGTGGCTATTCTGTGCCGCAGATTCAAGCTAATATATATTTGACTTCACTTAGCAATTTTTTTTGGAAACGTTTAAAAATTGTGTTTTTTTTGTTAACTTTGTGTTAAATATGTACAGTGTTCTGTAGTTGACCTCCTTTGTAATGTTTTATTTTGAAATCCTTAAGATAATATTTTAGTTTTCTGTTAGTTATGTTGCTTTGACTATATACGCTGTATTTGACTTTCTTCAGATTGTTTTATTGATGTTTTAATATGCAGCAAACCACTTTGAGATTTTTCTTAAAAATATAAAGCGGTATAAAAATGAAATAAAAAATAAAACATAATAATACATCTCTGTTGCTGCCACCACCTGCTTTGAGGGGGCTTGGGTACACACCATACATTGAAATTACATGATGCCTCCCAAAGAGTCCTGGGAAATGTAGTTTAAGGGTGCTAGGAGCTGTGGCCCGTGAGGAGTGCAGTTATTATTACAATTTTTTGAGAGAGGAATCGTGCGCTTTAGATGTATTGTTACAAGTTTGGGTGAGCGACAGACTCCCTATAATTTCTAGATTCATTAAAGGGTTAGAATATGGGCAAGCTCATCAACTCACAAGTTAAGCAAGGTGGTTAAAACTATGTCAAGCTCTGTTGCATTAAAGTTTAGGATCACAAGCCCATTGCCAGCTGGGGATAAGCTGATTGCTGGTCATTATCACATTAAAGATGGGTCCTTGGGTCTGGAGAAAGGTGTAGAATGTCAGCTTCCATTAGTAGGAAAATGGGAGGGAGCAGGCTTTGCTGGGGGGGGGGGAGTGTCAACTTACAAGAGGCTCTGGTTTTTGGAGAAAGGTGTTCTGGAAGATGAAGGGGAATAAAGGGAGAGCCATCTTGGCTTTGGCTGAAGGAGGATGCACTGAGGCACCTGGAGCCATGACCAACTGCTGCTTTGGTCCCATGCTGAAGCAATTATGGGCGATGAGAGACACTCTGGGGGCATAATGTTCTGCACCACCTCCAGTGAAGACTTCCAGGTGTCAATGAATAAAGGCACTAGTTTCCACTGCTTTGGATCCTCCCACCGGAAACACAACTCTGGGTAAGTGCCTGGAGCTCCTGGAATCTCCTGCAGCCGCTTAGTGGAGATTGGAGTGTGTATGCAGTAGGGGTTCCTAGCTAGGCTGACTGAGCTATCCTCCTGTTCAGTCTTCTGAGTGGGTCTCCGGTCTTTGGAAGGGTTGCAGGTCAGTGATGCAGAATCTGCTTTGCATGCAGAAGTTCCCAGGTTCAATCCTGAGCATCTTCTAGGTAGGGCTTGGAATGTTCCCTGTCTGAAATCCCGAAGAGCAGCTGTCAGTCAGTGTAGACGATACTGAGCTAGATGAACTGATGATGTGACTCGGTCTAAGGCAGATTCCTGAGTTCCTATTGCGTCTCATTATTTTCAGCCCAAGAAAAATCTCAAATGCCCATTCCTGATGTATTACCAGAAATCCAGGGGAGCCGCTGCCAGGCAGTGCAAACACTATTGAACTGGAAGAGTCTGATTCTGGTAAGACAGGTCGCTATGTTTTGCTGTAAAGTCCTGCTTTTAAATATATATATATATATATATATATATATATATATATATATATATGCTTTCGTAGATTTTCACGGGTATAGGAATGCAGGTTTTGGTGTCTTCGGGTGTCTTCCCGTGTAAGAGTCGGGGTGTCTGTGCGACGTTTCGACGAGGTCTCACTCGTCATCTTCAGGCTGGTGCTTTCGGCTTCTTGTTACTGGAACAGAGCAGAATCTGGTGTTTGAGTTCTTATAAATACTGTTGAGGGGTGTGGTGTATAGCCTCCAACGTTCTGGGCAGAGAGGAAGTTCCTAGATTAGTGTGCCTCTTCTTCTTTTGTTTCTTAATTACTTGAGGGATATCTTGAGTGATTTCATGAGTGATATTCTGAATACCACTGGGTGGGTCATTAAGTGTAGATTAGTTGCTAAAGCTTTTGTGTCTTGACCTCTTGAGCTTGTGAAGAGTTTTTCTGAGAAGATGGCTGTGCTGCATTTAGTTGTGCTCTGGCTTGGCTTCGTGTATAGGGGCGAGCTGTGGTTTTGTGCCTTGTGCCAGCTAGATCTGTGTAGGGATTGCAGGGGGGTGCAGCATCCGGAGGTGACACTATAGTTTGGCTACTGGATGGAGTCTGTAATATGTCTGTGGAGAGGGTCTGGGTTTGGGTCTGGTGTGGTTGATTGGTGACGGCGTTCAGTGTGCCTCTGGTTCTGGTGTTGGTTTTTGTGGGGAGGGCTAATTTCCAGATGTCTGGCAGGCGTGTAATTTGGCCACACGGGAAAGAAAAACTAGACAGCTTCCTCACACATCTCAACAGCCTACACCCCAAAATACAATTCACTATGGAAATAGAAGACAACAACCAACTCCCCTTTCTTGACGTCCTAATCTACAAAAAACCTGATGGCTCCCTAGGACACACTATCTACCGGAAAAAAACACACACCAACCGCTACTTACATGCACAATCACACCACCACCCTGCACAAATAAACTCCGTAGCCAAGACTCTCATCTCCAGAACCAAACGCCTGGCTGACAAAGACCACTTGACAACTGAGTTACAGAATCTCTCAAATGTGTTAATCGCCAATGGATACCAGAAAAACAAGGTTACGAAGCTAATCCAAAAAGAAACACCCCCCAAAAACCAAGACACAGAAGAAAACAATGGCATGGCCCTCCTTCCTTATATCAAGGGCACTACAGACAAAATTAGCAAAATCCTCCATAAACACAATATCAAAACAGCCTTCTGCACCAACCAAAAATTAGCCAATATCCTCAGAAACCCAAAAGACAAAATCCAGCTGGAAAACCAAGGGGTCTATGAAATACCCTGCAAAGTCTGCCCAGCCACGTACATTGGACAAACAAACAGACGAATAAATGCACGTATCGCAGAACACAAGAATGCCGTCAAAAAAGAAGAAAAAACTTCCTCTCTTTTCCAACACATGAAAGAAACAGGACACGAAATTAATTTTGCAGATTCCAAATTGCTCTTTAACATGGAACATCACCACAAGAGAATAATCATGGAAGCCATCGAGATAGAGAAACACCCTCACAACATGAACAAGCGTGACGACACGTCCCGCCTGCCAGACATCTGGAAATTAGCCCTCCCCACAAAAACCGACACCAGAACCAGAGGCACACTGAACGCCGTCACCAATCAACCACACCAGACCCAAACCCAGACCCTCTCCACAGACATACTACAGACTCCATCCAGCAGCCAAACTATAGTGGCACCTCCGGATGCTGCACCCCCCTGCAATCCCTACACAGATCTGGCTGGCACAAGGCACAAAATCACAGCTCGCCCCTATACACGAAGCCAAGCCAGAGCACAACTAAATGCAGCACAGCCATCTTCTCAGAAAAAATCTTCAGAAGCTCAAGAGGTCAAGACACGAAAGCTTTAGCAACTAATCTACACTTAATAACCCACCCAGTGGTATTCAGAATATCACTCATGAAATCACTCAAGATATCCCTCAAGTAATTAAGGAACAAAAGAAGAAAAGGCACACTAATCTAGGAACTTCCTCTCTGCCCAAAACGTTGGAGGCTATACACCACACCCCTCAACAGTATTTATAGGAACTCAAACACCAGATTCTGCTCTGTTCCAGTAACAAGAAGCCGAAAGCACCAGCCTGAAGATGACGAGTGAGACCTCGTCGAAACGTCGCCCAGACACCCCGACTCTTACACGGGAAGACACCCGAAGACACCAAAACCATATATATATATATATATATATATGCAGGTTTTGGTGTCTTCGGGTGTCTTCCCGTGTAACAAGAAGCTGAAAGCACCAGCCTGAAGATGACGAGTGAGACCTCGTCGAAACGTCGCCCAGACACCCCGACTCTTACACGGGAAGACACCCGAAGACACCAAAACCTGCATATATATATATATATATATGCAGGTTTTGGTGTCTTCGGGTGTCTTCCCGTGTAACAAGAAGCCGAAAGCACCAGCCTGAAGATGACGAGTGAGACCTCGTCGAAACGTCGCCCAGACACCCCGACTCTTACACGGGAAGACACCCGAAGACACCAAAACCTGCATATATATATATATATATATATATGCTTTCGTAGATTTTCACGGGTACAGGAATGCAGGTTTTGGTGTCTTCGGGTGTCTTCCCGTGTAAGAGTCGGGGTGTCTGGGCGACGTTTCGACGAGGTCTCACTCGTCATCTTCAGGCTGGTGCTTTCGGCTTCTTGTTACTGGAACAGAGCAGAGTCTGGTATTTGAGTTCCTATAAACTAAATGCAGCACAGCCATCTTCTCAGAAAAACTCTTCACAAGCTCAAGAGGTCAAGACACGAAAGCTTTAGCAACTAATCTACACTTAATGACCCACCCAGTGATATTCAGAATATCACTCATGAAATCACCCAAGATATCCCTCAAGTAATTAAGGAACAAAAGAAGAAAAGGCACACTAATCTAGGAACTTCCTCTCTGCCCAGAACGTTGGAGGCTATACACCACACCCCTCAACAGTATTTATAGGAACTCAAATACCAGACTCTGCTCTGTTCCAGTAACAAGAAGCCGAAAGCACCAGCCTGAAGATGACGAGTGAGACCTCGTCGAAACGTCGCACAGACACCCCGACTCTTACACGGGAAGACACCCGAAGACACCAAAACCTGCATATATATATATATATATATATATATATATATATACACACACACACACATAAAATATGTTTATATAAATATGTATAGGACTATAAATATATAGGGCTTTAAATATAGGAATATTTATAGTTCAATAGATACAAGTCCTATAGGTATGTTTTTAAAATAAAATAAAATAAATATAACAGGGATGGGGAACCTCAGGCAGAATGTGACCCTCCAGGGATCTCTATCAGTTCCTCAGGACTCTTGTCCCCAGGCCATGTCCATAGAATTCCAATTGTAATACAATAAAGTACATTATAAGAAATAAAATGCAATACAATACTATTAAAACATTACTGTATTTTTCCGTGTATAAGATGCCCCCATGTATAAGACGACCCCTATTTTTTTTAACCCAAAATTAAGAAATTGTTTAGCTTTTAGGGTGGGGTGGGGGAGGTCACTTTCACCAATCGCTCACCCGCCTGCCCGCCACTGCCGATTACTTGCCACAGCCATTGCTGATTGCACACCTTGCCGCAGCCGCCAATTGTCTGCCGGCTCGCTGTCACCAACAGTGCAGCCACCCACTTGCCTCAGCCGCCAATTGCCTGTCATCTTGCCACAGCCACCAATCACCCGCCCAATCGCCGCTGCCATTCTCCTGCTTGCTGCTGCCATTAATTGCACTTCCCCTCTCTGCATTCACTATCCGTGTATAAGACGTCACCCAATTTTTGCCTATTTTTTTAATAGCAAAAAATTTTGTCTTATACATGGAAAAATACGGTAAATTACAATACCATAGATATGCCATCTTCTGTCTTCAACCACAAAGCCACAGACACACTACAGACCAGCTGACTGAAGATTCACTGAACAAAGTTTGGTGAGCCCTGGTCTAGAATGATGGATGTGGGGATACTGAGGAGAATCCCTGCCAACTCTTCCAGGACAAATTTGTCCCAATCACTACAACGCAGATTTTGACTCAAAATGTATGGTATTCTGCAGATATGGAATAAAAGTCATAGCTGTCAACCTTCCCTTTTTTTGTGGGAAAGTCCCTTATTCCAGCGCCATTTCCCGCTGCTTCCCACTGCTATTCCAGATTGTTAGATATCCCGTAGACTGTCCCCGGGATAGGCGAGGCTGCTGATCCCTTATTTTTTGAGGCTGCTGATTCCTTATTTTCAAATCTGAAAGTTGACAGCTATGATAAAAGTATATACGGTACTTCATCTAAAGAAATATATGCTGTTAAACAAGGCTTTTTCAGTTGGGCAAGGTCCGTTAAGGCTGACTGGCCATAGCATTTTGTGGCCAGATAGTGTATATTCTGAGGAACAGTCTTGATGTGGGGTATATTGTGGGCACTGTATTCCATTTCCTGTCAGTGCTGGAAACTGAATCAAGTTGTGTACAGAACTCTCTTGGGAAGCTGCCTTGCCCTGCTCTTCTTTCTGTAATAATGACACTGCGAATAGGTAATAATCTAAAGATGAAGCGACATATATTTAGATGTCCATCCTGAGGTTCTGGCAACTCAACGTTAAACCCCGTAGCTTAAATATTAACAATTAGATGTTCTTGCTCATATGACCATGATGCTTCACTGTGAGTTCACTCTTCTATTTAGAGAAAGGTGTTGCTGAATTCTCCCGTCTCTTTCCCTTCCATGAACTCTTACACAGTTGCCAAAATAGCCCCTCTTAGTAACTGGCAGCTTTAAAAACCAGACAACAGCTGAGTTCAAAGTAGAAGCTCAGCAGTAGGCAAGCAGAAGCTTTGGACTGTGGATTGGCGTGACAAGACCGGAGTGTGATTTATAGGAAACAAGGCATTTTAAAGTTATAATTTCCTTTGAAATTTTTATACAGTCTTTTCTATTTCCTTCGATAATTTCAGGATGAATATTCAGCCTTGTGCCAGATGTGGCTACGGGGTTTATCCTGCAGAGAAGATTAGCTGTATTGATCAGGTCAGTAGATGCTGTTATTCTTCACCATTATGAAAAAAAATATCTTACATAAATAATCCACTAATATGCTTTCAGATAGACAACCTGCATCTCCTTTAATTTAACTTGGTAGAAAATATTCTACACTTTCATAAGCTTAATTCATGTCGGGTAAGTTGGATGTCAGAACTGAACTTTGCCAAGGGTGTAATTTGGCGAAACATTTTACGTCTTTTAAAGGTTACACGCGGGAAATTGATCTTTGGCATATGCTTTTTCAGACTGTGAGAAGAGATGTTTATTAGACTGCCAAGAATAATCAGTTATACGTTTTTAAAACAGACTAATAAAATCTGAAACACAAGCAACTTTCACTGTATTTTTATCCTTGCTATTTCTAGACATGGCACAAAGCCTGCTTTCACTGCGAGGTCTGCAAGATGATGCTTACTGTGAATAACTTTGTTAGCCACCAGAAAATGCCTTACTGTCAAGCGTAAGTTTTTCTCCAGATATATAGCAAGGCAACATTATGCCTATATTATCCATCAACAGGTTCTGTCTGGATTGAATTCTGATACTATGGAAGTCATTTTTAGATTATCAGTCCACCCCATAGATTAGTTTGCTTTATTCTCAGTGTTTTTACTCTGAAAAACTGTAGGAAACTCCTGAGGTGTAGTCATATTACTTTAACACAGTGAACAACCAAAAAGAAAAGAAAAGTCCTGAAAACAGGATTATGGCACCTTAACATATTATGAGAAAAACTTTTATGAATCAGAGCTGAGTAAATTTAACTTGTGTAAAAGCATACTTTGGTACAGATTATTATATTATTTTTAAATCCAAGGAACTCAATGTAGTTGTTGCTTAGGTTAAGAGCCCAGCTAGATGTGATGTGGCCTATCTGTTGAGTTAATGGTTAAGGTATCTCTCATTGCTAGATATCTATATCTCTTTCTCCATGTCAGCCCCTTTCCACCATGTCGTATACCCAATAAAATTGCCCCCATCCTGAAGTTGCTATGTGCTCAGTGGAGGGGAAATATTCCAGTACCTGAACTGTATCTGTGTGTCCCCCCCCCCCATGGTAAGTTAAGTAGCAACTTCTTGGGCTCATTTTCATGAGGAAAATAATTCAGGCAACAGCATTTACGCACATACACATAGTGTCACAGTTCCAAAATTAATCAGACCCTCCCAATGACTGCTACACAATTTTTTTAATCCAAAAGAGAAAAAATAACCATAGATTTCCTACAACACATTACCGTATTTTTCGCACCATAGGACGCACCGGACAATAGGATGCACTTTGTTTTAGAGGGGGGAGAACAAGAAAAAAAAATTCTCCCCCTCTCTGCCCAGCGCCCCTTCAGTGAAGCGGCAGGAGGCGCTGCACAGAGAGGGGGAGAACTTTCCCCCTCTTGTTTTCCCGTTCTAAAACAAGGTGCCGTTTAAGGTGCGTTCAGGCGGCTACCTTGGAAGCCTGGAGAGCGAGAGGGGTCGGTGTGCACTGACCCCTCTCGCTCTCCAAGCTTCAGGTTCCTTTCGACCTGCTCTTTGGGGCTGGCGGGGGGAAGCCCACCACCAGCCCCAAAGAGCAGGTCAGGGAGCAGCGGAGAGGCTCTTGCCATAGCCGCGCGTCACCTCTCCAGCCGGGAGAGGGTCGCGGGGCTATGGCTTCTTTAGCCCCGCGCGCTCTCTCCCGGCTGGGGAGGTGACGCACGGCTATAGAGGCTCCTGCCATAGCTGAGCGTCACCTCTCCAGCCGGGAGAGGGTTGTGGGGTACTTCTTTAGCCCCGCGCGCGCTCTCCGGCTGGAGAGGTGACGCGCGGCTATGGCAGGAGCCTCTATAGCCGCGCGTCACCTCTCCGGCCAGGAGAGCGTGCGCGGGGCTATGGCGTCTTCACTCCATAGGATGCACACACATTTCCCCTTCATTTTTGAAGGGGAAAAAGTGTGTCCTATAGAGCCAAAAATACGGTAAATTGCTGTCTAAGACAACATGACTTGTCCAAGGCCATGTTTTGAGTCCCATAGCTGGAGCGGGATTTAGTATAAAAACAACTATGATCTAGTCAATACACAACAGTGTCTCTGGGATGATTAAATGCACATTTAAACATTGGTAGTCATTTGCAGTTATTACATTACTGTAAGAAACTTGGAATAATCATTATGTTGTAAACATGTACCCTGTGTGCAGTGACATATATTGACTTCAATGCATCTTGGTGCTTGA
Source organism: Podarcis vaucheri (assembly GCF_965113315.1). Classification (NCBI taxonomy): domain Eukaryota; kingdom Metazoa; phylum Chordata; class Lepidosauria; order Squamata; family Lacertidae; genus Podarcis; species Podarcis vaucheri. The sequence goes on along the minus strand of NC_138763.1, from coordinate 51,859,166 downwards.
TGGATAGTGTTGTTATATAGTTTAATCACTAGGTGGCATTCGGCATACAATACAGTCTCCATTCGGCTCTTGTTTGAGAGATACAAATAATGTTTTTGTCCAGCTTCCTGATATGCACTGTATACCTTACATGGCACCAGGTAGTAATGAAAAACAGTTTATGAGGCTTGCCTGTCAGGGTGCAATAAAATCTCATTTTGAATTGCAAAAAGCTTTCAGCGTGTGATGGAGCACTCACATAGCCATTATATTATGAAATCAGAGTTGGCACAATGATGCTCAGTTTATCTGGTGGCAGGCATCTGGGATCAATGGATAGTCCACAAGACAGTTGTAAATACTTTTTTTTTAAGGGGGCTAATTTTATGTAGCAACTTTATTGAAGACTAATTGACCCCAAGGTTCCTTAGTCAAAATCTTTATAATGTGCAGCACTTATTATGAAAAGGACCATGTGGTGTAATAGAAAAAAAAAGAAAAAGAAATTCTCCTTAAACTTGGATCATTTTATGCCCTCTTGATTTTTTATTTGAAAGATCAAATATTAATAACCTGGTTACTGCATTTTGACCTTTGTTACATATGATGATAATTTAATATAAGTGTGGTTGTTAGAGCTGAAAGATAAGTAAAATACAGTGTTTTCAACTTGCAAGTCAGTATGTTCAGTTTTTCTCCAATGTTCTGAAATGAAGAAGTGGCTTCTGTTTTTTGGATTTTTTTATTCTGCAATTTCCTTTTGTTATTAGAAAAGCAACATTGATAGAATGAAACTTGAAGATGTAGATAACTATGCAAAATTAAACTTTGCATGTGAGATGCTAGTTGTATTTTAGCAATTAGTTCTGTGTTTTAACATATGTACATACATATAAGAAGTATTTGGTTTTTTTGAGGGACGTTGATTATTTCTTTCCAAATTGTATCTGCTTTCTTTTACAGACATAATCCAAAAAACAACACATTCACAAGTGTTTTTGAGACACCAGTAAATATAAATGTGAAAAAACAGACTGAAGCCGTAAGCGAGGTAAGATACCTTAGGAATTAATGTGTTTAATATTTGTCAGTCATATAGCCACCCATACTCTTTTTAGGGTGATGATAGGTGGACCAAACCCTTCATCCTCCTTTTTTCATATCTGTATGCAGTTTCCCACCTCTGCTGCTGCTTTGGTGCTGTCTCTTTTCCCAGTTTCATTTCTTTTAAAGCGATCTCAGCCAGTCAGCAATCACATACTGTATGTGCCCTATTAAGCACAAATGCTACCTTTAAAGTGAGAGTAATGATTCCTATACTCATCATATGGGTGATCCTAGCCAATCAGATATCTGGCCATCAAAAATGAATTTAACTATCAAATGCTGCCCTTTCAAAATGAATTGGAGGGTATTTCAGTGCCAATGAAGTTGTTTACAATGTGGGTCCCTTTCTTGGATCATCCTGTTTCCCTCTGAAGTTTGTAACAGAAGATAGAACCTGTGTTAGCCAAATCTCAGTTAACTAAACCCCATGTGGAAGCCACACAAGGGCAAACTGACTGCTCTCAGGCTTGACCTTGACACAATGGTATGAATTCTGCATCCATTCAAACACCAGGTTAGAGTTGAAGGAATGGGCTTGTACTGGACTGCACAGGGTTCTCTTGTGGACTTACATTGTAAAGGCAGAAGGGAAAAAAATACATTAGCAGCCTGATTCGTAATAAATAATAATAATAATAATAAATAAATAAAAAAATAAATCTTTATTGTCACTACACCACCTGTGTGCAGTGAAATTAAACAAGCCCCCCCCCCCAATACACTCTGTGTGCTTGTCGGAAGTCAATTGCACCACTATTTTTTTCCATTCAGCAGCCCAACAGCCCACGGATAAAAACTGTTCTTTAACTTGTTGCTGCGGCTGACTATACTTCTGTATCTCCTGCCCGAAGGTACGAGATTAAAGAGGTGCTGGCCAGGGTGTGAGTTGTCCCTGAGAATTTTCCTCGCTTTCCTGAGGTAGCGGTCTCCTGTGATGTCACCTAGCGAACTCTGAGGACAGCCCATGATGTCATGTGCTGTATTCACCACCCTCAGTAGGGACTTCCTGTCCGTGGCTGTCAAACCAGCGTGCCATTCATAGAATTGTAGAGCCATCTAGTCCAGCCCCTTCAACGTAGGAATCTCAACTAGCACATCCATGACAGATGGCCATCCAACCTCTGCTTAAAAACCTCTAATGAAAGAGACTCCACCACCTTCCAAGGGAGGCCATTCCAATTCAAATAGTACCACTGCTGCTGCAATGTATGTACAAAGCAGTTGCATAACCAAGTGTTAGCATTTCAGTTCTAAGGACAATTCCACGCATGCTGTACATTCAGAGCTGCCCCCAACATTGTAGTGACTAGGGATCCTATTTTGCACATTGACATATGTTTTGTCCACCCAAGACCCTTCAAGTGTAAGGAACTGCAGAACTGAATGATTATGCTCATGACACAATGTGAAAACTCCACGTTTTAATGTCTGTGCATTTTAAAAACCTGGTTATACTCACAAAGTGCGTCTCTGAAGGAGCCCTACTTAAATAAGAACTGCAGAACATCTTAGTGGTTCCTTCAGCCACTGAAAATCTACGTTCTTCCTCACCAAAAAATTGCTAGGGATGCTGATCTAAGGTGTGGAAAGTATGCCGGGTTCAGTCAGTTAGAAGAGTTCGTGCGCACGGTTTCTGCCGCTTTGTTTCACGGTCCCATGTCATCCTTTGAAATTTCATTTCAAATGAACCAGGAAACTCAAAGGAAAACTCCTCTGAAACTGTCAAGTCTTTGACACCAAATCAAAAAGTGTCTGCAGATTCATTAGAATCTGAACCTAGGTTTGCTAAACACACACACAAAAAGACTTTTCAAACCTCTGATGAACCTGGCACTTGGATCTGAGTTTTTAACAAAATTGTAAAGTCGAGTGAGTTTTACATGGTTGCATTGGGTAAACTTGGTGAAATGTCAGGGGGCTGCTAGCTGTTGGAAATCTGAAACCCTTCTGTGCTTTCATATTTTTTTTAAAAAAACTTCCTTCTGAGTTACAGCTCTTCCAAATTTCTAGATTTAAATTTTTATATCTTGCCCCAGTTTTCACAGTAGAAGGAGCTGATGCCTAGAACAATTTTATGCATGCTTACTCAGAAGTAAAGCCCTCTGCATTCATTTGGGTTTACTTCCAGGTAAGTGTACACAGGATTGCAGTCTGAATGTATGCTAAGAATAGGATAAGGATATCACACACACACACACACACACACACACACACACACACACACACACACACACTTTTGTTTCCTCTGAAGTATCAGGGATATTGTTGTCACAACTTTACCAGCCTCATTCTATATTCTTGAAAAATTCTTACGTATTTAAAACACACATGCAGGATTTGCAATATATCTCACTAAAGCTATAACAACAGCAACAAATACATTTCCTTCTAAACTGTGCATGACAGATTTGCTCTGGAATGTGTTTGAGATTAACAACAATTTCTATTTCTGTTTGATGGCTGTGATAAGAGATCCAGTTACTTCAATATATGTGTGTGTGAGTGCTAGATCACTTTCCTTTTCTTCTGTCACTTAAGAAACACCCTGCTCCTTTCAATCACAAAAGGAAGTTTGAGGTTCATAGAGTGGTTTATAAGACTCAATTTTCATGTTAATATTTTGTACAGTAAATTCTTATTGGGAAACTGACAAAGGTACCAAGAGAAGCCAATACATGCCCAGTTTCCTGTACTGGGATCAAAAGACAGTATTTTCTACTTTATATTTTTTATACAAATGTTTGCATACCAAAATAATGGGATTGTCTTTTTCATTTGGTAGTATTGCCATTTGTATCCCTTCAAGCACGTGAGACCATGTCTTATTTCAGAATCTCCCCCCTCCCCAATACCTGCCGCCTTGTCTTTTTGTTGTTTTAAGTGACTTCAGCTCTAACCCATTCATTTTGGTAGTTCAGGCAGAAGTGGAGAAAATCATACCAAAAAAAAATTCTGAGGCTGCGACATGATTTTCCTTGCAGCCTCAGAATTTTTCTTTTGAAATTCAGAATATACAGTGGTACCTCGGGTTACATATGCTTCAGGTTACATATGCTTCAGGTTACAGACTCTGCTAACCCAGAAATAGTACATCGGGTTAAGAACTTTGCTTCAGGATGAGAACAGAAATCATGCTCCAGCGGTGCGGCTCGGCGGCAGTGGGAGACCTCATTAGCTAAAGTGGTGCTTCAGGTTAAGAACAGTTTCAGGTTAAGAACAGACCTCCGGAACGAATTAAGTACTTAACCCGAGGTACCACTGTATAGGGAACAGATTGAAGAGGAAGCCTATCTTTCTTTAATATTGGATATGAAGGCTGGCATATAATCCACTGAAACAGGTTTCAAAATAACATTTTGGGTTCTGTCTATGCAGATTAAGTACCGAGAAGAGGGTGAGAAGTTCAAATCTGTTTTTCACTGGAATGTGAAATCCGGAGACATGGAGGCTGCGAGGAAGATGCAGCAGCTAAGCAGTCAGGTAGGAGACCCGTATCGATAACTTACTTGCTAGTGAACATTCAGCAGATGCTCTGCTATTCTCCAGGCTCCTAGGTTGCGTCATTTACAAAACTGCAATTTTATGCCTTTAACTCTGGTCCATGGGGTCACGAAGAGTCGGACACGACTAAACGACTAAACAACAACAACAATTACTGTAATACAAATGACCCCTTTATGTTTTCATTTGGTTTGGAAGCCATTTTCAAAATATGTCTCCAATTATTCTGACTATTGCCATTGGAATGCTGTGACCTGGATCCCAAACCCTCTTTGGGTGTAAGCCTCATCTGGTTCTGTGAAAACGGCGCCAGGAGAATGCTTTATACCTCAGGCCGTACATATCTTTGGCTAAGATACCGGTAGCTTGATCTGAAGATTTATGATGCCTTCATGCAAATACTTAGGATGATGTATTATGCAATTTACTTGCTTTTTTAAAAAATTCCATACGGTTTTCATTGTTAATTAGCTAGATATTTGCAATTCTGTTTAAAAAGAAAGAAAGAAAACAATTAAGGGGGAGGGGAAGGAAAGCCCCAGGTCAGCAAAAAGTTGTGCTAGTTGCAGTCTGTGTTTCATAGCACCACTACTTCCAGAACCCCAATACTTCCTCCCCTCTTCCTCCTTATATTACATCTGTAACAGCTCAAGAGAATTGGATGTGGTTAGAGGAAGATGCTTTTTCCTACTCTTGCCTGGGGCCTTCCCTTTGCGTAACCTTCCTTCGGATCACTCATAATTTCAAGAAGTTTAGAGGAAAGGGCTGCCAACTAAAGTGCCTTGAGTGGTTCCTGACCTCCCCCCCCCCAAAAAAAAAATAGCACTGGCAGTGGAGTTCTTCAAGCTGTGCCTACTCACTTTCAGAAAAGTATAGATTATACTACCTTGTAATTATAGTATGTTGCAATTATGGGCAAACACACCAGGCACATAGGATTAGGATCTTGTCCTCTCTAGATGTGATGAAACAAAATTAACTGGAATGTCAGTTCAGCTGAAATGAAAAAGGCTCACTGTGCTCAGAACTAAGGTGCCAGAATTTCATGTGCAGCTTATGGGTGCAAAAGTGCAGGGAATTGCTGGGAACTTTTCTCATGCAGCCACCAGCTTTAGAAAAATAGAAAGAGAATCTGCATGGTTTGGGGCAGGAGCCACCTAAGAAAGGAATGTGGTCACAGCCAGCCACAGATTAATAGGTTACATCCTGTCAAGAGTCTAATCCCCTGATCTTTAGAGATGGAGTCAAAAGTGTTTACCACTGTGCCCATTCCACATTTTATGATGTATTCTGTTTTTAGAAAGCCTACCGTGCTGCGTATGAAGAAGGCAAATCATGGTACTCAGAAACCATCCCAGATGCGGAAATGCTTAGGATAGCTCAAGAACAGGACAGTGATGTAAGTGAACCTCCAATTTATGACAGCTTTATTTGTGAGTTAAATATATCAAGGAGAGATCATCCACATGGACTTGCATCCTTAGATGAGTGAACTTAAGAAAATTCATGGCAGAAAAGTTCCCCCTTTTCTCCTACCTCAGAGGAATTAGTTTGACGAACAAAGTTTAAACACACCTTTTTCTCTCTGTTGTAGTTGAAATATACTGAGGAATATGAGCAGCAGAAGGGAAAGGGCAGCTTTCCTGCTCTGATCACTCCAGCTTATCAAATAGCCAAGAAGGCCTCTCAGCTATCCAGTAACGTAAGTTCCTGGGGCATGTATTTTTGAGGGAGGGCAAAGGGATTGTAGCATAGGGGGGGCAATATTCACAGCAAGAGTCAAAGGTCTAAGTTTGATATATGATTAAATTGCCGAAAAGAAAAGAAAAAGAATGTGGACCATATCTAGTGTTCTTAGTCTGCTAGCATAAGAGCCCTTGTGCTAGTAGACGGCAGTGGGCAAAAGTTGTGCAACAAAGGAATTAAATGAAACAACTGTGCTAGCAAAAACTTGTGCAGCAGCTGATTTTTCTTGTGCAATCAGTTTCACAAAAATGTACTTGTGCTTTCCCTTTCACTTGGATTTAGTGCTATGTTTGATACAACCCACCCGTTTGAGTACATGTTGTGATTACTTTTTAAATGCTTCATAACCAGAGATATCAATGATTTGGAGGCATGATTTGGTTTGAAAAACAGGAGTATTTCTTCTCCCCTACCTCTTTAGCTCAGCTGTGTTTAACAGTCTTTATTGGCTGATGTTTTCACTACCTGCCCGCTTTCTTTGTAGGGTATAATATCCGCAGCAATCTAGAAATCTATTTTAATTAACAATATACATGTCGTTTATGATGAGAAAGAAAAAGGAAGCCCAGAAAAGATTCACCTTGAAGATCACGAAGCAAAGTTCTCTAGTTGTTATTCCAAGCATTATGTATAATGCTTCAACAGAGATTGAAAATGAAAGCATGTGAGATTGTTATTGATTAGGCACGCTGGGCTTGTGTCCAAGAAAGCGGTTTCACCCAAATAAAAATTTCAGCATTTCCATTTAGTTTAGTCATTTAACAGGCTTTAATAGGCTTCTAGATTGAGCTCTTTAATGCATTTACTCCTCCGCTGCCATTTACTTGTTATGAAATAAACATCTTTGGCAACTGATGGGCTTGGGGTGAATTAAACTGGAGCAGAACATTTTGACAAATAAGGCCAGAATATGTTGTTATTCCAGCCTCTTTTCATCAATAAGAAACTGCCGTTTCATTTGCATTTGCAACCAAGGAATTTAAATTCAGGGCCAAATACTGGAAACACTTATATTAGCAAATCCAAAGATCATCTGTTTTTACTGTCATTTGATGCTTGATTGCAAGAGATAAGATGGCAGTTCTTCATAGTTTTCAAACGTTCTTTGACTCTGCTTCTCCACAATAGGTGGAATATAAACGAGGGCATGAAGACCGGGTTTCCAAATTCACCAGTGTTGCGGATACTCCAGATGTAATTCATGCAAAGGCTGGGGGGCAGCTTGCGAGTGATGTAAGTAGAACAGAAGAGCAGGCCAAGTAGATAGACTTTCTGCTTGCTTATATCTGTATGATTTAAACTCTCCCGATTTTTCTAGTTAAAATACACAGAAGAGTATGAACAACACAGAGGGAAAGGGAGCTTCCCTGCGATGATCACTCCGGCTTACCAGATAGCTAAAAGAGCCAACGAATTAGCTAGTGATGTAAGTTTCAAAAGTGTGGTCTATATGTTGTCACATATTGGAGAAAAATCTGTACTTGGTCTTCCAAAATTATGGCCACTTTCCTGTTGTGAGAAAAATCCTGACATTGCTAGGTCAAAAAATCTCCACTGTTAAGGAGTGGAGACTTCTCTGTATTTTAGCATTATTGCATTGTCCAAACCTATGTTGAAAATAAGTGTCTGCTAATGAAACAAAGGAGAGACTGAAGTTTGAAGGAAATATGCTGATCTTAAGATGCTGATTACCTCACCCCTCTGTGGCGCTCTAAAGTTGGAGCAGTGGCCTTTGGCTGTTGGTTGGAGTGTTTGTTCTGTGCTCAAACTGTATACTACAAAATGCCATAAACCTCCAGTGACCTCCTTCTAAAGAAAACAGCCTTGGCAAAACTTCTCATTATTTGGAAAAGTTGGGTGAGGACAACCCTTTTATACAGCATGATGGTTTGGCATTGTTCCCCTGCCCACTTCTTAAAGATGGATTCTTTCACTTTGCCTTTCTACTGTATGCCCCTTTGAGCAATTTGTATGGAAAATGAGCTCCGTGGGCTTTAAAAGCAAACAAATGCAATTTGTTTAGGTTGTAAGATCAGCAGAATAAACACATCCTTTTCACCTCCATTGCTTTCTCAGGTGAAGTATCATCAAAGATATGAAAAGGAGATTAAAGGAAAAGCAAGTCATTCTGTTGGTGCCTCAAACGAAAATGTGAATCAGTTTAGTCAGGTAAGGAGCAATGCAAAAGTATTCACATCTATATATATTAATTCATGCATATTGATGTGACTCCCTTCACATCTATGTAAGGATACTGATCTCAAGGCTTTGATGGCTTGCTCTTATGTAGCCATAGCCATACCAACCACACAGAAGAATTAGATAACAGTAGACTCGGAAGAGAATAAGGTTTGTAAAAGAACAAGAATATTAATTGGGGGGCAGCCTTAGGAAGCCCTCCCTCCCAAAAAGCATCCTACAGAATGCTGACTGGGCATTGAGAGGCATAAAACAAAAAACTCAGAAGTTGGAAATTGAATGAGATGGCTTGAAAAGGAGACTGGATGAAGAGACGAATCAGTCACATCCACATCATATATTTAAAGCATATGGCTCCTCCCAAAAACAAATTCTGGGAACTGTAGTTTACTCCTAACAAAAGTACACTTCCCAGTATCCATAAAAAACTACAGTTCCCATGATTCTTGGGAAGAAGCCACATGTTTAAAATGTGTGTCAGGTGCGCTTTAACTGTATGGTGTGGAGTTGTGTTATAAAATATGGACACTGTGAAGTATGTCTGCTTGTTAGGAAGACTGTAGACAGAAGTGTACCAAAATGAATAAGTTAAAGATAAGTAAATGATAAGTAAACTATTGGATGTTTTTCAGGATTATATGGATGAATATGAAGAGCACCGAGGGAAAGGGAGCTTTCCTGCTATGATCACGCCAGCGTATCTCAATGCTAAGAAGGCAAATGAACTGGCGAGTGATGTAAGTATGAAAGAAGAGGTCTAGGTCAGCGTGGGCCAGATGCAAAAGTTGCTTATAATAACCAGAAGGTTCTCTGGTGTCATATTATTTGAACAACTAGTGGGAAGGAGTGAGACCCCTTAGGACTCTGGGTGTTCTTGTACCACATCCAATGATGTCAAATATAGCTGTCTATGACTGAGCGCACTATTTTAGAGGACCTCCAAAATGGAAGTATTGATATGTGTTTGTATGTTGTGAAAGATCAAACTTTCTTCTCAATTGGAATTAGCTCTAGAGGGTCACCCCCAAAGTAACCACAACATTCCTTTTCTACTTTGGTATCAAAAGTGAGCAAAGTAGTCATGATTTCTATAATGATCAGGAAGGATACAAAGAAGTGCACCACTGAGAGGGCTTCAACCAACAGCCCCCATTTTAATGTCCCCAAACCACTTTCAAAACAGAGAAGATACTTTTGAAAAACAGCTATATGAAAGGGGTGGGGAGTACAAAATCTACCAGTGTCTACCAAAGCTCTTTGGGATGCCAAAGGCAGCCTTGCGCATGGGCTATTGTCTTTAAATAAGTTTGTCTGCTATATGCTTGCTTTGAATATTTGTATCCTGTATGCATGTGTACATATATGCGTGCATATACAGTGGTACCTCAGGTTACATACGCTTCAGGTTACAGCCTCCGCTAACCCAGACATAGTACCTCAGGTTAAGAACTTTACTTCAGGATGAGAACAGAAATCGTGCTATGGCAGCAGCAGGAGGCTCCATTAGCTAAAGTGGTGCTTCAGGTTAAGAACAGTTTCAGGTTAAGAACAGATCTCCAGAATGAATTAAGTACTTAACCTGAGGTACCACTGTATATATAATCTTATTTGCTTGAGCAAATCATTGAAATGTAGGGTTGGAAGGCCCATCTAGTCCCACCCCTGCAATGTACATCCTTGGCAGATCTCCCCCCCCCCCCAAAAAAAAATCCCCCTCTGTTTAAAAACCTCCTGTGAAGGATAATCCACGAGCTTCCAAAGTAGTCTGATCGGCTGTCGAACAGCTCTCACCATCAGAATGTTCTTCCTAACGTTTGGCTTAAATCTCAAATTCCAAAGAGATAATTGCTTGGATCCCAACATGCTTTTCCATTTCCAGAATGGCCCGCTCAGTTTCCAGAGAGGGAACCTTTGTGTCCCGTCTAATTAGCTTACTCAAGGAACTAGCGCTGGAGTGATTAACCTTCATTCGGCGGCATCTCAGAAAATGTATGCATGCCATAAATAGCAACAGCAACAAAAAGCAGGCAGATGATGGAGTCATCATGAATCACTGTTGCAATTTTACCAGGGCAAACATTCAGTACTAGGACCCTTACTCCTTATTCGTCAATATTTTCATTCCTGTTTAAACAAGGCTTTGCTCACCGTCTATCTCTGAGTGGAAATGTAATATTAAACGCTGGGTAACTATTGAATTATTTAGTACTAGCTTAGTGTCCTGGCATCCCAGCTAATCTGCAGACATGAGTTCAAGCTTCTAATAATAACTCCAGTTAATATTAAAAGTTTTGGGCTGGCTGACTTCTGAAATGAGACGGTTCCTATCACATAATCAGTCTGAATGAATCCAGTGATTGAACTAAGAGGAGTTTCGTGGCTGAACAGGGAATTAGAACCTAGAGTCCTCTGACCCCAAGTACAGCACTCTAACCACCACACTACACTGGTTCAAGTATTAATCATTGTACAGTGGTACCTTGGGTTACAGAGGCTTCAGGTTACAGTCACTTCAGGTTACAGACTCCGCTAACCCAGAAATAGTACCTTGGGTTAAGAACTTTGCCTCAGGATGAGAACAGAAATTGTGTGGTGGCGGCATGGCAGGCCCCATTAGCTAAAGTGGTACGTCAGGTTAAGAACAGTTTCGGGTTAAGAACTGACCTCCAGAATGAATTAAGTTCTTAACCCGAGGTACCAGTGTATAATGATAGCTATCTGGACAGTGATAAATTGTTACACTTTTCTAAGTGGTAGGAAGTTCAAGGGCGGTCCTCTTTATAAGGTTTCTTTCTTTGTAAAGGAGCAAGCTGGGGATATACAGTGTGATGTATTTGTAATAACTGTTTCTTTATAAATACTTGAGCAGGGCATATAGGAAGCAACCAAATTCTTAAAAGCAGGGCAGCAAAACCAATTGCCATGCTGACCGTGGAGAAGCAGTAAAGAAAACTGAAAGTGTGGCCAGCCAGTAGCCATTATAACTTGATTAGATCCTGCCTTTTTCTTTCTAGATAAAATACAAGCAGGATTTTTCAAAGATGAAAGGAGCAGCTCACTACCATTCTCTTTCTGCCCAAGAAAACCTAGTTCTTAAGCAAGCCCAGAATGTGAACAAGTTGTACAGTGAGGTAAGAAGGCCAGATGTAAATTTTATCAAGACACCCACACTGGTTTGTCAGAGAAACAAATTTCATGGAATTTCATGGGATTTACTGCATAAGCTGATGCATGTCTACTCAGAAGTAAGTCCCATGGTGTTCATTGGTGCTTCCTCCTGGTTAAGTGTGCCTTAAGCATTTACCGTAATTGAGATTGACATCACATCCACACCAAACAATCTGAGAGCTCTTATACCAGTTTAAAGTCATGGAAAATCCTGGGAATTGCTGTTTGCTCAGCGTAGCTCAGTGAGGCCAGCACTCTTAGCACCAACTACAGTTCCCTCGAATTCTCCATGACTGCTTTAAATGTATGGCGTGGATGTGACCAGAATCCCAGCAGGACTTTTGCCTGCCTAACTCTCTTTGAAATAGACACCATATCACACCTTGGAAGAATGGCAGATGAAGGTGATAGACTATATGGGATTGGCAGAAATGACTGGCAGAATCCGATACCAGGGAAAAGAGACGGCGGAAGAAGATTGGAAGAAATTTAAGAACTATCTTAAGAAACATTGTAAAATTAATGAGTGTTAAAATGATGTGGCTTTAGTAAGTGGATTACAGCTGTAAAGATTAAGTTAAAAGAAAAGAAAGGTTAACAATTAGACAAAATTAAGGGTGAGGATTTGCTGAACTAAATATTTGAAATTGGAATGCAGAAAGGGGAGGTATGAGGAGGTCGGTGAAGTAAGTTTTAAGAAAATAAGGATTTGAAATTATACTTGTTTTTTCTTGTTTGTGTTTGTTTGTATTGTTGTGTTTGATTATATAATTTGTGAAACTTTAATAAATATAAAAAAAAAATAGAAATAGACACCATATCCTCATGACATACAGGACATTTCAGATTTCTTTCATGCTTAGCAACGTGATGTTCGTCCCCTTTGTTTATTATGAGAGTGAGTATTGCTATGCAATAAAGCAGCTTCTTATTTCGCTTATTGCAGGATGTAACTGAAATACGTAGCCAGCCATTGAATATATTTTCACTTCTCACTGTTCTAAATTCTCATTTTGTAGGTGGGCTATAAGAAGGATCTAGAAAGCAGCAAAGGCCACAGTATTAACTACTGCGAGACCCCTCAGTTCAGGAATGTTAGCAAGATCTCAAAATACACCAGTGATGTAAGTCCTCAGTCATTTGCATGCAGTTCTGAGAAAGCTTAATGTAGTCACTGTGGGGATTGCAGTTTGTACATATGTGAATTCAAGACAAGAACAGGAAATCTGGGTAAAAACAGGGCTGGGTGTTTGAATTTAGAAATCTTTACAGGGAAGAAAAGGTACAATTAATTTATCAGTAATCCAATCAAACAGTTATTTGTTATTTGTTTATGGTCTCATCTCTGTTTCTTGGTGGGTTCTTAACACCACCAGGTCACTTCAGACAACACTGTCTGAGTGCAAATTACAGAGCAGAATATGACCAAGTCATCTGCTTATAACTTCAGATATAGGAAGATATTTTTGTTGCCTAGTGCATTATATTTCTGCAGTTGAATTCAACACATTATCCTTTATAAACAAAAGGTGTCGGAGTAGATACATTGCGCTTCTTAGTATCATTTATTTGCTGTCCCTTTAAAATCAATGGAATTTAAGAATTAAGCTTGAAAATTAAACTTTCAGATACAGTGGGACCTCAGGTTACGTACTGTCCTCCTTACGAATGCTTCAGGTTACGAGCTGTGCTAACCCGGAAGTAGGTGTTCCGGGTAGCGAACTTTGCCCCGGGATGCAAGCGGAAGTCGTGTGCTAGCGGCCCAGCAGCAGCAGGAGGCCCCATTAGCGAAAGCGCGCCTCAGGTTAAGAACAGTTTCGGGTTAAGAACAGACCTCCAGAACAAATTAAGTTCATAAACGGAGGTAGCACTGTATAGACATTTTGCACTGGATAAGGCAAAATATCCTTAAAGGACAGAAAAAGTCAACCATGGCTACACTATATACTTGATAGACAATAAAGTTGAATTGCTTTCCATTTCTGTGGTATGACATTAAAATAGGAAAGTTCTTTATGGGTGGGATTCACTATGACAAACATTCACCTGTGCAAACATATCAGTATCCTAGATGGGGCAATCCTTGCTCACCTCCTCCTGTGCGTTATTCTGCGCAGGGCTGCCCAATGGTAAGCAAGCAGGCCCTGCCTTAAGACCTTGCTATGGAAGGATTTGTTCACTGTATTTGGGACCAAGGAGGAATTTTCCTTCAGACAAATTGGGCCTGTCTGGGAGTTTTGCCTACCTCATAGCAATTGTCACAACTTGATGGGAGATAAGGCATAGGCGTGTATCCTAGTTGGACGATGTGGTCAGAACCACCGCCAGCCCAAGGAAGCAGGTTGTCCCGTTAAAGGGATCCAGGGTGGAGATGTTTCTGTCCAGACACCCAGACTGAGGCTGATGCACCATGGCTGCATCCACGTGATCTTGGACAGGTTCACTCTGATTTGGTGTGTGTCATAGGGCAATCCGTAACCTTGGATAACCCTGCCAAAAAATAATCAACCAGCAGATGGGTTGGTTGATTCAGGATACAAATACAATGTTTGCGCCAAACCTGTTGCCCTCTGTAATCAACAAAGTTGTGGCCCATTTAATTTATTGAAATTCTACCAGCCTTGGGGCCACTGTCTGCACTTTCATTGCTCCTGAGCAGAGGTCCTTGTGTAGGACTTCCATTGAGAGGGTTCATGAGGTGAATCCTGCCCTATGCCTTGCTCATTTTCTTTGCAATATAAAAGAAGGGAACTTCTGGGTCTGAGAGGAGGCTTGTTTTTGTACGCAGCTCAAGTACAAAGAGCATTACCAGAACCAGAAAGGCCATTATGAAGGAGTTGGCATAGACAGACGCACAGCACATGCCATGAAGGTTGGAAGTCTGGCAAGCAACGTAAGTTGTTGTAAATGCTTCGGCAATATACTATTTTGATACGGCTTCTCATCTTAGTAGGGTCAAATGAAGGACAGCCATAGGTTTGATTACTTCTGGGGAGGTGAAAGTATTAGCAGGAAATATGAAAATGGGGAAAAAAACTGTGTTTGTAAATAATATTGAAGTATCTATATGCTACCAGTGAACTTTGCATGAATTGGACAGCATGCCTGCATTGTGTTGCTGGATCACTAGTGTAATATTACAGTTTGTAGCTTTTTACTTACACAGCAGGTAGCACAACTCTCCATAGGATTTAACTAAACAAACTTACACACACACAAACACACACAATTAATGCAGATTAATTGCTGTAACGGGGACGCGGGTGGTGCTGTGGGTTAAACCACAGAGCCTAGGACTTGCCGATCAGAAGGTCAGTGGTTAGAATCCCCGCAATGGGGTGAGCACCCGTTGCTCGGTCCCTGCTCCTGCCAACCTAGCAGTTCAAAAGCACGTTAAAGTACAAGTAGATAAATAGGTACTGCTCTGGCGGGAAGGTAAACGACATTTCTGTGCGCTGTTCTGGTTTGCCAGAAGCAGCTTAGTCATGCTGGCCACATGACCCAGAAGCTGTACGCCGGCTCCCTCGGCCAATAAAGAGAGATGAGCGCTGCAACCCCAGAGTCGGTCACGACTGGATCTAATGGTCAGGGGTCCCTTTACCTTTTACTAATTGCTATAACAGTGAGCTATGGGATTGGGCCTTAAGAGGCTTGTGTATTGTTCTGCAGCAGACTGGGCATTTTTTTGCTATTGGTTGTTAAGGTCACACAACATCTTCCAGTGCCCATGCCATTTGTCTTGGTTTATTTATTATTGGTTTCACTGAGGTGCCATTTCATTATTTATTACTTTTATTTATAAAATTTGCTGCACACTTTTCATTATAAAATAATCCCAAAGTAGGGTCCAATAAACAATAAAACACAATAAAATCACACCATCTGTAAATAGGTGGAAGTATGCACACAGTAAAATAACCATCACAGCATGCAGTGACATAGGTTCAACTAAAATCCTAGATGAATAAATAGTTGGCATCAAAAGCTTGTAAGGTTCTGTGCCAACTGTATCTTAAGGGGAAGGGAGTTCCTGTACTGAATGATGGGTGCCTGCGTTGAGACATTGTGTACCATGTCTTGAAATGCGTTATTTGAAGCTCTGTGAGAAGCACAGAAAGTAAGCATGAAGATAAAAGCAATGTGTCACAGGTGGAAGTTAAGGTAATGTTTCTGCGGTTGGCACTGGATTAATTGTGCAGCTGAAAAAGAATCAATTAGCAGTTAAACTATGCAAATAATTTCATTTTCTTTGGCATTGACGCCACTGAATTTACTTTGTTGCTTGTGTTTAATATTAATATTACTGGGTTTCCCCCCCTTTTCTCTTGTCTGATAATTATTCAGAACAAATGACAGCTTTAAAAAAGGTTGATTCTTTTTGTTCTCCTTCTTCCAGATAGCCTATAAATCTGATTACACACACGATGATGTTGACTACAATTACCCAGCCACCCTCACTCCTTCATACCAGACAACAAGGAAGCTGATCCCTTTGAAAGATGTAAATAGCCTTCTGAATTCTCACCCTTCTGCTTGCATGGGATGGAGTATGATTTGCGGTCTGTATAAGGCAGTAATTTAATTACAGTGACAAATATAGCTGATGATAACAGCACCCTGAAAGAAAGAGATAAAAGTTGTTTTCCAGTTGGTAGACTCATAAATTCTCAGGGCACTGGAAATGAGATATCTAACCTCCTGCATTTAGCTGTCCTAGTGTCAATCCTTTTTTGTTGTAATCCCAAAGTGATTACAGTAATCCCACAATTTGCATCCATTTAACTTACGTGCGACGGGACGCGGGTGGCGCTGCGGGCTAAAGCCTCAACGCCTAGGGCTTGCCGATCGAAAGGTCGGCGGTTCGAATCCCCGTGGCGGGGTGCGCTCCCGCTGTTCGGTCCCAGCGCCTGCCCACCTAGCAGTTCGAAAGCACCCCCGGGTGCAAGTAGATAAATAGGTACCGCTTACCAGCGGGAAGGTAAACGGCGTTCCGTGTGCGGCTCTGGCTCGCCAGAGCAGCGATGTCACGCTGGCCACGTGACCCGGAAGTGTCCTCGGACAGCGCTGGCCCCCGGCTAATAAATGTGAGATGGGCGCACAAACCCCACAGTCTGTCAAGACTGGCCCGTTCGGGCAGGGGTACCTTTACCTTTACCTTTAACTTACGTGCATTCAGCTTTACATATGTGACAAAAAATTAATAAATTTAAAAAGGGGTGGAAAGGGGGCAGGGTTTCAGGAAAAATGACTTTTGCAATCCTACCCGCCATTGAACCCAATGGGTTTTGACTATGTGCAATTTTGGCTTTATGAGCAATCTCCAGAACATAACCCCTGCATAGCTTGCGGGTCTATTGAACTACTGTTTCCCATGGTGGTAGTTCTGCACTACAAAATGTATATTGCTTTTATACTAATTTAACAACCTCTCCCAAAAAAGGACTTGGACTGCAGTCTTCACCCCACCCATCTGAGAGTAAGTCCCTTTGAATTCAGAATGACTTACTTCTGAATAAGTTTTCAGACAGTTTCCCATCCAGAATCAGATTTGCTTAGATTTTGCATCTTGTGCCTTTAAAGCATGCCATGAGAAATATATTTGGGTGAAATTCCTTACACCCCCTTACTCAAGCTTCCTCAACCTCGGCCCTCTGGATGTTTTTGGTTTACAACTCCCATGATCCCTAGCTAGCAGGACCAGTGGTGAGGGATGATGGGAATTGTAGTCTCAAGATATCTGGAGGGCTGAGTTTGAGGAAGCCTGCCCTTACTGAACCACAGGTCCCAGGATTCCCTGACGATAGGAAAAGAGTCATTTTAACTCTCACTTCAAAGAGCAAAACAAGGGATTGGTTATAGCCTTATTTCCCTCTTTCTGGTCACTTCCTATCTTTTTATGTTACACCTGACTAGAAAGAGTATCTGATGGCATGCACTAAGGCTCGGTTGAAAAACATGTCTGCAAATGCCTAAGGGATCCTCATATGTTGTGTGAGGATGAATTTCACATAGGAGAAAACAGGCTTTGCAGGTTTTGCCTTTTTAACCTTATTAATTATCTGTAGACCACTGATGCTACATATTTCCGATGTTTACTTTATTCCACTGGGAACAGGATCAATACTAAGGCTATAGCTACATCACAGATGTAAACTGGAGAACAGCCATTACTTTTATTATATCTGGGCACTGAAGCTTAGGAAACCATTGTGCCAAATAAGCTGCATGCCATTTCAAACCTTGGTCCATTTAGCTCAGCACTGGGAATGCCAGGGATTGAACCTTTTGCATGTTCTACCACTTAGCATTTCACATAACTCCAAATTTATTTAGAAGGTTAAAAAATACCCTCTACACATTCTAAATTACACTAAGAATTCAAAGGTAAGTTAAGAGGAGATTTTATGGAGTCAACAGCTCAATCATGTGCTTTGCTCTGCTAGCAGAGCAGTCCACGCAAGAGTGGCGATGTATTAGATAAGTAAAGAAAAATGTTACGTGTATAGCTTTCAAGTAACAGCCCCTGCACCTCAAGTTCAGCCAAGCCCTGGTATATGGCAGTTTGAGTGACAAAGTGCCAGACTGCAGGATGGCCATGCAGAAAGCTGTAGAGATTTCCTTTATAAACTAGAATTCTGTAGAGGAGAAGATTTCAGAGGTGCAGCGTGACACTTGAGGATCTATAAAGTGGCATCTGTTGAAATGTCCTGTTCTACACAAGTGGTTTTCATAGCCACAGTTCCTTTTCCACAAAACGAAAACAACGGTTTATTACTAGAGAGTCCTGCCCTTCTTTCCACCATGTACAGCCAGCCCAAATTTCATTGTTTCATCCATTTAAAACAAAACAAAACAAAACGTGGAATATCAATAGAAAATTGCATTGAACACTGCAGATCATCTGCTGATGTGAGAACTGGACATCAAAACAGAAACAGTGAATTCATTGTTTCAGTTATGCTGATCATATTAGATAAGTTATACATTTTTTAATGGAAAATATGTAAGAATGGACTCCATAGCATCAAATAAAATTTGGATGCCACATCCCCCCCCTTTTTTTTTAAAAAAAGAGAAGGTGGGGGAAAAAACTCTCACTAAATCAACTACTTTAAAGTAGCATACAATTTGCATTTTAGTGAGAAGGTAATTAACTAGGGCAAATATTAATTAAAGCCTGCCGAGAATAATAATTGTATCCTGTAGTGTAACATGGAGGTCTTTGGGAAGAATAGGCTTAAAGGGAAACCTCACCATGACATTTTATCTTGCATAATGTGGATTTAATATACTGCTTTGTATGGGTTCGTATTGTTACTGCTGCCTTCATATATTAGCAAGTTAGTGGGCTCTGACCTTATCAGTCGCTCACTTTGAAATAACGTTTTTGCCTTATTAAGATTTTTCACGACACTCTGCATATATGGCTTCTTCTATTTAATGATTTCCCTTTATATTTTTAAATATTTAAAACCACAATTTAACACAATTGATAAGGCTAACCAATTAAAAATGCTGGCAAATAAAAGTGAGCAAGAGACAGAAAGAAAGCTGTTAATTTTATATAAATACCACACCAATGAAATTGCACTGTAGTTAAAAAAACCAAAACCCCACAAGATTTCTGCTTTTGGTTAGCTGCTGTGAATATTCTAGATAACGATATATTTGCCATTTGTAGTAAAAGCTACCTTGAGAATTGCTTTACTAAACCTTTTGTGGTAGTCATAATGTGTTTCTCCATTTTTTTATTTAGGTAAACTATAAGCAAAGTATAGACAAGCTGAAATACAGCTCTGTTACCAGCACACCTCAGATTGTTCAAGCGAAAATCAATGCTCAGCAGCTTAGTGATGTAAGTCCTATTTCCATTGTACCCCAACGCATGAGAAGTATTACATAAATAAGAAGGTATCTTGCAGTTGTCCCGTGGATAACATTTTGCAAGTAAAAGGCATTCTGGAGAGTCAGTTTCAGAGCCCCCTTGAGAAGTATTGCAGCCTCACATTTAGGCAGATTTATTTATTATTATTATTATTCAGACATTTCTTGGGGGGGGGGAGGAAGCTAGGGAGTAGTCATAGTCACTCTTCATATAATTTCAGATTTTATTTCCTAACGACTTTTTAAGAATAGCTTTTAACAATTAACACTCCTCTTGCCGTTAAATATCATTGTATTTGACATGTTGAATATGCTTTCGATTGTTTGGCAGCTGAACTACCGAGCCCAGTATGAGAAAACCAAAACACAATATACTTTGCCACAGGATGTCCCACAGTTAGTCAAGGCCAAAGCCAATGCGGAATTATACAGTGAGGTAAGGGAACCTACAAATATACATTTGCATAATATACCCAAAGATGTGATTTTCATTAGAAACATAAGTCACATGCTACGCTAGCTGATTTTATAGTTTGTTGAGCGAATTGCCTGCTAGTTTTTTTGCCTATCTTTATTCACATTAATGACTTACTACTATATTTCCTTCCCTCAGATTAAGTATAAAGAAGGCTGGCAGAAAAGCAGGGGCCACGGCTTTGAAATGAATTTGGATTCCATGTCTTTGCTCGCTGCCAAAGCTTCAGGGGATCTTGCCAGTGATGTAGGTTATACGTATTTATCTGGGGCATATTACTAAGAGACGTCTAAAATAATATAGAGAAATGAAAACATGTCGAGTTGGGGCTTTAAGATGGAAATTTCCTTAAAAAATAATCTGTCACAAACTCTGATAAACTAATGGAGAAATGTAATAACATTCTCGTCATCTGACTTACCTTCGTGTTTGAAAGTGGCTCTTTAAATTGCCTAAAACCTAAAATAAATAATTATAAAGTGAATATATTTCCAGATTGGAAAATTTGACCTGCTGCTTGAAATATCTTAATGGGCCAGTGATGCTTTCATCCTCAAGGGCCAAAAGAATGGATGGCATCCATTGTTGCAAGAGCAGACTTTCAATCACCCAGTGGAATTTCCCCTTCCTCATCTCAGCCTTGCCTCCCTAGTCTGCTATGGATAGCTGTTCACACCTGCTGAGCAGATTTGGAGTACACAGGTGGCTGCAAGGAGGAGAAGAGGAAGGGAAAGTCCTGTTGCATGAGAAGAAATGTGTTGTCCTTGAGGAGGGCCACATATGTAAGTCACCCATTTTCTTTTCCTCCATTTTACAATATTTTCAAACAGTGTCATTCTGTACAGTCGTACCTTGGTTGTCGAACACCTTGGTACTTGGACGTTTTGGCTCCTGAACGCTTCAAATCCGGAAAAGAGTGTTCTGGTTTGCGAACGTTTTTTGGAAGCCAAACGTCCAACACAGCTTCCGATTGAGTGCAATCAAAAGTCGTGGCTTAGTTTTCGAACAGTTCCGGGAGTCGAACGGACCTCCCAGAACGGATTAAGTTTGACAACCAAGGTACCACTGTAGTCTGCTTTATTTATTTCACTTATATTTACTTTTAAGACTATATTTTCTAGACATTGTTACTACCTATATATTTATACAAGATTAACTTATCTTCCTTTGCAGTTATTTGAAGAATATAACATTTCCCAACGTAATCTCTCAATTTCTTCCCACATTAGTTTAGTTGTTCCTTTTGAGCCCCCCCCTTTTTTGCTATAGTTTAAAATGCAGCAGAAAGTGTATTACTTGGCAGACAAACTGGATGAGATTTGAGCAGTTGGCTTTCCATTTTTGTCAGCAGAAAATTTAAGGGGAACAGGTTCTTCTTTAAAGAGTACTTTTAAAAGAAAGATACAGTTTGGCTGGCATTTATCTGTCTTTTCAGTAAATGTTGCCTATTTTCTCCACAGATTAAATACAAAGAAGAATATGAGAAAACGAAAGGAAAAGCAATGGCAACCAAAGATTCAAGACTTATTCACTCTTTACAAGTAGCCAAAATGAGCAGTGAGGTAAATGGCTTCCCATTACTATTTTAAATTTTGTTTTTAATGATGAAACTCCTACTCTCATTATTACCTTGGGATTTATATATCCTTCACTGCACATAGTAAAAAAAACAACCTCTTCCTGTTGGATCTGGTAAGAGGGTGGTTGCACAAAACTCATAGTTATGCGAGCAGAAGCATGTCACAGACTCATTAAAAACTCTCCCTTTCCAGGCCCCTCTAGTTTCCCCCCTTCTTTTCCTGACCATCTGGACCATCGCTTGCCATGGTTATTGCCAATAAAGAACTCAAAAAGAAAAATGAGTCCTTCAATGCTTCAAAGCGTTTACAGTTTATTGTTGTAACAGAAAATAATAAACATACTCTTAAAAATGGTTCACCTTAATCAGGGTTTGCAAAACTAACCATGGTTAGCACCAACAGAGATGTAATGTTGCACCGTGGTTAACAGTTGTGAATAGATTCACACAGATGAGTGGAGAGGGAGAAAGTGCATGCGGTCACTTTGCACTCCTAATCTCTTGTGCATGTTCAGAAAATTGATAATGTTGGTTCTGCACCAGGCCCTAGGTAAAGGTAAAGGTAAAGGGACCCCTGACCATTAGGTTCAGTCATGACCGCCTCTGGGGTTGCGGCGCTCATCTCACTTTATTGGCTGAGGGAGCCGGTGTACAGCTTCCGGGTCATGTGGCCAGCATGACTAAGCCGCTTCTGGTGAACCAGAGCAGCGCACGGAAATGCTGTTTACCTTCCCGCTGGAGCGGTACCTATTTATCTACTTGCACTTTGATGTGCTTTCGAACTGCTAGGTTGGCAGGAGCAGGGACCGAGCCGCGGGAGCTCACCCCGTCGCGGGGATTCGAACCGCTGACCTTCTGATTGGCAAGTCCTAGGCTCTGTGGTTTAACCCACAGCGCCACCCATGTCCCTGCACCAGGCCCTAGTTCCAAGAAATACTGCATTGAAATCTTTGTTAAAAATAAACAAGGCTTGCAATTCTGTGCCTATGCACTTTACTGTAAACCCCATTGAAATCAGTGGGATTTGCATCTGAGATTATATACATAAGATCATGATGTTGTTAACTTTAATGTAAAGTGAACACCGACACATTTTTGTGTGTGGAGATAAAGCATAAAACATTTTACATGCTATATACATAATGATAATGAATGATAAATGTATGTTAAGTGATGCTGAGAAACAGTGAGCCGCTACAGGTATCTGAAAGAAGCATTCACAACCAGGGCATAAAGGTTGGATCAGAACTTCAGTCTTTTCAAGCCTCAATCAGGGAAGCACGAATCTGTATACAGCAATTATATTCTAAATAAGACTGTTGAATATACAGTAGAGATGGTTGCTATTATTCTCCTGCTGTTTTCACCTATACTCTTTTTGTAAAATGTTGAATGCAATTTTTTGATATTCACTAGATTGCATATAAAAAAGAATCTGAGAAGAATAAAGCTCATTTCCACTTACCAATGGACATGATAAACTTGGAACATGCCAAGAGGGCCCAGACTCTGGCTAGTGACCTTGACTATAGGAAGAAATTTCATGAATATACAGTGGTTCCAGAAGACCTAAAGACACAGTGGGCCAAAAAAGCCTATGGACTACAGAGTGAGGTAAGAGCAAAGGTCGAAAGCTGATGATGACAGTGGTGTTACCAGAATTTATTGACTGCAAGGGTAGCCAATGTGGTGCCTTCCAGATGTTGCTGTTAGCCCCAGGGCAGGGATGAAGGAAATTGTAGTCCAAGAACATCTGAAGGGCAACTTGTTCGCTACTATTGTTTCCGAGTAGCTCAACTCTTTGTCATGACAAGCCAGATATTATATTAAACCAATCCATGGGTCTCATATGGGAATGCAGATAACTCAAGTGTCAAATTCAATCCAATTTAAATTTTGTCCAATAGAAGATGTTAACGTTCAGTGTAAAGACTTTGCAGGAAGATAGCTTTAAGCAGAACACTAAAGGTTGCTATCAGTATTTGTGTGAAATAGAATTTGTGGGTAATACCAAAGGTTATAAGTTAAAGACTTGTCACCCATGGCTGGCAAATTCATGTCTTTTTGTGATACAACTAAATCTACCTACCTGCCATAGGAGCCAACTCCTGGTGGTCAAGGTCCATTTGCCCCTCCCCCCAATAATATATTTGAGGGGGCTGGGATCCCCAAAGTAGATGGGTATTGCCATTCAAATGGAGTGCATTCATTGCGTCTTGTGGTCGATTATATGGGACGGGGCTTACCTGTCCCCCCTAATATTTTATTCAAGTTGTTAGCCCTGCTGCCTGCCTAACTAATCAGTCTGTGAAATAATGAGCTTTCTTTTGTCTTCAGCTTCAGTACAAGACAGACCTTACATGGATGAAGGGAGTTGGGTGGATAGCAGACGGGAGTCTCAATATTGAGCAAGCAAAGAAAGCAGGAGAACTTATTAGTGAGGTATGTCTCTTGATTTTCCTGTTAAGTATAATAAAGTCTGGCAGGACCTTCCTGGAAGATGGAAGCAGACTGAAATATTTTGAAATGATGGCACTGTATTATAATTGGATGGTTTATCAAGTCCCTGGAGAACTGTCATACATGCCTGTTGGGTTGAGTTTGGCTTCTTCGGTCACAAGTTCTGCTAATTTATCAAAGAAAAACAGAAATTAAAAGAAAGAAAATTAGAAGATATGTAAGAGTGAAAGGGCGTAATACACTGTGGCTTCATTGCAGTGCGCATGTAGTCGTCCATTTGCTAAGCAGAAACAGCCCCGGTCTGTAGCTGGATGGGTGCCTACATGGGAGTGCAATGTGCCGCATAAAATTCTCCCTTTTGGTGGGACGCGGGTGGCGCTGTGGGCTAAAGCCTCAGCGCCTAGGGCTTGCCGATCGAAAGGTCGGCGGTTCGAATCCCCGCGGCAGGGTGCGCTCCCGCTGCTCGGTCCCAGCGCCTGCCCACCTAGCAGTTCGAAAGCACCCCCGGGGGCAAGTAGATAAATAGGTACTGCTTACCAGCGGGAAGGTAAACGGCGTTCCGTGTGCGGCTCTGGCTCGCCAGAGCAGCGTTGTCACGCTGGCCACGTGACCCGGAAGTGTCTGCGGACAGCGCTGGCCCCCGGCCTCTAGATGTGAGATGGGCGCACAAACCCCAGAGTCTGTCAAGACTGGCCCGTTCGGGCAGGGGTACCTTTACCTTTACCTTTAAGAGTGAAAGGAAGGAATAGGAGCTAGTTTGGCTTATTTAAAGTTGCCAGTGATTACACTCTGATACTGTAGATCCTTGACATCAGGCTATGCAGGTATTCTGAAGTAGAGGCAGGAAGAAACAGCTGTGCTCAGATCTAATATCTTGCAAGGAAGCAAACTGACATCTACTGCTGGGGTTTTCCACATAAATACTTATTGTCAAAAATGTTGAACCCAGCCATGATCAGGTGACACAATTCTTCATTTCTGAACTGTATAAAAGGTATATCAGTTGAAAACTAACACATACCTTGGATGCTTCTATTTCCAGCCAAGGACTTGGCATTTTGTTATTCTTTGTATGACATCATATAGAGCTGAACATAATTTTTGAAAACAACTCGTTCCTAATATGCCTCACTCTCTCCCGCATCTTGAATGTGGAATAATGAGCATCTCTTTGAAATCTTTATGCACTTTAATGAAAATAAATCAATCTCAGTCTTATTTTCAGCTGGGAACATCACAGGGCAAGAGTGGGTGTGTTTGCTCTGAGACAGGGTCTTTCCCTGCAGAAATGCCAAGTTGAGGCATGCATGTAACGCATACCCTGGAGTTGGTTGTGTGTTTGATTGATGAATTGTTAGTACAAGAGAATCACATGAAGTATGCAAAAGAATGTGCCTCTTCTTTATCAACAGACATTACTGTGAAAAGGCTGTCGTTTTCTTCATCTAACGGTGTTTTTGACAGCAACAAATTCGGGCCTCATTCAGAAATAACATGGTTTCTGTTATGTTGAGCATTTGCCACAGATGTTGAAGAGCAATGCAGATTGTGAACTTTTCAGGGCTGCATTTTTCATGGCTTAGCTCCCAGCAGTGCAGCAGGAGCACACGAGGAGCAAAGCAGCGATGATTTTTGCCATGTGTACCATTGTGCTGTTTGTTGAACTATAAACCATAGTTAAGCTTGGCTCTAGTTGAAAGCAACTTGTGAAGCAGGCATTGGGGAGGGGGGGGGACAAAAAAGAACCTGGTTCATGTTGAAACCAAATAGGTAAAATGATCCATGGGGGGGGGATAATTAATCAGTGTAAAATGATAGCGTAAAAGTTGGGAAACAGAATGGTTATTCCACTTTATGTACTCCACCACTGTGTTATCTGAGTAACCTTGCCCCTATTTCTGAGTTGGTTTTAACATGAAAAGATTGTGTTGTTGTTGCTAGTGCTGGGAGTAAGTGGAAGGCATAACTTGTCAATTTTTTTTTTTTACCTTTGAGAAATGTGGTAATGTTATCTATGCCATCTTTTTTAAAAAATGCATTTCAATTAGAAAAAGTACAGACAGAAGGCTGATGCTCTAAAGTTCACAAGTGTGGCAGACAGTTCCCAGATCAAACATGCGAAGAAAAGCCAGGAACTGCAGAGTGATGTGAGTCTCCTACTTTACCTTCTCTCCACACAGATTCTTTATCATTAAAACGGGTAATTCTTGGGGACAGGCACCACCACTGAAAAAGCAATAGGATCCAGCCACGGAAATTTGTCATTGCTTTACATAGTTTTGAGGTGTACTTCTAAGATTTTTTTGAACTCCCTGTACTTCTGCAGGTAGAAAACCTTTAAACCCAAAGGGTTATCAAGAGGCGTGCTGACCAGGTTTCAGATACTATGGTGATAAAGGCCATGTACCTAACTAGAGAGAAAAAGACTAAATTGGATCTTTTAGAACATCTGCATGGACCTCTGCGGCTGTTCTTCCTCAGTGAGGCTATTCTTTCTGTCATTAAAAATACACTGCCTGTCTTGCGTGGTACCTGGATTAGATTGTCTGCACATGGCTTCATTTTAAAATATTTCCCATTGCTTAGACTTTATTTAATTATTATTATTATTAATAATAATAATAATAATAATAATAATAATAATAATAATAATAATAATTAATAATAACAATCCAGTTTCATTCCCCTTAGACCAATGTTTTGCCTTTACACAATAAGGGAAATCAGTGTTTTATTTAGTGCATAAGTGGAGAATCTGTGGTCCTCCAGATGTTGCTGGACTACAAGTCCCATCATCCCTTATCATTGGCTGGTGCTGATGTGAGTTGTAGTCCAGCAACTTCTGGAGCACCACAGGCTCCGCACCACTGTTTGAGCAAGTATTGCTTTCACCAATACGGGTTAGCAATGTAGTGTAGCTGTATAATATAGCTTACAATCCAGTAGTTGGCACAAGTGAGGCCACGGAGCAGGGGTGGGGAATCATTGGCCCTCCAAGGACTACAACTCCCACCCTTTCTGACCATTGGTTACTATGGACTCCAACATCATCTGGAGGGCTGAGTGTTCGCTATCCCTGTCGTGGTGTTTGGGGAAATGGCAGAAGTAGGCCGCCATCCCTTCTTAATGTTCTGAACAAGGTAATCTAAGTCTGTGTACACACTATTCGTTTAAAGCGCATTTGAAACACATTCTTTCTCTTAAATAATTATGTGCACTGTAGTTTATCTCTCACAGAGTTAACAATTCCCAGCAACCCTCAATTTAAGCGAAACTATTGTCTAGTGAGGGTTTCAGACTGAGGTAAAAGACACAGTCAGATAGCCAGTCATTTCACAAGTGTTTTAGCACCCGTGCTCTTTCATCTTTCTTTTCATTTTATTCTTTGATATCAACCATAATTGTTCAGTCTAAAAAATAAATTGATTTTGAGGCAACTTAAAAAAAAAAAATCATTGACGGTACAAACCATACACTAACTGGATGTAAGTATCCAGGAAGTATACCTTTGAAAATTGTTACGTATTGCTTCTTAAAACAAATATGCCCAGTGCTGATACTGTTTGGTCTGCCTTTGTAAACAGGTTGCATACAGGTCAGGAAAAGAGGGTTTTCTTCATAATTACAGCATCAGCAAAGATGAGCCCCTCTTCATACAAGCCAGAAGAAATGCAGCAAATATCAGTGAGGTATGGATGGATGGGAATCCTGTGCTTTCATGCTATTGAAACAATTATTCTGTGGCTAGTAATTGATGTTTTCTCAAGAGTGGTTCAATGCATATATACTATAAATATATGGTTGTTTGGGGTTTATTTTTACCATTTTAACTATCTTTGCTTCCCACAAAGAATTTTGGTAATTACAGTTTAATAAGAGTGTTTGGAATGCAAGCCACTGCCAGATAACTACATTTTCCAGGGGGGCTTAGGAGAAGAAATAACTATTGGGCTTGTTTTGCTCTGTGTTATAGTAGTTATGCCCTTAACATCTGCAATACAGTGGTACCTCGGGTTACAGATGCTTCAGGTTACATACGCTTCAGGTTACAGACTCCGCTAACCCAGAAATAGTACCTCGGGTAAGAACTTTGCTTCAGGATGAGAACAGAAATCATGCGGCGGCAGCGGGAGGCCCCATTAGCTAAAGTGGTACTTCAGGTTAAGAACAGTTTAAGGTTAAGAACGGATCTCCAGAACAAATTAAGTTCTTAACCCGAGGTACCACTGTATTGGTATGCTAATGGAGGAACTCCTAAATTTAAGCAGTAGGCAACATGCAGGTTAGAATAAGAACAGTTTTATCCAGTGTGTAGGTTTCTGGTACCATTTGAAACTTTGGGTGTTACTGTTATGGCAACAGTGCATAGTAACAAAAAAAATAATTGCGGCATTGACCATCCTTTTAGAAACTGTACAAAAGTAGTTGGGAGAGCCAGAAGGAGAAGGGATTTGAACTTCATCTTGATGCCATACCATTCCTGACAGCCAAAGCAAAGAGGGACCTGGCAAGTGACGTGAGTACCGATTCAAGTTGAACACACAAGATGGGATTCAGTGTCACCCTAAGGCAGTCATTCCATCTGTGTAAGCATTGGAACAATCTCCCCTCTCCTCCCCCTGTATGCTGTCCTGGGGGAGGGGCGTTCTCTCTACCCTCCTGAGCAGATCTGGGGATGGTTAAGGGGGAAGAGGAGGCAAGTCCTGTTACACTGGCTTCTGCTTGTGCAGCAGCTTAGTTGAATCTGGTCCATCGTTCCTCTAGGGAGCTAAAGTGTGCCCCTGTGAGCAAGTCTTAGGATCTAATTTAAGGGTAGTGTAGTCTATAGCAAGGTTGGGGGACCTGTGACACTCCATATGTTGCTGGAATACAGCTCTCATTACCTCTAACTATTGGCTATGCTTGCTGGGACTGATCATGGGTTCCTCACCCCTATGTTACCTGAGCTCCAAATCACAGTACAGAGGGCTGACCAAAACAAATAAACTCCAACCGAAATGACCTTTGCTGTATGTTCCAGATGTTGCTGTTGTTCATTTTATTTATATTAATTTGATTCATATCTCACCCTTCTTCCTGAAAGAGCCCAGGGCACAGAAAATTATAAAGCAAACAAACACAAAAGATCTCAGAACAGTTACAAACATTATCTCAGTGAGTAATTCTCAGGGTTGTCAGGGGCAGTGCCTGTTGGTCAGAGTAAATGGGGATGCTTTTAATTGTTTTCCTGGAAAACCCACAAAATTTCCTGGGCATCCCACAGAGAACTGCTACTGAAAAGACCCTGTCTTGTGTCTCCGCCAGCTGTGTAGACCTCAGCGGCGGCACCACCAACAAGGCCTCACCTGCTGAGATTGTTTATATCCGGGAAGGTATTCTTTTAAGTACTTGGATCCCATGTCATTTACAGCTTTATATGCTAGTCCTACCACCTTGAATTTGGCCTAGTAGCTCACTGGCAACCAGTACAGCAGTACGATGTTCTCATCTGGCTGCCCCACTTACTAGTCCAACATCTTGCAAGAAGTAGTATTTAGTCTCCCACATTATCAGATATTGACACTTTTATCCCTCAAAACACAGGATTGTGAGGTGGAATGCTCTGTAAAAAATGTATTGCACAAGAAAACTAAGCTATTGAATTACCATCAAATACAATTCTGTGAAAAATTTCAGGGGAAGAACTAAACTCTTGCCACTATTAAAGGTCTTAGGACAGGCTTCCTCAACCTTGGCCCTCCAGATGTTTTGAGACTACAGTTCCCATCATCCCTGACCACTGGTCCTGCTAGCTAGGGATCATGGGAATTGTAGGCCAAAAACATCTGGAGGGCCGAGGTTGAGGAAGCCTGTCTTCGGATCTGATTCCCAAGCCTCTGAGTGTAGATATTACCTGAACTCCGTAACTCTGCACTGACCTTTACCTGAAACAATACATTTTATTTAGCTTGTGCTAGTGCTCAAAAGCACAACTTGACCTTTTGAGCTGCAGCTTCCCAGTACCACTCCAAGATGCTATGACTTCTGCAGAAAAAATAATAATAATACAAAAAACAAACACTGAAAATGTGCTGCCCTTTCATGGCGCGCAGAAGCTGCCCCTCTAGGCATCTACCTCATTTCTTTGCCAAGTGTGTTGTTCTTTGGGGCTACTGGTTCAGTCAAGAAGGTGCAACACTCTAATGATGCAATACTATGCATTTTTACTTGGAAGCGAATCTCAGTGTATTCAGTGAGAAATGTGTTTAGGACCTTAGACTGTGGTTCTAAACAAATTTACTAGTGTGAATAAGCCCTGCTGAACACAGTAGGACTTAGATGCATAGGACTGTGCTAATAATGACATAAAACGTAAATCATATCATGCATTTTCAAGTAACACAAAGGCTCCCTGCCCCTGGGATAAAGCAGTAAATGAAAAAGATGCTCCTTTTGGAAACATTAAAAAAGAGCATGCAAGCATCCTCATTTTGTGCACTTCAACCACATATAAAAGTTAGTCCTTATTACTTGCTTTCTGCTTTTTGTTGAGCGGGAAAAGTATGCTTTTGATGTACGGATGTGTTGTACTTAGACATATTAAGTGTGCTTGTCAGTAGTTTTGCAGGAGGCCAAAGTGCCTTTTCTGAAGTAGCCTATTAAACCGGTTTATTGAAATGTTCCGTTTACTTCAACCCGATGCTGTTGCTTACAATGGCTTTGAGCTTATTACCTTTCTTTGTAACTGTGATCCATTCCCTCCCCCTTCTTTAACAGGTAAAATACAAGGAGAGTTATGAGAAGACGAGAGGAAAGTTGATTGGGGTGAAGGGTGTGAACGAAGACTCGCAGATGGCTCACTCGTTTCATATGTCGAAGATGCAGAGTGATCTGGAATATAAAAGGGCGTTTGAGAATGTAAAGACCCAGTATAATGTGTCCATGGATATGATAAATATTGTCCATGCCAAGAAAGCTCAGGATTTGGCCACTGATAGGGGATACAAGACAATTCTTCATCGCTATACTGCCTTGCCTACAGATATGAAGGTGGAATGGGCAAAGCGGGCATATGACCTGCAGAGTGATGTAAGTTACACCGTCTATTTTTTAATTATTTATTTTAATTTTTATTATTTAAGATTTATATACCACTTTTTTAAAAAAACAACAACAACCCTCTAAATAGTTTACATAAAAGAGAATAAAATATTCATAAGAAAATACCAATTAAATCACCATATGGGAAAGCCTTTCTGGGTTAATCAAATAAATTAAGCAATTTAAATGAGAACTCGCATGCACAGTCAAGTACAGGTTAACTGTTATGCTAAGAACACTGTTGCACAGGGTCCTGAGCTATAGTATTTAATTATTTGAAAGAGTCACAGACTATGCCAGTCCCTACTCTGGTCTAGTTCAAAATCACTACTAGCTTAAAACATGGCGGCTGTTAGCCATAACGGGGTAAAGTATGGCCACATTTTAAATTGAGGAGAAATTTAAAATAATTGTAGCTTGGCTGTATGGAGCATATTTCAGTGATAGGTTGGCCGAAGCAATCTGCCCTTTCCCTTCTGCTCCAGCTAAAGACCAAAGGACCAGATAAGCTGTCCTTTTCATTTTTAGACCCTCCAAAAAAGTGATTACATTTGTTCAGTGGTGGTTGGTATCCATTGGAACTGGTAGTGCAGAAGACAGGGAGGCCAATAGTAGATGGGAACCACCAGTTGACTGAGACAGAGCCAATGACAGGCTGAGCCAACTAATTGTGGGTTGGTTCCCATCTCCCTCCCTCCCGAGTTCTGCAAGGCCAAAGGAGGAAGGTGACAGCCAGGGCTACCTTCTTGCCTTGTTGTCGTAAGGAGTCAGGCAGATGGGGGCTGGTTAAGGGCAGGCTGAGGTTGGTGGGGTAGTGCCCTGTTTGCTCTGAGGAACCAGCCTCCACTGCATTTATCCTCCAACCCAGCAGTTTGTATAATGTTATGCTCGACCAGGAAATGAAGGAGCCCTGGATGTTGTGAAGCTACTGCAGCTTTTCACACTTCTGGTATAAAGGAATGTTATGCTTCTCCCCCATATTTGGTTGTATAGGTGCAAGATAAAGGTAAACCACAAACACACGCCTATGGAGATGCCTGCCCCCCCCTCAGGCATTATGCCACAAGTTTGATAAGTGGTTACATGTTGTCACACATCAAAAGTTCTGGCAAATGTCTACTATCCACTCTAGGGCTGCAATCATGTCTGCGCTTACATGGGAATAGTCTCATTGGACCAAGCAGGACTTACTTACAAGTAAACATGCACAGGATAGAGTGGAATGTCTGATGAGAAATCTTCCGGAACATTCCTGCACTGTTTTTAGTACTCAATATCCCTGCAGTGTTGATTTAACCACAAACCATTAGCAAGCTCTAACAGGAGGGTTTTTTAATATAAAAAATAAAGCTTTTGAAAAACCTTTTCTTTTAAATCTTATAGCAGAAATGTTTGCTGTTGGTGATATCACCATCTCTTTTCTTAACCCCCCCTCCCATTTCTACCCACAACTGCAAAGAAGTGGATAAAACAAAAGCAGCCACTAATTTGGCTCAGCTGGTGTTCTGATGTGTGAATTCTTTAGGTGGCATTTTAAATGTGCGAGCAGCAACAATGGGGCATTTTTCTTTTCCTTTTGTCAGAACCGATACAGAGCAGATTTGAACTGGATGAAAGGCGTCGGATGGATCGCCACTGGGTCATTAAATGTGAAGCAAGCTAAGAAGGCAGGAGAACTCATTAGTGAGGTGAGATTTCATGACAGCACATAACAAAACTTGCCGCATAATGCGTGCAAAATGTCTGTATAAAATTAAAATAATTTCCACTCAAAGGGGGAAAAGAAAAAGGCATCCCACATGAAAGCCCTCAAAACCAGGAATAGGACTCGTAATTAGAGGGAAGCCAGATACCAAACACAGAACAGTAGGAGTCCATATAGCCTTTGCAAAAACAAAGTAGGTGACAAATGATATCATGAATAATAATGACAATCAAACAATGCTCAATTGCTACCCCACTAGCTTAGGTTTTTTAATGAAGTGAATCAAGAAAAAGCCATATAAGGTGTACTTATAGGCACAGAGAACCTACTTTTAACCAGGTCTCTCTCTCTCTCTCTCTCTCTCTCTGTCTCTCTCTCTCTCATACACACACACACACACACACACACACACACACACACTTCAACAAAGAGCAACAATGCAGCTTGGTGATGATTTTGAACACAATTAAACTACATCACCCACAGTTAGAACCTCTGAGATTCTAAAGGGTCCCATCACTGACAATTATATTAATTATGCTAAGAAGGCCTTTATGCACACTCAGATTGAAGACAGAGAGGTGAAGACGGTACAATAAGAAGTATATCAATGTCTCAGTCTGAACATAGGTCTTGTAGGAAGTTTTTAGTGCTTTAGCCATGGTGGCGCAAAATAAATGAAAGTGCACGTTCAAAATGCATATGCCACAGATAGGAATCAGAGCCTCTGTCATACCCACTTGAGTTCAACTCTCTGAAAATATTGTTTGTTACTGGCTTCAGTTTCCCATGAAAGCATGCCCCTTGCATCTTCCCTTCATGTAGCGCTTCTTTTACAAGGACATTGCATTTTCAACACCTGAATTACAGCTCCTGGGAAATATTGCTGTTTTGCCTCCTATTGTTGAATTATTTTGCCTCCAGAAGACCCTGTTAATACAAAATGCTGTTTTGTGTTTCAGGCCATTTGAAAAAGATTTTTCAGTCGTGGGACCTTGGTTATTTTAGTAGGCGTAGATCATCTTGAAATATTTTCCTTAAATTTAAGTGAGATTTCTTTTAAGGATTAATAGGTAAAGGTTATTGTTAAATGGAAACAAATATTAATCTGAAAGTTCCTAGGAGATGAAGCTAAGGAAAGAGGAATAATAATTATGTTCACAAATTCACTCTAATCTCAAGCAACCTATGATTTTTTTTCTTTCAAATAGCATGAAAGAGCAGCACAAAATTCACAGCTTTGATCTTTTTCTGCTCAACAGACGAAGTACCGTCAGCATCCATATGCTTTGAAGTTTACCAGTATTAAAGACACTCCTGAGATGATCCAGGCTAGAATTAGTTATAACCAGGCTGTGGATGTAAGTTATAATGTATATACATTATGATTATAAGAGTGGTATCCTCTTTGAACGACCTCATTGAAACACAGGCTTTCTTTTTCACTCCCTGTCACTGAGATCATTCCTGGGAACCAAGAAATTTGTGTTCTAATCAGATGAACCTTACAAAGGCCACTTTTAATCAGAATGGAAACCTTCCATTCTCCGCAGAGCCCAGTGGAAACCCTTGTATAGAACATTTAACATAAATGAACTTTTGTACAGATGCATTTTCAACTGTATTTTGACTGATAAAATTTTATATCCGTGAATTAGAATATTTGCAATCTGTAATTGGACCAGTGCCATATTGTTTTCTTTTGGGAGGTTCCAAATTTAAACCAAAAAATCTGAATGAATAATATTCTCAAACTAGGTATTGAAAAATTCATTCCAGCAGTCAAGTTCACACTCATTCAAGTCAATGAGAACGGGATCCAAGACATTCCCTTGCACTAATGGACAGACTTTTGATTCATTAGAAGTATTGGCTAATGAAGGGGTGGTGATATCTATGGATTCCCCCATGTGGCCTCTCATTCCACCTTCCATCCTGTTCTAGAGGGTTCACCAACTATCTGAAGGCATTTTTCAGGGAAAGTTGGGTTCTGAATGGGGAAGGGGACTCTACCAACATCTTCTTTATTCCTCTTCCAATAGTCATTTGGTGGGTACCACTGCTGGATCAAAAGCCTTTCTATGAGTGCAAGAGCACCAAGTGGATTCCACCCTGTGAAAATGTGTGGTCTGCTTCATAGAGAATTATTCCCATGTGGTCATAGGCGCGGCCATGCCTGAGGACAATTGCATGTTGGGAAATGCCTTATCTTGTAGTATTAAACACCACTACTGTGTTACTTAGGGAAGTGGGTGGCACTGTGGGTAAAACCTCAGCGCCTAGGACTTGCCGATCGTCAGGTCGGCGGTTCGAATCCCCGCGGCGGGGTGTGCTCCCGTTGCTCGGTCCCAGCGCCTGCCTAGCAGTTCGAAAGCACCCCCGGGTGCAAGTAGATAAATAGGGACCGCTTACTAGCGGGAAGGTAAACGGCGTTTCCATGTGCTGTGCTGGCTCACCAGATGCAGCTTGTCACACTGGCCACGTGACCCAGAAGTGTCTTCGGACAGCGCTGGCCCCCGGCTTCTTAAGCGAGATGGGCACGCAACCCCAGAGTCGGACACGACTGGCCCGTACGGGCAGGGGTACCTTTACCTTTACTATGTTACTTATTTAATAATTTATTTAATATGGGCGGGGCATAAATAATAAATTATTATTATTATTATTATTATTATTATTATTATTGGTATGGGGCTCTTCTAAGATCAAAGTGCTCAGACAGCTTCATTTGGGAGAGCTGATCCTTCAAATAATTTTAGTAATTGTAGTAAGAATTGTTTTACACAATATAACTTTTTAGCGGTCTGTGTGAACCACTGTGGCATATGCAGCAAGCGTCCTATACGGTATTTTTCGTGTTTTGCAGAGGATATATAAGGAACACGGAGAGAATGTAAAACATCATTACACCCAAACGGCAGAACTTCCGGAGATCTTTCAAGCTAAACAAAATGCTGTGAATATCAGTGAGGTGAGATTTCATTTTGTACCGTGTCTTGCAGTGACACCATTTCTTTCAGTAACATATTGTTCTTGGAGACTTCTTTACACTCAACATAGCTGGAATTGATAACAATGCATTTGGATTTCTGCATCCTGAGGGGGGGCGGGGTCATGTTAAGACTAGCTCAGCCCGCATGCAAGGACTGTCACTGAAGCATTATCCCATGCCCATATGCCTTAGTTTCCTCCTTTACTTTTAGCAAAGGCAGCCCAGGATTGTGTTATAGGTTCTGTGACTTGGTCTAAAAAGACTTGCTAGGAAGACGCAGAAGAACTTGGGCTGAGGTGAAAACTGCTGAAAAAATAATTTTGCCAATCTTCATGTGAGCAGAGAATAAATTCAGGTCCCTAAATGGGGTGGGGTATAGTGGAAAAATTTGCTGACAGGTTCATAGGGAGAGGGATTACTTCATTTTTTTTTATATGCAGCAGCAGTGACTGGCCACCATTTTCTTTACATCAGGATGCTTCTGGTACAGCATCAGTCTGGGCCATTGTGGGGAGGGAAATGGCAGCTGACACGAACATTTGTGCCCCCATATGAACACTGGCAATTACCATTTCCGTTAGTGTCTGGCTGCCATTCCCCCCCACCCCCAAGATGCCTTGGAACAGTACTGCATCTGAAGTATTTTGTTTAAGAAAACACCCATATTATTGCCACTGCCTCTGGTGGTAGCAGCAAAATGAAGCACGAAAGAAAAAGCATTTGCCACTGCTGAAGGCAAGTGCTCTCTGAAAATATGGCCTCCCAGTGTTGCTGCCTACAGATGGAGTCATGGAATCATAACTCGGTGGGTTGTATCCCTGATTTTTCCGTTTCAACTTACTGGATTAAATCCAGACCAACATAGTTGGACTTGGGTTCCCATAGAAACCGGTAGAGTTTAACCTTAGTTCATTGTAACCTTAGTTCAAATAACTGGGCCTGGATCCAGCACACTGTCATCAGTGAAGTGCAGCATTGGAAGAGAGTTGTGACCCTGAAGTGCACAAGATGAGCCTAAAGGTATATTTGCCAAAACTAGGAACAAGGGAATTAATGCAGGTTTCTTTCTCGGCGTAGGTTCATATGCATATGATTGGGGAGAGAGCTTCAAACTGTCCCCATTTACTGTCTTAAAACAGATTTGCTACAAGGAATCCTGGAAGAAGATGCAAGATGGGGGTTATAAACTGAAACTGGATGCCATTCCTTTCCAGACAGCAAAGGCTTCCACTGAGATTATAAGTGATGTAAGTTGATTTAATAGCAATATTGACTGGTACAAAATGGGAGATCTTAGCTGATAAAATTCTCCGGGGTGCAATTGGCATGGACAGTGGGAAGGCAGAAAGAAAGCCTGTGTTTTATGTTTGAAGGGAAAATACAACCAGCTCTTGATGATCTCTACAAATTGGACTAAAAAAGCAGACATAATTCAGTGTTAAGTAAGTGTATCGTGATGTGTGTTAGGTACATAACGATAAATTTGTGTCTTCCTGAGTTTAATACTTACTTGAAATATTTCTTTACCGTCCTTCATGATCAAATTCACATTAACAAATTGGCTGCAATTAAACTGGGAAGAAATCCTGGGGTTTAGTGAAAATAGGACCCTAATGTGCAGTGGTGTAGCAAAGCCAAATGGAACATTAACAAGGGTCTTGGACAGGCTAGAAAATAAAGCAGCATATAACCTGCACCCTTCCTTAGCTCAAGAGCTGTAAGATAAACACAGAAAAGTATTTTTGCTACCATGCTTTGAAATAATCATATCCCTTCAGTCAAAAATAATGTTAAAGGAGTCCTGAATGGAGAAGCCTTCTCTCTTATGGCCTGTTGGGATAAAAGAACTCTTGGGTTTTATTAAATAATAAATATATATCTTTAAATAAAATTATTTTATTAAATGTATAACAAACGCAACCAACAGAGTATTCTGAAAATTCAACAAAAGAGAAAAAACAACAATTGAGCATGGTCAGGTATAAGGTATTGATGCAAAAGATATAAAGAAAAATATAACAAGACACTTGTACAAAAGAGGCAATTCAGCAGTATTCCAAGATAAGAACAGCAGATCAAAAACTCATATAATCAAAAATAGTGCCATACGATACTGTATTTGGTTGGAATTCAAATACAGTCATACCTTGAGTTACAGACGCTTCGGGTTGCGCACCGTGCTGAACCTGGAAGTATCAGAACTGGTTACTTCCGGGTTTCGGCACTTGCGCATGCACAGAAGCACCGAATCGTGACCCGCGTGTGCACAGACGCGGCACTACGGGTTGCGAATGCTGCGGGTTGTGAACGTGCTTTCCACAAGGATCACATTTGCAACCCGAGCGTCCACTGTATATGAATTCATTGTGCCTGAAACCAGGTAGCATGTTGGGTTTTTTAAATGATCCTTCTGCAGATTCTGCTGAAATTATAGCCCTCTTCAGAAATGACAAACCTACACTCATTCAATGCCTGAATGCGAATGAAAGCTGCGCCAACTAGCTTTGCTCACCAGAGCTTGCTGCGCACGCAGTGCAAATGTTTGCAGTAGGGAAGCCTTTCACATGTACAGCTGTATATTCTAAGGTTTCTGTGTCATCTGGAACCATAGTCAAGGAAAGGTCTAGATCGCAAGGAGCCTGGGCGAGTGTGTGTGATGTCTTCCCTGCTACAGACGTTCCCACTGAATGCGTGGATGCCAGGGGGCAGGGCTAGCTGGCACAGCTCCACTCCCTACATTGATTGAATTGGCAGGTGTCATTTTTAATGAGGGCCTCTCTCTTAGTGAAACAAAGTTTCTTCTACTTAGTAGATATAAACTGAAATTTCAAACTCCCAATCCTTTTCTTTTAAAGCAGAATATATCTATTTTAATGCAGGTTTGGATCTTTATTTAAAATACTTGCGGGCTGACAAGACAAGAAAAAGTAATGCTGTAGTGGCCAGTATGTTTCTGTAAATCCTCATGCCCTCGCTTCATTTCCCCCTCTTTCCTCAGTACAAATACAAGGAAGCATTTGAGAAAATGAAAGGACAGATGATTGGCTCCTCTGGCTTGGAAGATATTAACATTTCTCATTCTGTGCATGCAGCTTTGCTGCAGAGTGATGTGAGTATCACAGGGCATGGAAGATGAACCTAGAATAAACATAGCTCAGCACGACAGATGACCTTTGATAGGTACTTTGAATGATGGAGCACTTCCTTTTGAGTTGGCAGTACTCTCACAACAGCAGCACAATTTGTTTATCCATATTGGGCAGGACTCACCTAAGGAGTCCCATCAGTGGAAGCCAGTTCCAGAGGGCTTCATTCCCATAGGCAGGCACTAAAATCCAGACTTATCAGTGGCTATTGGAGAAGCAGCCTGCAGGCTTATAAGTGCCTTCCGGCTCCCCTTGTATGGTTATTCTCTTACCTTCTCCTCCAAACCATCCCCAGTTCCTTTTCAGAGCAATTAATGGTATAGCATTATAGCTGAACTTTGGTTCACTGTGTTGGTGAGGCTTGTTAGACAACAACGAGGAACTGAGCCTTTAGTGTCATTGGAACAAACCGCCAATAGGGATTCAGCAGATGCCAACTTTAAAATGCCTGGTGAAAATTTTTCTATTCTTCCAGGCCTGTCAATGCAGGCTATTAAGAGTACACTGCCTGCCCCACCCCAATGGTCTATTGATGCTTGTTTTTAATATATATTTTAACTTTTTCTGATTTTTATTGTTTGGTTTTATGTTTTTATCCTGTTGAAAACCACTGTGATGTGATATATATATTGGTATATATACATTTTTTAAATAAATATAGTAAATAAATACACACTAGCCACACCTGACATTTCTGATTTCCTAACCATTTCACTGTCACCATCCAGAGGTCTGTATAATGTGCACACTGCACAATAGGCGCTGTAGAATGAGGCTGCCTGAGTTTTCTTTGCTGTTCTGTGTATGTGTTGTAAGCAAATAAATTCAACAGAATGTTAAGCAGGTTTGGGTTTAAGCCATGGCGTTGAAATAACAGTATTTCTCCCTTCTTCTTTTCCCTTCCCTAGGTAAATTACAGGAAAGCTTTTGGCCTTCAGAAGTCTCAGTTCCGCCTGCCCTTAGACATGGTGAATCTGGTACATGCCAGAAAAGCCCAGTGTTTGGTCAGTGATCAGGAATACAGACAGTGCCTTCATGATTATACTTCTCTGTCTGAAGATGTTAGGCTGAGGTGTGCCAAGAATGCTCATAAATTACAGAGTGAGGTAAATGAAGTTATTCATGAAGCCTTTAACATTGGGGGGGGGGACTGCAACACTGTGGTTTTATGCTTTGTACTATCTGTATGTCTGTCTCTCAGTATCAGTGACCAGAAATGGTTTTTCTTGCACAGTTTCACTTCAATGGTCTTTCCATCTGAAATTTTTGGGAGGTAAAAACAGCAATAATCTACAATTTTCTTATAGACTATTTATATTGAGCTTCTCTTCCTCTCTTTCCCTCCACCCATCTCTCTGTAATAGATATAAGTATGTACAAAGTAAACACATGAACACAGAATCTGAAAATATAATTCCAATATGCTCGAATGATACAGACGTCTTGAGTAGCAGATGTTACTTCTAACGAATGCATTTAGATGGCTATATTGCCTCTCCTATTCCACATTGTAAATTACTTTTGATTGGTTTCCCATAGAATTTATACAGGTCTGACTTGAACTTTATGAGAGGAGTTGCCTGTATTACACCAGGGGCCTTAGAGATTGAAGCAAAGAAGAAAGCTTCTGAACTCATCAGCGAGGTAACAAAAGAGGGTTTTGATTTTTTCACTACAAACAAGAGTTTGCCAGATGTCTGTGTAAAACTGGGCTGGCAAAGTAACTCCCTGGATTAAGGGTGGGCTCCCTTCCTCACCCTCCCTCTTTATTTGATCACTCAATTCATGTCCTGGGTGAACTCAATGGAGTTCAAGGTTTTTCAGACCTTGCTAACTACTTTCACAAACTTTCTATTCTGTAATCAGGACCCAAGTGGTTGGTACATTAGGGTGAACCTTTATAGAAGGAAATGTTCCTTTCCAGATGAAAGAGAGGCTGTGTTCTGTTATTAGACACAGAATCACATTTCTCAAAACCCAGGTGGCTCCATATAAGTGGCCTGGAGAGAGAATTTCTCCTTCTCCCCATCTCTGTTCTTTTTCTTTTTCTTTATTAACTCTCATCACATCTAGTTTGGCCCTGAGTTTGTCTCCAATGATCACATATGTCTCTTTTGTTTCTGGGACTTCTTTCTTTTGCAGAGCACACACACACACACACACACACACACACACACACACAAGTTCAAGCTTCGCACGAACCTTGTTGAAGAGCAAAATTCCCATTGGTTTTAGCTGAGCTATATTATACTTCTGGTCAGGAATTTCCTTAGGTTTCCCTCTTTGCTGTTAACTGCCACCATTTTCTGTCTGGGCTCACAAGACATATCTCTATGACATAGTCCTAACTTCACTGAAACCAAGTTCCTCATTGCATTCTCAAAAAGCTGATAATTGCAATGAAAGCCAGAATTTCTCCTTTTCAGAATAAAAATGCCCAGATTTTAAAATCTAAAACAAAGCACAAAAAGTACTGCTGAACAGGCCATTTGGCCTTAAGGCACACCCAGCAAAATGCCCTTCATAAGCCCATTGCACCCTGTCAGCCATGAGCTTACCAGACACAGTTAGTTAATACACAGTGGGAAATAGTGTGTTTCTATTTCTATATTGCCGTTCTCTATTCCTTTGGTGGACTATGAACCAACATTCCTGGAGACTCAGGCTGAAATGTAACTCACAACATAAAACATTCTTCTCACATTGAGACTCTACCCTGGCCCAGGTAGCTGCACGTGAGCAGTTCGTATTTATTTTTATTTAATTAATTACTCATTCAATTTTTTTAATAATAAAAAATCACCCTACATCCTAACAGATTCCAGAGCAATTCACAATACAATATAGTTAAAGTAGCCCCTACCATTTTTAATATCCCAGAAGCTAAAAGTGCCTGCTTCTTTCCATATATATCTGCCATAACCACCTTTCAGAGACAGGTCGCGAGCACACTTCAGCAGTGGTACTGCCAACTGGTCCTTGCATTTATGGGGTCTCTGCTGAACTTAATAAATAGGCATGGACCCAGCAGTGAGTTGGGAGCATGGGATTAAATTGGCATAGAGGTCACCGAACCAATCTTTTTTTGCTGACCCCATTGTAAAGTCTAAATCACCAGGAGCATTAAAAATACAATGTCCTCATCTCAAAATGTAACTTAGCTTCTGCATTCCTCTTCCTTTGTGTGTGAATTCAGAGTAAATACCGTCAGCAGCCGAATTCCTTCAAGTACACATCGGTGACAGACTCTCCTGGCCTCCTTCATGCAAAATTCAGCAATATGATTGCTAATGAGGTAGGCTCTGCTAACGTGGATCAGAAAATATGCTGTTTAAAATGCAATGAGCTGAGGAGGGAGTAGGGAAGCAGGCTCTGAGAAATATAATACATCAAAAGGAGAGAAGAAGGCATCATCGATTTATCCTTTAGCATAGTTAGATCATTTTTTATTATTCCTGGACAAACATTTAGTATCATTTTGTCAATCAGATTTGCTCCTTTAAAACAAAACAGCGGCAAAAATAAAAATAAAAATCAGAGCAGCCATTTGATATGAATTCATGCAACTGGCTTTCTTTTTGTACTTGAAAGCAGCCATAATGCAAAGAAATGCAAAGAAGGAGCACACAAGGAGGACAGTCTTCGTGATGGTTAATGTGTGAGGTGCTGAATAATTCGTTCAGGAACCCACTTAATGCACCTGAGGCCAAGAATCTTGTTTCTGATTTTTCAAAAACATACAGATGGCCTTGCAAATTCATTATGCCATTAAAAAAAAGAGGGGGGTGGAATCACATTTGGGAGCTGACATGCTCCAAACTGTGAACTTCCTTTTTAAAGAAAATGTTCATGGCATTTTTCACAGCAATATTGAATGTTCCTAGAGATGTCATCAAATAAGGCTCTTAAGAGTTAACGGGATGTTACCCGTTAACATCCTCTGCCATCAGAGCTCTATTTATTATTGCCAGTTTGAAGCTGGCACATACCAGTGTTTGACATAAGTCAGCCTTGCTTTGGTAGGTTTGTAGGTAGCCCTTAGCAACTCATTTTGTGGCATCAGTTAGACTAGTTAATTAAAGCATTTTGATGGACTACAATAGTGCCCCAGATTACTTCCAATGCAAGTACTTCTACCAGCAGCAGAAGTCATATTGGATTGTGTGCGGGAACTGCTGGTAAGCTGTCCACTCTTCATGTGAAAAAAGCAGGGGCGCCTCTTTTATCACAGTGCTGACCTTAGCTGGGCTATATAGCTTTTTAGATATTTGCCATGCACTATTGAACCTTGTGCTTCTTAAAAACACTTCTTCCTTTTTTACCTTTTTAAACCTATGGTTTTACCTGTGAATGTTTATAGGGATGGGTGTATGCAATCATTTATCCTGGGGTAGACAACTTAGTTTCCCTCCAACTGCTCTTGGACTCTCATCAACTGTCCAGTTGGCCATGCTGGCTGGGCTGATGGGAGTTGGGCTCCAAAAACATCCAGCTGACTAATATGCACCCTCTGTGGCTAGATTTTTTTCAGGCAAAACAATTTTATGGTGAAACATTCAACTCTAAAAGACTGCAGTTCTTTACATAGACATCTGAGAGTAATTCCCATTGAACTTAATGGGACTTACTTCTGAGTAGATGCGCACAGAGCTGCACTGTCAGATAATTCCTCAGAAAAAGAAAGAATTCCAGTATGCTAGTATAAATATATTCATTCATTTTCATTTAAATCTATCCCAGCGCCTCTACAAGGCAGCAGGGGAGGACACTTTGCATCACTGCACTGTGACGTTGGGCCTTCCTGAATTTGAAAGGGCGAGAACAAATGCTATCAATCTCAGTGAGGTAAGTGCCTGGATCTATGCTATCCTACCCCTCTTTTGCCCTGAAATCATTGGGCATCCCTCCTATTGTAGGCGTGGTAAGTGTACAACCACAAAGACTGTATTTTGC
Source organism: Podarcis vaucheri (assembly GCF_965113315.1). Classification (NCBI taxonomy): domain Eukaryota; kingdom Metazoa; phylum Chordata; class Lepidosauria; order Squamata; family Lacertidae; genus Podarcis; species Podarcis vaucheri. The sequence goes on along the minus strand of NC_138763.1, from coordinate 51,815,192 downwards.
AGTCTTGAAGAACTGTTCAAGTTGATTAATTGTTTATTGAGACTTTCAAAGCGGTAAGATATTACCTTGCCATCTGGCTGAAACATATGAATTGCATTTTATATTTGCTGCTGAATTTGTGTTTTTCAGTATTGGATGAATCTGAGAGGGTGTTGTTGCTTTCAGGTGTGGTTTTTTAACATTCTCATTGCACTATCATATGGGCACCATAATTAATTTGTGTTGGTGGTGGTGCTGAGTTCTGCAAATGATTTTTGCTTTGTCGGGTAAACAAATGGTGACTTTTAGAGTGTTGGGACTGTGACCTGGGAGATTTGACCTAGTGTTCAAATCCCCATCAGCCATGAAGCTTACCTTGGGCTAGTCACCATCACATACACAGGTTTATTGTGAGGATGAAATAGGGAGGTGGAGAACCATGTACACAACCTTGAGATTCTTGGAACATAAAGGTGGTATATAAATGTAATTACTCAATAAATAAATATCTCCTGGTGTAATGTGTGGCTAGAAATTAAAGACTTCATTGATGATAGTTTTTGTAATGATCTGAATTATGATATTGTAATGATATTATAATTATGATATGGTATCAATTATTCTTTGAACCGGGAATAGGGCGGTATATAAATTCAATAAATAACTAGTGCAGCAATTTCAGACTATATAAATAAACTTGACATGAGAGGATGGAGACTGCACTAGGCAAAGGACAAGTAAGGAGAAAAGAAGGCAGGCTTTGTTTACTTACCTAATAGCTTCCGGATGATAGAGAGGGTTAGTAGTACACCTCCAGTATCTTCAAGATCCAGTACAGGTCCATGTTGTCATATTGGCTATATGGTTGCTAAGAATTCTCTTTGTGATGCCCAACCCAAACCCCAGTTGTGGAGGCAGAATCCCCATGCCAGCACAGAATGCAGCTCAATAATTCAGGACAATAAGATTCCCTCCTGGCCGCTTCCCCTGATTCAGGTCCCACCTTTATGGTTGTGAGCAACTGGCATGATGTGCAGGGGTCCTTGCATTAAGAAGCTGGTCATGGCTTCCTCACTTGCCCTGTGTCAAGCCTTCGCTTGAGTCGTCATTGCTTACAGAGCTGTTGGCACTTATTGTTCTGCACACATGCTACAAGGACAATACCATGCCCAAATGGTTGTCATTTTTTAATTGCATTGTTGTGACTGTATTTGCTTTGATTGGGGCTTCCTACAATAGAGTAAAAAAGAAAAGAAAAACAAAATCTAGACGTGCTTGCTAACTCTATTCAACAACCAAGAGAAGGTTTATTCTGTCAATTTACTTGCACTTTAAAATTTAAAGTTGCCATTTCCACTTTAGGCAAAATACAGGGAGTCTTGGCATAATCTCCGCGCTCAAGGCTACAAGCTGACAATGGAAGCAATCCCTTTCCAGACTGCCAAGGCCTCAAGAGAAATTGCCAGTGATGTGAGTTGAATTATGCAGCCTTCCATCTTGCCCGATTTTTGTTAACTTCATGTAATACATCGTCTAAAGCAGATTATACCGAATTAAAGCAGCACCATAATCATGTGAGACAAGGATGTGAGACAGAATATATTAGTTATGAATGAGATTCTTTGTGTGAATTAAAAAAAAAAAAGAGTCACTATTAATCAGAAGCCAAGGCATGCTGAAGATCTTGCAATGGGAATTGGAGAAGGAAAAAGTATCTCTGGATACTCAGTTCCAATTTAACCAAAGTATCCAAAATACTACCTGTCTATGCAAATATTTAATCCATTCCTTTGTTTCCTTGAATAGTCCACCAAAGCAATTAGGGGCAACGAAAGAAAAATAAAGTTAAGCATGCATGAAAGGGCTCAGAGTATTGGTGTATCCATTCGGATGTCTTTCTGCATTCATTTTATACCAATGAATTTAGAGATACTAAGCGGCCAAAGGTAATTTTCAACTTTTTTGAAAAATCTCTTAGAAAATCAAGCATTTAGGCTGCACCCAAACAGTGATACATCTAGATGATTTTAGACTCTGGGCTTAAGGGTCTTGCGTGGGCGTTGGGGTTTTTAGATGACCATGCGTATTACCTCAGTTGTGAAGCACACAATTAACATTTCTCTTCTCCCCCTCCACACATTGAAGCCCATGCCTCACAACTCCTGATACATTACAGTAAAATACCAAACAAAACATAGATATATTTTGAGCATTTTTGCATTAAAAAAACCCCTGTCTTAAATCATATCACTGCCATGACTGCAGACATAAAATGGTATTAGCTTCTCCCTTCCTGATGCTACTTGCTTGTATTTGGGAACGAGTACCATTTTGTTATAAGAAAAGATATGGAATATCGTTTAAAGTAAAAATATTAAAATGAGACTCTTTAATCATGTCCATGCCTAACTGGATGACACCTGAGTATAAAACGTTATATATGAAAATACAAATAGAAGTTGCTCTGGTGGGCCCTGCATGCGTATGCCAACCTAGGTGCTGATGCGGAACTGTCTCTGTCATCCACAATACTCTGGGTGGTCATGTGGTACAGCCCTAGACTTCAGCCCTGAGGTTCAGTCCTACCTGGGCTAAGCAACACCAGAAGTCGTGTGCATACATAGGACTGCCAGCTTTGAGCCCATTGCTGCTGCCAAAGTCCAACGGGAAACTTGTTTGTTGAGAGAACTCCGTAAGAATGGTCGACTCTGTCTGTTGACTCTTGAACTGTTGTCTCACTGTAGGGAAAGTTACATCCAGACCTGGCTGTTCCATGTTTATCTAAACATGGGATGTCCCATATTGCCCAATCCATCCGTTAAAAGAATTAGTGTTTTGGCTGTAGCGATACCACTTTCACTAAAACATAGGGCACGCTGGGCCACAGTGTAGTATGTTCATTGGAACATAATACCTCCTTAATGCCACGGTTGAATTTTTATTATTTTTTTAATGCTCCAGTGACAATGGCCATGCAGAAACATGCACGCACGATCCAGCCTTGTAACAATGTCAAAACTCTTTCTTCTTCCAAATATTTTCTAAACTATCCTTTCTTAGCTTTAGACCATGTAAAGGGGAAAAAGTTCTGTTTCAGAATATGGTTGTTCAGAGCCATGAGTGAAAGATGCAACGGAAGGAAAGATAGACCTGTAATGTGAATTGCATGTGTCTCTTGCGTTGAATTTTACATTGCTAATTCTCTTTCCCATCTCTCTCTATCTCACAGTTACCTAGGCATAATACCTACTTTTAAAGTATCTAAAAATCACGAATGCCAGCTAAACAGCATTTCCTTTCCTTTTGCAGCTTCAGTATAAGCATAGCTTTGTTAAGGAGAGAGGGAAGCACATAGGTGCCAAGAGCGTTTTGGATGATACCAACCTGCTGCACTGCTTGTATGCCGCAAAGCTACAGAGTGAGCAAGAATACAGGAAAGGATCCCGAGATGCCAGTTCTCAGTACCACCTGCCTTTGGACATGGTGAACCTGGTCCATGCCAGGAAGGCACAGAATCTAGCGAGCGACCAGGATTACAGGAAGAGGCTGCACGAATATACGGTGCTCCCCGAGGACTTGAAGATGAAGTGGGCCAAGAGAGCCCACCTCTTGCAGAGCGAGGTAAAGAAAGATGCTGCTTAGACCTTAATGTAAATAGTACTCACAAGGTGATGGCCTGTTTGATTTTGTGACTGTGATTAGCTAAAAAAAGGGAGGGGGCATGGTGAACCGAAGCCGTGAGTGAGTGAGAAAGAAAGACAACTATTTGCTTCAAAAATGTGCCTGTCACATCCCACATATGCCTACATGGCTTTGGGGATTCTGTTGCTAATTGAGCTCAGAATGTGATGGGGCGGCTATTGTTCCATTCAAAACCAATCGCAGAAGCCTGTCTAGATGAACAGTGGAAATGCCATTGATAGGAACCTAGGCCTCAATCAAAGCCCAAGCGTGTCTGCAACCTGTTTGCCTTACTTTACTGTAAGACTCAACTCTATATTGCAACAAAAGGCAACTTGAAAGAGCTCTGTATGCTTTATCTCTTCAATGAAAGCCTCCGAGAAAACGGAAGAATCCCTGTTGGATTTTCCTCTAAGTGTAACAAATGTACCAATTGCCTTTGTTCTTTTCCTGAGGTGAGACAAAGGCAATCTGCTGCAGAAACTGGGAGATCCCAAACTATAAAGCCGCCCATTAACATGAGGTTTAGCTATTGCATTAAGAGGGGCTTCAAAATTCTTCCTGCTCTGCTTTGATAGAAACATGGACTTTTACACTTGGATATTAACTACTAGACAGAATATTTAAAAAGGATATGCTGCCAACAGTTTAACTATCCAAGTTTTGGCTTCAGGTCGCAGGTAGAGGGTGGGATACACTTAAGGAGCCCCATCAATGGAATTCTTGAGAAAGGGCTTCCTGGTAATCTTATTAAATCACATTGTACAACATCTAGCATATGGATTAAGTTGTCACCCCAATTTCTTTTAGCTTGCTGTAAAATCTCCACTTTTAATAAGAAGCAACCACAATATTGTAATCCAGCTGAGAAACCGAGTTACGAATACTTGTGTTGGTTTTGCGCAAAATAATTTGCATCCCTGAATTGGTCCTTCCTTTTAAAATAGCTTTGTACAGGTTTCAGTACCAACAGGTAGCATCACTTCTTGCTTACGGTTATGTTGATTCAGTTGTGGGAGCTCCTTTTGTATCTTGTATATGATGCATTATTTAATTCCAAAAGGAACGGATGAATGCAAAGAAGCTTGGCTCTATGAGATGATGTATGCGTGGAAAAGACAAGACAAAAATTTTAATACAACTCGAGGAGTCATCGCTAGGCCAAAAAACAAAAAAATAAAATAAAAATCTGACGAAGTCTAAGTTTGTTTTGTTTTTGTTTGACAGTTTCGCTACAAATCAGACCTGAACTTCATGAAGGGGGTTAGCTGGATGGCTCTGAGATCCCCTCAGATAGAGAATGTAAAGAAGGCTGGAGAACTCATCAGTGAGGTACTGATAAATCTTTCATGGGATGGTACGTCTGTAGGAATTGTTTACCATCAAGGCTCCTTGTTACATGACACTTATGGATGTAGCTTAGCATTTCCTTTTGATGTGAGAGCCTGTTTATACAACGGTTGTACGTTACCAAAGAGCAGTACACAAGATAGGAGTCCACCTGTGACATCCTGCTGCATATTTTCTACCCTGAACAGGAGACTCTCAACAACAAAAACACATAGCAATAAATAAAGACGGCAGGCTCGGCAATGGAATGCTAAGCAGCTGATAACATAGTTTTGAAAATTGCATACTTGAAACTGACAGCAAAGTCAGTGGAGAGTGATTCTATCGTGATCAGCATAACTTATTAACAGAGAAAATGTCCTAAATGTGGATTGGAGATCTAACAGGATGACATTTTGGATACAGATTTCTGTTTGCCCAGTTAAAACGATGTGTTTTTCTCTGTGCATCACTGCCATAACATATTGAAATCATTTTGGACAATTGCACAGTAAAGACAAGTGTTGAAAACGACATTTTCCCATTTGTATATCTTTTTGACAAAACGAAATCCATTGGGGATCTCTGGATATAGCCAAATTATATATACATTTATTTTGGGCAAGCTATTTCAGCAGACACATAGATAGAACAAACCTTCTCTCAATGTTTCTTAAATGGTTTTTTAAAAAATTCTATACAATATGTATTAAAACACACATTTATGTATTATTTCTACATCTGCTGCCACACATATGAAATATTCTGTTTTTAACTCCAGTCTTTATTGCATGTTTTATATTCCACTTATAGACAAAGTATCGTCAGAAACCAGATAGACTCAAGTTCACCACAGTGACCGACTCTCTGGACTTCCTCCATGCTAAGAATAGCTACCTTCAGTGCAATGATGTAAGTTAAGAATTTTTTTATCATGTAGAGCAGTGGTTCCCAAACCTTATTTTTCCATGGACCACTTGAAAATTGTTGATGGTATTGGCAGACCACTTAATTATTGTTCTGCCCGTTGTTGCGATTTAGGTGTGCTGTGCTAAAGGGTGAACGATTGTATTCTATTGCTTCTTTTCCCCCTTTCATTGTATTTTATTGAATTACTGATAACATTCAAATTGCAATGCAGTGAAATACAGCCTAAGAAATAAAAGCAGTGTTAAAAGTACAATTAAAAATCAGTGCAAATATTTATGGCAGGATTTACCTAATGAGCTCTATTAACAGAAGCCCTGTGCAAGGAATTCCACTCCCGCAACAAAGCTTTCATCCCACGTGCCCCCTGAAATTGGCTCTGGGGGGTGGGGGTGGACAGAACCCCCAGAATAGAGCACAGGAGGAAGAAAATGGGGGGGGTTGTGTCTGGCAAACTGAACTGCTTGACAGGCGAAATGATTGGAAGAGCGTGATATTGAAAGTCAAGCAATATCTTGTCTTAGGTAAAGGACCCCTGACAGTTAAGTCCAGTTGTGAACGACTCTGGGGTTGCAGCGCTCATCTCACTTTATAGGCCGAGGGAGCCGGCATTTGTCTGCAGACAGTTTTTCTGAGTCATGTGGCCAGCATGACTAAGCTGCTTCTGGTGAAACCAGAGCAGCGCACAGAAATGCTGTTTACCTTCCCACCAGAGCTGTACCTATTGATCTACTTGCACTTTGACGTGCTTTCGAACTGCTAGGTTGGCAGGAGCAGGGACCGAGCAATGGGAACTCACCCCATCATGGGGATTCGAACCGCCAACCTTCCAGTCAGCAAGCCCTAGTGGTTTAGACCACCCTTAGTGGTTTAGACCACAGCGCCACCCGCGTCATCTTGTCAAGGCACCTTTAATAAGCATAGGCATAATTTAATATTAAATGCATTTTGTACTGTAGCTCTTGCTGGAAATAGATTTTTGTTATCGTTATAGAAATTGTGAAAGTAACAAATGTCATTTGGTTTGTCAGAGGCTGTACCGAGCCGCACACTTGGAATCCATGCATGAATATACTCTACCTCCTGACCACCCTGACTTCATAAGGGCGCGTCTCAATGCGCTCCATCTCAGTGATGTAAGTGATAGATCTCTTCATTTTAGGGTGATGGGTTTTGTGAATGAACACAGCTACAATTAGTTGTATTTTGATTTCATATGTACCAGGAATACGTCCGGCCGTCACTTGTCCCAGTAATTCCAGTTTGTAGATAATTTTCTTTTTAGCCTAGGTTGCATTGTTTTGAAATGGAATATAGTCGTTTCATGTGTATTAATTCACAATTTTATTTCATGCACAAATTACGGTAATTTTAGAGGAATTGTGTTTCATTAAATTACCTTAAAAGGTGCATTTAGTCAGCTACTGGAAATCAAAATAGAAAGAGCATTGTGCATTGACAAACCTTTACTCTCCTGTTAGAAGAAAAGAATGAGTGAGATATATTGCTCATGCAGTTAGAACTGTATTGCCATGCACAGATGAATGTCACAGTTGTAAGTCTGATATGTACCCTTTCTTCTCAAAACATTCAAATGGACCAGCATGTATCTGAACTGAAACAGCCAGGGAGAGCATGGGGAGATGGAAGAGTTGGGGGCCTCTCATTAAAAATGAAACTGTTTTTGGTAGATATACAATTGGATCAGATGCCACACACAGAAAGCTGTTGAGAGAGACTGACCTTACAACACACACAAAAACCACATTGGTATTTGTAAAACTGCAAAGATAGCTGTAAATCAAATGAATGTAATGTGTGAGGATGAGTGCAAAAGCTGTGCAAACTGTGATAAAGTAAAATGATGCATGGGGTTTCAGATCAAAGGACCCATGTTACAGAATGATCCGCAACAGCAAGGCAAAAGCTTTGGCAGATTAAAAAGAGAGAGAGGAAGAGGTAGGAAAGGGCTAGGACTTGCTGGTGGTTGCAAGACAGAAGCTCCCATGGCAAGAGACACTCCAGATTTGGACTTATGGCACAGCTGAGGAGGAAGCACGGCTCTTCCAGCCCACCTGATTCCCTTCCACCCCAAAGGGCTTGTTACTCCAAATAGTCATACCCTGATTATTCTAAATAAATTTAAGGATTTATCTGGATTTGCCCTTTAAATATGCCATCTGTGGTCATTTTGGATGGAATGCCTCCCATATTATCTCATCTGGGATAATTTTGGATTCTACTGTCATGATCTGGGAGGAAATAATTCCAGAATTAGATCAGGTGCTCTAAGTATGTTTATCAGAAATTGCAAGCCCACTGGGAAGTGTGGATGTCCCATTTCTTGCATTTTCACTCTCCATGCCTTCAGAGGTACATTTTTATCGCAGTCTCATAGTAAATAAACATTATTTGTTCAGTAAGTAATATGAGTTGGAGGCCTGAGATTATTACCTACTATCATGCCGAGCAGTTGTTTCCAAACTAATTTTCCCACAGACCATTTAAAAAATTGCTGGCAGACCACGTAATGATTTTTTTCTGCCTGTTGTAGTGATTTGTACGTGCTGTGCTAGATGCTGTATGTTTTTAAATTGTTTTTGTTTTTTTCTTACATTGTATTTGATTGTGTTACAACTTGCATTCCATAGAATTCAAACTGCAATACAATAAAATACCACATAAGAAGTAAAATAAGCAATACAAATACAATCGAAAATCAATATGTATATTTAATGCAGACATGCCATCTGAATAAAGCCCACAGACCACCAATGGTCCATAGGCCACAGTTAGGGAACCGCTGTTTTAGAGAATGTGCCCTAACCAAAGTAGACCCTCACCAAAATAGGCTATGTCTCTGCTCATTAGCATCCTTGCACCTATGTACAAAAATATTTTATTTCTCCTAAGCTGAATGGCTAAACTTGAGAAACATCTCTCAGGCAGGACAACGATGCGGCATCACAATAACTTCAGACACTGTAATATAAACCCTTGGGATTGAAATGAGACATGTTATCTTCAAAATTTGCATCTTACTCATATAAATCATATCCAATATTTTATCTGGCAGCTCATTATTTTAGATTAGTTGATGAAACCATCAGGGTATGGAGCTAGCACAGAAAGCATTAGAAGTGCTTGAAGTAACAAAAAGTGGAGACTTGTAGCACTGACATTCCTACACTGTAAAACCCAAGATGCTACTAGGAGATGTTTCGAAAGACAGAATAGGGGCAGTGTGTCGATGCAATATTGATGTGGCTGATGCATCAAAGTGTCTAACAGAAACCAAATAAGCTGGAATCAATGTATGCATGAAATGCCAAACAAAATCTCAATTTGGGTGTTTTTGACTCCCCACCAATGAGACTCTAACCAATGTACAGTATTCTGTAGGTGGGGATGTTGAACGCCTACAGGGCAGTCGGAAAATCTTAAAGGCCTATATGACTGGCCCAGACACAAATGGTCCCATTAGAATCAAATATTTATTACTATAAGAACAATAGACTTGTAAACTAAGGCATCATCTTTCTTAACTCCTTCCTGCAGAAACTTTATAAAACATCTTGGGAGGAGACACGGGCAGCTGGCTATGATTTCAGACTGGATGCCATCCCTTTCCAGACGGCTAAAGCTTCCAGAGACATTGCCAGTGATGTATGTATTCAAGATTCATCTTAGCATCCTATTACAAGATTATTGGAATGGCAGGCTCCTATGCAACCCATGACTTTTCCTTTGCAGTTTAAATGGAGACACTGGTATCCAAAGACTTGAGGAATGTGCACTCAAATTCTTTCAGGCCAATCTGGAACTGCTAGAAAGCCAGAGTACAGTCCAGATGAATTTAGGTGCACATACATTTTGTTGAATTAATGAGCTTCAAGTTCTGAAGTCTCATTGATTTAATGGAACATCAGTCATGGGTCACATTTTTTGAGCTGTGCAAGCTGCCTTACACCATTGGTTTCCATTTCATCCACATGCTTGTTAATGTATTCATCATTAAGTATGCTATTTGAAATATACTCAGAGTCGCAAAGTGATTTCATGCTCTTTATTCAGCTCATAGTGGTGAGGAGGAATGAATGAAAGTCCCCTCAAAGTATCTGCTTTATATACATTATTTACACAATGGGCTGCACATGATTGGCTAATTCCGGAATTCTACTGTAAGCCAATCAGGTTGTGGATTCACTTCTATCTGGAGCATGATTGGGTGGTTCCTGCCAACCAATCATACTGCTGCATTGTTCTAGGACCAATCAGACTGCTGCATTCTGAATCCTATTGTTCTAGGACCAATCAGACTGCTGCATTTTGGATCCTATTGTTCTAGGACCAATCAGACTGCTGCATTTTGGATCCTATTGTTCTAGGACCAGTCAGACTGCGGCAGTTTGGATCCTATTCAACTCAGTACATAACACTATCGATAATAAAACTGTGTATATTCTGTAAATCCAATGACCATTTCTTTCCAGTCAAAAATTGCTCCAACAAGGCAGCTCTGCCCTCTGGATGTAGATGCTAGTACTCTGATTTAGCAAAGTTACATGTCCACATAGAAGTCACAGCTCTCTATACAAAAATAATACAATAAGGGAATAAAAATTATTTTTGTCTTTGCTCTGTCTCACTACTCTGCAGTTCAGATACAGAGAGGCCTTCCTGAGGGATAGGGGGCAGCAGATTGGATTTCGCAATGTGAATGATGACCCCAAAATGAGGCACTTTCTCAAGATGGGCTACCTCCAGAGTGACAACCAATACAAGAGGGATTTTGTCAGAAACAGAGCGCAGTTCAAGAGCCACATTGACCAGCCAAGATTTATCCATGCAAAGAAAAGTCAACAGTTGATAAGTGACGTCAATTACAGGCAGCACCTGCATCAGTATACCTGTGACCCAGAACAGCTGAACCTAAAGCATGCTAAGCAAGCACACAACCTCCAGAGTGATGTAAGTGCATTGATATATAGGCTAGAGCAGGCACCCCCAAACTCGGCCCTCCAGCTGTTTTGGGACTACAACTCCCATCATCCCTAGCTAACAGGACCAGTGGGCAGGGATGGTGCGAATTGTAGTCCCAAAACAACTGGCGGGCCGAGTTTGGGGGTGCCTGGCTAGTCTCTCGTTCCAGGGCTCTGTTCTCTGTACCAAAACTCTGTCCTTGAAACATCCGTAAAGTGCCCCCCTTTAAAAAAAGAATATATTTTAAAGAATTGGCTGGTAGAAAAGAAATGCCAATGAAGGACCAAAAGATGCCAGTAAGGAGTGAGTTAGCTATCCCCCTGCATTCCATTGCCCTGGAACAATGCTGCTTCTATGCAGTTTTGAGGAAAAGAAATGGTGGTTCATGAGCTGCTGAAAAAAGTGTTATATTTGCTACTAACCACAGCTTGTGGCAGGAAAAAAGTGGAGGTGGAGGGAGAAAGAAAAGGGGAGGGCTAGTTAAGGGTGAATAGCTGCTCTCCTACCTTGCAATTTCCCACCACCTTGAAAAATTTGAACATCTCCTTTCACTGCTTGCAAAGGGAGTTGTGAAGTAGTGGGACCATTTGGTCTCAACACTAGTAAGTAATTTGAAGTTCTGGAGAAAAACGGAAAGATACAATAGGTATGCTTGTCCCATTCTTCCTTGGATTTCTGGTAGGCCTCATATGATTTCTGAGGTTTTAGAAGTGATGTTCAGTTAATAATAAGGAAGGAAATGTTGACAAACTGTGGAAATGCGCAGCCTTTCGTACATGCTGCGATTCACTTCTTACTTTGTAAAGTCCTGACAGTGAAGGAAACTGAAAGCTAAGGTGCTGTTCTATGCAATTTACTTCCCATCTGATTTGAAGTGTGCACGGTTTATTAATTCCGTGAGGTTTGTGTATTTGTTTTGCAGGTCAAGTACAAATCTGATTTGAACTGGATCAGAGGCGTTGGCTGGACACCTCCAGGTTCCTACAAAGTGGAAATGGCCAGGAGGGCTGCCGAGCTGGCATATGCTCAGGAACAGGAACCTCAAGGAACTTTGGATCAGAACAATCTGAAAACTGTACGTGAACCAATAGCCCCTTTCCTTCTAAGCACCTAGGATGCAGAATCCCAAACATAAGGCGGAGTGCTTGTTTCCCACTCTGTGTCATATAGAAAAGCAGTTTAGTGGCAATTGCTCAACAAGGCAGTTTCAGGTATCAGCAGTGAGATTTAATTAATGCCCCTATCCTTATAAAGTATTTTTTCTACTATTAGAAAAAAACAATAGAAAAATTTATGTGAATAAAGTTTATACAGTCAAACCTCCGTTCCTGAACGGCTCCGTTTTGGAACGTTTCAGATCCTGAACACTGAAAACCAGGAAGTTATTGCTTCGATTTTCAAACGTTTTTTTAGAAAGCCAAACGTCCGACACGGCTTCCACTTGAGGGCAGGAAGCTCTTGCAACCAACTGGAAGCTGTGCCTTGGTTGTCGAACGTTTTGGAAGCCAAATGGGCTTCCGGAACGGATTACATTTGACACTCAAGATTCGACTGTACACCCAACGAGACACAGACAATATTGGGTAGGGAAATGAATTAACTGCTCTTAGCGTGCAGACATACACAATGTTTTTAGAGCAGTGGAGCTTTTCTAGAGGACACTCTTTGCCCATCCCAATGACTGATCATACCAAAAGCACACATCCCTTTCTAGGGTTGAGTTCTGCAAAAAGATTCTGCTGTAAAATTGCAGCAGAAATAGACTGAATGGCTCGTTTACCCTGATGTCACCAATTTTATTTTATTTGTTTTTTTCCACTCTAAAAATAAGGCAACAAATTAATGGATAAAGGACATGTAGAGGGTCCTGCAAGCTTCAAAAAAGGCAGCCTGTTGAATCATGGCTGGAGGGACGAGACTCAGCTGGCATACAACATTTTAGTTGCAAAGCAAGACTCACACAATAGTTGAAGAATTCATTATGTTTTTACATCACACAAATCTTCATTCTGACATGTGAATGAGGCTTGCAGGTCTAGCGCTTGTTGCAAAGTCAGTTCCTGTGCAAGCCTCCTGAGAGGTTTAATGGGACTTACTGCTAGGTACGTGCTTATGGGATGCATATCACACCCACAACCTTTTGGCTTCAATACAATGGTTCTTCCAAGCCTAATTTCAGTGGGGAAGGGCAGCTTGCAGGTAACTGAGAAGCCCTTTGTGGACATATGTGCACGCACAGATGCTACATTAGCAACACCTGATCTGAAGCATCTACAAGAAGCATTTGATACTCACAGAGGCATTTGGATGAGGAAGCTGGAGTAACCCAGAAGTTGCATCTTCCCTAGAAGTAAGACTATGTTGAAGCTAACAAACCTGTCCAACCACAGAAAGATGGCATTAGCAGAGCTTTAATGTTTTGCCCGATAAAGTACTGTTTCTTTTTAATAAATGGGAATTCTGCAAATTTGTCTTCGTAAGTAGCTCACATTCAGTATCTATTTTGGTTGGCAGGAACAGGCAGCTGGAGAAGGATCCCAAGAAGTGAGAGTCAATCCTGATGCGACAGAGATCTTACAAGTCAGGCGGAGAAAAATGATGTCAAGGAATGAACTGAAACACAGACATCAGCCTTAAGAAAATGCATAATTTTTTTCAGCTTGCTGTGCAAGTAGACCCCCCCCCCCGAAGCATAGGCTGCACCAAAGCGGTTGAATTTGCTAAAAGAAAAAACAACAGTGAAACCTTACGCAAATAATTTAATATTGTTCTTATATCTTTTTTTGCATGTAAGTAATTTTTAAGTGTATGTTATTATGAAATGTAGTATTTATTTCTGACAGTGAATGAAATTAGTACTAGATGACTGGCAGGCTCAACTTTGTACTAAAAATTAATAAACATGATTTGTTGAAAGTAAAATTATTTGTATTGAAAATAAATAAGAGGAATCGCTTTCCATAAATAATTTGTTTTGGTATTTTAATTATAGGGTTTTCTTGGTTTATGAAATTTTCCTTTATTTCCTGCATTCCTTTGAGCATTGTAAAGTGGTCTATGTGACTCTTGATAATTTAAAGTTTATTATCTTTGAATGGGTGAGCATGTAAGAGCAAGCGAAATGTTGATGTGTGGCTTTGTTATAGGCCCTTTTAAGTGGAGGAGAATGAGTTCCTGAGTGTGTGATTGAGCTTCTATGAATGGGATGTGAAAGCTGTATATAATGTTTGCAGACAGAGTGGTGGATTTGGACAAGCAAGCTCCAGATTCAAACTCAGCTGCTAAGCTCCCCTGAGGTATATTGGGCTAGCCACTATATTTCAGCCTACGAATCTGACTCATTTTTCAAGATAAAATGGGGATTAGGTCTGCTATCCTGAACACATTGGAGGATAAAAATATAACAGATACTTTTTTAAAAAAAAATGGCATTTCGTTCCAAGTGTAGGCTATGTGGTTACACATGCCACTGTATAATAAACTGGTGAAAGCTAACCCAATACTCTAAATCCTAAGAGAGAGTGTCAGGGTTTGCATTTTGAATAAAACATGGCATGTTTTGAATTATCCAGTGGAACTTGCAATTCTCGGTGCTTAAAATCCTATTCAGAAAATATAGTCTTGCAGACAGTCAATTTATTTAAATACCACATTTCCCACAGATTTGTGGCTCAAAGAGGCTTACCAAAATGAACATTCAATACAGTAGTACAGTAACCATAATACACAATTCAAAATTTAACATCACTACAGCAAAGAGTTCAACAATTCATTCAAAGATGTCAAAGGAAATTAAGCATAAAGCTTATTAACACACAGGCCAATTAATATTCAAAGGCAACCCTAAAACTAATAGTGGTAGTAACAAACAAACCCCCCCCCCATGACTTGTATACTCCTAGACCCCAAAGTCCAGAACTTCTCTTATGAAGATTCCTAGGTGTGTGGCTGGTGGAAGCATAATCATCCCACACATTTCTACAAAGAAGGAAGTGAGTTAAATGGTGTGTATAAGATTTCAACCGTAATGCTAAAAAGATAATTGGAAAACTAACTTCCTTATCTGAGATTAATAGGAAGGTATATCAGTATGTCTTAGGCTTACCTTTATTTATTTTTCAAAGGGTTTTCCTAGATATCAAAGCTAGACTCGCGTTGAATTTTTGTACGAATCCAGTTGAGAAATCTTATCACGTGGGTATAGACTCCAGGCTTTTGTCTTAACCCACAGTGTTCTCCCCAGCTCACAATTCCATAGACATAATAAGAGCCATTTTTCACGCAGGTTAGAGGGCCTCCTGAATCTCCCTAGCAACAAATAAAATAGGTCATTTAATTAAGTACAGTGGTACCTCGGGTTACATACGCTTCAGGTTACATACGCTTCAGGTTACAGACTCCACCAACCCAGAAATAGTACCTCGGGTTAAGAACTTTGCTTCAGGATGAGAACAGAAATCGTGCTCTGGCGGCGCAGCGGGAGGCCCCATTAGCTAAAGTGGTGCTTCCGGTTAAGAACAGTTTCAGGTTAAGAACAGAGCTCTGGAATGAATTAGGTTCTTAACCCGAGGTACCACTGAAATTCAAATATGGACCAACAGTAGTTTTATTTAATGCCTAAACCAGGGAGACCTCAAACCTGAGGTCTCTTCTGGAGCTGATGGCATGGACTCCTGGCCCAGACTTTTCTTCTTCTGTTTTGTCCTCAGCACAGTAAGTGGCCCTTGCGAAAGTAGAGGGCAGTTGTCCGCGATGGACCTAGGCATTGGGTGGTCTTTTCGGAAACTGAGGATATTAAATCCCTGGCCTTGGATTCTCCATTTCATTGCACTTATGCTGCAGTTCTAAGATGGCTGAGGGAGACAGAAGTGGTTCATCTACGTTATCCAGTGCCGGCAGGACAAAAGTGAGCATGGACGAATACTATTCAACTCCATTCTTTTCAGTTTCCTTTAGAAATGATGGGAGAGAAATGGTCTGGCATAGTTTAATCTATGATGTGGGGGCATGTCAAGCAAATCCAGTTCTTCAGTGGCTCACTCCATTTCCAGGCCTACTGACCTTGGAGCTCTGATATCAATAGAGTAAGGGCTATAAAATTTCATTGGTGGCAGGAGTGGGAATCTGGCACTCCTTATGGCTCCTTCGATGCCCTCGGAGAAGGAGATTCAATGCTTCCTTTGGCACCCTGGGGTGCAGAGCCCACGTTTATTAGTAGTGGAATTTCCAGCATGATATATTTGTGTGGTGGTAGGCCTTTCATGTTTCAAGGAGTCCTGGGGGGATGTAGCGAGTTTCCATTCATTCACAAAACGGGAGGGTCAGTTCTGGCTATGCTCTTCAGAGGACAACACACATACCCTTCTGTGGCTGCCCTGCTAAATTCTGCAGACCTCAGAAGATGTATATGCTTTTCTTGATATTTTCAAGTGTTAGTAGATTGCATGATTTGCTTGTAAGCTGCCTGGAGCTAATTTGATAAGGCAGGGTAGAAGTCGGATGAAAAAAAAAAAGTAAATAAAGCTAAATTCAGTACCACAGATATCTCAGGCTAGCAATACAAAGAACCCGAAGAACATAAAACATGGTGGTTTGGGGAAAGGAGAGGTGCAGGGATCATGCACCTATGATGTATTGGGACAGGCCTTATCAAATGACAAAACTCCCAAGTTTGTAGCTGAACTTCTGCATCTCCCATAGGCTTGCCTGTCACCAGAAGAGCTGCTGTTTGTTTGAAGGACATGCCTCTCACATCATGTTGAAAGGAAGTAAGTTGTTGTAATGTATCTGATACAAGAAGCAGATACATATGTAGTACCCTGCCAGACATTACTCTGCATAGCCTATTTACATTTTGTTAAAAGAGAAATTAGTGTTCAAATACTGAAAAAGCAACAGACCTGACAAGTATCAGCGCTTGTTCTCTGAAGATTTCCTGCACAAAGCATGCTTTCATCCAGTCTGTTATTATGTGCACTTCGTGCGTTACACCGCACCTGGGAAATCAGCTTTACTCTGGCATCTAACAGCTGATGAGATGATTCACCTACAGGATGCAGGAAAATGAAGAAACTCTTAACTTCCCTTCTTCCCCCTGCTAAATCTTTCTTTTCAATCTATGGGATAATAGAATTGTGCCTGGGCCTAAGATATGATCATCTGCTGCAAGGGAAAGCCACAACTCTGGCAGAGCAGGGTTAGGAAATGAACAAGCCCAAAGAAGGCTATCAAGCTAAAAACAGCTTTTGACAGTGAATTTCTGTTACTGCTGCATAGGAGTTTGGCATCTCAATAGTGTTTTGCCTTTGAAAAACCTACACTGTGTTGCATTTGCAAGATGTTGATTGACCTCGGAAGATTCTGGCCTGTAGACTTTACAACCGCAAATGTGTGTTAAATCAGAACTGTTTGAGTCAAATCCTGACATTTGTTATGCTTACTCTGGGATCGTTACATCAATAATTTCCATGTATTGATCCATGAATATAATTATATTCATTATAATTATATATAATTATATAATAAGGCTTGCAAGTTATCTCCATAGCCCACCTTTAATAGTGTGTTTGCTGTTGCAGATGTCACAAACAGGAAACAGGTTTGAGAGAATTACCACTAGATCCACAAATGAAACAAGTGGTGGCTAGAGCCATAAAATCTTGAGCAATTAAGTCAATTATGCATGTTATGCAGAAGAATTATTCAGCTCCGCATCTGAGAGATGTCTGTGCTGTTCAATGGGGAACATTATTTGCTTTCATTATTCACATAAATGTGGTGTGCTATAATGATTAGGATTTGCACTGCAAACAAACACATATCGACCGTTGCAGATAAATACACTGATGCCATCAAGTAGAAGGTTGGAAATATCTATGGAAACAGAGATGTTTCGCGCTTCCCATTCCCCAAAATATTTTCTTGCTAGCATATGCCATGCAAGTGTTTCCTGGTTTAATCAAAAGAAGCCAAAGTGTCTCAATTTGCATGTATCAGAAGATGTCACTTGAGAACCCCTGACATAAGGCAAAGGGATGTTGTCAGGGTTACTTCCAGATCCTAGCTCACAGAGGATCACGCTAGCCAGCGATCGTTAAATAAAAGTCTTTATTGAGTTACAGTCTCCATTCTCGAGCTGCTGCGTGCAACCCTACGTCTTATGCTTAGATCGGCGAAGCTCCGTCTGAGTCTCCGCCCCTTGCGCACCAACTTAATATCCTAGCCCTGCTCCACCTTTTCCGCCTGACAGTTCTCCTCTGGGTCCCTCTGCCCCCCTGGGTCTCTTCCTTCCGGGATTCTTCTGACGCTGACCCCCCTGACTCCTTGCGCCGGGCTTTAGGACCTGGCTCCCTTTCCGGGCTGCCTACTGCGCCACCTTCCTGTGCATTTGAACTTGGCGCGCGCGCCCAACCTTCCACTTTCCGTCTAACCGTCACTTCGCTCCCCGATGAAGGTGTGGCCACTCCTGACTCGTGCCCTCCCTCCTGTTGCGAGCTGCCAACGCTTGCTCCCTGGCGCTCTTCCTCTTTCCTACTCTCTGGCGGTGACGTTGGTCCCGATCTCCAACTGCTCCCCTCTGAGTCCCCTCTGGCTCTTTCTTCCTGGGGTGTCCCCCTAGTCTCCCCCCTTGCCCTGGCCACTGGTGCTCCTTTTTGTGAATCTTCTGATTCACTGGAAAGACTCGGAGATCTCGGGTCGTCGTCATCACTCATCCTTTCTTCTGCCTCCTCCCCCTCGCTCTCTGTTTCCTCCCTTGCCCTCGCCTCTGCTCCTGAACCCCTGAAAGATGTGTCCTAAAGAGCTCTCATTCATAGAAAGAAGAAGAACAGTTTAGATTTGATATCTCACTTTATCACTACCCTAAGGAGTCTCAAAGCGGCTAACAATCTCCTTTCCCTTCCTCCACCACAACAAACACTCTGTGGGGTGAGTAAGGCTGAGAGACTTCAGGGAAGAGTGACTAGCCCAAGATCACCCTTCCATGAATAGAGCTCTCCTTCCAGTCATGGATCTAGCCACATATTTGCACAGTTGAGTTTAACATCGTAATTTTAAATTAGCAAGGCGAATTTGAATTGCAATTCTAATGTCTTCATTGGTTGACCGGGCCTTTTGTGACACAATGGATTTGTATGAATTATGTGTGTAAAATGCAATTCTTTGCTCAACTATGAAGCTCCCAGGGAAATCTTGGTCATAAAACTAGCTCTATACTTCAGCTAAGTCATGGGCTGTTGTGAGATTTTTTTAAGGGAAAGGGCAGGATATACAAGCAAATGTTTTTTAAATTGGAGTCATTTCTGGCATCAAAACAGATCAGCTATTCACTCTTGGGCAGCATTCATAGACAGTGGACTGTGAATGTGGTAGTTTGCAAAGGAGACTGTGTCATGGAAGAATGATGTTTTATTAACTCGTATCATCAGCACCTAATCTATCAAATCTGCATACCAGATGCTTCTTACTTTCAATATGAATTATATCAAAAGATGTATATACTTCATATTGGATTATATTGCTCATAAAACATAAGGGTACTTTTGGGAACATGATTGACACATTGTCCACCTGCAATTTTACAGCAACTCATTAAGCGAAAAGTGAAAAACTGCATTTTTTTTCAGAAAGGTCTCATTATCTTATTTTTAAGCACAAGAATAATTTCCTCCTTCCAAGGAACTCACAGTATGTCACAGAGGTTTAGCTGAACTTGAATAGATTTGGCAGTTCTGTTTCAATATGCATCCAGAAATCCAGATGCTGCTTATCAAAAACTTATCCAAACCAATAGGCTGGAAAATACTGTCAAAGTTCCTGGGTTTATTTCCGAGATATGGCTCAGAATCTTTATCTGGAAGCACATAGACTCATTCACTCTGATTTGATTCTTTGAATGAAGTTAAGATGATAAGTGGCATATGACAGAGAAAGGGACAAGGAATTTGATGGGAGGTTTGCCCTCAATACCACTACTTCTTTTATTTTTTAAAAGCTCTAAACAGATTTGCACATTCTGAATTTTTAACAAATTTTGTTTTCAAAAATTGCTTGATTTTAAAATGCCTGGTATAGCTATTCATAATCTGCAGCATATCTTCTCTGATTGAATTGTTCTGCAGGAATAATGAGGGGTGGTTGGTCTTCCTGATCATGTTCCCTGGCCAGACAATTAGTCATCTTATCTACAGCCAAGAATTTGGGAGAACAGCCAAATATAATCAGGAGTTTGGGAGAACAGCCAGGTATAATCATCCATTTGATTTAAATGTGTAAACGCTTAAGTGGATGTCTATATCCTTCTAGAAACATGGACACCTGAAGGTATGTGACTTCATACTAGAGAAGCACCCTCTGACATCATATATCTCTCAGTGTTGCGAAAGGTAAAGCATCCTGTTCTCACACTGGCACACCTCAGTAATCAGCAGTGACCCATAGTGTTGAGAAGCCAGGACAGCAACAGAGCCCAGCCAGCCACTATGGAGAGACAACCTTGGCAAAACACAGACTACAGGAGGGTGGTCATTCTAGTCCATCTAGGAAACAGCGACGACCCTCCTATCTGCAGCAGCAGAGGCCAAATTGAGAAGAGAGGAGGTGGAATACAAAAATTAATAGAGATTTTGTCAATGTATTAACCATAAAGGACTGCACCATTAAACAATAGCTTACCTGTTTCAGTTTCTCCCCAACCTGATATATAGCATTCTGTGTCATCAGGAAAAGTAGAATCAGGCAAGCACACTCGTTTGACGTATCTTGTTTCCACTGCACAGTGGCCATCAATTGGTTTCAACTTCAACAAAGCTGTGGGCCGAATGGAAGACAATTTTGTGCAATAAAGCCGATGACATGTTCCAGGCATCAGGAAGCTATCAGCAAGCCTGGGGAGCCCACGGGAGTTCCTGCAGGGCTCCCTAGGCTACGGATAACAGCCTGCTGCCCAGAGCGCGGGGTGCGCTGAAGCTGCGGCTGGGGGGGGATAATTTGTTTTTCTTTATTCCCCCCCAAAAAAAACTAGGTGCGTCCTATGGGCCGGTGCGTCCTATAGGGCGAAAAATACAGTAATTAAACCTATTTTCTGAAGCTTCGAGGAATTTGAATGTTTGTTCCATTGCTTAACTCAAGTCAGAATTATTTTATCCATGATATTTAGCCCACATCAAAGTTATTGAGCCTAATGTCCACTATCTCCATCTTGTAACCACACTGACAGTGATTTGAACATTTGTAAGCAACTTGCCAATATCATTGTATGGGACATCCTCAATTTCTTCATAGTGTCCATGTATAATTATCTTTTCCACATCAAACTTCTGTTCATAATGCTCTTTCCTAAGGAGATCTTTTTTGCCAAGGACCACTTCAAGGGTGTGGGCATCTGTCCTATGAAAGAGAGAAAAATGTCACAAAGAATGATCAGTTGTAATTATAGAACCTCAAGAGATTTCAAAGATAATCCAGTTCAACACTTATACTGGAATTCTCCATCATGGAAACTATTTCTACTAGACTTAACACTCGGCAGGTTTCCTGGGTACTCATACTTCAGCTAAAGCCTGGGAGAAGACATCAGGAAGTAGCTCCTCCCATAGGCCTTTCTCAGACCAGGAAGCCAGGAAATTGCATAGTTCTAGAGAAATGTATATTAGAAAGCACACACACACAACCTTGCATTGATAAGGGAAGCTCAAAACTCTACACTGGCCAAAACTCAAAAGAAATTCTCAAGTGCCTTAGAATGAGGCAGAAAAAAATGGAAACCACGTTTTCAGAGGGGTGGGGAAACCTTTCAAGAAACCAAAAGACAGATCTTGGCACAGCACTGCTAGCCAATCAGATCCAAGTCATGTAGAGCTACTCTCATCTACCATATGGGAACCTGAATGCATGAATGTGGACTTTTCTATGTCTATGCTTTAAGTGGGGTAGGTAAGACATGCTCCTTTTAAATATACAGTGGTACCTCAGGTTACATACGCTTCAGGTTACATATGCTTCAGGTTACAGACTCCGCTAACCCAGAAATTGTACCTCGGGTTAAGAACTTTGCTTCAGGATGAGAACAGAAATTGTGCTCCGGCAGCGCGGCAGCAGCAGGAGGCCCCATTAGCTAAAGTGGCGCTTCCGGTTAAGAACAGTTTCAGGTTAAGAACGGACCTCCGGAACGAATTAAGTACTTAACCTGAGGTACCACTGTATATATTTTGGTAAGTATTTTAGTTTCAATTTATTGCTGTTTTTATATCTGATTTTAATATCTCTGCTATTTCTATTCTGCCATTTTGAGCACAAATGTTGGCTAAATCATAATCACACATAAACCATACCAATAAGGATCTATTCATAGACTCCTAGAACTGCGGAGTTGGAAGGGACCCTGAGGGTCATTTAGTCCAGCCCCCTGCAATGCAGGAATCTCAACTAAAGCATACAGGTCAGATGGTCATTCAGTCTCTGCTTAAAAATCTCCAAGGAAGGAGAACCCACCACTTCTTGAAGGAGACCATTCCACTGCCAAACAACTCTTAGTGTCAGAAATGAAAGATGAATTTGCTTACAAAACACAGTGCGCCGCAGTAAGAACCCAGCATGGTTCAATCAGTACTCCTCCACAGAAGTGTCCTCTGGGGAAAAATATGCCCCTTGAAACCTTCCTCTGAACAGAGGCTTGCCATGGATGTTTGCCAGGAGTTGACTTGGCACCGCCATAGATTCTCTTTAATGGTCTTTCTGTCTCTGGTCTTCCACATGTATTAGGTCTTCTCTCCGCTGCAGAATTCTTGGTGACTGTATTCCCAGAGGACTGTGCTGCAATACAAAAGAAACAACTGGATACGGAAATGGTATAATAGCACTGTCTCTGTTACAAAGGCTCTCTCACTCCAACTTTTTCCTCATTTAACCTAACAACTCATAAACAGACCCTTCCTCCTTCCTTCACTTTCAATTTTGTTTTTCAGGAGGACGCTTCAGGCAGTCTGCACAGCTAGATCTGGATTCTCTAAGTGTCACGCAAGACTTGCACACTGTCCTTTGACCACTGACACAGCACATTCACTGGAGTTTCATCTTACCGTATTGGCCTGAATATAAGCCCCACTTTGCCCCCAAATTCTGACCGTGAAAAGTTAAAGTGAGACTTATATTCGCGATCTTATGGTATGCAGCCAGGAGTGTGGGGCAAACAGCGGCAGGAGCATGGCAAAGCAGCTCCCCCCCCCCGCGCATAGTCCCCCGTCCTCTCCCCCAAGGCCAGGAAGGGAGAGAGCGAGGAAGGAAGGGGAAAGGTCACCAGCAACGCAGCCCCCCCCCAGTATGCAGCCAGGAGCAGCAAGGAATGGAGCAGCTTATATCCGGGCATTTTTTCTTTTTTTCTCCCCCCCCCCTCCAATTTTAAAAGTGCGGCTTATATTCAGGCCAATATGATAACTCAAGGCTTGATAAGGCAATTGGGAAATTATTGCAGTATTATGAGCTATGATATAGAAGTTTGGTCCTAATTCTGAAAAAGTTTATATCTTCAAAATAATTGGCAACATCTTTCATATCATCATTGCATTTCTATTTCACCTTTCCTCCAGGGAGCTCAAGATGTGATACATGGTTTTACATGGGAACTAGGCAGAGGGCCTTCTTGGTAGTGGTGTCCTCCCTGTGGAACGCCCTCCCATCAGAAGTCAAGGAAATAAACAACTATCTGACTTTTAGAAGACATCTGAAGGCAGCCCTGTTTAGGGAATGTTTGATGTTTTATCGTGTTTTTAATATCCTGTTGGAAGCAGCCCAGAGTGGCTGGGGAAACCCAACCAGATGGGCGGGGTATAAAGAATAAAATGTTGTTGTTGTTGTCTCTCCCCTCTTTTCTTTTTGTAGAATTTCCCATTGCAAAATAGCAATATATTAACATTTCATAAACCTCTCATTTCAAATATACTACAATTATTTCTCACACATTTCTGTATTTCCCTTCTAATCCTCACATTAGCCCTGTGAGACAGGCTAGGACCTTGCCCACCCAATGAGCTTCATCGCTGAGCGGAACCTGATATCTCCCAGGCCCTTACCTAACTCTAATAACGAAATCACACTGGTGTAGCCATCCTGAAACTACAACAATAGCTAAGCACACAAATACAGAAGACAGGGCCATATTCAGGAACCTAAGTGAATGGGGCATAAATAGAAGCAATCCCTTCTTCCTATGTTCCCGAATATACCTTTCAATTATGAAATAGCTCCCCACAGAAACTGAACCTTGCAGCATCAAAGCTGTCTCTCTCAGTGCATGAGTATAATTCCTGAAAGATCCATGTAGAATATTATTCCTTCATTCTGTGAATGGTTTATTTTCTGCTGTACTGTTTCATATTTCATTTCCTCTTACATCTCTTGACAATAGATATCCCGATACCTGTTATTTGTTTGGCATACTTCTCCATGCTCTAAAGCTAACAGATTCTACAATTTCACTAAACTCTTGGGCAGAGCTTCAAGAAGACTATTTAAAAAATCATGCTAGAGTCATTACAGTTTTGTGGGCTGCGTTCTTAAAGGTAGATGGATGGAGGGCGGGGTGGGGGAATAATCACAATGCCTGTCAGTCTGAATTACTGCTACACCTTTCACGTTTATTTTGCCCCACTTTATATTATTACCCATCGTACCTGTTTCTGAGCACGCGGATACATCACAGAAGTCCCACTTCAATTTGTTATTCACACTGACAAAGCACCAGGGCTTTTCGTCACCATCTGGGTTCCTGGAGGAGGAGGTTTCAAAATTCACCAGTCAGAAGAGCATAATGTCTCAAGAAAGAAAGTTACTAATTGAAGTTCTGAAAGATAGGAGAACTGGGAAATGCTCTCACAAAAGCACAAAAGGTCCAGAGATCTCCCCTAAGCAAAAACTGTGCCTGAGGGATAGCATGCCTTCTTTTTAGGGTGTTGTCTATGGCCATTGTTTTTACAGGGTCACCGGTATACTGTGGTATATTATTTGGCCCATATAATCCAGCATTCTGTTCTTACAGTGGCCAACCACATGCCTGTCAAAAAACTACATGCAGGACACAAGCAAAATCATCATCACCATCAAGAATTATTAATTATTAATATTAATAAATACCCCACCCCTCTGGCAGGGTTTCCCCAGCCACTCTGGGCGGCTCCCAACCAAATATTAAAAACACAATACAGCATTAAACATTAAAAACTTCCCTAAACAGGGCTGCCTTCGGTTGTCTTCTAAAAGTCAGATTGTTGTTTATTTCCTTGACATTTGATGAGAGGGTGTTCCACAGGGCGGGCGCCACTACCAAGAAGGCCCTCTGCCTGGTTCCCTGTAGCTTCACTTCTCGCAGTGAGGGTACCACCAGAAGACCCTCAGAAGTGGACCTCAGTGTCTGGGCTGAATGACGGGGGTAGAGACGCTCCTTCAGATTATACGGGGCTGAGGCTGTCTAGGGCTTTAAATGTCAGCACCGACACTTTGAATTGTGCTCGGAAACGTACTGGGAGTCAACGTAGGTCTTTCAGGACTGGTGTTGATGTCAGGAAAAAGCAGCAATGCAAGAGCGAGCTGCAGCTGCCTGGAATGCAAAACAGGATGTTGATGTTTGGGACTGTACTATTGGAACAAAGGAGCAGTCTATTCACTGTACTGAGCACCGGATGTTAGCTCAGAGTGTCATCTGACCTGTACTGGAAGTACAGGGGTGGAGTTTATCTCACTCTACTGTTGGAGACTGGAAAGTGCAGACACGTTTCTCTGTACTGCTGCAATGACAGAAATAAAGACATGTAAATAGATTTCTGTCTGTCCCTGAGGGAAGCAGGGAGGAGGGAGGAGTTGGTGTGTCCCTCTCACGCTGAGTGGGATCGCAGATAGTGACCTCGCCTGTATCCTGCCGGGAGACGCAGACGGGGAGGTCAACCAGGATCTCAAGCCGAATGCCTGGAGAATGGCCAGTTACCTCTGATTGTGGCCTGAGAATCTGACAGTTATATGGTCTCAAGAGTACTCCTGCAGTTTTCAGCAACTGATATTCAGAAACATACTGCCTCTGCCCATGGAGGCAGAGCATAGCCATCATGGCTAGTAGCCATTAATTTGTCTCATCCTCTTTTAAAACATCCAAATTAGTGACCATCAATGTGGAGTGAGTTCCATAGTTTAACTATGCACGGTCTGAAGAAGCACTTTCTTTTATCTGTCCTGAATTTCCCAACATTCCACTTCCTTGGATGTCCACAAATTCTAGTTTTGTGAAAGATGGAGAATCTGTAACTGGTTACCTGTCACACCACAGAGCATTATCCATTTGTGCCAGGAGGAGACTGCCTGCCCATGAGCACAAGCATTATTAGGAATGGCAACATTTTTACAGTTCACACTGCCTACCAATAAGTGATAAGTTTTTGTACAACCAACAAACACTGGCATCACTTATTGAGTTGCGTAAATGCATAACATACATCTTTGCCAGCAACCTATCAGCATTAATAGCTACCTGGTAATGTGTATATCAAGGGACGCAGGTGGCGCTGTGGTTTAAACCACAGAGCCTAGGGCGGCGGTTCATAAACAACAGTGGTCAGGGGTGCCAACTTGAATAAAATATGGGGGGGGCAGCTAAGCCCCACTCCACATAATTGATTACATGACATGGTTCACACACCCTATTTGAATGACAATGACCATCAGCTTTGAGGGGTGCAGCCCCCTGAAACATTTTATTTGTGTGGGGTCCCTTCGGCTCCTAGGAATTAGTTCCTATGACAGTGGTCATTATTTCCAAGGTGAAGTCGTAAAGACAACCATCACAGTGTTGGGGTAATAGCCTTGGTGTCTTGGTAGCCAAGAAGAATCAGTAATTATTTGCAATGAAGATCACAGAAAAGAAATGTAATGGAATTACACTGATATAGCTCATGCAGATACTGCATTTTTGGAGTGGGAGGAGCAGACGTATTTGTGTGCATGGCATTGACATTCATGGAAGTGGGAGAAAGAAAGCCTTCCTTGATGAATGTGCAGTACATTACCTGCAGAAGTTATGGTCACCAAGGCCATAAGAGGCAGCATCTTCAATAAATGCATTATAATTCCACTCCAGGAGACGGTGAGAATTCCAGTGAAGACAGGTCTTATGGAGAATTGTTTGACTAACATTTCCTCTGTATGAAATGCCATTTTCTTCAAAGCAGTCATCAGGTCCTACAAAAGGATTGCCTTCTAAAGAAATGTGCTCTCTCACCCACCCACCCACCCCTACACCATTCATTTAAAGCACTCTTACACTACTTGAAAAGTCACCTGGGACCTGTCGTTTGTTAAGGTGCTGGATACCATAGTTGTGGGGTGAGTAAACTGCAGTTCCCACAATTCTTTGCGTGAAGCCATGACAGTTAAATAATAAATAATAATAATAATACATTTTTATTTATACCCCACCCTCAGGGCGGCTAACACGGAATATAAATTACAATAAAACGTAATAGAAAAAAAGAAAAAAGTTGATTAAAATATGGCTTAAAATACAGCCTCAGTTTAGTAGCAGCACATAAATCAAGACCATAAAGGGAGGAAACATCAGATATTCACCCGAGCCAGCTATCCATGCTGGTCCTACATGGGCCAGCAAAATAGCCAAGGGAAAATTTATATACCAGATCCCATATAAGGGGTCAGAGTGAGTCCAAGCCAAAGGCCAGGCGGAACAGCTCCATCTTGCAGGCCCTGCGGAAAGATGTCAAATCCCGCAGGGCCTTGGTCTCTTGTGACAGAGCGTTCCACCAAGTCAAGGCCAGTGCTGAAAAGGCCCTGGCCCTAGTGGAGACCAATCTAACCTCCTTGAGGCTCGGGACCTCCAAAGTGTTGTTATTTATGGACCTTAAGGTCCTCCGCGGGGCATCCTAGGAGAGGTGGTCCCGTAGGTATAAGGGTCCTAGGCTGCATATAGGGCTTTAAAGGTCAAAACCAGCACCTTAAACCTGACCCTGTACTCCACCGGGAGCCAGCACAACTGGTAAAGCACTGGATGAATGTGATCCTGTGGCAAGGACCCCGTAAGGAGCCTTGCTGTGGCATTCTGCCACCCTGGAGTTTCTGGGTCAGCTTCAAGGGCAGCCCCGTGTGGAATGAGATACAATAATCAAGCCTGGAGGTGACCATTGCATGGATGACTGTGGCCAGATCAGGGCAAGAAAGGTAAGGGACCAACTGCTTAATACAGTGGAGATGGAAAAATGCCACCTTTGCTGTGGCTGCAACCTGCGCCTCCATAGAAGGGGAGGCGTCAAAGGTTGTAGCCAAACTCTTGATAGAAGGCGCTGGCACAAATTGAGCCCCCACAAGAGATGAGAGTTGGCCCCCCAACCCCATGTTGTCCTGACCCAGCCAGAGGACCTCTGTCTTTGAAGGATTTAACTTTAACCGGCTCCCACGCAGCCATCCAGCCACAGCTTCCAAGCATCTGGTCAGTGTGTCTGGGGCTGAGTCAGGGTGGCTGTCCATCAACAGATAAAGCTGGTATAAATGTGCTTTAAATGTATACTGTGGATCTGACCGACTATCTCACAGTGATTCTCATTTCATCTAAGCAGACCCAACCTAACAGCGTTTAAGCAGACTCCTTCCCCATTTCCTCCTTCATTCATAGCTCAATTTGTTGTTTTGACCTTCGGCTTTCGTAAAAGTGCAAATCTGGGCATCTTGAATCTACTTCCTGCATGCCAATGGCAACAAGGATAAGGACCAAACCACTTCCTTGTGCCAAATTCTGCAGCACGGTCATATGTGCTTAGAGGCATTCACAGATCCCTCTTCTTGGTAAATCCATAGGAAAATAGCCAACAGGCCAGAACTGGATCCCTCACCTATTTCGCAAAGCCTTCCTTTGAATGGCTCAGGACACTTGCAGCTGAACTTGGACCTTATCCGATGCCGTTGACAGATGCCCCCATTTTTGCAAGGATTTGGTCGGCAAGATGACTGTGCTGTTAGTTTCCAGAAAACAAAACATAACAGAGCATTTAAGTAAGATTCATAGCTTGCATGAACAAAGCGCTAACCAGGAAGAAATACCTTTATAGGCAGAAAAGGAAAGCAAAGCAAAGCATAGTGGCACAGGTATGGATGTGGGAAGCCCACCATCAAATTCCTCATCAAAGCTCACCAGGTGGTGCTATCACTCTCCCTACAATCATCCCTACACAGTGAGATAGCTTCACCCTAGCCTTCTTGAGCCCCTTGTAAAAAGGAGGAAGTACTTCTGTCTGAATTTTAGAAATACTAACAGGATAGGAAGCAACTGCCACAATTTGGTGAGCAAATTTGGAGATCAAAGGTGATGATTCATTCTTTGGTTCATTCTTGGGCATATAGGGCAGCAGTAAGACAAATGTCTGATAGTAACCGTATCCCTCAAGTTTGGTACTCACCTTTGTCACAGAATGGTGCTTTGTAGGGGTGTTTGCAATGGCATCCATAATAAGGCGCTCTTAAGCTTATAAGGCAATCTCCTCTATTGCAGTTGATCCTTTCACATGTGTTCTTCACTATGTTGCATGATATAAATAAAATGGACAAGTGTGTTAAGGTTATCTCTCTATTGTTCATTCATTGTCAAACTCAATATGTCTTTACTCAGAAGCCTTCCCAATAAATGTTCTCATGGTCCTTGCTCCTATCTCTGTGAAACCATAAATACCACCCCTCTGCTGCCACCCCCAAAAAAGCCAGGCTTTATCATATTTTTTCTAGGGTAGCCTTCACCAATCCGGTGCCTGGGACTTATGAAAAACCTGGAGGGTACAAGGCTGATGAAGATTATTCTAGGACTATGCCTTTGCTCTCTGTGGTTTGGATCCCTTCCATTTCCTTTCCAGCCTTGATCCTTCTGTGGACCTGATTTTGCATGGCAAGAGCTTGAGGAATTCAGCTGAATAAAGTAAGGAGTATATAGTCTACCACATCTGAGTACATTATTATGAAGTTCATTGAAGATAGCAACCACCCACAACCAAAGAAATATATTCAACAAATATATATAGGTGACTTTTTATATATGTTGGAGATCAGCACTGGGGATTTCTTTTTTTGTGATTTTTCTTTTTTTGTGGGGAGGGGAATGTGACAAACACAATAGAATTAATAATAATAATAATAATAATAATAATAATAATAATAATAAAAACTATAGATCTAAGCTTGAAGCTCCTGGCAAGTCTCCTAAATTTGCAATACAACCATACTGTCATATTAAGCTGGAATGCAAATAAAATATTTTCTGCCCAAAACATAAATACAGTAAGTATGGACTTGTGACCATAACAATTCAAATAAAGTAGCTATCAAGTTCCTTGAAAGACAATGTCCCACTCAGCTTTATCTAACACTATGAAAATTCTGCTTACCATTCTCACACTTAGACCCTTCATATGGCTCGGGGCAGCGGCATATATACCTGTTTCTTTTCCTTTCACATACACCATTATTCTGGCATGGCATCTCCAGGCATGGGTTTTCTAGTACATGGAGTGGAAAGATGAAGCTTATTTTGGTTTACACAGAGAACATCTAGATTGCAGGTGTCAACTAGTATGCACAGTCAAATAGTGGAACAAGCATAGAACACATAGTAGATCACTAGTCATCTCTGCATTCATCCACAGCTGCCATCTCTAGACAGAACTCTATACAATCTCAGAAAAGTATCGGACATTTTGTGGAAAATATAAGGGTTTCCTCCATTCAGATTTTCTACATATGACACAAACCATGGTGTAGCACCCCATGCTAATCATAAAAGGACACAGATTAACTCATAATAAAAGCTGCTGGATCTTGGGAGCTGTATCAACACAGAAATAACTATATCTCACATATCTCTGTGTTACAAGTATAGATGGAACTTAAGTTGAAAAGAATGAAGCTATTTAAAAGTTGCTAGAATCGAAAGTGAATTGCAGAGTCTGAATTTGTTCTGTCAGTAGATGAAGTTTAGATCCTTTACTACAGTATTACAGTAATAGACAATCCATTAATAACAACCAGTATAGCAATTACTTTTACCCTGGAAGTAGTTTTCAATTCTCCCCAACCCCACACTTCCCCATTTCCCCATCACAAAGTGTGACCCAGTAAAATACCTTCATAACTGACGTATTCATGAAACCAGTCAGGATGTATAGCAGGGAGGCCATATCTGGTATTATCCTGCATTGGCTGTGTATCTTCATCGATGTATTCATAGTAATAGCTGTCAGCTGCACCTATAGACCATACTACTATGTGAATTATGAAATAGCATTTCAAGAAGTATTTCGGAAAATACTTATGTAGCGGACCTCAGAAGTAACTGGAAGCACTTTTTCTATAAGAGGTCCTACTACATTTGAATGAGCTTGGGCCAGTTGCTATCTCTAAGCTTAATCTACCCCAAAGGTTGGTTGATCTGGAGATAACATTGGGGTATTGGCACTGCTTAGAGCTCCTTGGAGGAAAGACAGAATATACATGTAATAAAAAAATAAATGCAATACATAAAGTCCAGGTGATTTATAAATTTTCTTCCCATCATCGCTGTAGGCTCAGGCCAGGTCATCAATACATCCTTAATTTATTTTACCTTTACAACAGAAGATGAGATTCAGAGAAAATGACATGTCCTAGGCTACAAAATGTGTTTTATGGCTGAGCAGGGTTCTGACCTTAAATCTTCCACACAGAGGTCATTATCCAGACTAATTATTTTGCTACTGAGACAATGTATCTAATTGCATCCCATAGGGAACAATGGGACTCCAGTTCAATTCTCACAATACTGAACATGATGAAGTCACATAAGCTCATTCTTACTGTGTCAGTTTTCTATGGCACATCCTTTGTTTGAATATTTGTCTTTATTATTTGATGAAAGCTAGTATATTTATCCTTTCTGGTGAATTCTTAATAACTAGAGCTCACATGAATGTGTTATAAATAGATAGCAGTTTTGAGAGCTTATAAAAAGAAAATACTCATCATACAGAATTAATGTGGCAATTTCAATTGTATCTTTGGAAGTGGGCTTTAGTCTTATGGTCATGTGAATGTGCATGCAGTGGCAAACACACTTGTGATGACTGAAGACATGGGCATTTACCAACCTGATCTGCTCAAAACAATGGTACTTTAACTCACACATAAAATATATATTTACAATTTTTATTTAAAATGGCATTTCAACAAAGAATGTGACATTTTGAAACCTCCATTTAAACAGCAATCTTATCCTAAATATTTATATCTGTATATTTTTTAGTCTGCCTAGCACATGGCTAAAAGAACACAGTTCCATCATAGGGTGCAGTTCATATTCCATCCCAGTCTATGACAAAGCTTCTATTGGTTTTAGCACTTACATTTCAACTTTTAATGCTCATTTCTTTTCTTTACCTGCATTGTCTAGCCAGCTTATTTTTATCCCCCTCATAAGTCGAGACTACTCGCATACTCCTGCAAGGTCACTGCAACTTTGCTAATGGTCTTTGGGCCAGGAGAAAGTATATAGACTGCTTTAGGGTCCCAACCCCACTCAGGGACTGCCGAAACCACACTACTAGAATACAAGTAGTACGATAAAGTACAGATAATTATTCCAGTCTTCGTAGCTGCATAAGAGAAGGGACATATTCACGAACAAAGGGAACAAGTGGGAGATTCTCCTTAGCTTTGATCATGGTGCCACATTTCCAATGCACAGAAACAGATCTTTGTTCATAGCCATGGCTCTCAGGATACCCATTGACAAATAGCTTTCAGAACAGCAAAGTGAAGATGGGACGGCAGTTCTTTCCATAGACTTTTCACAGAAGTAGTTGATTAAGACGGGTCATCCGCTCTTTCCGGCAGGTGTCACTGCAGTTTGTTGGAACCACCGGTGAGTTTCAAAGAGCAGGTATGGTAATGAGGAGAGCGAAAAAGCATACAGGGACACTTTTAAAAGCTCTCCCCTAGGGCTGGGCCGATGGCCTGGTGGATAGCGCTTTGCCTTGAACTGATTATCAACGGTATTATCTTAGTTTTCTCAACTCATTCATTCTGTTGCAGCCTTTATCTTTATTCTTCCTTTGCTTCTGATGAAAAAAAAAATACTTTTTGTACAATGGATGCTTTATATTTCATATTAAAATAGTACTTTCTTTTTTTCTATGTGCCAACCCTGGTATCTTGACGGCAAAAAAAAAAGAAAAAAAAAGTTTCACCTCATTTATCGTTATGTCAAGTCAAGACTTCTTTTCTTCGCTCATTATTTCACAAGAGTTGAGTCTTTGCAATATGAAAGTGCTGCAGGAGTGCACGCCGGGCGGAGGAATAAGGATCTCATTCCAAGATAAGGCCATTGTCTTCACTGAGCAAATAAACTTTAATGTGATACAATAGAAAAGCAGAGGAAACCAAAGGGAGACTTCAAGCTGACATCGCGTGGGAGGATTTTCAAGAAGTTAGATTTTCCTCTGTTTATTTATTAAACTTCATCTAAGTAAAGGTGCCTTTGGCTCCACATGTACTTTTAACATCTGCATGTCATCCAGACATTCTACGGTACAGATGAAACAAACAGGACTTTTCCCCTTTTCTGAACAAAGGATCCATTTTTGGATCCTTTGAGGCCATCTTGATAGTTTCTCCCCCCTTGAGGACTTCTCCTTGATTATTATTATTTTTTTGTCTAACTTGCGTTTCTTAGTTCCTAATGAAATGTTGGGTGACATCATTTGAGCCAGCTGTGTGATAGCACCAGCCATTCAGAACTTCTATTTCAGGATGTTTCACACAGTTGTTGGTCTTTCTTTGTTCCTCTTTCTGTGAACATTTCTATTTGGATCATTTTGTTCAGTAATTGCTAATGAAAATTCAACCCACAAAGCTGGCAGAAGCAGAGAGAAGTTTATATCTGGGTTCAGACCATTTCAGTCAGCTAATTTTGACAGGAACAATCTGCTGTGTCTGCTTAATCTAGTTCTAAATCTATGATTACGCACATAGGGGAGTCATTAATCATTCCAATAGGAAGCCCATGAATAGATATAATGAACAGACATTAGAAATGAATAGCATGCACTTATAAGATAATACAGTATATGTAACTTGCCAATATAGGTGTGAGGTTTTTTTTTTAAAAGGAACAAGTGAAGCCCATTTGAACATTGGTAGTAACTGGCTCCCAGATATGGACTTTAATCTTCAACAGTGACAGAAAGGTAACTGAGTCAATATTTGAGACTCCCAATGAGTTTTGAATAAAACTCCTTCTTCAGGGTTGATAATTATCATCAAAACAAATCTTCTCTTTGAGCAGGTAAATTTTAATGAAAGTCATTTTTGATTCATTCATTTTTGATACACCCTCTTACATTATTTCATACATTAAAAAACTACATAAGTAGGGCTCCAGGCTTTCTGCTCCAAGCCCTACAGTTTTCTTCTTCTTCTGTTTAACTGTGAATTTTGAAGTGAAAGTAGTCAAGTGGCCATACCATTTGTTTGCTAGCCTGGATGTGGCCTGATAATCTATTTTAGGTTAGAGAATGGCCACTCAACACTTCACCTGATGGGACTGGAGGTTCCACTTTTTACAGAGTCATGCACTTGGACTGAGGTTACTCCTGAGGCATATCTCAGACCTTTGTTAGCTTCCAGTGCTCCTCTCTTTAGCTTTATACGGTAAAAATGTACAGAGAATAATATAATACAATCTTGCCTCCTCCCCACCCAGCAATTTTCTTGGAAGTAGGTGATCCTATAGCTAATCCTCTTACAGTCAGCAATGTTTCAAAACATTTAGGTTCACTGGGTGAGTTTTAACTTGCAGAATGACACCAGTCTATGGTATATGAGTCCAGGGATCCTATATGCTAATAGGAAACATGTTCTCTAAGTGTGGATCCCTACATAGCCAAAACAGCAGTAGACGTACAAAAGAGAGGGGCACCCACAGGCTTGGGAGAACACTAAAGGTAGAAGAAGTACAAAAAACATTTAGAAAAGTTATGTCAGGATAGATTCCCAAAGCAGCCCAGTGAAGAATGAGCATGTTGAGTGGATACAGAATGCTGGCTGACTGGTGGGGTGGGTGGAGAAAATGGAGGACGGAAAATGAAATTGAGTATCCTGCAAACGAGCGTGGCTGGCACCATGAATAGGAGCACTTTGATATGTTAATATTTTCAACAAGTCCCTCTTGTGTATTTTAATTGCTAATCTTTAGAGAGATAGGAAAAGCTGAAATAGAGCAGACCTCATAAAAAACACACACAAAAAAGTTTTAAAATACTTCTGTCTCTATGTCTAGCTCTACACTGATGGCACTATGCTGAGCTGATTCTAAAACATAAAAATGGATAGGATTCAGATATACACATGACAGAACAACAGTTCTCCAGAGATGGGGTGAAATACAACATTTTCATGGGGAAGAAGATTCCTTTTTCACATTGTTCCTAGGAAATGTAAGGATTAGCTTGTAACCCAATTCACTTCAAGGAGCCTGAACTAATTTAAAATGCCAATTTAGGAGCAGCCAATCTCACCAGACTTCCACAGTCAGGTAGGAAATAAAAATACTATCTTTAAAGCTAGAAATTCATTTAAGGTGTTAATAATGGGTATAACTTTATAAGATTAAAAACAGTATACTTGCCTAATTTACCACTTTACTATCGAAGGTACAAATGGGTATCAAGATAAGGGAAGAGTATATATCTGGGCAAACAATGTCCATTTGCATTTAACAAGCAAAGTTTTTGTCCACATTGTCCAGAATCAATTCAGGAGCCAACTGTATCGGTTGCACATCTCTAATAAGCATGATGAACCTATGAATTTGTTGTGAAATATAGGTTCATTATTATGGCAACTGTTTACACATGGCAGTATCACATGAAAGTCACTGGTTCTGTGTAGCATCCACAAATGTGCTCACAAATGAGTAGATGATTTCACCATGGCAGTTAAACTTTCCTCTTGGAACATTTTCATTGGTATGGCAAGAAAAAACTGCTTCCCTTATCCATTTGATGAGCTTCTGAACAAAACTGCCTTGCTTTGTAATATCAGGCATCATATACAGTGGTACCTCGGTTTCCCAGCGTCTCGGAAGCATAATGTTTTGGTTTTCACTGAAAATTATTCCATTTTTGAACGCGCCTCAGAAGTCGAACGGCTTCCGAGGCATGTTTCTCAATTTTCTCAATTGCATTTGCTGACCGCCCATTGCGCTTTGGCTGTCAAATGTTTCAGAAGTCGAATGGTCTTCTGGAGTGGATTACATTTGACAACCAAGGTACCACTGTAGAATGACTACAGTAGCTTCCACATGACAGCCATAAAACGTAAACCAGCCCTGAGTCAAACTGCAGAAGGATTAGGTTTCAATAAGGATTCTTTTGGACAGGAAGAACTTGAATGTGTGAATCATATAATTCCTCAAGATGATGACGTTCCCTCATGTTTTTAGCATAAAGTGATTGGGGGAAATTGCAACCTGATTCTTAAGCTATACGATTACAAAGGTGGGTCCGGCTTAGTAGTTTTACCTCAGGAGCAGCGATAAATATGAATCAATAGATAGCATGGTGGAATGCTGACACTCACCTGACCTTTGGTTTATTGCACCACTGCTACTTCCTGGGAGGTTTAGAAGGAGATGGCAGTGAGGTCAGTATATTGCAAATGTAATGGCAGGAGCACCAGATTGGCTCAACTGTTTCTGTCTCCCCCTCTCCCTCTACCTCCCTGTAAGCAGCAGCAACACAGTGGCATCCCGCTGTATTGTCTGCTAACGATAGGAATACTGTTCCTTCTTCATAGTTGTCTTCTCCTTCCCCTTTACAGGGACATCTCCTTATATTTTGCCTCTTTCAAATGACCTTGATAATGTCTCAGTGTAGTATCATATGCACCCTACTTAATAGCGTTTCACTCCAGTTCTGACCATGTCTATTCAAATGTAAATCTAATTTTTAAACATGGATTTACTCCACAGTGTGTGCAGGATTGCAACCTCAGTACCTTGGTTTTTCCCTTTGGCATAAATTCTGTTGCCAAGCTAGGGTTTTATTGTGAAAAATAAAAATCCTCTTTTTACTGATAGGTGAAATTGACCTTCACACATGAAGGCAAATTGGAATACATTCCATGAAACATTTTTTATTACTCCTCTTTTCTAGCTCCTCAGTACTAAATAACTTTGTGGATCTAATATCTTTTATTTAAGAAGTGTGTCTGTTCCATTCATTTAAATTATTCATAACAAGCCATTGGTTTTGTAAAGTAAAAGCAACATTTTTTAAAAAAAAATATCTAAGCACATAATTAACACTCAAATTCTGATACATTGGCTTATTTTAACATATTACAGAATCACAGGCTTCATTCTCTGTAAATGCAGAAAAATCTTAACACACTTAAAGATGCAGTGATTTGACATTTGTCACTGAAATGTGACTATTACACAAAATTAAATGAGACATCCTACATGTATTTTCAAAGCATAACTTTCTTCTGTGTAGTACAAAAAAGACCCTCCTCTCTGTTACTGTAGTTGATAGGCAGAGATTGACTTTAAAAGCTTGAAATTAGCTTTGAGGACTTGGACGATCTTTTAAACTGCTTATACTTTCATCTGCATTTTTGTATGTTGTTTGAGCTGTGAATCAATTAGTGAATTTCTGATCAATACTCTCTGATTCATTCATTTATAGAGACCCTGTTCCAGAGAAAAGAACCACTCTACCATAGAGAACTGCTGTTATATCTCTGAACCGTCCCAATGAAGCCTGTGCCACCTTGGAGATCCTTTATTTACTAAGTCCTCATGAAAATTCACCAGCTTTTTAGCACAAATGTATCCTTATAGACCCATTTTGCAAAGCAATGTCCCCCCCCCCAATACAATGCATTTGTGCATATTATTTTCACTAATGTATGCTTTTTGATGCTTATTTTACCCTACTGTTTGCATTTTTGTACACATTATTTGATTGGACAACTGCATTGCAAAATTCGGAGTGTGAATTTTGAAGGATTTCAGTTATTGTACCGTTTTGAATTACTTAGGTTTGCCTTTAAATAGTAACTGAGTGGAATTTCTTCTCCATCCCTAGTCCAAGAAGTTGGACTGTTTATTTCTAAGGTTAGTAAAGGTCTCCAGCTGTACAAAGTTGTACCATTTTGTATATAATATAGTTTTCAAAAAGTACAAGATGACAAATAGAAAATGGCCCAACATTATATTTTAATGTGTCATTCCAAAATAATGTAAAGATTGATACTTTCCGTATAAACATATTTTTCATAGTATGTGAAGGGCACCTCAGAGAATTATTACATCGTTTTTGACATAAATTTATTCCAAACTCTGTAAACTTTAATACAGGAAGTAAAGCAGATCACTTTCCATAACATGTAATACACATTTTATCTGCTATTAATTCATTACTGCTTTTGTGTCAGACTTACCAACCACCAGAATATAATGTTCAGTATTCTCCTATGCATGTCTACTCAGAAGTATGCAGTATTGAACTCAACGGGACTGACTTCCGAGTAGACATTTATTTACTTATTCCCATTTAGGAATCATTTCCTGTGAAACATCTCAAAGTAATTGAACAATAGAAACATCAGTAATAGAAATATATGTAAAACAATTTGATATATAAAAAACAAATTCAAACAATTTCCTATAAAGACAATTTCAAACCCAACAGGTTTTATTCAGTGCTGCTGTTCTGCTAGTGCAGCAGATTTCTGTCTGTGAAACCAAACTTTCCCCTCCTTCTTTCCCCTACAGAGCTTACTGCCCCAACCCCCAAAATCTGTTCCAGAGGACTGAAGGATCCTCCAGAGCAGATTTTGAGGGCACCTGAGAAAGGAGAGAGGGGGAAATCGCACCGCGTTGCACTGGATGCAACCCAGAGCAAATACAGCCTAGAATAAAAAAAATCTCCACTTAAAAGAGCAGTTGAAAAAGGACAAGCATAGGATTGTGCTGTTAATTTTCCACACTGCCAGAAAAAGTTTCAAGTCTTATTCCACCAGAATCAGTGGATTTGCTAAGCTGCTTAAAATCAAACCTTCAATTAT
The DNA here is from genome assembly GCF_965113315.1 of Podarcis vaucheri. Taxonomy (NCBI): domain Eukaryota; kingdom Metazoa; phylum Chordata; class Lepidosauria; order Squamata; family Lacertidae; genus Podarcis; species Podarcis vaucheri. The sequence continues at coordinate 51,776,159 of NC_138763.1, read as the reverse complement.
GCTTCTTGCTCAGTTAAGTTATAGCCTCCTTAGCTATATGATAGTGCACATGTTCTGAAGTATTTGCCACAAAGGAAAAAGAAGAAGTTGTATTGCTTACCAGCTTGCTGGTCAAATGACAGGATATAAGAAAGCTGCAAGAGAAGAAGAAAAATGGACATGTATAAAGCCAAGTAAGTCAGATTTTAGGCACTGCCTGGGAAGTCCTTTTAATAAAGCTGCTCCATTTGAAAATTGGATTATCCTAAACCCTTCCTTGTTACTCAAAGCAAATGCATTTGAACAATACAGACGGTAATATTGTGCAGTTTTCAAGGACGAAGTTGCACATTTATTTATTTAAAATTGTCTCTATGCAGCTTTCTCTTAACAATTTTAAAAGCAGCTCACAAACTCAACAAATGCTTTATGTTTTGTGGAGAATCTCTGCTGGACAATGGATAGATCATTTCAGAGGGGAGAAGAGAGATAGATTTAGATTTCTAGGACTCCACTTCTCTGAAATGCTTTATAGTCCTTCCCATAAATTCTATTTACTAATAGTGAACTCATTCTTTGAGTGCTGATTAATTCAAAATGACACTATCCACAAACAAGGGGAAAGTATCAGCACTAGATCTGGGGAGAACTGCTTAGCCAGGTATAATAAATACATACACAAATGAAATAAATACAATAAATAAATAAATAAATACATACATACATACACAAATGCAACTTTAAGGAAAACACCTTAAGGAGGAGAAGAGCCACTGCCAGATAACTACAGTTTCCAGGGGGCCTTATGAGAAGAAATAAGTATTGGGCTTGTTTTACTCTGTGTTATAGTAAAGGTAAAGGGACCCCTGACCATCAGGTCCAGTCATGACCGACTCTGGGGTTGCGGCGCTTATCTCGCTTTATTGGCCGAGGGAGCTGGCGTACAGCTTCCAGGTCATGTGGCCAGCATGACTAAGCCACTGCTGGCGAGCCAGAGCAGCGCACAGAACCGCCCTTACCTTCCCGCCAGAGTGGTACCTATTTATCTACTTGCACTTTGATGTGCTTTCAAACTGCTAGGTGGGCAGGTGCTGGGACCGAGCAACAGGAGCTCACCCTGTCGTGGGGATTCAAACCACCAACCTTCTGATCGGCAAGCCCTATAGGCTCTGTGATTTAGACCAAGCACCACCTGAGTCCATGTTAAAGCCACCTAGAATGCTTAACTGCGCAAGTTAAGACACCCACCACTTGCTTGCTACTATTGTATATAAATTTAGCACGCTCCTGAATATATATAACCAGTATTTTACTATTGAACTACAAGCTAGTACATATGCCACCATTTAAAGCCTGCAATCTTTCATTTGCTTGTCCTTTTCTTTTTTGCTTGTTATGTTCTACGTTGCCAGAAGAGGGAGGGCTTGTCTTTCAAAGTTTGAAAGGAAACGGAAAAATAGGTACTGATACTGTATTCCACAAAACCAATTGTTTCTGCTACCCAGCGTAGCTAGATACTGCATTTTTATTAAGGGACAAATATACTAAATACCACAATTGTGTATAATTTTGTATAATATACATGCTAATTCTGTAATCAGCTGAGACAATATTCACTTTGAAGTTTGAGAGACTTTCGGGAGCTTTATTTTAATGCACTATTTCAGGAAACCAATGACAAAAACACTTAATTCAAAAATGCAAGAAACAACTGTTTTTAGAATCATTTTGAGATTCCTGAGCCTATATTAATATATTGGAATTTTATTTGAAAAATGGTTGCAGTTCAAAATGTCAAAACTTGGAATTATCTTAATTTCACCTGACAACATGCGGGACGTTTTCCAAAGTACAGTGTTGCTCAGGTAAAAGAAGCCAAAGATTACAGAGAATAATTTGTACCCTAGAGAGTTTGGTGTATTTTTGTTTAAAAGAGCCTGGAGGACGCAGGTAATGAAAAATAATAATACTCTGAGCACCTGGAATTTGGTGCTATTTCATTCATTCATTCAGTATATTTCTATCTTACTCCTCAATTCTAAAAATGTGCAAGGTGGCCAATGGGCACCCTAAAGCTGGTATGGGTGTGACATAGAGACTCAAGGTGCCTCTGACCTCTATGGCTGCACAAACACCATGCAGAATCCTGCCTCCCCCCAAAAAATAATAATCCTGGGAATTGTAGTTTACAAATCACAGGGGTAAAGTTCTCAGCACACTTAAACTACAGTTCCCAGGATTCTTGGGCTAGGTGTGCTTTAAATGTGCATTAAATGTACAGTGGATGCAACAGCCTTAGAGTGCTGCATGCTCAGTTAGATTATGGCTACGCTGGTAGAAAATTGGTCTCTTTGCTTGTTTTGGGGTCCTGTTAAATGCTCAAGTTTTCCATGTTCTGGATCAGGCCATAATATAGAATGAAAACAGCACAATTAAGAGTTGTGTGCTGTAACACATTCACCTGTAGACGTGCAATAGAATTCCCCTAGTATAGGTCATTTCAGTCTGGAACTACAGTGGTACTCGGGTTACAGACGCTTCAGGTTACAGACTCCGCTAACCCAGAAATAGTACCTCGGGTTAAGAACTTTGTTTCAGGATGAGAACAGAAATTGTGCAGTGGGATGCGCCATTAGCTAAAGTGGTACCTCAGGTTAAGAACAGTTTCAGGTTAAGAACGGACCTCCAGAAAGAATTAAGTTCTTAACCTGAGGTACCACTGTATAAGAGATGAAACCCAAAAAGTGCTTAAAAGTCTGCCATACAAAGCAAAGAGAAAATGTATTTTCATAGCAACCGAGGAAAAGAAAAATGGAAGTAAGTTTCACCACAAATATTTCCAACCTTTTCATATTTATAAACTACTTAAATGAAAGCAACAATTCCACAGTACTGGGGAACAATAAGAGAGAATGGCAAAACTGTAGGTATTTCCAGAGGGATAGCCATGTTGGTCTCCCCCCCCCCCCCGCTGTTGGCATTAAAATAAAACTTGCTTTGTCATTCAGATACAAGTTCCTACCTACAGAAGTGGCTCAGCAGATGAGGGGAGAGCTGCTATACCAGCTTCCCAGAAGGTGTGTTGCTGTTGCTTACGGGGAGGTAGCAAGGAAGTTGCCTTGGTGCAAACACATTGGCAGGGCCATTCCAGGGTTCTTGCTGGTGCCTTTGCACCATGCTAGCCTCCCTGCTGCCTCCCCTCCCTTTAAGCAGCAGTGTTGGGAAGCTAGCATAGCAGTTATACCCCACCCCATGAGCCACTTCTGCCTGCCTAATATACATAATTTTTAACACATTATTTCATTGACAAACTGCATTACAAAATTCAGAAAAGTGTGATGGTTGGGGGTTTTTTTTGGTTTTTTTTTTTTATTTAAAGCCATACAATGACATTCTAAACAGAGTTTCAAAGGATAGTTGGTTTTTCTTCAGGTATTGTTTCAGGGACTGCAAATTACAACAAAATTTCACCACCAGTCACCTTCATGTGAATGAGGTAGATGCTGCAGTAACTACAGTGTAGCCTTGAGCACCGAAGCACCTTTTTCCTGCTTTGCTCAACAATTTTAAGGCTTAGTGAATTACTTTGGGTAAGCTGAAGAATCAGAAAATTACATTAAAATATTGTAGAATTCAAAATAGAGTGAAACATTTATTTTTTAAAAAAATATCCTGTAAGTGGTAGCACCTCCAGGTTTAAGGTTCTCTCTCTCACCCTATCCCAAAGTCAGACCATTTAATTTCATTTTACGGCAAGAATTTACACCCTTTTGCACCATTTCAGCTGAGCTTGCGTACTTGGTCCCTTTGACAGGGCAGATTTCATTTAGACAGGGACAGCAAAGCCTGTTGGGTTACAGCTCAAGAGGCAGGCCGTCCGATGAGCCTGACACAAGATTTCTGCATCATCAAACCTTTTGCTATCTGTGCTGAGAATGCAGGTTATGCAGCTCGACTTAAAGCTTATGGAAGCCCATTAAGACTCTTTAGCTGTAAGGGAACTCTCATGCTTCAGGGCATATGCTGATTGCCTTCAGGGGTCAGAAAGAATTTTTCCCTCTATAAGAGATCAGTGCAACATTTGCTAATGCATCTAGCTAAGACATTTTGCAATCCTGTAGCTTCAGGCAGACCCAGACCCATCCTGTAAAAAGAGCATATTGGGTTTCCTTGATCAATGAACAATGCTGAATTGGCAACTTGCTTCCCCCCTCTAGAGACTAATAGGTTACAATGCAGCAGAACAGAAGACATTTTCTCGCATGCACAGAACAGATGCCTGGCGATCATTTTAAAGAGCAAACTCCTTTTGTAAATGTTTGCAGCCAACTCTTAAGCAGTTCTATTCAGAAGTAAGTTCTAAGTTCAGGGCTTAGTTCCTAATAAGTATACATAGTGCCAATTGTGTGCAGGCTAAACATGTGTCTGTCATGTTCACATAGCAAGTTTTTGTGTGTGTATGTCTATACTTAGCAGAAAAGAAAGCATGTAAAGAAAGGAGCAAAACCTGCCTCCCTTTCCTCTGCTGTACCTCATTGCACCAACTTTAGCCTTATTCTACATGCTTGCAACACCACCTCTAGTGTCAGAGCCAAGCTGGTCAAAAGCTGCTTAAAAGCAGAGAAATAAGAGAGGAGATGGTTCTAGATTCTGCTGTCCTCCACATTTCTTATTATGTAAAGAGTTAGATTCCCATTGCTGCTTTATATCTGCTACATTCCCCACACATCTGGCTTGGTCCTGAGAATACTTGACGTTGTTAATGCCCTGTGTGTATTATAACCTTTAACCCCAGGACGTAAACCTATGACTTTTCTTGTATTAAATGTTATGAACTGCTGGTACTGTCATAAATACATTCAGGCTATATACTTCCTTAATTCAGCAATGGCAATATCAATATTATTTACTCAGTGACTGCATTCTCTTGGAGGAGTAGTTGGGGGGGGCTGAAACTGGGTGGATCAAATGCAAACACCCTCCTACCCCCACTCTCCCTATCCCACCACCCCCCATTAAGTCAAACACCTATTCTCTCTTTCCCATGCTTTCAGGCACAAACACGCAGAATATATACACACTGTTGAGATTTCCATTCCACCTTAAGGAGCAGACATGGGACTGTTGCGTGTCACATGTCTGCTTACATTCCAGCACAGTATGCTGGAAACTTCCGTTGTGTTTATAGCTTTTGCTTTTCTTTCTTTCTCTCTGAGAAGACAAAGAGAGATGACATGTTTCTTTGTCCTGATTTATGATTAATAAATCCGTAGTTGTAGTATGCTTTCACAAGCCTCACGCCTATTCTGTGTGCGCAATTCACTCTGCTGAAATAGTGTGCCCTGGGCTTTGAAGCCCGGGTCGCTGATGTACATCTGAGCAGAGGCTGATGGGTCTTTGCAGTGGGACAGCTAGAAGGAGATGACTCAGCTGGGGTTAGCCAGCTGGCCTTGCAACCCTCTGCATGCGCTCTCTCTCTCTCTCTCTCTCTCTCTCTCTCTCACACACACACACACACACACACAAACAAAATGACCCAATTCACCTCTCATCCATTCATTTTCTCTCTCATTCCCCTCCTCTCTTACATGCACCCCTAAGTCAACCTGACCACACAGTCATTGTTTACTGCCTTCTAGACGGAACTTTCAACGCAATCCTACCCAGAACATGTCACACACCTGCTCCTAGATCACAAGGTCCCACAGCACACAACAATATTTAATATCTGAGTTACATTGGCAACAGATGTTTTCTCACATCTTATTTGGAAAGGGCCTCTATGGCCAAGAATATAGTCAGCTTACAACATATTTGCCATCAAGTGATCACAACACATTCCCGGCAGGATTTATTCCAAGAAGTTCATATTACATTAATTACAATGAAACACCATGTTTTATTAAAAACTATCCCGCTGCATATTCTGCTGTGCTCTTTCTCTGTGCTTACTTTGCATTTTAGCAACATTAATTGATTTTCAGCAAGAAAAACCTATATTTCCATGAATGTTGAATTCCAGACAGTGGTTGGTCAACTTTTTGGGCAGGAGTGAACAAAATTCTGTAAGACACACCTTGTAAAGCAAGTATTGTAGGTGACATTCACAGATACAGATTTTGTTTTGAGGAGGAAAGAAAAACAATCATGGAAGAAGAAGGAACAGAAAATGCCAAAGCTGGAAAATGTGTTTACTAATTTTACATTTTTCAAGTGCTGTGTCCCTTTTCCAACCTTTTCCATGTTTCCACTAGATTAGGAACATATTTTCCCAATAATGTTCTAATAAATGTTAAATGTTAAATCCATAAAATTCTGCTATGTATTTTCCTTGGTTGCTGATCTAAAGCTTAGCTTTATGAGCAGTCTGATATTCTTCCGACATGAATTCATCAATCCATATTAAATAAGTTCTTTAAATAGATATACTTACACAAATAGTTGCTCTTCCAACAAAGACAATGAGGGGAAGAATCGACAGACAGACAAAAGAGTTAACCATCCTTATTTTCACACGGCTTCCCCCCCTTTTTTGTGAACAAGCTTTTCGTTCTTTCCAATTCCCCCCCTGTTAAGTCAATCTAAATAGTTAGAGAACAGGTTTATGCCTTGCAAATTATTAACTACGTTTTCCATTTTGATTATCCTGATCCAAGAAATACTATTGCTAGAGAGTTTCTCAATCTGAACTTTCTCTATGGCACATATTAAGGGACAATGCAGCTGTTTATTTATAAACCTTTATTCTTTTTCATCTGGATTTATCACTAGTTTCATTTTTTTATAAGATATTTATTAAGATTTTCAAAATATTACAAAATAAAAATAGAAAAAAGAAAAATACAAAATAAAAATAATTAAAAACAACTCAATCTTTCCATTACTTATTTTTCATTAGCTTGTTTCCCGGACCTCCTCATGCCTCCCTTTTTTGTATTCCAATTCAGTTTGTTGGTTCAGCAAATCCTTCCTATCCTTGTTTATTCTAATCTTTAATCTTAAAATATTGTAACATTAAATCTTTACCTATTAGTAATCCATTTTTCATATTCCCTTATAGTATTGCAGCTAAAAACCACTTAGTTTCTATCCAACATCATTCTAACATTCATTAATTTTACAATATTTCTGTAAATAGTCTTTAAATTTCTTCCAATCTTCTTCCACCGATTCTTCTCCCTGGTCTCTGATTCTGCCAGTCATTTCCGCCAGTTCCATATAGTCAATCACCTTCATCTGCCATTCTTCCAGAGTGGATAGATCTTGTGTCTTCCAATACTTTGCAATGAGTATTCTTGCTGCTGTTGTAGCATACATAAAAAAAGTTCTATCCTTCTTTGGCACCAATTGGCCGACTATGCCCAGGAGAAAGGCCTCTGGTTTCTTCAAGAAGGTATATTTAAATACTTTTTTCAATTCATTATAGATCATCTCCCAGAAAGCCTTAATCCTTGGGCACGTCCACCAAAGGTGAAAGAATGTACCTTCAGTTTCTTTACATTTCCAACATTTGTTATCGGGCAAATGATAGATTTTTGCTAGCTTGACTGGGGTCATGTACCATTTTCATAATATTCTCTCTTAAGGCATTACATGCCGTAAACTTCATACCTGTGGTCCATAACTGTTCCCAGTCAGCCATCATTATATTATGTCCAACATCTTGTGCCCATTTAATCATAACAGATTTCACCGTTTCATCCTGAGTATTCCATTTCAACAGCAGATTGTACATCCTTGACAAAATCTTAGTTTTGGGTTACAACAGTTCTGTTTCTAATTTTGATTTTTCCACCTGGAAACCAATTTTCTTGTCCGAATTATATGCCTCCATTATCTGATAATAATGAAGCCAATCTCGCACTTTATTTTTTAGTTTCTCAAAACTCTGCAATTTCAGTCTATCTCCCTCTTGTTCCAGAATTTCCCAATATTTCGGCCATTTGGCCTCCATATTGAGCTTTTTCTGTGCTTTGGCCTCCATCAGTGACAGCCACCTTGGGGTTTTGTTTTCCAATAAATCCTTATATCTTATCCAAACATTAAACAATGCTTTCCTGACAATATGATTCTTAAATGCTTTATGTGCTTTAACCTTATCATACCACAGATATGCATGCCATCCAAATACGTTGTTAAAACCTTCTAAATCCAAAATGTCTGTTTTCAAGAAGCAGCCATTCTTTCAACCAGCAAAAAGTTGCTGATTCATAGTAAAGTTCAAAGTCTGGCAGGGCAAATCCACCTCTTTCCTTTGCATCTGTTAGTATTTTAAATTTTATTCTAGGCTTCTTGCCCTGCCAGACAAATCTAGAAATATCTCTCTGCCACTTCTCCACCACAGAATCTCTCTCCGTCTTCTCATCTCTGCCCCTCATTTAGGGTTGCTTTGCCCAGCATTCACAGCCTACCTTTCTGTTTAAACTTTCAAAGCTGCATTGCCATACCTACCAAGGTACCAGGGATGAAGCCCCTTTGAACACAATGGGGCTTTTGAGTAGATGCATTGAATGATGCACCAGTGAGGCAATGCATTGATGTACACGGGCAAGATTGAAGCAAACGAGACTGGGCCAATCTCCAGTTGTTTTGTTTACAGTGGTACCTTGGGTTACATACGCTTCAGGTTACAGACTCCGCTAACCCAGAAATATTACCTGGGGTTAAGAACTTTGCTTCAGGATGAGAACAGAAATCGTGTTCTGGCGGTGCGGCAACAGCAGGAGGCCCCATTAGCTAAAGTGGTGCTTCAGGTTAAGAACAGTTTCAGGTTAAGAACGGACCTCCGGAACAAATTAAATACTTAACCCGAGGTACCACTGTATTGTATCACAATCTTTCTCCAATTGATAGGAAATTTGTGGCAGTTTGTACAGAGGCACAACACACCCATCCCTCCTGTGAAGGAAAAACTGCTGCATAAGATGGACAGGTTGAACAAGTACAGTTAGCAGAGGCATTGCTTATAGGCCACCTAAAGCTTAACAAGTCTCTTCTAAACTGCTTTCCAACTGTTGCCCTACCAATCTCCCCTGCCACTACGGTCTATCATTCCAGAGAAATACCAAAGATTCCAGGAGCAGTCAAAATGGCTGATAGTGTTGAGGCCACTGGGACAGAGTTGTAGGAAAGCTCTCTTCCAGGGATGTTTCTCCACATTGTCTCACTGTAAAGAACTAACCCCCCAAATCAGCTACGGAAGAACTCATATTCCCCAGAATATGTTATGAGAAGCACTGTCAGAGAATGGAGTAATTCTTCTGTAATGTTACGATTCTTGAAACATCCTGATTCAGGCAACGTCAGAGACAGGACACTGGACCATTATGTCAATCCAGTATGGCTATATTTATGTTCTTGTATTAATCCATGCAGGTCTTAGCACACACGTTCATGTGGAGGTGCTCACTGCCAAACAGTGTTTGCTGTCTTACAAAAGTTTCCATAAATAAGGTAACTTTCTCTAGCTAGAAAGACAGGAAGATGAAAGGAATGTAATAAAGCACAGCTTTATGTAATCTGTCCTTGACAAAGATGAGGTGCACTGAATTTTAATAAAGCCCTGATTCATCAAATCTCAAACAGAATTAAAGTGTGGACTGGATCCTAATAACAACATGCTTTAAACCCATGAAAGATAAATTAAAGGATGCAAAACTGCTATTGACAAACATTGATTATATGTACTTTGAAGGACTTTGAAGTTGTGCCAGATGCATCTTGTCAGCCTCCTAAGTTTTCTTTTAAATCTCATTGCGTAAGGCTTTTACTTTTTAATTATTTCCCCCTGCAAAGTCTTTGATCAAGTGAAATATAGATCATATTTGGGTGATGCCACTTCCTTTGCTTTCTGTTAAGATGTGCCCTTGTGCATCACTTCAGTGACTTCTTTTCAAAAATAATATAGTACACACTAAACATAATGTCGTGCTGATACCAATATAGTTAAAAATCCTGTTTCTTGTATGTGTGGGCCAAACTGGTCACACTGCACAGATTTGTCTGTACTATGCAAGCATTAGGTTGGGCAAATGTATCATAAATCAGCCTTATGTTAAGGTGGTCGTTGGGCAGTTGATCAGGAGAAATGTTTGATCCTCAAAAATTATTGAGTGAAATTTCCCTGAGTCATGACTAGGATCTATTTACAATCCTAGCATACAGTTGTTGTGACTTTGGTAACTAAATATGCAGAGTACAAAGGGATATGTGGGAAATTTGTTGTTGTTGTTTAGTCGTTTAGTCGTGTCCGACTCTTTGCGACTCCATGGCTGTCTTCCACAGCCTCCCGCAGTTTGGTCAAACTCATGCTGGTAGCTTCGAGAACACTGTCCAACCATCTCGTCTTCTGTCATCCCCTTCTCCTTGTGACCTCAATCTTTCCCAACATCAGGGTCTTTTCCAGGGAGTCTTCTCTTCTCATGAGGTGGCCAAAGTATTGCAGCCTCAGCTTCAGGATCTGTCCTTCCAGTGAGAACTCAGGGCTGATTTCCTTAAGAATGGATAGGTTTGATCTTCTTGCAGACCATGGGACTCTCAAGAGTCTCCTCCAGCACCATAATTCAAAAGCATCAATTCTTCGGCGATCAGCCTTCTTTATGGTCCAGCTCTCACTTCCAAACATCACTACTGGGAAAACCATAGCTTTAACTATATGGACCTTTGTTGGCAAGGTGGTGTCTCTGCTTTTTAAGACACTGTTGAAAGAGGTCATGGAATCATAGAACCACCGAGTTGTAGAGTTGGAAGGAACTACAAGGGTAATCTAGAGCAACCCTCTTCAGCATAGGAATCGTTTTGTGCAGAAAGGGGGTTGAACTCACAACCCTGTGATTAAGTGTCCCATGTTCTACCAACTGAGCTACCCTGCATAGGTGTGACAAGGTACCATTTTACATTTCATATCTGAGAAAGTGAGAGAGAAATCAGTCAGTGACACCCCCTCCCCCATGGCTGTGACTCACTCCATTTCATGCATGCTAGCTACTGAACTACAGCAGTTCCTACAGAAATGTTGTGAATGTCAATGAGGTTTGGATGACAAAACAGCCAAGGTGCCTTTGAAAAATATATACTAATGCATTTGTAAGATCTGTGTGACACAGAAGATCTTTGCGGCTTATGATTTTGTGTAATGCCTTCAACAAACTTTGATACAACTGTAATAGTAGCAGCAGCAGCGGTGGAAATTATGGAATAATATATACCATTGATTTTGAAGTACATATAGAAATGGCAAAATAGAAGTGTTCAAAAGGTAGGTTACATGAGATGTACAAAGACAGTTTCTATAGGAGTATCCTAACTGGATAGTTTAGTTGAAGATTAGAGGTGATTTTTAAAAATCTGAAATATTGAATCAAAGTTTTGTAGGCATTTACCAAGTGAAAGTATCAGCTGAATGGAAGAGAATAGATAGAAATTCATGTAAAATATTGGAAGGGTTAAAATATTCAGATTTGAAATGGATGACATTTCCTTTTTACTTTGTCCACATTAATTCTCTACTAGAATTCCCTGCGGAAAAAAATTGAAAAGTGAAGAGATATTCCTAAGCGGGTTGCAGTTTGTTAAAGAGTTGGAAATGCAGCTTTTCATAATTTTTTTTTAAAAATGTATTTATTTAGGTGTATTTGGGCCCATGAAATTTGCACAATGATAAACAAACAAGGATTGTGGTGAGGGTGGGGGAATACAGTGAATTTAACAGCTACAACAATTTTTTCCTGGTCCCCATTTGGGCTAAACAAACGAAATATTCTATAGTATTACTGCATGTGTTTTGTTGAGACATACTTCCTTTGTTTAGCCCACATGAAATAAATGCCAGTAGATTCCCAACATGGGGCCATGTTGGGCCTATTGCATCTTGTATGTACATGAAAAATCACAGAAAGTTGCCTCCAGTTAGTGAAGTCTGTTCCTCAAAAAAATCTGTGTTCATTTGACTTTCTGCTCAGTTTCAGCTTCATGAAAGCACGACTCTTTTAAGCCCCCCACATCCTGAATGCCTAATCTTGTGGTTCTCTCATATTAGCATCACTTACTTCCACATCATTGTGGAAATCAATATGACAGTGTGGATGAACCCAGTTAACACTCTCAGAATTGATGCTCAGGATCAGACCTCCATTTCATAACACTTACCCTCAAAGGATTACCCATTCCCATAGAATCAGATGCCAGAGACAGAACTAAAAGAAACATCAATAAAAAAACAGAAAATAAACTGTGAGGGAGCCTAATATAGCACAGACCACTATGAATTAAACAACATCCTAGAAATCTTCACACAATAATTGATTTGCTCATTTGTACTTCTCTCTCTTCTTTAATCTTTCAGCAGGGCTCCTCTCTTCCCTCCTTGCTTTTTAAATATTCTGTGTTCATCTGTTGTCTGCAATATTGTTTCTGATCTCTCCCCATTCTATCAGTCATTTGTACACAGAGACTAGTCCACATGCTCTGGTCTCCTTTTCTAATAACTTAAAAAGACACACACAAAAAACTAATCACCTAGACTGAGCCATTCACATTGTTGTAAGAGTCTCTTTGATTTGTTAAACACCTCTGCATAAACTGTTCCTTTCCGAGTACTTGAATGAAAGGAGGGTGAGAATGTGCCACTGTGTTTGCTTAAGATCTATGGAATCAGCTTAAAAAAGAGAGAGGGAGAGAAATGCTATCACAGGAAATGTCTTCTAAATTTATATTGTCAAAAGCCCACCTGGAACCAAATGGCTGCTGGGATTTAGGAACACCCTTTTTTTTTAGTGTCTGTCGCATTGACAGAACAATGTTGCTCCACATCAAGCTGACAGCCAATTTAGACTTGATCCAGGAGCCATACGTACCCACTTAAAAAGTTTACTGCCTGGCATCAATACTGTCATTTCTATCCTGTCCATGCATTCGAGCCTTTGGAATTAAGGCCCCCTTCACCTTGCAGGTGGCTGAAAGGTAATGATGAGCTGAAAATTATAGTTGGGGGCTAGAGCTTACACAGAGAACTGCCACATACATTGTAAGCTTTTAAATGTTTAAAGTTATCTGCAATCACCTCAATGTTTACTTCTCTGGCCAAATGGTTAGTTCGATCAGATACCTCTGGGTTTCCTAGAGGAAACATAAACACAGAACTTCATTTTGCCTTGGCACCATGTTTGCTCATGGGAAACACCACAAAACTTCCTCTTTTCAACATCCTACCCTCAGGTGTAATCAATTAAATGTGTGTGTGGCAAGGAAAACATTACATGTAGACAGCTGCCGTGTTTGGTTTAGATGGACAGACCAATCTGATCTTGGCAAGGGAGGGGGAATCAAAAGTGGATGAACCGCCAAAACTTGTATTTTTGTCCTTGCAAGGGGAAAAAAATGGGATGGCATGATTGTTGCATCAGTGTTTCTTCCTCTCTTCTTTAAGGACACCCAGGGCCCGTGTACTTTTTGTCTCATTTTGGGTGTGTGTTAGGGGAATGAGAGGGCATTGTATCTGGCATATCCATAGCCTTCTGTGATCTCCCCACCACCACCACCTATGCCCACTTTTGCCCTTTCTGACACCAAAGCACCAATGATGGGGGAGCACAACAAGATCTCTCTACTATGTGGTCAGACCTCTCTCTGCCCACAGAGGGGTAGATCCCTGGGATGCCTGTCAAGAGTATAGTATTGTGCCCTAATTGATTAATTTCTGATCGAGTAAAAACAAGTCCCCCAATTAATTGGCTGATTATATTTTTTGTATGTACCGGTAAATATGCTTAAAAACCAATTATTTTCAAAAACTGGGTAACAAGACCCCTGTCAGCAGCAGTATTCTACCTTTTCTCTCACTGAGAAGGAATGCATCCTCTAACATGGTGACTCAGGCTGCAATCCCAACCCTACTTACCTGAGAGTAAGCCCCATTGAATTCAACAGGACTTACTTTTAAGGAGACATGTTTAGGGTTGCATTGTTAGATGTGACATAGGCATATATAATCCAAGCACATCTCTCTCTCTCTCTCTCTCTCTCTCTCTCTCTCTCTCCCCCTCCCTCCCTCCCTCCCTCCCTCCAAAGCTCTTTTACCCTTCTCCAGATTCTTGTTATCTAATAAATTTGTTGCCCAAGTTAAATCCAAACTATAGGGCCTGGTGCAATTGGTATCTTGCCTGCCAGAAGGCTGGAGCATTTTTTCTTTGCAATTATGTGAGGAAGGCCTGTATAAGCATTTTAAACATGGCTAGAGTAACATTTAAGGAGCTCCTTATATTTCTTTAATATGGCTACATTAAAGAAATGGCTTTATTATCAGTATATTCCTGGCTCACCTATCGCAGCAGGTTACAAGAGGCCAGCAGTAGTGGGTTGTTAGTGACTACAAGGCCTGTAGTTGCTGGGGAAGGACAACTTGTGGGCTTCTCAGAAGCATCAGGTTAGTTGCTAGGGGAGACCAAATTTCGTGTTCTTATGTCCCTACAGAAAGTTTTGCCATGGTGAATTTCAGAAGACAGCCACCAACATGAAGTATCTTGGTGGCTTCTATTCCTGAGGTAATTATTCCTGGAAGAGGTACACTGGTGGCCAAAGAGTAGGTGTGGTGGTCAAAGGTGTGTGATAAATGCAATGTATCCTGTGGATCTTACTGCTGCATGCCCAGTTTTGTGTTTGTAGCTATTAATACACTGCACTATTACAAGCCCTAGGCTTAGCTGCCAGAGGTGCTGAATGAGGATCATCATCCCAGCAGTTCTAGTGAGATTACTCAGCTGTGAACAGATAACTCAATACAAAGAAGAGGAAGAAGAAAAAGCTGGGGGGGGGGGGAGTAGAAGCCGACAATTTCATACCAGCCCAAACTAGACAAGCCTCTCTCTCTCTTTCTCTCTCTGATGACCAAGGGGAAAGCTTTGATAAACGGTAGGGCAGCTCCTGAAATCCACGTCTCTGAAAGTGGAGGTGGAACGCTGCGGGAAATAATATGAGAGTCCCTGCTGTGGGAGTCAAGGGAGACAGGGGAAATAGTTCAGGTAATAAAAAAAAAATGTTAATATTACAAGAGAGAAATGCATCTGAGTATAATTCCAGACTTTTAACTTCAGTTTTCAAATCTTGGTGAAAGAAAGAGGCAGCCCGCTGCCATCTCAGAATTTTGTCACATTGGGTTTAAGGTATGGAATAAATCAAAACTTTTTTTTTACCTCCTTCTTTCGAACACGGAACAAAGAAATGCATTAATAATACATGAAAAATGTTCGTTATGGCGGTGTGTATCACTGGGAACACTGTTTTAAAGGAATTAGGAGCAACACTTGAAAAGAATAGGCCTGAGATTTGCATCTTGCGAGCCACGGGTTGGAAGAGGGGAAGAGGGAATCTCCATACATTCTGATCTATGTCTTTGGCTTCTCAACTGGGAAGAATGGACGTCAAAATCAAAGGACCTCTTTTGAGAGTTAGGGAAAGTGCTATCAAAAGCTAGAGGCCTTCACCTCAACATACAAGTGAAGAGCAGTAGGAGGATAAAAAGATTTCCCGGCTAGCTGGAGATACACTTGGCTATGTAGCTGTGTGCTTTCCCTTGTGAGGATAGGGCCTCTGTTACTGGTGGAGCCCAACCCTTTGTATGCTTACTCAGAAGTAAGCCTCACAGACGTCAATGAGACACAATCTCATTCAAGAATTGAAGACACCAAGCTACTTGAGGTTGGCAGCTACCTTTTAGAAAAGCATCCTTGGAGTGCTTGGATGTCATAGAGTGGCCGCCATTTTGAATTTCATTCTGCCTCAGATGCCACAAAGAAGAGGTGCATATGTAGCATAGATCACTATTCCCTCATATAGGAAAGACAGTAATTACATTCTACTATTAGCTGTTTCATCTGGTTATGTACACATATCACACTTTGGACCAAAACTAATAATCATGCCCAAGTACAGCTCATGCCTAGGATGCAAAATGGCTGTCACTTTATGAGCTGTCCAATATCGCTAACATACATTGATATGGTGCAGCTTTCAAACTCTAATTTTCTCCAAGGTGCTAAGGCATTAACGCTAACATGTGTAGAAGAAAGGATATGGAGAAGCTTGACTACGTAAGAGCCAAGAATCTAACTGAAATCGTAGAAGTCTTCTTGGTATGAGCTTCAGTGATCCAAGAGAGCAGATTTCCACTCTACCCTTCTAGGTTCTAGAATATATTCAATAGCTTTTGCATCCCTGCTGATTCACCCTATTCTTTTACTTCATCTTAGTAAATGCAACCCTAAACATGTCTACTTAAAAGTAAGTCCTGTTGAATTCAGTGGGGCTTACTCTCAGATAAGTAGGGTTGGGACTGCAGCCTGAGTCACCATGTTAGAGGATGCATTCCTTCTCAGTGAGAGAAAAGGTAGAATACTGCTGTTACCCAGTTTTTGAAAACAATTGGTTTTTAAGCATATTTACATACAAAAAATATAACCAGCCAATTAATTGGGGGACTTGTTTTTACTTGATCAGAAATTAATCAATTAGGGCACAATACTATACTCTTGACAGGCATCCCAGGGATCTACCCCTCTGTGGGCAGAGAGAGGTCTGACCACATAGTAGAGAGATCTTGTTGTGCTCCCCCATCATTGGTGCTTTGGTGTCAGTTGCTTACTGCAACTTAGTTCTGCAAAAATAGAGCTTTTTCTTGTTTATTTCAATAAAGCATTTTATTTGAATTGCATGAGCCCTCAGGGCAATGCCCAAGAACCATATCAGAGTTACAGCAAAGTTATAACACAAGGATAAGTTATGTAAACACGGAATGCAGGGTGCTGGGTAGTATATGTCTTTATGCATTGCTTGTGTGGATTAAGATTGCTCATTTTGGACAGGGTGAAGTTGACAACAGAATTTCCAATCTATCCAATGATAGAATTGGCAAAAAAAGGAACAGCTGGAGTAGCAGTTTCAAGGACTGTTTAGCTGCCCCGTTTCAGTCAAAGCTATTGGTGAAAATGCTGAGAGAGCCATTGTAGCAATTCACGCTGGTGATGCCAATGTCAGAGGGCTCATTAGGACTTGTCATTAGATCTCATAACCCCTTTGTATGCTATGACAGTGGCATTACTTGAATTACTTATATGGGGTTTTTAAAAAATAAAAACTTAAGGTGAGAGGATCCAAAAGAATTGAAGCTGCTAAAAATGGAAAAATCAGATTAATTGCACATAAATTACACCTAGAGTCTTCTAAGAACTTTCAGCTTTATTGACTTCAAGATAAATCCTCCTGAAATGATGTAACAGTTATAAAACCTCTAACATACAAGTTAAGTAGTAGGTGCTGAATTTCTGGGGAAGGAAAGAGAAGATGACTTCCACTGTGTAGTGGAGATTGGTCTACTGGACTGAATGGAGCTCTGCCCAACCAACCTCAGTCTGCCCTCAGCCAGTTCCCACCTGTTAAGATGCTGTTGAAACCTTTGGTATATATTTCCAGAAATGGAGCAATAAATTAGGGCGATATAATCTAAATGAATCTAGTATTACTAGATGGATGTGTGAATGTAATTTGCATCCACATGCAATAGATTTGTGTACACTCAAGTCATATTTGAAGGGACAAATTTCAGATATATAACCATTATATTCAAATACATAACCGCTAACTTTCAGTGACTGTTTTCCACCCACAGACCTTTTGAAAGGCCTTTTTAGATTTTATAAACCATTCATCACTTGTAGTGTTGCTAATCGAAGAGAAGCCACACCAAAAAGCTGTGTGTTACCAGGTGTGTTTGTACTTTTAACGTGTGTGTGTGTGTGTGTGTGTGTGTGTGTGTGGTGATGACAGCTGATCTGTTGTTTGCAGTAGATAGGTCAGAGTCTGAGTTAGCACACAGCTAACCATTAATCTGGCCTTTTCTCCCTATATTACAAAATGTTTGGTTAAGCAATTCTGTTACAGGAAACACATTATTTACATATGTTGGAATGGTAATGGGAAGGAAGGAGTAGCTTCTTCGTTCACACCCACACCGTCCATTTTAAGCACATTTATAGCCCTTTAACAGTCATGACTTCTCCCAAAGAATACTGGGAACTGTAGTTTGCTCATACAGAGCTTTAATTCTCAGGACCCTTAAACTACAGTTCTCAGAAGTATTTGGGGGGAAAGCCATGTGCTCTAAATGTGTGGTGTCTCTTAACGCCCTCACACCTGCAAAGGAGTTCGGATTAGAACAAGCACTGAACGGGCTGCACTTGATGGTTTTATTTAATGTTTGTATTTCACTTTTCCACTACCAAATGCCGAGCTGAAAGCGGCTCACAACAATCACAACAGCGTTAAAGAAAGAACAAACACTGCAGTCACTATGCTATCAAACACAATAGCACACAAAGCAAATGACAAATTCATCAAAACGATTAATGCAATTCAATAAGCTCATAGTAATTCAAAATATCAGAAAGAGCTGCTGAGCACCTACCCTGTGGCAGACAGCATCCTCTCTTAGAAGCGATCTCTATTTTCTTCAGGGTAGCAGGCCACAGGTAGCACACTTCCAGGCAGCAAGATCTGGCATAGTTTTTAGCCTTGACTTCGTTTTCACCCTGTATGGCTCCACAGGCACACTTTCAGGTGGGAGTTCCTGGTACACCAGCACCTGGTGAACTTCTATCTGGGTCAGCAGGTATTAACAGTGCTGCCTGCCCACCCAGGGTCCCAGTTCATGCATGACTCTCTGCTGGTCTGCAGGCCCAGGTGCATGGAGACAGATGGAAGTTCTCAAGTAGCAGCTGCAGGTCCAGGCACATGGAGGTCCCCAAGGCAGGCAGGCAGGCTTTATAGTTCTGCTCCAGCAGCTGGTCCACACCTAGCTGGAACAGCAAGTGTTATCAATGCTGCCTGCCTGCCCAGGGTCCTAGTCCCTGCACTACTCTCAGCAGCTGCAGGTCTGTAGGTCCAAGATGGTGGAGACAGGAGGCCCCCAAGCAGCAACATGAAAGGATGAGCATGAAAGGAAGAAGGACTTAAATAGAGCTGGTAGTTCTGAGACTAGCGTACCAGTTAGTGCTCAGTCTTTACAGCAGGTAGAAATTGTTAATGGTAAATGGATAGGAATTTGAATATATTTCTGAAGTATATAGCTTGAAGTCTTAGCATTATACAAGATGGTCATCCCGCAACAATTGGGTCAGCCCCATGCAGTGAAAGGGATTTGGCCGGCGCATTGGATTGGCTCCACGGCCGTGGCTGTACTGAGTTCACCTTATCCCTCAGGAACTGACAGCATCACTTAGGGTTCAGAAGGCAAGTGAGCTATCCCAACCCATGACTGGGTTGTTCTTGTTAATCGAAGTGTATTGTGCAACATCCTCCTGACATAACACTACCCTGGAGAAAAGCAATTTGAAACAGGATGCCTTTGTGGTTACAACTGGACAAAAGTATATTTGTTTGGGACATGTAGTTATGGGCATGTGTAACAAGATGCACTGATCTTGTTACACTTGTTACCAAATAAATAAATAAATAGCAGGAGGAGGTGCATTAAAAAAGGGCAAAACATATTCTTGGAGGGGTAACTTGTATCACCAAGAATGCTAAAAAACAGCATTGTGCTTCTTTGCTCATTCATCAGCTACAATTCCCATGGTGTCTGGCTGTGCATGCTGCAAAGTGTACTCTCCCAGCAATGGAAAAAAGGAAGAACAGATTTTTCCCCACTGGAATGATACATACACTCTCTTAGAACCCTGTAGAATCAACAGTACATGACCTCTGTGTAGGAATGATTATTTATAGATACATGTGTGTATATAAAAAATGTCCAGAGTTGCTGCTGAATGCTGCTTAAGACAACACTTGAAGGAGATTCCTCAGGTCTGGAATGAAACCGTGGCAGATTTTGGGATTGAATGTTTTACCAAACCCACAAGAACATCTCTGATGGGCTGGCACACCTTCCAATGCCTGATGGATGAAAATAGGGATACAGTTAACTATCCCCTATTTATAACATCCCACTGTTTTTGGACCACAAGTCCCATCATCCCTAGCTAGCAGGGCCAGGAGTCAGGAATGATGGGAACTGTAGTTCAAAAACAGCTGGAGACCCAAGCTTGGGAAACCCTGGCCTAACTTAACTAGACTTTCAAACACACTAATTAGAGAATTTGAAGTGTCTAGTACACAACTCAAATAAACACATGGCTCTATCCTAAATACACATGAGTCTGGCTATTTCCAGGTTTTAATACTCCAAGCCTTAGTTAAATTATAATACTATTGGTTCCAGGAATTTAGGGCACCTTGCATCCACATATAGAAAAATCCTTCCCAGTTCATTTTCATATACTGCCGTACCCGTCCTGTATAAACTGCGAGGTGGACTCTCCTGAATAAATGTAGGGCATTCTGGAATGCTGGTTCGAACTGAGGTGGGGTGAAGTTCACCTTTCTGTAAAACTTTGAAAAGGTGCTACTAGTCAGAATGAACAGAAAACCAGATTAGCCGATGATTTAACTCAACAAAAGTCATTCTTTAAACCCTCTATTTTGACTTCTTTCAATTTGCTAATACCTACAGTATCTATATGTGCATGGTGACTCAGTCACCATAAAACTCAAGCTGCTTTTGTGAGGTGAAAAATATACATACATATGAAACTGCGCACATCTAGCTATCTGTTCTTGCCACTTGATAGGACTAATTTGCTGGGCTTAGACTAGGTTTTTGTAGAAAAGAAGCCAGCTAGGGGGAAAGTCCAACAATGGCTATGTGCATTGTCCCTCTGGCTATACACAGTGAGGTAAAATGTTCATTTCTGCCCAATGATGAATGTTTTAGTTTCTTTATTCTCACCCCTCCTCTCACATCACAACAGAAAATTGTGAATTCAGCCACTAGAGGACACTAAAGTACAAGGCTACATGAGCTGAAATAGTTCCGCTTTAAAAAATATGTTGAGCTACTCTTGTCCACTTTGGGGATGAGGAATTGACCTGCAATCTGATATGAATTATTCTTTTTTCTGCAGTTATATTTTCAGTTAAAAATGGGAAAGAACCAGCATATAGATACATTTACTACTACATATCCAGTTGCAAGAAGGAGTTTGAAACAAAACTAGTGCTCATTTCCATTTATACAAGAGTCTTTGCAAAGCAAGCTTGTACTTGACAGAACATTGGACTGTTTTAAAAACTACAACCAGCAAAATATATTTGAAATTTATTTTAAAGGAACAAAATACTCATAATATAAGTTTTCTAGTTCTGTTGGTTTTTGTTGCTGTATATTTACTATTAGCTACAACATTATAGCAACAATTTATGCATGCTATAAAGTAAAGAATTAGAATCAAGTAGATATATGTAGCTGTATTTAGATCTATCTAAATAGGTGTGTTTTAGCTGTCTTTTTGATTTGCTAACACAGTTCTCATAGAATTTTTACTAAAAGAAAGGAAGACGAAAAGCACACATATTTAAAATGGTATTGCATTTGAGGCAACAATTCTGGCAGAGTAAAAAATTAGCAACTGTGCTGTTTAAATAAAACCACTGCCAATATAATGCAAAATATGTACAGCATAATGGGAATGTCAAAGTCAGCTCTGAAATGGAAGTGATGAAACACCACCTGAAATTCTTCCAGAGATAACATCAGCAAGAGCAAATAATAAAGATTTTGCGATATGCCTCTTTTTAGAGTAATTCTTTTGTATCTTATGCAGATTAGTTGGCTTCCCGGCTTATTATATTGAAACAACGTTAGGGTTTTTATAGGAAACATTAGGGGGGAAAGGATTCAAATGTTAGGGAATAAAAGAAAATATAAGGAAAATTATCATGACCAGAAGGTACCTATGATATCAAATAGTACCGATTTTGGCTGCCTTGGAGTGAAGAGATTATCATAAATGATTCTAAAATCTTCCCCATGTCTGTGATAGTGAATGTAATACAACATCCAGTTTTTTAAATGGTTCTTCCCTACTTTCACATGAATAATATCCACAACCGTTTTCACAGTGTCATTTCTAAATGCCCTTTGCCATGCAAAAATGATTTATATTACCGTATACTTATTGATAATGAACAGCTTGAACAAAAACTATAGAATGTAATTTTGTTAATTTAAGGCAAAATGATCAATACTGGGATGCTGGGTCCAAGCTACGTATAATATGAGTGGTCCACGATCAAGCTGCATATAACTTGAGCGCACCATCTTCAACATGCTGAATCTCTGAGGGTAGTGGAATTGCTAACAGAGCCTCACTAGATGAATACAGCATCCATGAGAGGCATGGGAGGCAATATTGCTCTTTTAGCTATGTGGGACCCAAGTTGTTTAGGGCCTACGATTAAAGCACTCTTCTTACTTTAACCATCCTAGCTTTGCCCAAAGTATTCTGGGAACTGTAGTTTGTTAAGGGTGATGTGATTAACAGCTCATAGTATCCTTAACAAACTACATTTCCCAGGATCCTTTGGGGACCTCTATGACTGTCGGAGTGCTATAAGAGTGCTTTAAATATATGGTGTTGATGTGTCCCAAACCTTGAACTGGAGCATATATATAGCACCAGAGATGCTGGGAGATGGTTTGTTGAACACTTCCTCCTTTTTCAAGCCATTTACCTAGTTACCAAGACTGCTATTAGCTCTGCTTTGGGAAAATACAGGTATTTCAACTGAGATATGCTTTAGATCAGTGTAACCACAGGGGTGGGGAGAAAAACGGCTGTGCCAATCCCATCTGAACCGCCCCCACTTTTCCACAGCTGCTTTTAAGTAAAAATTAAAATGTTGGGACAATTGAGTCATGGATCTCCTGAATCACATGTTGGTTATCCGAAGGAGTATGGAGTAATTTATGAGTTCCCTTTCATTTAATAAAAGTAAAGAAAACACTTGATCAAACA
The DNA here is from genome assembly GCF_965113315.1 of Podarcis vaucheri. Classification (NCBI taxonomy): domain Eukaryota; kingdom Metazoa; phylum Chordata; class Lepidosauria; order Squamata; family Lacertidae; genus Podarcis; species Podarcis vaucheri. The sequence continues at coordinate 51,753,279 of NC_138763.1, read as the reverse complement.
CTTGTTTCTTTGTGAAGGTATTCTAAAATACCCAGAAGTAATGACACAGATATCCATCTGAATGTTTTATCTGAATAGGAATCTAGGACACCATGAGAGTGTCTAAAGTGAATCGGCAGCACTTAACAGCTAAATTTTATATTTCAATTGCCACGTTTTCCTCATTGTCACCATACAGGGACCATTTCCGTTCGAGTAACTCTCAAAAGATAGAAAATTTTGGCTCATCTATAAATGCCAATTCTGATGAATTTGCTTTGATTTATTATACACTGAAGTTTGTATTATATTTTGAATCCCAAATGGCTGGTTTTTCTTTTTTCTCTGTGTGGCCAGCATCCCAAGAAAACAATGTTGTCTGGTACAACTACATTTTGATTTATAATCAAAATAATATTCTCTCATTTCTCCTTCTCTCTTCAGTTATATTTGGGGGCAGAATTCAGATGGTAACTTTCATATGTTTGTGCTAGCTTGCCATAAATACGTCTGGCCACTTTTAAAAGGGACTTTTCCTTCATTTACCAAAGAACCCTATGAGGCATGTCATTCTTATCCCCATTTTATAGATGAAGAACTGAGGCATAGCAGCTGGACAAACAGCCCATTACCTGTGTTATCTACACTAATAAGGGGAATTCTATCAGGAAAGCAGGAGAGGCCAGTGATTCAACAGCAGTCATGTGGTGAACACCCATATTTGCTGACAGTTTAGGGGCTTCTTAAGATTACACAAAATTACATATATATCAAGCTAATAAAGACTGCATGCCTGACCTGTGATCATCTGAAACCCAGTTTTGCAGATTTGGGACTATCTTTCTGGTGCACACAGAGGGCTGAATTGGAAACATTAAATTGGAATGGAATGCCATGAATTCAGTCCTGGAAGTATGGTAAAAACTAAGAGGAGTATATACAAAGTGCTTTCTTTTCATCACCAAGTAATCCCACCTTGTCCTCACATATGTGGGATTAGGGGTAAATAAGGATAACAAGGATGTTATGCTTATGGCTGGCCCGAGCTCCACAACTTTTCTTCTTATAAATGACCTACCATAGGCCAGATTTGCTTTCTGCTTTTGTCTGCAGTACTTTTGCCATTTCCTTCGAAATTAATTGTGTGCGTGTGTGTGTGTGTGTGTGTGCGCGCACACACACACAACAAAATTCCTGAATGCAAAGCAGAAATAAACAAAAACAAATCAGAAAGAAACACCTGTCTTAAAACCTGGAAGGATTGCTTTTGCTGCTAAAGGAAACTACAATATTAAGAAGAATAAACTATCTTTCTTTAAATCATCTTTCTCTCTCCTGGGGTGACTGGGTTATTTGCAGAACATTCAGCATGCACCAAGTTTAAATCACCCTGATATCTTGCAGTGCAGGCAGAAGAAAACACTTGAACCATTTTCTCCCTAACACAAATTATGTCTTTGCTAAACGACAACTGCTAAACATTCCTGACTTCAGTATGCGTTCACCCACCCTCTTTTGCATCACTGGGAGATTTATAGACCAATATTCCTCCCATCAGGAACAAATATGAAAACACCAGCTCTTTGGACACAGACTCCTTTTAGAAAGAAGGCTTTTAAATTCTCCGCGAAGATATTGGTATTTTTCTCTAACTCTTTCCACTTTTCTTTTCTTCCAGTTAAACTGTTCTCCTGCACAGCTCTGACTTCAATAGTCATCTAGTCCAGAAGCAAAACAAAACTGCAAAACATTTCACTTTCTGCTCAAACTTTTTCAGAGGTGCTCTATTTTACAGAGAGTTTCTGTATTCAGCCTGCTTTGCTTATGTTTGGCTCAGAAGCAGCAATGCAATTTGTGCATCTGTGTTGCTCCATCACTGATATGGATGGAGCTGATGGAATTTAAAGTAATAGTATATTTGTTACAAACTGTGAAATTACCCGGTGGGGGTGGATATGCTGCATTTAGCTTGCTTCCTGAGCAGAATTTTGAGCTAGTCAGACAGGACTGTAACAGCTGTGGAAGATTCATCCAAATCATTTTAATGGTGCAGCCTAGAAACAGGGGTTACAGTAGGGCTAAATATTTCTTCTCTGTTGCTAGTATGTTCAGTTTTGGATACAGGATCCCCTTTTCCCTATTCCTAAAATGTGATTTGTTTGGCAAAGACATTCCGATTGGCTCAAGATAGTGTGGTGTGGTGTTTTGCCTTCAAAAGCCCCAGTCCTTATACCACTTACTTTGCAGTAACCCATTAACTTCATTGGGGTATAGTTTTTAAATAAGGAGTTTTGATAGGATAGAAACTAGAGCTGTATTACAAGACTAAGCCAAGTCAGGGTGTCAGCTGATCATTTTATTAGGCCAGGGTATTCTTCATTCATCTGGGATGTCAGCTTTGATGCTATATGGCCATGTCTCTGAGAGACAGGTGTGGGGATGCTGTTGAACTACAAAGCCTGTCATCCTTGGCCATTGGCCATGTTTGCAAGGGCTAATGGGAGTTTACCACTTCTGCTGCAAGATAAATGGCCTATGCAGAAGACAGAAAAACGTACATAATTCAACAGCCGAATTTCTAGAGATTACAATTTGAATTCAAATTGCTTTATTTTCCGTGTCATCACTACATTCCTAATGTTTCTTTGTGAAATACAGAAATGCATTTCTTGCAAATTCATCCTTGGAAATACAATGGCAATGTTCATGTGGAGAACGAATATTGCAATGAGCCACGAGACTTTTGTTTATTTGTTGTAGGGAATTCAGTGTTCACCACATCCAGTTTCCTACAAATGAATATCATAAATCATTGTAACACAGCGATAGGGAGAAAGAATTATTGATATTAATGCAGACATAGATATTCTAGGTGTTATGTCCCTGCTCACTAGCCTTCTTGCCTCTCCGCCATTAATTCCCATGCCTCCCTGTCCTTTTGTGCACACCCAGTGTGGTGTAGTGGTTAAGAGTGGTAGATCCGTAATCTGGGGAACTGGGTTCGGGTGTCCGCTCCTCCACATGCAGCTGCTGGGTGACCTTGGGCCAGTCACACTTCTCTGAAGTCTCTCAGCCCCACTCACCTCACAGAGTGTTTGTTGTGGGGGAGGAAGGGAAAGGAGAATGTTAGCCGCTTTGAGACTCCTTAGGATAGTGATAAAGCGGGATATCAAATCCAAACTCTTCTTCTTCTTCTTCTTCTTGCACTCAAAGCCCCTCTGTGGTAATCTCCTGCGTCTTTCTCCTCCCTTTCAGTGCAACTACTAAGCAACCTTTTCACTTTCTGCTCAGTTATAAAGCCACCATCCTCTCCTATTATTCAGACCTTTTCATGCCCCTACTTACATCTTCAACCCCATTCCCATATATCTTCCTTTACACCCCATTTTCACCTTCACTCCCCTTTCCCCCTCCACACCCCTCACTTTTCCCAACTCTACTTTACATCCCCATTTCCATGCCTTATCCTCTCTCCTCTTCAGCACCCCTCCTTTATGCACACATCCCAGGCTGCTAATTGTTACTGTATCTTTAAGAGGAAAAGAATATTAAGAGCAATTCTGTCTGTCTGTTGGAGAAGGTTAAGTTCCATTTATCGATGTTGCACGTGTATTTTTTCTTGTTAATAAAGTATCTCTTTTAAATTACTACACTGAGTTTGGAGCTTCATGCTAAAGAGAACACATGGTACCAGGAATGAAATACATTGTAGGAAGGTATTATGGAATATTTGAGGGCTTTGCATCATTTATCACTCTCATATGAAGCAGCTGAGGTATACAAGAGGGCGAAGTTTTAAATACCCTTTTAAAAATTATTATTTCTGTGCTGCTGCCTTCTCACTGTCAAATAATGAGAGAAAATTGAGAAAAGCATGGGTGGAGATACTGGGTTGAACTAGAGAAGCCTCAGCTTCCCTCAAAACTCTGCAATTCTATGATTTCAACCAGATTTCAGGGCAGACATATGGAAACATGCTCTGTGGTTTACTTAATTTGGCTCACAAACATGCTGAACAAAGTTTTGCAGTATGATGCACTTCCATAAAGCGGCATTCATTTCAAGTTTTTGCTTCTTAAATAAAATGCGGTATATTTGCGAAATACGTCCCATGATTTTCCAATGTATGTTCTTCCAGTAATCGGACCCTTCCCCCGCCCCCATTCCAAGTTGTTTTCTCTATAATTGGTTATTTATAGTAGAATATCAGTCACCATCCATCATGTTGGGAGAATGGATGTCACTACATTCATTCATGGACAATCATCCTTGAACTTCCCAGAATATGTCAGTTCAAGATTCCATGTTAACACTTTCTCCTATCAACTCCGCTGGGCTATAAATGAGAGAGGAAGGGAGGGGAAAAAATGAAAGAGAAAAGATAGCTCTTTACTACAGAGATAGTGATGCAGCACCACTTCCTTCTTGCCAATACTGGAGGCCTGCTCAGCATTGCAGACCAGCTGTGTAACCTTTTAAACAGCTTTGGCTGTAAAACACAAGTCTGCATTTGCCATAACAAAAACGCTTCATTCCCAACAGTCGAATAAAAGGATTTACGAAAAAAGAAAGGGCATCAAAAGTCTCTGCTTTGTGCTCTGAGTTCTTTCTCTCTTCCTTTTTTTACAGCATCTTCCTTTTAATACGTTGAAAAAGGAGTGGGGGTGGGGAATACTTTTTAAAAAAGTGTTTTCCCATGAAATATCACACACAGAATTGAAACACCTTATCTACAAGGAGGTCCTGGTGGCAACGGTAGATTCAACAGAGAAGAAAATCAATACAGCCCACAGAGATTAAAAACGTACGGGAAAGACTCAAGAAAAAAGGTGACAATTAATGTTAGTTGTGCATATAATATATGAAAACAAAGCCAAGCAGCATTAGTGTCTACAGCCAGATTTATCAGATAGGTAATGCTTTCATCTCAATGTGAAAATGGAAGTTTTATTAGATTGTATCCCAACAGGAGGCACCATACCAAAAAAGAAAAAGGAGGAAAAAGGGGAAGGCAAGGAAGGAAGGAAGGGGGGCACTGCAGTCTGAAGCTCTAACTAGCAAAATGGCTTTCCTATTTCTTTTATTGCAAATATTCATATGGGAAAAATTCAGCTAGCTGAACCTTAGATGGGAGAATTGAAAGGGAGGTTCAGTTTCATTAGCTAAAAGAGAGCCATGCACATACACAGAAAGACATTTTAACAGCTAGTGAAACTTTGCTACTTAACTGTTGAAAGTATCTGCTTAAAAAACCAAGCAAAAACTCTTTGATGGCATTGCAGTTGGAAACTGACCTCTTGCACATTTGACTCAATATCATATATTGCTATGTCTAGTTTTATTGTGCTTGGGCTGATGCAGAGACCTCCCCGGAATCAAAAGGGAAATGGGATTACTAGTTATTGAAAACAGTAAATTGCATCTTCACTATATGCAATAATTTTCAGTGGGGTAGCTGTGCTAGATTAAGCCCATTTATTTGTGTGAACCTAGAGACTGGCCTGTATGTAGAATGCAAAAGAGCATTGGTGGAAGACAATGGCATTTCTCAGACTGAAAGATGAGCAGATAAACGAACCTTGTTGTAGGCCTGTTGTTGCCTCTTGTTGCTGGTCATCAGCTGTTTTAGGTTGCAAGGCTGCCTGTGATCAAGTACAGGCCTGCCACCCAAGGCCTGTGAGAAAGAAGTGCCATTCTATTGGATAGGCTGTAGATCACTGAGGATACGTTTGAATGCTTTTAACTGGGAGTTGTAAGTGACAATAAGTGGTGGGTTATCATTTCCTCTTTTAGGGCTATCTTGTAGTAGTCTATTCCTGGCTACCAATCATGCCGTAATGATTGCAGTTTGTTGGGTGGATATTATGGTCTGATGCAGTGCTTTTTTTTGGAGGGGGGTTACTCAAGGGTACCTTTTTTCTAGACAAAAAGCACTGATTAAAAATGTGGCACTTACTGTAACAATTTCCTGATGAGTATTGACACCATTTTTTCTAGAAGAAGCACTGGTCTGACTCTGATGAATGCCTAATGCAACTTTTTAAGCTGTGGGACAAGTTTGAATAGTTGCAGTTGTATTGTAGGGCTTGGCTGTAGGCAATGGACCTTGTGGAAGCTGGAAGTATATAAGTTAGGCCTGTGTAGAGAGGGGGGGGGCAGCCGGGTACATTTGCATCGGGCATTGGGCTAAGCTGGGTGGGTGGCCCTGCCAGGGCGTTGCCGGACTTCTGTTGTCATGCCAAGAATAAGACTCCCACCCCGGGCCTCAGACAAGCTCTGCATGGGCCTGATATAAGTAATTTTGTAAGTAATTTTGAGCAGAAAGTGACAGATTACCTGGCAATGTATAGCTTCTTATTCAGCTAACAATAATATCTTTTAATATGTAAATATCCTGGACAATTTGCCATTGAACACCTGCAATGTCAACATTTTTCAGAATGTCATTGGTCTTTTATTCCATTCCACTACTGGTCAAATCCTGCAGGGAAAGGCTAATGAATATATCCACTATTCGTTTTTTCTAGCAGACAAAGAAGAGAAGACACTTGGGTCTTCTGTGCTACATCCATGCAGGATACAACTATGGACTTCCATGGATAGTCTATAAAGGAAATTAATGTTATGTGTTGCTGGGTGAGATAAGGGTTCCCATTGTAAAGCACATGAAACATGAAGAACGTACCACCAGTGAGGCTGGTAGATTGCTCAATATCAACACTGTGGGAACATCATCTTTTGAATGTGATACACAAAGCTATTCATTTATTATTATTATTTTCAAAAAAACAAACAAAAAAAACAACCCAGAACAAAAACCTCTATAACACCAGCCTTAAGAAGAAAATATCCTGGCACTGCAAAGCATAAAATCAACAATACAATTACATTCATAAAGAAAAATAAAATGCATAACTGATCCGTAGATCAGATTGCTACATCAACATAACTGGATAACCCCTCAGGGAAAGCCTGGATGAGCAGATATATTTTAAGTAGATGCCTAAATGCCAGTATTATAGATGCCTGTCTGATGTTCATTGGGAGCACATTGCAAATGGCGGGTGCTATCACACTAAAGGACCTGATCTTAGTTAGACTTTTACTGAATCCTGGGAGTATCTTCTCCAAAACTCATGCAGAGCTTCTTAAACAGGTAATTTTATCTACCGTTGTAGGCACTGCTTTCACTCCTTATATGAGTTGGTACAAAGTTATATGAAAACAACTCCTTTCTTTCTCTTAAATGTACATCATAACCACAGTGCAGCTAGCTGTGCAACTCACCAAATTATATTCAGCCAGTAAGTGTAGTTTGATATTATAAGTTAATAAAATTTCCTTGCCTTGAAACCCCCCACCCCCCCATTGTAATATCTGATCCTAGGCAGAAAAAAAGCTAGTATTCGTGATTCCCGGGTGGTCAGATTTAAGTATCAGGTTTTACAATAGGCTTTCTGTGCAATGTTAAGCAGGTCACTTTCTCTGCAGCACTTTTGCCATCTGTAAAATATGGATTATATGACACCAGACACGACTGCCAGTAATGGGCCCCTAGACATGGAAATGGTAAGGCCATTCCCTGTCCTGTCACGGGATATTCACAGAGCAAAGATGGTGCCCAGCAGTATCTTCTCATTAGGAAGCTTGCCTTGTACAAGGTCACACTGTTTGCTAATCTCAGTCAGTGTTGTCCACTCTGGCTGGTAGCAGCTGCCCAAAGTCTTAGGCAGAGGTCTTTCAAATCTCCTTTTAACTGGAGATGCCAGGGATTAAACCTGGGACCATCTGTGAGCAAAGTATATGCTTTGCCACTGGGCTCTGGTCCCTCGTTGCTCAGATGAATGAGCAAGCCTGGCCTTTAAATGAACACTTTAAAGGAGTCAGGAAATATTTCACTGCTTGTGTGGCTGCACACTCCCTGCAGTTTCTTTCTTTGGCTAGAACTGGATAGTCATGCATAGGCTGATTTCTTTTCTTCTATCCCTCAAGTTGCCTGTTCAAGACCAACTGAGCATTTTGAGTCTTTGACTTCTGCAGAACTGGAAGCAATATTCTGGGCAGATACCTACCCTATTTGCACAAGGCCCTCTTCTCTTTGTTTATATAATACTATGTTATTTATTTTACACATACACCATAGCTCTGAACTTTTTCCTTTTTTTGCAAGGAATCCTATTCAGAATAAGGGAATTTCCCTTAAAAAAAGGGAAAAGTTGCCAGCTATGACACACACACACACACACAAACAAACAAACAAACAAACACACACACAACTTTCCCCCTCCACACAAGAAGGTGCTCAAAGCAGCTTGAAGAAAGAAATACAAAACATAGAAACAGCAATTCAACTATTAAAACACAAATTTGCAAACTAAGAACTGCGGCAAAAAGAAAAGAGCAGCACTTGCATTCAGCACCTTAAACAGCAAGAGAATAAAAACATTGCTTAAAAAGGAATGTTTTCTACAGCCAGAATAATGAAAATAGAGAGAAAGAGAAACTAACCTCTTGTGGCAGACTACCAAGTTCAAGGGGCACGGACACAAAAAAAGCCCTTTGCTGCATTGCCACCAATCTTTCCTCAAAGGGCAATAATACTTGCAAGCTCTCCAAGGATAGGCAGATTCACTTTAAGAGGAGATGGTCCTTCAAGGAACTTGGTGCCAAGCACAGCAAAGTTTATAAGTCACAACTGACACCTTGAATTGCATCCAGAAATGGGCTGGAAGTCAGGAAAGCTGATACAAGTGAGGGGCTCACATGATCCTAGGTCTTTGCTCCAGTCAAGATCTTTGCAGCAGCATTCTGCAGTGATTGAAGTTTCCAGGTGATTTTCAAGGACACCCACAACCACACACCTGCATGTTACTCTCAGAAGATCAAAGCACTTGGCTGAGAACATCAAGTATCAAGGACAGCTGTTTCATGTAGGGTTCTCCAAGCTCCTCATTTTTCCACCCCAAAATTCATTTCTTCACATTTCTACATATCTGTGTTTTTTCATTTAATCCTCAGGAAAATTTATTAGCATTTTTGTGTGAACTTTCCTTAAGAAACATGATTTTGTATTCAGTTTTGGTTAAAATACACAATTTTGCAAGGTATTTTACCTAACAGAATGTATTTGTGTACATTCTTTTCACAAACATGTCCATTTTTATGCACACTTTACCGAATTATTGTTGTACACAATACTTGGCTGGAGAACTGCAGCGGAAAATTTGGAGAAGTGCAGAGTTTGAATGTTTTGGTTCATAAATAGTTTCAAAAAGTACCAGTTTGGGAAGTGCACCTTCAAATGCAAAGTGAATAGATTTTGTTCCCTATCCCTAACAGGCACAAACCCTTGGGAAATTTTGCCACCCACTGAAGGCATTTTTATTCCAACAGACCTTCCCTGAAGGATAATTCTGGCCTTGCCACTGTCAGTTTTGGGAAATAGAATGTTATCTTAATAAGTTTATAGTTGATCACTGATATATTCAATTGCATAGTATTTTTGTTTTGTACATCATTTTGAGGTTCTTTTGAATATAAAGGGATTAAGAAATTTTCTACATACATACATACATACATACATACATACATACATACAATTTTCTACATACTTCCACATACATAAATACAGCTGCTGTAATCTTTGTAGCTTGGGGAAACTCTCTGGAGGACTGCCTAAAACAGGCCAACACTCCCCTCAAACGAAACAAAACAAAAAACAACAACATCATTCACAGGCCTATAGGATCTTGACAAGAGAAAGAGGCTGGTGTGGAGAGATGACAGGGTGCAAGATTGTGGCAGCAATTGCTTCATCAACAGATGATGGCAGGAAGTAAGTAGAGTTGCTGTGCTTCTCCTCTAGCCTACATAGTCTAAGGAGAGATATCAGATCACTGCTACCCAGCATACCAGGGACAGCTCTCATAGCACACTATGGATGAAAGAAGGCTACTTGACAGTATCTCTGCATCCTCAAATTTCTTCTCCTTTTATTTGGTCAGCCCTGTTGATTTCTCAGGGGGTTTCTTCCACATGTTTGACTTGTGAAGTTCACCAAACCCGAAAAGGGAGGCTTGCTCTGAAGAGTCCACAATCGGCTGCAGTTTCGACACTGTGTTGTCATTATCGTGACCATTTTACGTGGCATGGATCTCCTTGCTCTCATTAGAGCGCTCACAGGTACTTACTGGAATATTTCTTGACAAGAAAGAGGCGTCAGATTTTTCCCAGTGACATACTTGTCAAGTTTGACACAATGGTGGAGATTGGTTTATTTATTTATTTATCTTCTAATCCCACATGCCTCTGTTGCTGCAATATCCCTTCGTGGCTCCTCTCCTTACAGCCAGGTAGTTATATGAAGGATATGACAAGGGATTTCAAATGGTGTACAATTAAGGTTCAGAAAGAAGAATACAGAAAAGCAAACCTGGCTTCCTTTGCTTGGCGCTTGCAAATCTTCCTTTTGGGGCCTCGGGTTTCTTACAATCATAATAAATAATTTCACATTAAATAGCTATCTTTTAAATAAAAAAAAGGTTAATCATTTTGTAAAATCGGTTTTAGTAACTGGAGAGCCATCAAGGAGCAGGGGTTTCCAAAGATGGGGTGCAACCTCAACAACATGGGTTGTATAAGAGTAGATTCACTGAAATTAATGAACTGAAGTTAGGCATGGCTATCATTTCAGTGGGTTGACCATGAGTAGGACAACTCTATACTGTCCCACATACCCTCTCTCTCCTCACTCTTTAGTGTGCATGTGAAAGAGACTTTCTGAGAAGAGCACTTCGAAGTACTTATTCTACAGAATGGAGAGAGCTGCAGCAAAACCCAAACTATATTTAACTTCTTCTCTTTTAGCTGGTGAACAGCATTCTTGGAAAGATGCTCAGAGAACACCAGCAGCTAAAGAATGCTGAGTAGTTTTGAAGAAACCCCGAGCTGCTCTTCTTTCCCACTGGAAATCATGGATTGGCTGCACTGGAAACCTATATTTTTAGATTGCTTGTCTGCAAGGTTTCAGAGAACTGAATATGCAATTAACTTTTCATACTTTCAGAATCAGCTGTACTCTTGCCATTCAGCTTACCTTTGCCTTGCGCGGTGAGCTCATCATCACACCCCAAAGCAAGACAAAAACCTCCTTCAGTAGACAAAGGGAAGCTTCTTAACTTAAAAAGGGACAGGATTTAGTTCTTCATTTTGCCTGTGGTGGTGTTGACTTTGAGCAGCTTTCTCCAAGAGCTAGCGCTCTCTCTCTCTCTATTCTAATATAGCACCAAAGAACCTCAGAGTCATGGTATTAAAAAAAGGGAGAGATACATTTAATAAACACAGTTTGAAAATGCTGGGTTCTAGTGTGTTTTTAAACCTGGATAATTAATTAAGGAATGTTTACTTTCACCAAAGAAGTGGAAATTTGAAAGCTTGCTTTTGAAATGCAGGACAAAAGGCTTACTAACAAATGCAGATGACTTCATGAAGATAATTCAAAAGTCAAAATGCCTCATTCATTACACTTCACACTTACTGCACAGCATAATTTTTTCCTCTCAGGCTACACAGTACCTTCGCTCCTGCCTTCACTTAAATGAAATGCCAATTCCAGCTCTTAGGAAGAAGAGTAGCATTTGTTTTGCATACTTCTCTTATGGAGGTTATGTGGGGAAGAAGAAGGGAGAGCAGACATTTTAAGCACTTTGAAAAGCAGAATTACTCCTGCCCAGAGATGGAAAGAAGGCACAGTCCCTACCAGAGAAGAACGGCAGATTAAACTGATGGACTATGCAGAAATGGCCAAACTGACTGGAAGAATTAGGAATCAGGAAGACCAAAATTTCAACAAGGAATGGGAAAGATATATAATTTACCTTAAAAAAAGAAAAGAAAACATTGTAAACAATTAAAATTATTATTAGGATTGGAATGATGCTTGTAGTTAAAAGTTGGACTATGGTTCTATCTGAGATTTAACAGAATTGGATTAACAGAGAAGATGCAGGAGAAAAAGTTAGCGGAAGGACCCATAAAAGGGGAGGAAGGAAGTCCAGGGGAACTTATGGAAATTGTTTAATCTGTCTGCTTGATGACTGCTTGTAAATCTGAAAAACTAAAAGAGTGTGTGTGTGTATGCAGAATTACTCCTTGTATAATTAGAGTTAGGAGAACAACACTGAACTGAATGAACCGAAGCAGGTCTCAATCTTGTGGTCATGGTTTCCCTTTCTCTCTCTCTTCAGAAGCAATACTAACGGAAATCTATGTTCCTCGTTTAAAGTTCTCCACATTTTTCCACCAGTTTGCTTCCACCCACCCTCCCCTCATGAAAATTCTTCAGCACTTTAGTGCGAATGTCTCCTAATATTCACATTGGTATGTAATTCTGCCTCACATACACATTTGCAAAGCAATATCCCCTAAGATAAATATTTTTTATGCATGCTTTTTATGCATATTTTATCCTAGTATATGCATTTTTTGTACGCATTACTTGGCTGGAGAATTGCAATGCAAAATTCTGAGACATGAATTTTGAAGAGTGACTCTGTTTTGGATTGTGTATTGTTCCAGAAAGTATGAATGAGCTAGTCTTGCATGTAAATGTCAGCTGAGTTGAAGTTATCCCATCTCTGATTTCAGTCATGAAATTGAAGGAAAGAGTATCAGAAGAAAAGGACTTGTGGTCAGATAAGAAGTTTACAACCCTATCCAAAGTCCACAATGCAAAACAGTGAGCTTTATCCAACACTGTCATTCTGCCTGAGGAACAGACTTCCACTTGCGCAACACAACCTTCCATTCCTCTTCTCTCCTGTGCATCTCCCTGTGTGTCCACAAAATCTGCTCCAGAGGGTTGAGGTGTTGACCCCACTGAAAAATAATATTCTCTAATCAATAAAACTGCCACCAAACCACTCCATTATTGTGTCCCATGTTAAATGAAAGAGTTGTAAGCATTACTGTATGAAAGCAAAAGACCAAGCTTACCATTAATCTGACTTCTCTCTAGCCTCTCAAACACATAAGAATTGAATGCAACAAGTCCTAACATAAACCGTGGATTATTTTACCCCTTTTGAGTCATTTTAAGCCCACCTAGGAGCATGACCTCTTCTCCCAGGTTACTAATAAGATTATTCTATGGCTGCAGAGGTACAGTGATTTGACCTTGTAAACCAAAAATTGACCCACTAGTTAGAGGAGAAACGGTTTTGCCATATGGATTTTCAGCTTTATTCAACTTGGTTTCACTGGATCAATTTGTTGATACCTCAGCATGCTTACTAGGGAGTAAGTCCCATTGAACTCAGTGGAGATTGGTTCCAAATAGACATGCATAGGACTGCATGTTAAAACTCTGGTTTCAATAAAGCACCCTGGGATTTTACAACTCATTATTTTTAAAAAGAAAATTTAAAAAACCCCAAAATAAGAAATATTTTACTAATTTTTCATACTGAAAAATAGGGTTGCATGGAGCTAGACACCGTGACTTCATATTTTCTATCGGTTTGTTTCAATCACTGCCTTTGTTTGAACGAGTATTGATGCAGTAATGAATGATCTACCCACTGGAGAAATGATCCACCCACTCTGAACAAGTATGTATTTTTCTAGAGCTATTTACTGGCTGCCCACTACCATGGGAGACCCAATTCTTATGGCAGTAATAATTTTAAATTTCCCAACATTCAAAAAGCACCCAAGAATTGGGCTTTCTGTAGATAGATAGATGATAGATGATAGATGATAGATGATAGATGATAGATGATAGATGATAGATGATAGATGATAGATGATTGATAGATGATAGATAGATAGATAGATAGATAGATAGATGATAGATAGATGTGATTGCACTATCCAGTTGGAGCTCTGATTCACCTCCTGCCAAATACAGCCAAATCAAAGCAACTTACCTCAAGGTGGGTGAGCACACAGACCTCCATAGCTCAGAGTTCACCCCACAAGCTGTGAATAGGGGCTTCTGTAATTCAGGACTGAAATTGTCACAACCCTAGAGAAAGAGGGAATTTATGACTCATGGGCTAATTAGGTTTGGCATGGTTCCCAATTTGGCTCCCGAGTCAACCTGCCCCCCACCTGATGCCATATGCAGTGCCTGGTTGGGGCAGTTAAGGACATGGTTATGAAGGAACAATTGGGAGCTACTCTGTGCTCCTGAATCTTCCTTTACAGTGGGACTCACTGACAATGTCAATCAGCTGATAGGTGTGGACAGCAAGCCCCACCAGTGGCAGTAAGGAGTTTTTTATTGCATGCCATCCAATCAAAAAAGGTAAAGTTTGGGAAAGTGAAATATGGGTAAGGAAGAACAGCAGCGATGTATACTAGGAAAGCACTGGCCAACATTACTATAACATGTTTGCATGCTTTATCTGTCTTTGCAGGGATAATGACATCCACGCCAAATGTGTCTTTGCAGCTTGCTGGATACTAACAAAGGCACCAGGAAATAACTGAGTGGTGGCAGCCAAATCAGAAAATGCTGAATTAAAAGGCTATTTTGTAAGTAAAGATCCTCAGGATGTATGCAGATAAAGAAAAAAGGGGTAGGGAAGACAACTGAACAAAAATGCTCCAATTTGCCATTCTATTCACAAGCAACAGGTTTTGGGGGGAGCCTTTCAGTAACAGAGCTCTGCCATTTCCCCTCAAATGACCTGAATGCAGCCATTTTCCTGGCAGTGCCGTTTCCTTAGAAGGTTGCCAGTCACTGCCAACTGAGAGGGGCTCTGGTGCTACTGACTGCAGTAAAGTTGGTCCTCTTCGGCTCAATTCCCCCCTTTATTTTGGGGGGCAAGACTATTGCTAGTATCCAATTTTGAGCTGGACATTTTCAAACAGGAGGTTTCAGTTCAGTCTGAGTCAGTAGAGTTTAACACTGATAAAAGTAGTCTGACTCCAAACCAGATTATCTCTACAGCAGCACCACTCTTTACCGCTGGAGGTGGAAGTGAGGAGAACATATTCTTCTTTCTGAAATTCATAGATTGTACAATGCTGGGCAAAGTCAGTACAAAACATGAGGTACATTCCTGCTTTCTTTTTAGAAAACACATCCATATAAAGACTCTGGTATAGTTTCAGAGTGCCTTATTATTAAAAAAATTATATAGAATTCAGAAAGCAACAATTCAATGGATTAAATTTACAAAAGCACATTGGAGGTAATCATCTATGCAACTTGCCTAAATTTATCCGAAAGCATGGATGAGCACCTCTGGCCTAAAAGCCAAATTAGGCCCCTGGGTTGTGCATTAATGGGAGAAATAATATGGAAAGGTGGATTTTGAGGAGGAACTTGAGGAAAGAATAGAGATGGTGCTGTGTACATGTAAAGCAGGAGTAATGGGAAGGTGTAGTTTAAGGACACAGAAAACATATGGTTGGCTGAGGGTGACAGAGAGGAGGTCAGACAATGGGAAACAGGAGTGAAAAAATAAGGTGGAGCAAGGCTGTGAATAGCTTTAAAAGAAAGGACAGGAATCTTGTACTGAATATGGAAAGAACTGGGAAGCAATATTCCCCACGCACTGCAGTAATCCCAGATTGGTTTGATTTTCTTCTATAGTTGTTAGGTGCTGTTAAGTGTCAAACTCTGTCACTGATCAGGACAGTTGGCCAAAGGAAACACCTTCAAATTCGCCAGTCTAATCAGAAAGATACTGCACTTGGGCTATTGGGGAGAAGAAATGATATCGTCCCACCAGCAAACTCTTAAAATGTTAGGAAAAGTACTAAACAATCAAGGGACTGAATGAATGGATAATCAGTGCCAGAGATGCTCTTGTTGGTGAATGGGATTGGACTGCCCTTCAGCACAAAATGTGTTGTTGAAATTTTAAGGACTTGGGTAGATGTCTGCTTTGTTGTACACCATCCTCGGATCCTAATTCCTGCCTCACCAAGATGAAAAGGATCTCATCGTTTCTACCCAGAAATAATGTCAGGGAACTTTGTTTTTCTTTACCCTTTTGGACAAAGACCTGGACAATAACTTTTAGACAAAACAACACATAAGGTACTTTGTACTTTGCTTCTGGAATACATTGGCTCCCAGGTATAATTAAAAGCTATTATAATCATCCAATAAACAGCTCCCAAGTGGAAGTGTGTGGCGAGAACAACTGTGCTTCTGAAATCATGCTTATGCTTAGCGAAGCCTTATCTCTCAGCTGAAAAGGACATCTGTCTAAAATACTGTAAACAAAAATATGAAGGTTGCCTGGCCCTTTTGTCATGGGGACTGATGACCATGATCCGCACCGAATGTTGTTAAAGCACGGCACATTGAGAAATAAGCAAGCACCTGCTTTTAATTTCTTTGGAAATTGTCAAGAACATATATTGAGATTTATTTATTTGTTGCATTTATATCCCAACTTGTTCTCCAAGCAGCTCAAAGTGGAGTACAGGGTTCTCCCCCTCCTCAACTAATCCTCACAACAATCATGTGAGGTAGGTTAGGCTGAGAGGCAGTGACTGGCCCAAGGTCACCCAGGGAGCATATTGGCCAGGTGGGCATTTGAACTCTGGTTTCCCATATCCTGGTCCATTACTCTAACGGCTAAACCACAATGGAATATAGGACACATACACGCCATAGAATCATAGAGGAAGGCAGGCTTGTGTAGGCTATGTAGTTCAGCCATTGCTTGATGCAAGAGACCCGTAGCTACAGCATCCTCAACAGACTGCTGTCCAATCTCTGCTTGATGACCTCCAGTAAGGGATAGCCCCCTCCTCAGATAATATTATATTGCATATAGTACATTATATCACAGGGCAGATTTGGTGACTATCCACATTTTCTTGATTTTTTGGAATTGGCAGCATTTACATATGACAGTATTGACATCTATCAAATTCTGGACATTCACTGTAAGGTGCACATGTGCACATGCACACTGACAGATACACTGCTAGCTCACCTTCACCATTTGCAACCAAGGGCTGCTGTGAGAGACTAGGGAGAAAGGACTGGTGTTCCTAAGGGAAAAGGAAATGACCCAGAATTTCAGAGCTATTTCTAAGTGTATCCAACTGAGACAGAAAAAAATAAGGGGAAGCAGAAATGTGTGTATGTGTGTGTGTGACCAAGATGTGCTATTGAAACAGCACCAAAATCCTATGCTGTCTGGAGTGCTAATGAGCCCCAAACTTAACAACAAACCTTAGCGTAATAAGCATATTTGCATAATCCAGTTTTCTCCCTTGCAATTACAGATAGCAAAGTCTTGCGTCCATAAGAGGATAGAGATTTATTTTATGCCACCAAAAAGAGAAATAAGTGGGAAATGGCACTTCACGAAGGAAAGGCCTAAGGGATAAAAAATTAAAAATGACGAAGAGCAACTGCCAATTTACCGATAGAAGTCTCAGCAAGGGTAAATAAATGAAGCTTAACCGAGGTTAATACAGAAGCAGAGTGTGTAGAATTTAAGTTTTCAGGAATTGTGTATCAGGAATGACCAAACTTTCTGACCATGCCGGCTATTCACAAATGACTGTGAAGCTGTAGATACACATTCTCTCCTTTTACACACACACACACACACACACACACACACACATTATATATGCTAATAATGCAAATATACTATTAAATTATTTACAGATTGTAAAAAATCAGGATAGATAGCCAGTATATGCCATCATTTTTAGGGAATGCTGGGACAGGGGGACAGAGGGAGCCAGACCAAGGGAGGCTGAACCTCCATCCCAGATGCTGAAGCAAGGGAAGACTATGTCAGTCAAACTAACTGTCAAAGAAGGGAGAGAGGTGCAGACTTTTTCTAGGATGGAGCAAATGGCTGCACCATCTTGCCTGCTCTGCCTTAGGAGATAATTTTGCTGTTGACAGAGGAAAAGAGCTGACCTGCACTGAGCACTAATGTGCGAGGTGAGAAAGATCAATATTGTGCTACAAGTCTGATTATATACGGCCACAAAACTGAGCATTAAGTAACCGTGTGACCTAACCATGCAATTTGGCTAGGCAGTCCCTGCACTTCCTCCTGCTTGTGCCTTATTGTGTAAGGAACCAGGAAAAGTGAACATGATGCCGATGGGGGAATCAATTTGCACATCCCACTGAAGGATGTGGTAGAATTTCAGATAGTATCGTTTCAAAGAGCAGGGAGAAAGTGCCACGGTTTTGAATGCTGCCTATACAGTAAATTGGCACATACAAAAAGGAAAAGGAAAAGTTTAGCATAGTCTCCCTACTTGCTGTGATCATTTACTGTCAGCAGGAATATACTACGCCATGTATTCTTCATGGTACAATCTCTATCATTTAATCTCCTCAGTCTACCATTTTATTAGTTTGTGATGTGTAGATTGTCTTTGGAAAATACCTTGGTTGATGAACACCTTAGCAGTCAAATGTTTTGGCTCCCGAACACCACAAACCCGGAAGTGAGTGTTCTGGATTGCAAATGTTCTTTTGGAAGCCGAACGTCCGGCGGGGCTTACGCGGCTTCCAATTGGCTGCAGGAAGCTCCTGCAGCCAATGAGAAGCAGTGCTTTGGAAGTCGAACGGACTTCCGTAATGGATTCTGTTTGGCTTCTAAAGTATGACTGTATCTGGCCCTGGACAATTCTGCCCCTGCTATTCACATTGGCTTTGTGACCTGATGAGGAATTTGAGGTCAGTTCAGTGAGCATCAGCTATGTATGTGCACAAAGTGAGAAAAGACTTTCTAAATAGCATAGTTGGAGAAAACATCAAATGACTGGTTTGTGGACGCAAGTCTCAGGGAACTTGGTCATTGCCCTGATCACTGTCAAAGCCTTTCCAAGGCTAAGCTAGAGGATACTGGACAACTACTGCAGCAACTCTTACGAATGCAAATTTTTAGTAATCAGATAAATCTGAACCTTCCTTTATGAAGTGGGATAATCTAGCATCTTGGGGGGGGGGGAAGGATCTTCTCCCTCCTAATCCTTGTGTTTGTACATCCCTCGCAGCAGTCCTGTGCTGTGAACTTGACAACAGAAAGCTCGCTGCCAATTTGTATGCACATCCTGGCCCTGCCAACCAATTGCCACCCCGGTGGCTTCTAATGCAGATCGATAGATAAATAGAAAGATTGAGATGGTAGCTAGAAAGGCAGCGAGTCCTTGCATTGCACATATAACATGAGCAGGTAGCAGCCGTTCAACCATTTTGACCAGGAAACCTGGGGGTGGGGGGTGGGGAATCCATCTGCTTGGCCCCGTGGAAACTAAAGGGAAGGAGCCAAGTTTCTTTGATTAATGTTGACTACACACAGAAGCCCTCATCTCATTCTCTATGGGATTGTTCTCATTTGGGTAATTGCAAGATTTGTTCTACAAACATTTCTCGTGTGCTTTTGTGTGTGTGTCTTTTCTCCCCACCGTCTCCATTGCATTGCTGCTGTATGGCTCCTCATTGCAATTCATACGCCTGTCATTTTCGGGTGTCACTGGCTCCTGCCATGCTGATTAAAAAGCAAACAAAAAGAGAGAGGGGGAGGGAGGGAGGCAGAGGGAAAATAGCTGTATAAATAAAAAATTACGCTCTGTCACATTTGGAAAAGGGATCTGTGTTTAAAACAGCCATTTTTATTTTACATTTTAAGAAAATGCCTGTTTCCTGGTTATTACAAGCTTGGAAGGGGAAGGGGGTGGGGAGGAAGAGAAGAAACAACTAATGGCTTGTTTTTAGTGATTAAGTGGTTAATGATTTAATGAACTAAAAAAAATCTCATTTGTTGCATCCCTTGGATTTAGAAAAAACCTCAAAGAGCTGATTTTCTGTGTACCTCAGTCCAATATTGCTACCTGCTGGGATATGAACACAATCTCTAAATAAATTGCAAGTGGCCGTGGGCAAATGGAAGAGTTTCTCTTTGATCTTGCTAGAGAGAATGAAGTCAAATGTTCAATCAATCAATCAAATTCATAACTTCTAGCTACAATCGGCCTGACAACAGCCTATTATTTATTTTTAAAATCATATATTTCATTATTGCAAAACACAGAGGCTCTCATGGGGGTGTGGGGGGGAAGGACTAAATTATTGATAAGCCTTATATGTGACTGAGTTTGTTGTTTCTGACATGCTTGTCACTAACTATTGTCAGGAAGAATTTACTAAGCTGTTGAGTCTGAAAAGTTGGCAGTGAATGTGTGTTGTGCCAAATTTAAACTGGGTAGAGTAAACTTTAATGGCCTCTTTCTTATAGAATTCCTAGTTGGTAAAGACAGCTGAAGGCAGAACAGCTTTCTAGTGTGGGGGAAAAACATACACACAATACTCTTTTAAAAGAGAGAGAAAGAGAGAGGGAGCAATAATAATCACTCCCTACCTTTTGTTTTAATTGCTGGAAAAGAGATTAGTTTGTTCTTTAAAACCTATGTACCTAGAAGAGGCAGGACACTATTAATTGATTTCCACCTTTCTGGAGAAAATCATTCTCAGTTTGGAGAAGAATTATGAAAACCAAAACATGAAGACGAATTAACCAGCAAATATATCTCAAGGGTCTCTCTTTACTGGAGTATCTGTCAAAAGCAGCAGAACCGCTGCAAAGGGGTGGTGGGAAGAGAAACACTTTATAAAACAACAATGTAAGGAGAAATAAAAAAAAATTCCTTCCAGTAGCAAGGAGAGTTACCTTGGGCACATTTGTAGAGGAAAATGCGGGGTGTCCACAAATGCATTAAAATGGCTGCTTGCAATCTTGATTAAATATGGCATTCCTAACCTGGGGTGACCTCTATATGTGTATGTTAGAGATTTTGTGAAGGGCAATCCATTTGTATTTTTATAGAGCATCCAGAAGAATAGATCCTACATACTTATCAAAATAGTTTTTCAACAGTTGGTATTGGGGGGGCGGGGGCTGAGAGCATTGCATTTGTATTCTCTCAATGGAATGCAGTGCTGTGGCAGGACACCTCTGCTTTATCAGTTTCTGGGGAAGAACAGTGGGAGATAGCGATCACCCTCATGTCCTGATTGTAGGCTCCCCAAAGACATCTGGATGGCCACACTGGCAATGGGATAATGGACTAGGTAAGCCTTTACTCAGATCCAGAAGTTCTCTGCAGGGGATAAATGCAGTTTTTTTATTAACTTTTTGGTGTCACAACAAACACAATTAGGTGGGGTAGGGTGGCAGTGCTCCCCTGACCTATCCATAGTGAAGTCACTGCTGTTTGTCTGGGGTGAGAGGAGGTGGGAGAAGGTCAGTGTGCAGTGGCAGGAGTGCCACGTTGACCACAATAACCAGCAAACTGGGATATAAGCTGTGGCCATTTGAATTGTTTCAAGTTATACTGGCTTTGCATACATGATTCCCTGAACAAGGGATAACTAAAATGTTAACAGCTAGGAAAAGTTAACCATTGACATACCTCTTAAGGAAGTCACTGCATTCACATACAGTAGAAGATAAACTATGTTACTGCACACCGATCCTATTTGGATATACCCATAATGTTAATCTCTCCAATAGAGCTATTTGCCATATTCTGTTAACATATTCTGAACTTCTGAGGATCTTTACCAATAGATAAAGTGGCAAGATTAGGCATATTCAGGCATTTGCATGGCGGGGTTAACAAGCTCCACCTCCTTGTTGTTGTTGTTTAGTCGTGTCCGACTCTTCGTGACCCCATGGACCAGAGCATGCCAGGCACTCCTGTCTTCCACTGCCTCCCGCAGTTTGGTTAAACTGCTGCTGGTAGCTTTGAGAACACTGTCCAACCATCTCATCCTCTGTCGTCCCCTTCTCCTCAATCTTTCCCAACATCAGGGTCTTTTCCAGGGAGTCTTCTCTTCTCATGAGGTGGCCAAAGTATTGGAGCCTTTGCTTCAGGATCTGTCCTTCCAGTGAGCACTCAGGGCTGATTTGCTTCAGAATGGATAGGTTTGACCTTCTTAGTTCATGGGACTCTCAAGAGTCTCCTCCAGCACCATAATTCAAAAGCACCAATTCTTCGGCGATCAGCCTTCTTTATGGTCCAGCTCTCACTTCCATACATCACTACTGGAAAAACCATAGCTTTTACTATACGGATCTTTGTTGGCAAGGTGATGTCTCAACTTTTTAAGATGCTGCCTAGGTTTGTCATTGCTTTTCTCCCAAGAAGCAGGCGTCTTTTAATTTCGTGGCTGCTGTCACCATCTGCAGTGATCATGGAGCCCAAGAAAGTAAAATCTCTCACTGCCTCCATTTCTTCCCCTTCTATTTGCCAGGAGGTGATGGGACCAGTGGCCATGATCTTCATTTTTTTGATGTTGAGTTTCAAACCATATTTTGCACTCTCCTCTTTCACCCTCAATAAAAGGTTCTTTAATTCCTCCTCACTTTCTGCCACTTGCTGTCCCACACAACCATCAAAATCAGATGGTCAAAAAGTCTGCAAGGGACTTCTGCTTGGCTTTACTTCCATGCAAGTAAAACCTTCTGTACAGCTAGGGAATGTGCTAACCCCCCCCCTGCACACCTTCCCCATTCAAAATAGCAATGGTCAGTAGACACAATGATGTTGGAGGTGGGCACACCACTGTCCCCTGTCCACACTATGGACATTTGTATCGGATTATATTGTTCTATTCTGAACACTTTGAGCCAAAATTCTTGCACAGAACAACAACTTCACACGTGGAAGACAGACCTCCTGGCCCGGGCCACAGATTACCCAGCTCTGTGGTAGGGCATCACATAAAAATAATACACACACAGGTAAAATCATGACTAGTTCCAGGTTTTGTGGGCAAAGGACAATCCACCAGTGGGCACCTGAAATATACTTGGAGTCGAGTGTGGATATCATGCTCTTTATTCAGCTCATAGTAGTGAGGAATGAAAGTTCTCCCAAAATATCTGCTTTATATACACAATGGGCCACACGTGATTGGCTAATTCTGGGATTCTCCTGTAGGCCAATCAGGTTACGGATTCACTTCCACCTGGAGCTGGATTGGGTGGCTCCTGCAGACCTATCATACTGCTGTAGTGTTCTAGGACCAGACTGCTGCATTCTGAATCCTATTGTTCTAGGACCAATCAGACTGCTGCCTTTTGGATCCTATTCAACTCAGTACATAACAGCACCCTTTCTGAGTGGTCTTTGCTGCTGTCAGGGTGAGGGCAGAGTTCCTTGATCCTGTCACTGCTGTAGAGACAAGTAAGCAGGTAGGCACTGCAAGGAAGAGGAGCACAGTTAGGCTCCTCCAGGGGTTGGCAATAAGCTCCCTTTCCTGGAGTGTGGGTCTCTGCAGGTCCCCTGTGGTGCAAACCCAATGCAAGTCCTGTATAAAATCATAGTGGCACCATGATAGCCAGACTATAGTGATGGATTACCTGGGGGCATTTTCATCCATTCCAGATTCAGGCTCTCTTTTCCTACTGGAAGTATGATTAGTTTAATGAGGACTGAGCACTTCTTATGCTAAAGAGGTGGAAATGATCTTGTAGAAATAAACATGTAAGCACCACTAGTACAGCCCAAGGCAGGCTTCTTTTCCTTTCTTTTCTGCTAATGTTGACAATGAATTCAAAGAACGGCTCTATTTATTTTCCAAGTATTTATTTTCCAGGACTTTTCTGGTGAAGGGGAAAAAAATACCTGGCAGTTTAGAATTCTAAAGGCAAAAATAAAACCCTGTGATAAAACTCTGAAAAAGTGAACACAACAAATCTGGGGTGCATTCCTTCAATAGCAGTAGCATCCTGCCACTACAACATGGCCTCTGTGTTGTCATTGGATTTTGTCACAATGAGATAGCTGCAGAGAATGTCAGCAGCCGGTTGTTTCTGGGGAAATGCCCTTTCATCTTGTGTAGGCAAGTGATTCCCAAATGGTATATCATAGTCCACCGCAGGATTGTATGGGTATTACATGGCAAAAAGGTAAAGGCTATAGTAACATCTACCTCCACTCCGAATAGATGTCGCTCAGGGTTGTGTTTATACAAAGGCAAAATTTCATTAATGGCTCTTCTTAAGACAGTGTTGAGAAACCACATATATACTCTCAACCATATAAGCTCTCAGGGGTGTATGGGGAGTTTGTTAGAGGAGGGCCAGTACCTCTGTTGGGAGACACATTATGCTCATTCTGAGGATAGTTTGTCCACCTCTGGTCCCTACCCTGCACTCAGCTCTCACCTGTGGCTCTTAGAAGCATGCGACAACATGCGACAGCAGCCATAGCCCGGGAACGACTTTGACTGGCTGGCTAAACCAGGTGAGGGTAGCCAATGGGTCTCAAACCCTCAGTGAATTAGGGACTTCCACTGCATGTGAAGATAGGATTTGGTGGATTTAGCAAACAAAACCAATAGTGGGTCCAAAGGTCAAGAAGGCGGTTTCTTCACGTGCTGTAAAGGGAAGTGAGGGGCAGATGGGGCTTATCAACCTGGAAAGGGAACCCATCTAGGAGAAGAAAAACTCTTTCTCCTTAGTCTTTTTTGTTTTCTTCCCTAGAAGTCCCACAAGATAGCAGAGGTTTAGGATCAGTAAAAACACTACCCAAACCAGAGTGGAGTCCCTAGGACTGCTGGAAGGGACCTTGTACACCTCCTTCTGGCAACTCCTGCAGCCAAGCTGGTGCCAAAAGTATTGCTCTGCTTTCCTTTGGACCACATCAGTGAGCCCAAGAGGGAGATCCTGTTGTCTGTGCAGCCCGAGATCTTCATATACACTGCCCAGGTTGTGCCCCAGGGAGGTCACTTCAGTGCTGCTAACACAGTGGTTTAACTTCACCTCTCAGGATAGATGGATACCAACTACAGTGGTACCTGAGGTTACATACGCTTCAGGTTACAGACTCCACTAACCCAGAAATAGTGCTTCAGGATAAGAACAGAAATTGTGCTCCAGCAGCAGGGCAGCAGCGGGAGGCCCCATTAGCTAAAGTGGTGCTTCAGGTTAAGAACAGTTTCAGGTTAAGTACGGACCTCCGGAACGAATTAAGTACTTAACCTGAGGTACCACTGTATTCTCAGCCAAATTGGTAACTAATTAAGCATTGTCTTAACAGGCAGAATATAAAATAATATTAAAAAACCTTCTCTTGGACCTACAATGTGAAAAATGTTTATAAAGTTATTTAAAATAATCTTGGTCATCCATACACTTCCCCAAGCATAATTCTAAATTAATGTCATATTTGAAGGTGCATAATTAATCCAAATGCATACCTTGATGAGGACATTTAAACCAACGCAAATGGACTTACATTGGGGAGTGCCACTTAAAATCCAAAGCGTACCCAAAGGGTTATTGTGTATGCCACACAGAGAGAGACAGAGACACTCTGTTTGCTCTTTCAGTTTGAATATGAATGATGTGAATTTTCATAACAAAGATCCTAATTGGAACCAAGGTCCTAATATATCAGACCAAAGACATAGGCGCATTATTTCATTATGACACACATGGGTTCAATTTGTTTGGGGTAAAAGGCTGCCAATCATTTCTCCCAGTGGTGGAACTAACTTGAAAGCGGCAAAAGGACAGTGTCTTAAGTACATTAATATGTATAACCTGCACTGAAATCAATGGGACTTCCCACAATGTTCAGTCAAACTGCAGCATTTGGGTGTAGTTTGTGGTTGCAAGGGCTAGGATCTGTCGCACCACTGAAAAAGAAGAGGCTACTATTAAAATGATCTAACCTGGGTATTACAGGGCATGGTTTGCTGTTAATATCGAAAGTCCTATTATGACATTCATCTGAAAATGTATGGAGGGAGAAGAACTTCATATCCCACCCCACATCCATTTACCCCATCTACAATGACTGCATACTCAACCCTTTATACACTGGGCAGAAGATCTGAAGAGGGATTCTTATCACATTCAACTTCCAGTTACAGATAGGTAGCCGTGTTGGTCTGCCATAGTCAAAATAAAAAAATTCCTTCCAGTAGCACCTTAAAGACCAACTAAGTTAGTTCTTGGTATGAGCTTTCGCGTGCATCTGAAGAAGTGTGCATGCACACGAAAGCTCATACCAAGAACTAACTTAGTTGGTCTTTAAGGTGCTACTGGAAGGAATTTTTTTATTTTGACATTCAACTTCTTAACACAATAGCTGTCATGATCAGGAATCCCTTTTATGGAGGGCTGATGATGATACGGAGAGTTCTAAGTGTGTTGTCTTCTGCTGTTTATGCGTGAACACATTACAAGCTGAGTACATTGGTAATTGTGGATTGAGTAAACTGTAAATTCATGATGAGGCCTGGGAAGCTGCACAGAGTTGAAACTTCTCTTGCCACTCCATACCTCCGAGTCAGCTCTCCTGGAGCTGGCCTCCTGGGTCATAGCTGTTTCTCTGAAAGGGACAACATGCCAGGTATTTAACCAATACTGCAAAGATTGAACTAAGCATGTTGATCTCAGTGCATGAAGGCCAGTGATGCAGCTGGTAGAGATGGAGTTGTTGACTGTAACTTCAGGTGCAAACAGTGATTGCTGTACCATATTAAGGAATTGCTTCTTTTCTGAAAAACAGAAACATGTAGTAAATTATTGATACAAAATAATGTTGTTTCACTGCACAATCCTATACATGTCTACTCAAAGTAAGCTCAACTGAGTTCAACAAGACTTACTCCTAGGTAAGATAGAATTGCAGCCTTAATATCATACAGTGCTTTAATGTTTATATTTTACTCCAATTGTAATTTAAATACATAGAACAATTATGAATAAAAGAACAATGACATTGCATTGGGCTCATTTTCTATTTATTTTCCTATACACAGTAAAAAGTAAACAACAAATGCTTATGATTGTAATCCATAAGTATGGAATTATATTGAAATTTTACAATAAATCCATTTTTTTTAACCAAAAGAAATCTTTGTGTTCTGCTGAAAATCCATTAATGAGAAAAGAAGTCACATTTGAAGATTATCAAAAGAAAGGAAAATTTTGGGTGAAATTCTCCTGGGAATGATATGAGTGGTGTTTTTGTTGTTGTTGCACTCACCTTAGTTTTGAGTTGGTTGAAGGGTTTTGTGAGTGTTCGCTCTTTCATTCTACAAGTAATCTCTTGGGTGGCCTTTATTCTGTAACCTTGGTTGCCCATGCTTTCTGAGAATCCCATGCTATCTTCAACTGGGATTTCCTGTAGGTGTTGGAAGACAGGAAGTACAGAAAGGCTTACAATGAACCTGGCAGTTGTTTGTTATTGTTGTTTAAGCCTTTTTTTACTGTTAAAGAAATTAGTGTGGATTTTTCAAAAAAGAAAAAGGAAGGACTTCCCTTTAAAAAACAAAACAAAGCCCAGCATCAGTGAGTATACTGATCACAAGTGCCTTCCCGCCCTTCAGTTTAAACCCATGGGAAGCTACCATGTCCTCTCATAGGGTTTTTTTCAAATCAGGAAGCATGTGCAAATGGGGAGTCTGCAGAATGCTAGAAAAATGTTTAATAGAAAGAAAAACAACACACACAACCACCCTGAGTCATCATGTAGTGATAAGGTAAGCTCAACTCTGCACTTGCCAAAATTCAGAAGAAAACCTAAAGGAATTCTCAAGCACCCTGAGAGTGAGGCAGAAAAAAATGGAAGCCTCTTTTGTGGGGGAAGAAAACTTTCAGGAAACCGAGGGACAAGTTTCGGCACAGTGCTAAAAATAATCACCCCGCCCAACTCACAATGGCTTAATATAACCATACAGCATTGCCCTTAATAAACATTTAATTGATTTTACAGGATTTTTTCTACATATCTAATGGAGCTATTTCGGTATACAGGACTGTTGTTTCTCTAGTGGACACGAATAAATAAGTGTCTATAATACGTTAGAGGGGCACAAATTAATTCAATAATCCTTTATGCTTGCCAACAAACAGGGTGTGTTTTGGGCAGTCCAACACTTTGCATAAAACGGTATTATGAACAGCAGAATGTTTAGCTTTCATGTAGATACTCAAACCAAATTTGGATTGAAACACAAAGAGAAAACACATTTCTCCTGACATTTAATGGAGTCCGATGACATGCAGCATCATTGTGTTTTCTTTTATGATGCAAGTTCTATAAGTGATACCAGTTGTCATCAAACATCATAAAAAGCTAAGCATGCCTCAAGTCATCAATATTTATTGTTGTTTTTCAACACAGCCCTGGTTTGAATTTGGTACAGATGGGTTTCATTTTTTCCCCATGGAAAACTTAAACCAGCTCTATCTAGTGTTGAGTGTCAAGCTGGAAAAGATCTGCCGACATGATGCAATTGAGACGCATAGGCCGCTGAGGCAATGAATATCCTCTCTGACACTTAGAAGTGTGGGAGGACGGAATAAAGTTGATGAACTGGGGATATCAAATAAATACAGGTCTCTCTACCTCTTAATTCCTCATTCAGTTATTCATTGTGCTAACATGGATATCTCTCTTGGTGACCTGTGCCCTTTCAATTTCCGTCAAATAGGTATAAGCATATTTATCAACTTATCCAGCAAACAGGTATGCAGACGGTTGTATGGAATCCCCAAACAATTATCACAATTGGCAATAGAATGTGCTATTCATTTCCTCAAAAAGGCTGGAAGCAAGGGCCATACACTCCCCACAATAGGCACAGAGCAAAATAAGAGGTGCTGCTGTGGTTTATACCTAAGGTAAATACAGCTCACCGTTATGATAACTTTACCACGTTCTGCATGTAATCAATTGGTCATATTTTTAATCTAACCAAAAATGAAAAAGAGAAACATAGGAAAACTAAGAAATCATGAGAAAAAGAAGAGCCCAACAATACCAAAAGCAATGGAAAAATGTGGCTAAAAATATTGTAGACATATGGATGTTAAACACACGCATGTGCAGAGCAATCTTAACCGTAGAAAGCCAGTGTAATGCACCCCCTCTTTACTTAACCAAATTCCAAACTCTTTTCAGGAGGAAATTGACTTATACTACTGCTTTTGCCGGCTAAGTTCCAACAGGTTGATGAATCACATGACTGAGTTGAAAGGGTTTTGAAAGAGGAGTAAACCACCTAGTCCTGCCCCTACCACATCCCTAAAATGGTCCTTTTGGGGATCAGGTTTGCCAGCATACATTTCAGCAGCTGAGTTTGTGCAAAGGACTTATTCTGGCACATCTCAGCTGAGGTACAGATCCTACCCAAGATCCAGGAAAGCCCAACCTCTGCCAAATATAAACTCGCACATCCTAGCAAATGCTGGGTTTGGATTGCACCATGATGAGTTAACCAATAGGGCCGTGCACCCCATTTGGCTGATTCAGGGGGATCTGGGCATCACAGCCCCAGATTGCCATGCGTCAGGTAGCCCAGTGCAATCCTGAGTTGTCAGGTGTCAGGGCATCAGGCAAGAAAGAGAGGCAAGCATTGGGCAGGAGGATGCAGAAACCACAAGAAAGACCATGGTAGATGTCTCTGGATGCCAGGCTGTGGGCTTTCCCACCCAACCTCTCCTTCCTGCCTGACCTCTTGCTTGATCCTGCAGTGTGCAGGTTGCTTCATCTTCACAAAGGGCTACCATCCAGCGAAGGCCCTCATGAAGGAGATGCACTGTGCAGGGTGGAATCCTTTGCTTATCAGCTAGTAAGCAAAATATTTCGCCCTGTTGGGTGTAGGTTTTTGCTCCTTTGCAAGCACCTTTCCTGGGGAATTCTGGGTGGTTGGTACCTAGACACTGGGTTTGGTCAGTGTGATCTGGGGCCCCTTGACTGGGGTTCTGGGTTGGCTACACTGTGGACAGCCCTAGTATCAATGCAGTACAAGTAGTAGCTAAAAAACATAAGAAATGAAAGAAGATAACGCTCCAAAAATGTTGCTAAATAATAAGAGTATAGAACTTCCAATTCTGGATTATTTTGTACAAATGTTTCAGCGCCAATTCCAGTTCTTTACAATGACACTTCCATAGCAGGTAAGTATTATTTGCATTATTATCCTGTTTGTTGACTCATTTACTAAATAATCCATTGGCTTGAAGTGGCTTACATACTATACACTTAAAAAAAACAAAAACCCAAGCAATGACTAATCATATAAAAATAGAATAATTGACCTGTGATGCTTAAAAGCTGCAAATTTTAAAAATTTGCACCTCATTCCAAGAGCTTGGGGTAGCTGATACCATATGCAACAAAACATGGAAAATCCACATTATAAAAAATCAACTGCAAAGCTCTTCATTTTCCCTCCTCTTTTTTGCAGTTGAAATCCTCACAAGCTTTAGAGAAACCAGCCTTTACTCACTGTATCACAACTCCCCATCTCTATGTGACATTATTTCCCATCCTTTGGTTACAAGCAAAAGAAAGATCTTTAATTTTGAACCTTTTATTATCTTTCTCCTTTTTCCCCCTTTCCAAAGGGGTAAGTGACCAGCTCTCTAAGGCCTAACACCTCTTGCTTTATTTCCCTTCTTACACTGGACACAGCATACAACCAAGTTACCCTCTTGTGCAGCAACACATTGATTTTTGAAAACCGTCCTTTGTTATTGTGCGCACGCATACTGTGTCCCCACTGAACTCCTCATTCATTACCTGGCAGAATACTTTTCTGACTGCAGCCACAGAGCACTAAAGCTTTGCTTCTCATTCACACAGGAAACGTTCTGCTCAATAGACCTGCATGCTAGACGGTGGGTGGTCCAGTAGGCCGATGTGGTAGACTGAAACCCAACCTGTATGGAGCCCTTTGTAATCCAATCTGCCCCTTTCTCCTTTTCCCTCTCCGTCATCTTTACTGAAGACAGACCTGAATGTTTTCACAAGAATTCAGCTTGACACTCAGAGGGGATGTTTTGTACATGTGGAGGGGAAGTTTTTGCTTCAAAACAAAGCAGTAAACAAGGGTTCTGCATATATCGTAGAACTGTAGAGTTAGAAGAGGCCCCGGAGGTTGTCTGATTCAACGGCAGTTCAATGCAGGACCTGCAATGCCAGATGAAACTACAGGTATACTAGGAAACAACAGGGATAAAATTAACTTTCTGCTAGAAGACTGTGTCCTGTTAGCTGCAAGGCTGGTGGATTTGCCTTGTATCACCAAGAGTTTAAAAACCATTTTAACATCATGTAGAAACTTCGTAAGTGAGGAGTCTGTTTCAAAGTTAATTTTATCCCTGTTAGCAACAGAGATGGTCACCCAGCCTCTGCTCAGACAGAGAGCCCACCACCTTCTGCAACTGTCCCATTCTCAAACCATTCTGTTTGTTGGGAAGTTTCTAGTGTGAATGTTTTGCCAAACTTTGCTCCCTGCAATTTACACCCACTGGTTGGAATTCTGCCTTCTGGAGCAACAGATATTACATCTCCTACATCTTTTGTATGGCAGCCCTTCAGGTATGTGAAGGCTGTAGTTATATCTCCTCACAGAATTCTCTTTCCTGTGCTAAATACCCCCAGCTCAACTGTTCCTCATTGGAATTAGGTTCCAGACTGTTTACCATCCTGGTTGCCATCCTCTTGGTAAACCATAACCATTTCAAGAATGGAATAGAGAGGGCTTAACTGCTGACGGGACCATTTTACAAATTAGGGCTTGTTTGTTTTTCAAAAACATAGAACCTGGGGTTAACCTATACACACACTAAATCTTCCAAACTATGGTATGTTCCAAAATATATACTGATGTGAAATAGGACTTTTGCCCCCCTGCAGCATGACACATCCCCTGAAATTACTGCACCAGCTGTAGTGATCCCAAGGGGAAAAATAATGAACATTTGCTTATTTATGTTAGCATTAAATCACTTTGGAACAAAAATGAAATGAAAATATAAGAAGGTGTGTGGATGGTGCCATTATGTAGTTGGTGGCACTGGGCTTAGTTTTGTCTGGGTGGGAACAGGAGTTCCCCAGTGCTGTTTCATTGTTGTTGGAGAGAGGCAACAAAGTTCTTGTCTATCTTTCTATGTTCTCTGTGTCCTCAAAGTATTGCATGACAGAAGTCCAGGAAGTGTAACTCCAGAAGGAAGTCAGCTGTTTGTCATGGAAAAAGAAGAGGACTTCCTCTCCCAAATGTCTGTGGAACTTTCACCTTTTTTTGAAAGGGGTCCACATTTGTAATACAGGCAATGAAACCAGAAAAAGCAGGGCAAGGAGTTCAAAGAGGCCACATCAGTATGGACCACTCCTCCTACTGGGTGTATCATTAATGCTCCGCCATTACACAAGAGAAAGGCTCCTGCAGCAACTGCATTGAAAGTCTTAAAAGTCACCACAATCTCAGTGTTGAAAAGACAGGAGAGCAATAGGAAAAACATTGCCAGTGTTTGGGGCATGATGTTAGGTCTCAGTTCTCTGTAATAACAGAGAAAATGAAGGATGACAATTCCAAAGAAAACAGTCAGTGCGGAAGCACGCTGTTCTAAAGTGATTGTAAAATGGAAGCTTAACACTCCAAAAGGACATCTAATACGCAGTGACAAGATCTGCTCCCACAGAATGAAGGCATCCTTAAATAATGCTTTCACTAGCAAATACGGATGTGATAAAGAAATGAACCTCAGTGATGCCTGAGTTAAGTGGACCTCTGTTCACCCGCTCCTTTCCACTCCGTACAGTGGAGGAGACCATGTTCCTTTAACCCTTACTTTGATTGTTAGTGTTGCGAATAAGTGAAATAATTTGCAAGGTTTTTGCTTCTTGATGTTCTTTAAACCATGCTGTGGGCTGATGTGGTCTTGCTCCTTCCATATTCCCTTTATCTGCTTGCCCCTTGGCTATGGAGAAGTAAGGGCACGAGAGGCAAGCTAGCTGTCTTTGCCCCCCCAGCTCCCTTTCTTCTGCTAGCTGACTAAATTGATTCATATTCTTTCTAAGTAACACAAAGTGAGCGGCAAAAACCTCTTTCTTCTATGCGCCAAGCCTCATGTTTGTGCAATTCCACGGGTTCTTCCAGTGGCTACCATCATCTAGAGACACTACCTGTTTTTTGTGTAGGGAGTAAATTGAGGACAGAACAGTTTTTACTCAAGCCTTGTTAAATCTAAGTCCTAGACATCAATTGCACAGAATTAAATAACAACAACCCAGGAAGTCTTTAAGGTTCCATACACCAGTGGACAAGGCCAGTGATGGTCCCAAACCGTGGCAGAAAGAAGACACGTGTTGTATTCAGTATATCACTAAAGTGAATGTTCTTTCAGTGCAAAGATTTTTTCTTGTGCAATAGAACATTTCCCCCCCTCTCCTTCTCCTGCACCCTTCCAATCTGTTCTGGGGTTTCCCTCAACCCCGTGCATGGATTTGGGCTAATCATTGCACAAATTTCCAGTATGCCTCTAAATGTCATGGAATCAGTTATTTCATTATCCTCAGGGGCTGCAGCAGTTACACTGGAGATGTTAAGAGCTTAGCTTTCCATGCAGAGTGCTTCTAAGCAAGAAAGAATGTGTGCACACTCAAGGAAAATGCACAGGTGAGTTATAACAATATGCATGAATTACAATCACATGCCACTGGGCAGTTTTAAAAAGTTCCAAATATTATTGGACTTCCAATAGCTTCAATCAGCACAAGTTGCTGGTCAGAGATGGTAGGAGTTGATGACCACAGTGTCTGGAGTCTCCTGCCAAGTTAAAACTTACCTATTCTATCAGGCCTTTGGAGGAAATCGACTGGTTGTACAAGATGTTAGGATTTTACTCTGGGCTGCTGTGTTTTATTATTTGATGGATAATTGGTTTTAATCACTGAGTACATTATATTTATGATGGTTTTATAATATGTTGGTTTTATAATACCATACCATACCATACAATACATCAAATTGTCAAAGAGCATATGGAGTGCCACAGGTTAGTTAGCCCTAATTTACAGCAAGGAGATAAGCATTGTCATGTACTAATTTATGTGGATCAAGACACATGATCTGTAAAACATTGGCAATCCTCCAACCAAACCACAGTAGTGATTTTCTTCTACCTGACTGCTTTTTAGTTTCACATTAATCTGTTTTTCTTGACTCAGGTGGCATCATAATATATAAAACATCTACAGACAGAAAGGAGCAAGGAGAAGAAATCGCCCAACACCTTTCATGTTCCAATATAAATCAATCTTTCCTTCCCTGTAAAGGCATTGCCTGAAGTGGGAAGAGATTAAAATAAGGTGTTAGGCGATGAGATATGTGAAGGTATTTTGGAGAGAAGTGGATGGCAAAGCATTTGCACAGAAGGGAAAATAACTGCATGTAAACCCTCTGGCATGTGCACAGCAACCTGATTTCCTTTCCCCTGTAAAGGATTATTAGCTACTTGACTCTGCATGGAAAGCTAAGCTCTTAACATCTCCAGTGTAACTGCTGCAGCCCCTGGGGATAATAAAATAACCTACATCTATAAAGGTCCCCATTTAAACATGTGTTTACCTAATGTAAGATTCAAATCCTGGATTACACAGCCTGGATTGTACATGCTAACAGCTGCAAACACAAAATGTAAACAATGGTGTTTAATCATGTTAAACACTATTGAAAGACGCCCATCAGTGGATAGGATTGGAGCTAAATGCAGAGCTCTTTACTCTGACTGTTGGCTCCATGAAAACAATGTAAACTGTTGGCAGAAAGAAAGAAAAATTCTGTTCAGCACAAGACCTTCCTATCCAACAGCCTGTCTCTATACCTGCCAACAATTTAAAGAAGTATATTTATTTGGGGCAGGTGCAATTTCTGTTTTAGAGGATTTCATGTACTACTGCAAACTTTCTGATCCAGCTGCAGACCACCGTGATCCCACATGGGCTCAGTCTGGCTGACAATAACCAATCTACACAGCTGTAGTCGCATGGCAAGGAGTGTTGCAGAAGAGAAGTTTCCATCTACTGTAATGGGATGCTTTTGCTACAATCTCAGCAGACTAGTTACATTTTAAGTAACAATAAACTAAGTAAACCCCATGATCTATTAAAGGCCAAAGCTATTGTACCCGATAATTGCTCTCTGTGCAGAAAGATGTTCCATTGCTGTCTGTGGTGATCTGATCTTTGAGTCTCAGGGAATATTATTGGAATAATGGTTTGTAGTTCCATTATTCTAGAAATATATATATATATATTTAAAATCTCTTTTGGTCCTGGTTAGAAGCCCTACGACTCTTCCCGGAATCCTTTCTAGACTAGGTTTTGGTAAAGGTTTTGGTAAAGAAGCCTTTGTGCAGAAATCAATATAAGCGGAAAAAGTCTAACCTGTTAATTTCTGCTTGTTGGTCACATGAGATGAAATTTACCATTAGGAATGCAAATTGCCTGGAGTAAATATTCACAATACAAAGGTCAGTAACAGAATTCCCCCGCCAAAAAAAGATCTAGGAGCTGCTGTAAAGTTCCCTGAGTTTATACTTCAAAGGGGTTTGAGAAGTTAACTAGCAAAGCTTGTAGATTCATAAAGTTGTTAGGGCCCATGAGAAAGGGGTGCAAGACAAATTTTAGAAATTTTTTAAAAAATAGGGGGTGGAGTACTGTTTCCTTCAATAAATATTATGTGTCTTAGCTGTACTTTTCAGCAAAGTCTTAACTAATTTCATAAAAGTATTCTAGTGGGTTTGGTGTGGGTTTTTAACAACTTTTTTGGTTTTGTTTTATAACATTCACATTATCACATCTAGGACAGAGCAGCCTTCACTCAAACATTGCTTCTCTCTTTTTTCCTTCTCTCCCTTTTCCACTAAGGAATTGATAATAAAATTTTTTTGTACTACCATCCAATGTAATTTCACAATTAGCCTACAGCAAAAATTAGCCCTTTATGTAGATTTATACATAAAAATGGGTCTGGTGTTGTTGGGACTATAGTAAACACTTTTAAAACAGATGTAGCCTGAGGTGAAGCTATTTCTTATGCTTGTGTTTAGAAAGCAAGGGATAAAAATGTATAAAATGAATCATTCCTGAGCGGATAAAACTGAAAATGCCTATTAAATTTTCTTTTTATCTACAAGCATGTGTGCAAGCAACACATCATACTGTTACTTGTCACTACATGGTGAAATGAGATGTAATTAATTTGACAGTTTCGTTATAAGCCACGATGGGTAGCCTATGGTTATGCAGACTTGGATGCTGAAAATGCATTCATGGGTAAGTATTGATTGATTGCCGAGGCTTCAGTACGAACATTCCTTTCCCCTGAGTAAACCAAATGACTTCAGTGAGATCTCTTGCGAATCAAGGGTATCAGGCCTATATCTAAAATGGTGCAGGGCCCAACAATCTGTTGCTATGCTCCCACCATCCATTTCAGTGTTGTTGTTTTCCCCCACAAGAGGTGTACATGATAGACTTCAGTCTAGGACAAGCTACAGGTTACTTGTTTCATGACTCATCTTCTTCTTTCACAAAGACATGGGGCAAGTAGGGTTCGGCAGGGAGGGTTCATCCTTGGCTCCCCACAATAATTTCCCAACCTAATAGCCCATTCCCGAAGCAGCTACAGGCTGCAGGCACACACAAAAATATACCACACAAAGAAAGAGAGAGAGAATATGAGGAACCACTTACAATTTCCAGTGATGGAACTCCAGCACAAAATGTAGTTGTATCCTAGGTTGATAAAATCTGGTGGTTTTAGAAATTTGCAGGTTACACTTCAGGAATCTCTGCTGCTCTTTGAGCAGGGGCAGCTTGTTGGAATTCTCATCTGAGATAGAAGGTCTCTCTTCTCATGGTTGCCATATCCCCTGCTTTACAAAGTACAGTACTCCATTTGAAGGACAGTTAAAGGACAGTCTTCTATATGAAGACCTCTATTTGAGTCGTCTGCTTGAAGGGCTGCTTGGTCCATATCTGGATTAAAAACAAAGAACCATGAAATGGGATTGAAGGGTCTTGAAGTTGCTTGTTCAAAGTATTTTCAGCTATGGTGGGATGCATTGTATAAATTAAATTACAGAAATTATTTGTAAGTTTGCATCTATAAATATAAATTAGCACATGCAGAACTGGTGTCCTCTTTTTTTCTTTTTTGGTGGTAAATAAGTGGCCACCCTCCATCAGCTCACCATTAAAATTAAGAATTGGTGATTAACAAGGCTTAATATTGGCATAATAAGTGGGCATATTAAACATTAATTAACAAAATGGCTTGAAAAGTTGCTTATTGGATGGGAAGTGCTTACCATCAGCTGCAAAACTGTATGTGAAAATAGTCCAACGTGTCTTCTCTCTCTCTCTCTCTCTCTCCATGGTAGTAGCGCCTGAAGCCACAATTAGAGAGTTTAGCTCTGTAAGTTCTACTTATACTTCATTCAGTAGCTTTGCCACTCTTTTCTCAAATCTTTACATTCTATAAATCACCCCCAGTTTCTTTCAATGAATTCCTCAACCTGGTGCCCCCCCCAGATGTTCTGGACTACAAATCCTTTCCGTTCCAATAAGTATGGCTGTGGCAGCTGAGGCTGATGGGAATTGTAGTCCAAACTATCTATATGGCATCAGGTTGGGGAAGGTTTCCCGACCTGGCATGAAAACCTTATGCCTTCTTCAGCTACACATTAGCATCTCTTTTAGTCAGTGAGTTCTTTTGGTCAGTTGCTAAACTGTTTGCCCTTCAAATGGAGGTTCAATATTTTTTTTTAAGACTTCTGTTTCTTTTTCTGACATGGATTTAAACAACCTGGGGATTTTTCAGGCACAGATTTTTTTTAAAAAAGAAGAACAAAGGGCCAAGAGAATGAAGGTTGAAAATAAACCATGAACTGTCTTATGGGGATGACTTTTCCACAACAGAAGCAGAACATGCACATTTTGCTTTTTCAAAGGATCATCAGAGTTCTATTTTATGTTATTAAAGAAAAAAAAAAGAACTGCTTTCATGGTCTTTCAGGTTGCCTTTGAATCCAATATTTCAATTCTCTCTCTTAACCCATTCTTTATTTTTGTCGTTTTTAATATGGTCAAATATCAATGACACTAAAATTTGTTCAGCTTGAATTAAGCACATATGTTGATTAAAGTGCATTTAGATATAACAAACTCTTCAATAGTCACCAGGATGTGCGTGCTCTATGTTAAAGGAATAAAAACATGGCTTCCTAAGGCTTCCCAAACATCTCAGGCAAGATCTCCTAACAAACCAAATTATAGAAATTAGAACATTCCACATTCTCAATTATGTATGTTGTTGAAAGTAGGGATTATAGAGCAGAGGGAATACTACTGCGCATAAAATCACTCTGAGCAAACTTTTTTGTGCAAATCCCTAACTAGATCAGGAACTGTGTTATAGACAGGCCATGCAGGCATGTTTTCTTACACCATTGGTGTGTACAGGATTTCTATTTTGGTGTGTTACTCCATTAATTTCTCTCAGTAAAAGGCTCATTAGCTGCAGTTCTCATTTTGGAGAAGGGGAAATGGAACCTAAGCAGGAATGCTCAGGAATGTCCCAAATCCAGGGTATTCTGGGGTGAAAATCACTGCCACCAGGAACAGCAGCTAAAATCACTTCCTGCAGCAACCATTGGAGAGAGATAAGTCCATCCTTCACCTGAATGATGTAAGTGGGGAGTGAATGGGTACAAATCAGGGATGTGCTTAGGGGTCTTCAGCCCTGTGGATAGTATCCAACAAAGTCATCATGTTAATGCAATGACTATCACCTCTGCAACAGAGATTCCTTTCCATCTCCTTGCACCCCATAGTTCCAGATCTGTTCCACAGGGTTAGTGGGGAAAACAATGAATAGGTTTGGGGGGCACAGGAGATGTGGGGAGAGGAGAGGGAGAGGAAGCCCCATTGAACAGGCTTTGTACTAATGGGATTACTCCATTGGATACAAAATTAGGCCTTTTGCACCAAGTCCCAGATCTCTTGTCTCTTTCCTCTCATTTGAAAACCCTTTTAACGGCTTAGAGGGCAGCTGAGTACACTGCAACGCACAGTTACAACCCATCCTGATTTGGCTCATAGGCATGTGTATCTATTAATTAGCATATGAAGTTTTATGTAAATCAAAGACTTGTGAAAAACCTACTCCAGCTATATATATGCAGGACTGCAGACTGGCAGTATTAGTCTGCCCACCACTAAATCTGGGGCAGTTTACTACATCTAACAAATAAGTTTGTAGTTTTGAGAAAAAAGAAGGCACCAAGGAACAAATAAGTGGATGGGTGGATAGGTGGCACTCATTTTTTAAAAAGTGCAATCTTCTTATAGAATATTAGAAGCCTTTGTGGAAAGTGGGGAGATTGCAGCAGTGCTGGATTTACGTATAGGCTAAGCAGGCTGAAGCCTAGGGCCTCTAAATCTAAGGGGACTCGCCAGCCCACCCACCCACGCCCCAGCGGGCAGTCTCCCCTCTCCCAAAATTGTAAACCCAAAACATCATGCAAGGGCAGGGCAACTCAGGCCCAGCAGCTATTAGACTCAGGGCTAGCCAGTGGGGCCCAATTTGAAGCAGTGGGGCAGAACTTGAATTTTTTTTGTGTGCCCACTTCCCCTCCTTCTGTCTCCAGGTCCAGTACAAAGTCCATAAGAAGGGAGAGCAGGGACCTTGAAGTTCCCAACAGCTGTTAAGCAAGCAAGCCAGCACACAGGTCACCATTGTCACAGTCAGGACGCCTATGTCCTGCCAGGCCTGCACCCAATCTTATTTTTGTACAATCTTGTTTGTTCTCAGTAAACAAAATTATATTATCAACATACATAAGCAGAAAAGTTGTTTTCCTTCATTTGCAAGGAATCTTACAAAACAAAGTAGCACTAATAAAGAAAAGTTCCAGGGTGGCAATAGAAAGTAAACTAAAAATGCTTTTGCAGTTCATCAAAACTATCCAGCAATATAGGGAATTATAGGAAAACTGGTGCTATTAACAGTAATGCTTCTAGTTGGTTATTTGGTTCAGCAATTTCCATGCACATGACATGTGATGCTATTTATTTTCCCCAAGAGTTAAATGATAACTAATCAGAGGAAGCTACAGGAGAGCTATGAGATTCAGGTGAGGGTCAGATGCCTTGTCAATCCCAGCAGGTATATAAGAGGACGACCAGGCCTGCTCAGGCCTGGACTGCCGCCTGCAAATTAATATAATAAATTAAATAAAGGTGATATTCATTAGCATTAATATTTTCACTATTCAAAAATCACAGGCTTATTTATACCAGACCCATCTGCCAAAATTGTAATATTGATCCAGAACATGTTTTCCTATTTTAAGAAATGGTGGGTATGATCAAAGGTCTGATTCCTGGATGTTTCAGATAACTACACGTAGCTTGTTTCAATGTGTGCGTTTGTAAAAAATAAAAAAAAATTATGGCTAAGAGGGCAGCTCAAATGGAGCATGGGTGGGTTCCTGCCTCCTGGTGAATTAAACCACAAAATTCAAATGATAACAAACAGCTTGCAATATAAACACAAAATAAATATTTTTAAACACAAACAATGTGTTATTAGCCAAGTCCCTTAATGTGGTTTGTCTTGCCAAACACCTTGTTTCTCAGTAGTGGTTTGGTGGTCTGCTGATCAATCAGCCCTTTGAGGAGTTGCTGAATATCTCAGGGAGTATGCAATAACACATGCACTGTGGTAACACCAGCCTTCTTTCCAGAGCTCTGGCTGGCTTTGAGAATTCATGTGAAAATATTTGCTTCACTGGTAGCCAGATGTTTCCTGCACAGGCAACACAGGCACACACAGGATTCTTACTTTCTTTCTGCTAATGCTGTTGTGTGGCTTCAGGTTAGGAATTTGATCACTTTAAACATATATTTCAAACATAATATAGTCACTGCTTTTGTTCTGGGGGGACGCGGGGGTACGCATACCCATAAACATTTTGTGAATCTAAGTTTGGCCTCATTGAGGGGCAGTACTGGTCCCCGGCCTATAGATGTGAGATGGGCGCACAAACCCCAGAGTCTGTCAAGACTGACCCGTTCGGGCAGGGGTACCTTTACCTTTATTTCAATATGAGTAGGAAAATGAGAGTACCCCTAAACTTTTTATTTAAAGAAAAAAAGCACTGAATATAGTATTCATACTTTCAAATTCATTTTCATATCTACAGACTCATTTCCAGAACCCTGGTGCTTTTATCCCCCTTACCTTGCATAGAGTAGTGGCATGTTTCCATTATAGACCCTTTCTCTAGAAACACCTTCTTGCAAAGCATCACAGGACATCATTATCTGGCTGCTGAGTTCATTGAGTAATCCTCCTGTGCGTGATTTTAAAGACCCATTTCGGGCTGGTGGGGTGGGCATGGGTGATGGATGCAACTGCAAAATCACCCTGTGTACAGGAAATGCACTATGAAAGTTTTTCAGGGGTCCTGTTCTTTTAAATAGACACTTTCTCTTTACAAGTTCAGAATGGTGTGTTGCTTCCTATTGATTTAGGGCCCCAGGGGTCAGCAAACTTTTTCAGCAGGGGGCTGCTCCACTGTCCCTCAGACTTTGTGTGGGGCCGGACTATATTTTGAAAAAAAAATAATGAACGGATTCCTATGCCGCACAAATAACCCAGAGATGCATTTTAAATAAAAGCACACATTCTACTCATGTAAAAACACCAGGCAGGCCTCACAAATAACCCAGAGATGCATTTTAAATAAAAGGACACATTCTACTCATGTAAAAACACGCTGATTCCCAGACCGTCCGTTTGACAGATTTAGAAGGTGATTGGGCCCCCGGGCCTTAGTTTCCCTACCCATGATTTAGGCTAAAGGATTAGTGATTATAACAAATAAAGGCTTGACATATCTCGCTTTGCTTGTCATGAGTCTATCTCATATATTAGTTTCACCTTTTAAGTTGAATTACTGAAATAAAGGAACTTTCCCACGATATTCTAATTTTTCGAGTTTCTCCTGTACATGCGAAATATAACTAATGTAAAAGCATGTGTCTTGTAGGCAGGTAGCAGGACTAGGGGCAGGAAAGTCAAGGGCTCTTGCCAACCCATTGAAAGTGCCCTAACTCAAATCACTGCACTCTCGTTCAACTGCTGAGGCTCAAATGTATAAATAGTAAGCCATGTGCACATCTGTAGTTTTAATCTCCAGTTGCATCTCATAATGGTGCCATGAAGTGTCAACACAACAGGAAGAGGAAAAGCCTCCAGCCACACCTTTTGGTGTAATTCTTCAGGTTTGGATTTGATTTGATTTCCCTCGAGAGCACAGTATGAACACCAAATGAGTTCTGAGCTCACCTCTGTTGCTTCTGTGAGGTATTGTGATTCTTTCTTTTCAGAAAAAAAATCTGACTCTTGTTGAGTGGCGTACAAAAAAAAAGAGAGAGGAAAAAAAGAAAAACCCTCCTACTAAGAGAACTAGGACCTGGGGAGCCAGAGCAGAGGAGAAGCCGTTGCGTCTAAAGTTCAGAAATAAAAAAATGACTTTTTCTTTTGAGCTCTTGTTCCCTGATGTGACACTGTGATCAGTATCAAATGCTCGGTGGCAAGGATTTTTGTCAAGCTTTCCGCGCTAAAATAGATTTAACCTACCAGTTGCTCTTTGTGGATTTAACAATGTGTGTGACAATAAAGGGCTGCCACTGCTATATTGTTAATACATGAATAGTCCCATTTCTATATAGTTATCTTGCCCTCTGTAGCTTTCCTGTATGAAATGTTTGGCTCCATCTCCACAGAGAGAGGCTTCCTGATACGTGTTGGGATTTTTTATTTTTTTTAAAAAAAATCCCAATACAATTAGTGAATATGCAAGGGTAGTTAAGATGAAAGTAAATTAAAATGTGGGTGGGCATTTCTTTGACTTGTGTCATGTATTTTCTCTGCTAACACACACACACACACACACACACAGAGAGAGAGAGAGAGAGAGAGAGAGAGAGAGAGATACCCTGAGATTATATAAGGTACACTTTCCCTGAATGTAGTGAGGTGACAGTTCACATCAACAGCAGGAAATGTTCTCAGAAACAAACCATACTTTTTAATGTATGGAACTAGGCCCAATACAGAGGCTACAAAATCCTCACTTTCGAGAAATAAGAACATAGTGCAGAAAAATGATGGGCTGGAAGGTTTGTTGCTACACCTTCTCCAGGAACATAGCTGTCAACTTTTCCCTTTTCTTGTGAGTAATCCTATTTGGAATAAGGGAATTTCCCTTTTAAAAAGGGAAAAGTTGACAGCTATGTCCAGAATTATCAGGAGCCAACTCAGTCCTCCAGAGTCTACCTGGATGCAGTGTGGTTCACGATGTGATTTTCACCCCTTCTGCCTGGATAGGGACTTCGTAAAGAAGCCATCTGAACACACCTTAATGCAGAACATACCACTGTAAATTCCTGTTTTGATGAAACTGAAATTCTAAATGAAGATAGGTGTCC
This sequence comes from Podarcis vaucheri, assembly GCF_965113315.1. NCBI lineage: Eukaryota > Metazoa > Chordata > Lepidosauria > Squamata > Lacertidae > Podarcis > Podarcis vaucheri. The sequence continues at coordinate 51,709,977 of NC_138763.1, read as the reverse complement.
TTATACCAAATCCTGCCTGTTGAACTTCTGGTGCCTACAGAAGACATTTTTTTCCCATTCCCACAGACACCTGAAGTCTGATTTTACAGCTTTTCACCTTTTCTGTTTTGTATTTCTTGTACATCACTTGTTATTTAGTGGTATCTAGATTGTCTAAATGAAATAAAATTAAAAATGAGTTTTTAAAAAAGTTACCACGTAGGGAAAATGAGCCCTCAAGGGGACTGTATAAAGCAGCCGCAGCATGACCACAATCTTTGCAGAATTTTTGCGATTGCCACATTATTTGGCAGGGGTTTTCTCTTTCCTTTCTCAGAATGCTGTTTATAGCAAGTATATATACTGTAACTGGAGTCAGCTGTATTTAAACAGACCGAAGTCAGGTTAAAACTGACAACCTGCTTTAAAACAAAACAAGTTACAGGTGATCCATTGGAAGGTATGGGGAGACTAACAACGTGCTTCCCCCCTTTCTCCCTGGCAAAAGATCTTGACCCCCTGTGTTTTGGGGGCGTTTTGTTTCCTTCACAATCCACAACTTGTTATTAAATCAGAGCTGGCGGGGAAACGGCATTCAATTAAGGGAGATCAGAAGAGAAAGCTATATAAATATCTCCTTATATTATATAGAGGGCTATAGTTAATCAATCCCCGAGAACAAAGACCTTGGCTGGAGCGGAGAAACAGCCCCTGCCAAGCGAAGGAGCCCTGCTGAGGTAATGCTAGCAAGCCGCGCTATTGACAAGGAGATGTCTGTGAGGTAGAAGCATCTCCCACTGAAGAAGCTGAAAACAAGGCTGCTCAGGCCTCCAAGCAAATACCAGTCCCTTGGCTCTCAGAGGCTACCGTGCCTCTAAAGGATCTCAACAGCCAAAGCCAGCTGAGGGGACAGTAGTTCTCTTAACTAAGGGAGGGAGAGGGGGAAAAACCAACACCCTTATTGATTATGCGTTCAATGAAAGGTCAAGACTCCCTTTGAGGGTCACCGTCATTCCAACAAGCTCCCTTCTTTTCCTCTCCCTTTCCTCCCTCCCGCCCCTCTTTTCTGTCTCTTTGCAGAGTTATTTTTGCCAGGCTCTCCAGGTGGACACCTGGGGTAAGAGTGAGCTGCAAATTAGCTAATCACCATTAATGCGTTGACAAAACCTGCCAGCCCAACATCCCTCCTAATGGCTGACAAATGTCAGGGTGACTTGTATGCTTTTTTTGTTAATTGAATTGGTTAATTAGGTCCCAGAGGCCTGGCTGCTAATTATGAGCTGCTACAGAATGTGCACATATCTATAGATGTATCTATGCATATATTATCTATAGATATCTCTATAGGTAATATATACATACACATACTGGTACAGGGAAGTTAATAATAAAAAAGGTGGTAAGCATGTGAGTGGGTCTTTCTGTGGAAAAACACACACATATATATTCCTCTCTCTCTCTCTCTCTCTCTCTCTCTCTCTCTCTCTCTCTCTCTCTCTCCTTTATAGTCTATAGAGTTACCTTTGCCTAATTCCTGACCTGCCACATGTTACTGTCTTCTTGATGTGTTTTTAAAAATGAGGATAGAGAAACTCCAAATCTGCCTCTCTCTCTTTTTTTTCAAGGGGAGCATCTGCTCAGTCAGCTCCACATTCATTAATTATCAGCCAATTAGTGACAGAAAAAAAGCCCTCCCGATTTGCATCTTAATTTGTTACTTTGTAAAGATTTTTTTTATATATCTAAAAAAGTTAAATACTCCCTCCGGTTTGTGAGCTGCAGAAAGTGAAAAAAGGGGGATGGCAACTTCCCACCAAGAAAAGGCAATTAATCATTATACTTTGCACTTCTGTGGAGGCTTTTATCCCCAGATCTCAAAGCGCTTGGCAAAATTAATTCATTAAGCCACCTGGCACCCTAGGGAGCTGGCAAAGAAGCAGCAAGCTCCTCGGGGCAAGAAATGCCTTTGTGTGTGTGTTGTACAGCCCCAAGGACAGTGCTGGCTTTCTTTCTTTAAAAATAAATAAATAAAAATGAAGAATGCACATTCCTGTTTCAGTACCGATAAACTGAGGGGAAAGAACGGCTCAGTAGCTCTTCCCTTGCTCCCCCCCCCAAAGTGGCAGAACTGGGAAGCCAAACATTGTATCTTCAGAAGGCCTGCACACCCCAAAAAGGGTGATATTGTAAGAAGCGTCCCCTCCATGTTGGTTTTGATCTGTTTCAAAATTCCTCACTGCCGTCAAAAAGAGTGACCAGCCGCTCACCCTATATTTATAGGATTGTAGAGCCAAAAATGTCCTGGAAAGGCTGATCTCTTCAAATCAGGAGCTTGAAGGCATGGGCTCCGGTTGTATGATGGCAACAAGAGTTTCACCAGTTTAAGGATTAATCATGCGGACTGGAAGACAGCACAGGGAGAGACTTCCAAGGAGCATAATATGTGATTGTCAAAGGGCCATGTGGGGAAAGGAGTTCTGCAGCAGAGGCCCTTCTCCTGGGCACTGGGGAGGAAGCCTTTTCCAATGTGGCCTCCTGTTTTTGCACCCTTCCTCACAATGAAAGGTGGCAGCAACCTTTTTTGTCATTGTTAGAAGACAACATTTTACTTGTTGTTTCCCGGTTTTATCATATTATAACCATAATAGCTACCATTTCCCCCCCTCTTACTGTTGTTTAAATTGAGATCTTTATTGTTTCTGGCTTAAGTGTTCGTAGACTTTTTGTTTCATTTAAATATTATTTTATTTTTTTAAAAAAGCAATCTAGAAATGTTTATGGAACAGGTAGGATGGTCAATTGTTTATTGTGAGGAGCACAATCTTATGCATGTTTACTCAGAAAAAAACTCCAATGAATTCACTGAGGTTTATTCCATGATAATTGGTTACAGGAGTACAGCCTTGCAACTACTAATATATTTATATGACGCCCATATAAAACCACAGTAAAACATTGACTGCTCTATACACAAACTCCCCTATGTCACAAACCTAGGAGAAGGAGTCCATTGTCTTAACAAACAATTTGAACAATGCTAGGGATTCGTTTATTAGATCAATTGTTGGTAATATAAATAATAATCATATAAATTTATTAATATAACTAATGCAGGGATTAGCAAGTCAATAGCATGTACCCCATGCAAGCAGTAGGGCTTGATCAGCATATCACAATTATGTGGGGGGAAACTGTATGCAACTGTAACCCATTGCTATAAATCACTATAACAAAACTACACATGGTCAGTTAGAGAGTTGAGGAAGAAAGCAGCCATAACTGGCTTATGGACATCTAGCTTATATTAACTCAGAACTGTTTGGAAGATGCCCACTGTTTCCTTTCTATAAACCCCAAAACCTTGAAAACAGATAGGTGTGAAGCTATTTTGTCTATATGTGTGTGTGATATATTCAAAATGATGTGCGAGGTTCCTCAAAATTAAACATTTCTGTCTATTTTTGGTGTCTTTGTTGTTATATGGGCCTGTTATTCTTTTTCTGGCACCCATTTGAAGAAGATCACAGTGGAAGCTGAGGTGGAAGCGAAGACACAGCTAGCTCCAGCAAGACCCACCTTAATGGAGACTGGCTATAGATAAGATCTTGGGGAAAGGGGGGAATTGTGTTCCTGTATTTACTCTTGTCTTTTACTCTTGTGGCAGTTATGTAAATTGGGCTAGCGAAAATCCTTGTATCTGTGACTTTTAATGTGAACCTACTTAATCAACTTCCCAAAAACGGTAAGTGAACCAAAACACAGCTATCCTTCAAAAGTTGTACTTCACTGAATTTTGTGATGCAATCCTCCTACGCAAAAGCATGCGCAAAATGTGCGTGTCAGATTAAGGGGTCATAAAAATGTGTACATTAGTGAAAATGGAACACAAGAAAGCAATTACATATGGGGAAATTGCTTGCAACAGTGTGCATATTAGGCAGAAACACTAAAACGCTAACAAACTTCCATGAGGACTTTTAAAAACAAAAATATTCTAGTAATTTGTTGTGGAGATGTGGCTAACCTAGGTTTGAAAAAATGAGAAACCGGAATCGATGGATTTGTCAATCCCTAGTGATGACTGCCATAGGGACACCAATATACAGTAGATGCATTTTCCTCACACATCTTTCCTGAAAACATTTTGACTTTTGCATTAAGTCATATATATTGCAGCAGTCATTATACTTCAGCTTCTTTTTCTTCCTCTTAGAATATGACAGCTAGCAGTTCATAAGTTCCAGGAGGCTACTGCCAGGTCACATTCAAAGGGAAAGTGTCTGGGCATCTGATACATTGGCTCTGTTATGATTTGAGAGAGGCGATGAAGAGCAAGGGAGAAGTGACAGGAATAGAAGAGGAGTGGAAAACTGGGAAGAAAACCTGTGAGATATGAAAGGCATTTTATTTCTGGATCAAATTCTTCTGCAGTCAGTAACTTTTGCAGAGTGTTATGTACTGCTGCGCCTCTGTTAATGCCTCATGATGCACTGAAATGCTGCTGCTATTACTAATACTGATTGAAAGCATTCTGCAAGTGTGTGAGATAACTCATCGCTTTTCCCATTTTACAGATGGGGGGAAAGCCCACAGAATTAATAAATTGCAGAGGAATTAAGTGAAATATTTCCTTCTGACTGGCAAGTCATTCTCTATAGGAAAGGGAAAGTAATCATGGCACTGATGCTGTCCTATCTCTTGATGAGACTATAGGGTCTGAGAGGCTGTCTCCTTGTTCTCTTTCCACCAGCAGGCAAGGACCGATCTTTGGGAACTGATTTTTTAAAAATGGAAGGACTTTATTAATGCTGTGCTCTTTTTATTCTCTGTACAGTGGTACCTCTAGTTACGAACTTAATTCATTCCGGAGGTCCATTCTTAACTTGAAACTGTTCTTAACTAGAGGCATGCTTTCGCTAATGGGGCCTCTTGCTGCCGCTGCGCTGCCGGCACACCATTTCCGTTCTCATCCTGGGGCAAAGTTCTCAACTCGAGGTAACTCTTCCAGGTTAGCAGAGTTTGTAACCTGAAGCATTTGTAACCTGAGGTGTTTGTAACTCGAGGTACCACTGTATTTTAAACAGGGGGCAGATGGGAAGTGAGGGGAGGACTTGCACCTCTGGTGGAGAACACATCATGCTCCTTCTCTTGTCAGCATGCAACAGTAGCCACGCTCCAGGAATGGCTTTGACTGGCCAGATAAACCAGCATAGCCGATGGGTCTGAAACCCTCAGTGAGTTTGGGACTTCCCCAAAGGCTTCAGTGGATTTAGCAGTGGATGACACCAATAGTGGGTCCATCGGTCAAGAAGGTGGTTTCTGCATGTGCTGTAGAGGAAAATGAGGGGCAGATAAGGAAAGAGTTAAACACCCCCCCAAAGTCCCAAGTCTGCTCATGCTTCCTTACAGAACGCTGTTTACATAACAAAAAATGCATGTGAATTGCACTGAAGCAATTAATTTTGCCTTTTTTCTCTCTTAAGTTGAAGTAAAATCTTCCCTCCTGTTTTCTAGTTTTATTTAGCATTACACTGTATGTATTAGAGCACTTTTAGCCCACTCACCTTTCAAGCTCCCAGAGGTGGGTACAAGAAGACAAATAAAATCTAAAACCAACAATGACAATAAAAGGCCAAAACCATATGCAGTTCAGTAAAGGAGAAGGTAGGGAGAAATTAATGGGTGTTCCAACTGGGGGTCTTGAAAAGCAGGCTCGATTTTGCCTTTTTCTCCCTGCTCCCTGAGAGCCAGTGTGGTGTAGTGGTTAAGAGTGGTAGTCTCGTAATCTGGGGAACCGGGTTCGCGTCTCCGCTCCTCCACATGCAGCTGCTGGGTGACCTTGGGCCAGTCACACTTCTTTGAAGTCTCTCAGCCTCATTCACCTCACAGAGTGTTTGTTGTGGGGAGGAAGGGAAAGGAGAATGTTAGCCGCTTTGAGACTCCTTCGGGTCGTGATAAAGCGGGATATCAAATCCAAACTCTTCTTCTTCTGCTGCTCCCACTGCAGTGACAACTATTTGTGCACAAGCCTACTATGCTCATTAGTAAATTAGTAAATGTTCAGATGGCCATTAATAAAATAAAAAAATAAAAAACAGGACAGAGCTGAAGGGGGATGGTGGGTTGAACATGGCAGAATGAGTCCTAACTGACAATGTGGCAAGGAGTTCAGGAAGCACCTTCTGCTTCCCCTACCTGGAAAGTTTTAATCTTCTCTGCTCTGTGAATATTGATTGCCTGCACATTGACATGCCACCTGCTGAGGCTCCTTTAGCTATTGATAACCAGTGCCATCCCTCCTAAAGCTCAAAAACGGACAGGCAGCTTTCATGTTTGTAAACAGTATTGATCTGCATAAATAAGCTCACTGTTAGAAGGCGGGATTAAACAAGGACGAAGATAGAACATTTGTGAGATTAAATCCGGAAACAGTTAATTAAAAGCCGAGCGATAAACCCAGGCTATAGACAGCGGCCAATTAATGCAAATGCGTATAGTTCTAGGAAAACATTCCATCTCACCTCATTTTCACACACACACAGACACACAAACTTCCCACTTTTCCCGAGGTACTGGACTTTAAAAAGAAACAACATTCTGTGTTTTTTAAAGCTAGTAATGGATTATTAAGAAATATTTAGGCCCAGTATGCTTGTGTTTTCAAAATACAAGTTCAGAGTGGGGTTAGGTTTGGGAGAAGCCATGGGAAAGACGCACTACTCATGACTTTAACCACATTGCCTCAGAGTGATGGCACTTTGGGCACTATGGGAGATTAAAATGGTGGGCAGTGGTGCTGGAGCCCTGACACCTACTAGAAATGCCAGGAACTGTCACTGGGAAAGTATAGGTTCTGCCTTTTGTAAACTTCTATATTTTTGATAGCTCCGTGATAGATTCTCCTCAAGCAGTGACTGGAAGGTTGGACTGAAGTGTACTGTAAAGTCAATGCTAACTTTAAAGCTCTTAAACCTTGAGTTTGAAAGCCACTCAAACCAGAATTCAGAACAATATAAAACGAACATTTATTTACCACATTGCAAAGGCTTAAAAAAACCTTTGCTGGCGTGGTTTTCCATTCTTAATTTTATATCTATGTTTAAATTTTCTGGCCCACCTGTTTCTCCAACAGTAATAAAAAACAAGAGTATAGTGGTACCTCGGGTTAAGAACTTAATTTGTTCTGGAGGTCTGTTCTTAACCTGAAACTGTTCTTAACCTGAGGTACCACTTTAGCTAATGGGGCCTCCCGCTGCTGCTGCACCGCTGCTGCACAATTTCTGTTCTCATCCTGAAGCAAAGTTCTTAACCCGAGGTACTATTTCTGGGTTAGCGGACTCTGTAACCTGAAACGTCTGTAACCTGAGGTACCACTGTAAAACAAATATCATCCATAAACAAAAGTCTGGGAATTGTTGGTGATGCCACAACCTGCAAAGTGAGAGTGTTAAAAGGCAGCTCTCTCATTCTGCTTTAGGGTGGCAAATTATGCTTTGTGAAAAAAAGAAAATCCATCACAAAAAAAGATGACACAGATTTGCAACAACAACAAAAAAGTATTTGTGTCTGTTGGTCTCCTGTCCATTTACTAACTCTTGATGGGGAACTTCCAAACCTCTGCTTTCACTTAACTAACAATTGTTATCTGTGAATGGTCTTGAACTGGGACTGGACAATCTTTCAAACAGAAGAAGGTCCTTGAACACTTGTTCAAATATAGGACTATTGTCTTTTGTAAAGTAGGACACATGACAGCCCTGCCCTTCCATAGGTTCTCCTGCCTGTTCTATCTTTGTTCTGACCATGGAAGGCCCTTCTGTGCAACATGATAATTAATTTGAATAGTATACTTCTGAATAACAGATGTTATGGGCATACAATCAAGGAGGAGGTTTGCCTTCATGCCCTGATTGGAAGCTACCCATATACCATTGGGAAAAGGATCCTGGGCTAGAAAGCCAAGGAAGCAAAACTGAGTGTGAGAGTCAGGTAAGATATGCTGTTTGAGCCCCAAAGACCAATCACCATTTCACAGAATGAGGCTGAGAGAGAAGTGACTTGTCAAAGGGCTCAAATTTATTATATTGTAGGGGTGGGCACTGAATTCCGAATAAAAATTATATCACTCCTTTGATTCGACATTTCTGCAGTGCCATGGCATCCTCTCTCCTAGAATTTCCAGGAAAACCTAACTGAAGAACCTTCGCAAATCAGTGAGGTAGACCAGTGGTTCTCAATGAGCTAAGTACTGCAGACGCCTTGTTTTTCAAAAGCCAAGCCATGGACTCCCTACTTTTGAAAATTTTGATATCTCTATGAAAGTTTTTGTTATGTGAATGGTGCAACAGATCCCCCTGGGGTCCACAGACCACCAACTGGGAACTTCAGGCCCTTCACCAGCAACTGAAATGAAAAACAAGATGGTATCACACCATCTCACATGCAAAAGCTACATGGCACACAGATCTCTATCTTCCAAATAGTTGATGCTAACTGACATGGCCACCTCACTCTACCTAATGGTAGGGCAGACCCTGTAAATGCATGGTTAATTTGTGCAATTTACTGTTGCAAGAGAAAGTGGAGCAAACAGCACGCGGACCTAGTGGTGGGAGGAAAAAATCCTTAAATAAGAGACACGGGGGAATGATTAATGGACTTCAATGTCTGTACACTAATGCGCAAAGCATGGGAAATAAACAAGATGAGCTTGAGCTCTTGGTACAGCAAACTAAATATGACATAATAGGCATCACTGAAACCTGGTGGGATAAGTCCCACAATTGGAATGTAATAATGGGGGGATACAATCTATTTCAGAGAAACAGACCAGACAAGAAAGGAGGAGGAGTGGCGTTATATGTCAGGGATGTGTATACCTGTGAAGAGATCCAAGATTTAGATCCTCAAAGCCAAAGTGAGAGCATTTGGGTCAAAATTAAGGGAGAGAAGAATAACAGAGACCTCATTGTGGGAGTTTACTATAGATCCCCAAGCCAAACAGAGGACATAGATGATGCCTTCCTGGAACAGATGGCTAAGCATGCAAAAGGAAGGGAGATAGTAGTAATGGGGGACTTCAATTACCCGGATATTTGTTGGACGTCAAACTCAGCCAAGAGCATAAGGTCAAACAGATTCCTCACTGGCCTTGCAGACAACTTCATTGTCCAGAAAGTGGGAGAAGCAACAAGAGGAACAGCCATTTTAGATCTGGTCCTAACCAATGTTGATGACCTGGTTAGTGGGGTAGAAGTGGAAGGATCATTAGGCGCGAGTGATCATGCTCTTCTGAAGTTTACTATACAGCGGAAAGGAGCAGCCAAGCATACTAGGACTCAATTTCTTGACTTTAAGAAAGCCGACTTCATAAAACTTAGGGAAGTGCTGGGTGAGATCCCATGGACAACAATACTAAAAGGAAAGGGAGTTCATGATGGCTGGGAGTTTGTTAAGAGGGAGATACTAAAAGCACAACATCAGGCAATACCAATGAGACGGAAACATGGAAGGTGCCTAAAGAAGCCAGGGTGGCTATCTAAAGAACTTTTAACTGAATTAAGATTAAAAAAGGATGTGTACAAAAAATGGAAAAGGGGGGAAAACAACCAAAGAGGAATTCAAACAAATAGCCAGCACGTGTAGACACAAAGTCAGAAAAGCTAAAGCACAGAATGAACTCAGGCTTGCTAGAGAGGTTAAAAGCAACAAAAAAGGCTTTTATGGGTATGTTCATAGCAAAAGGAAGAACAAAGAAACAATGGGGTCACTCAGAGGAGAAGATGGTGAAATGCAAACAGGGGACACAGAAAGGGCTGAACTCCTCAATGCCTTCTTTGCCTCAGTCTTCTCCGATAAAGAAAACAATGCCCGACCTGAAGAATTTGGAGCAAATGATTCAGCAAAGGAAACACAGCCCAGAATAACTAAGGAGATAGTACAAGAATATTTGGCTAGTTTAGATGTATTCAAGTCTCCAGGGCCAGATGAACTGCATCCAAGAGTATTAAAAGAACTGGTAGATGTGATCTCAGAACCACTGGCAGTCATCTTTGAGAATTCCTGGAGAACAGGCGAAGTCCCGGCAGACTGGAGGAGGGCAAATGTTGTCCCTATTTTCAAAAAGGGGAAAAGAGAGGACCCAAATAATTACCGCCCAGTCAGTCTGACATCAATAGCAGGGAAGATTCTGGAGCAGATCATTAAGCAAACAGTCTGTGAGCACCTAGAAAGGAATGCTGTGATCACCAATAGTCAGCATGGATTTCTGAAAAATAAGTCATGTCAGACTAACCTGATCTCGTTTTTTGACAGAATTACAAGCCTGGTAGATGAAGGGAACGCAGTGGATGTAGCCTACCTTGATTTCAGCAAGGCATTTGACAAGGTGCCCCATGATATTCTTGTAAAGAAGCTGGTAAAATGCGGTCTTGACTATGCTACCACTCAGTGGATTTGTAACTGGCTGACTGACCGAACCCAAAGGGTGCTCATCAATGGTTCCTCTTCATCCTGGAGAAGAGTGACTAGTGGGGTGCCACAGGGTTCTGTCTTGGGCCCGGTCTTATTCAACATCTTTATCAACGACTTGGATGATGGACTCAAGGGCATCCTGATCAAATTTGCAGATGACACCAAACTGGGAGGGGTGGCTAACACCCCAGAGGACAGGATCACACTTCAAAACGACCTTGACAGATTAGAGAACTGGGCAAAAACAAACAAGATGAATTTTAACAGGGAGAAATGTAAAGTATTGCACTTGGGCAAAAAAAATGAGAGGCACAAATACAAGATGGGTGACACCTGGCTTGAGAGCAGTACATGTGAAAAGGATCTAGGAGTCTTGGTTGACCACAAACTTGACATGAGCCAACAGTGTGACGCGGCAGCTAAAAAAGCCAATGCAATTCTGGGCTGCATCAATAGGAGTATAGCATCTAGATCAAGGGAAGTAATAGTGCCACTGTATTCTGCTCTGGTCAGACCTCACCTGGAGTACTGTGTCCAGTTCTGGGCACCACAATTCAAGAAGGACACTGACAAACTGGAACGTGTCCAGAGGAGGGCAACCAAAATGGTCAAGGGCCTGGAAACGATGCCTTATGAGGAACGGCTAAGGGAGCTGGGCATGTTTAGCCTGGAGAAGAGGAGGTTAAGGGGTGATATGATAGCCATGTTCAAATATATAAAAGGATGTCACATAGAGGAGGGAGAAAGGTTGTTTTCTGCTGCTCCGGAGAAGCGGACACGGAGCAATGGATCCAAACTACAAGAAAGAAGATTCCACCTAAACATTAGGAAGAACTTCCTGACAGTAAGAGCTGTTCGACAGTGGAATTTGCTGCCAAGGAGTGTGGTGGAGTCTCCTACTTTGGAGGTCTTTAAGCAGAGGCTTGACAACCATATGTCAGGAGTGCTCTGATGGTGTTTCCTGCTTGGCAGGGGGTTGGACTCGATGGCCCTTGTGGTCTCTTCCAACTCTATGATTCTATGATTCTATGATTCTATGATTCTATGTGATGGCCACTGACTTAGTGACTTTAGAAAGGATTGATATGGAAGAAATCACCTGAGCACTGCATAAGCATCCTTCACATGGACAGTCAGGCTAGAAGTTAGCCCTACGAACTTCTTTGAGCTCATGAGCTTGTGAACCAGCACTGGCTCAGAGCCTCCAATTAATGATCTAGTTACTTATTAGTTACCTTACGTAGGCAACACTGTTTAAAGCACAATTTATTTATTTAAGTACTACACACTTTCATAGTTCATCAACCCCAATGGATAATTGACACTTGCTGCTTAGCAAGCTATATTAGGAACCAGAGTCCACAAAACATTTCTTGGACATACAGTGGTATACCTTGGTTTACGAACAGCCCTGTTAACGAACTATTCGGTTTATGAACTCTGCAAAATCGGAAGTAGTGTTCCAGTTTGCAAACTTTACCTTGATCTATGAATGGAAGCTGAACGGTGGAAGGGCACCTGCAGCGGGAGGCCTCATTAGGGAAAGCACACCTCGGTTTAAGAACAGATTTGGTTTAAGAATGGGCTTCAGGAGCGGATTAAGTTCGTAAACTGAGGTACCACTGTACTTTATCACTGGGAACATTTTATTGTGCATGCTGACAGAGCAGTTTCAGTGAACTCTGCAGAAATTGCCTCATTTTCTGTGTTCCTACATCTTGTCTTAATAGATTGGGACTGACAGCAAGGAGTGTCCAAAACACCTTCCTTTTTGGAAATGTGGTACGAGGAGTAGGCATCAATCAGCTCAGCACCGCAACCATATAAGTCGGAGAGAAAGGGAGCAGCAGAAAAAAAGAGAGGGAAGGAAATGTGCTCAAGATCAGTATAGGGAGTGGAACATTGAGCACAGCTATTCCATCTGGTATCCAGGCTTAATGGTAAGTTATATCAAGCTACTCCCCTTGGGGGATTCCACTTACAACATCATCTCTCCCACTGGATGAAAACATATCCACTGAACAGTCCTGGAAATTAAATGCTTGTCACTCTGCCTCTCTGTGCACCAGTGTTCAGATAACACATCCTTTGTTCCCCCATTTTGAATAAAAAAATTCCTTTCTGGCCAAATAATAGGCCAAACAGAGATTTTCAATCATAGAAATACAAGCTAATGAGTCACATATAAGATCAGCGTGGGCACCACAGGCATCCTGCTACTACTTGGGTAACACACTGCATCATTAGCTGCTGCTGTTGTTTTAACCATGCCCATCCACCCAAAACCTCTCCCCAAATGGGTTACTTCCCTTTTATAGTTATGGTTTGACCCAGTCAATGTGGGCACCTTTTGAAAGAAAGCAGCTATCCAGCTTGGGATTCCAATAGTGGCTATGGTAATAGCATGAAATGTGATTTGTCCCTTGTGCATATATCGAATACACAAACTTGCCATGATCAGCATGTAAATAATAATAAAAAACCCATATGGAAATTAGTTACACAGCAGAAGGAAATATAGGATTTTCAGTTTAGAGTAAAATACCAAATGTCAAAATATAATTTCTGTTTGCTATATCCATCCTTAATTCTTGTGTGGGTGATATATAGATCCATAGAGCTTTACCTTGTTGGGATTCTCATCTAAGTCAGCATGATTAAATCTTAAACTGTTAAGGGCTGAAATATACAATTCTGAGAAAGCACACCCCCCCTTTTAAAAATCTAGACAACTTGCATCTGTGTGCGTGCATAAGCAATCACACAACCCACTCAGAAGAAACAGGGCTGGCCCCTACCATTAGGCACCACACTGCTTTAAAATGGTTCTATGAATTCATTGCGGAGTGGCAGGTTTGACCCTCAAAAAAACCCACAGAGTTGGATTAGAAGACAGGCATTTGGCCTGCATCTGTAGTTGTAATCGTTAGTCATAATTCAAGGTATACAGGCTGAAGATCTTTGTGTTATCATGAGATTAGAATGCACTATTTGTATGTGTGCATGACAAGCACTACAGCTAGTATAGCAGAACCAACATTTTGGAAGATGCACAAAGTAAGCCGTTTTGGAATAAAACAGTGCAACAAGCAAGAAAGTGCATGTCCATGAGCTACATGTCCACAGATGTTATGGACCAAAATATGTGTCTGTGTACCTTTTCTGGCTAAATATTACCAGATGTCCATTGGAAAAATGACATTATTTAAAGAGTGCTGACGTGAAAGCCCCTGAAAGAGTTAGTATTATGTTAGGTAAATGTTTTCCCCTCCGTATGTTTCCCCCTGTCTTGCTTGCTTTCCCCAACCCAAAACTTACAGATGTTAGAACAATAAATTGAATGAATAGTTTCCCACACTGGAATGCCTGCATGCCAAGGAATGCAGAAGTGATTTCTGGCCAGTTTCTGACACTGATCTACAACTGTGCTGCTTATACTCTGTTGCTCTTGTATCAAGTCTTCAACTGCTCCCTGCCAAGAATTAAGTGCTTGTTCTATAAACCTGGTATAGATTATCACTTAGCTGTATAGATGTATCTAATAGAATTAAATAGTTTGGCTTCTGACCAGCAACAGATGTGCTACATATAATGCAATAATAATGAGACTGAAAGCACCGTGCTGTGCCAAGGGAATGTTGCACAAAAGCTCACATTTCTTCTATTGCCCAGTCAAAGCTTTCTGAAAAGTCAGTCTGAAAGTCAACAGTTTATTTGAACAAAACAAGTGTTACCGCTTTCTTGCATCATGTTTAAGGTCAAATACAGGATTGCTTTTCATTTCTGTTGACCAGTAGTTTGATTTGCTTGGATGCAATTCTGCTTTTGATTGCAGTCCTTTGCTTATTTACTTTCTTTGGTCAGATTAGGTGAATTCTAATTTCTAAGCCTTAACAGTTCTATGTAACCTGATCTTTTAAAAGTGTTGCATGAAAAAAGGGAGACTCAAAATAGATTTATGAAGATGGGGGGACACAATGAGTAGACTCCAAAGATCTCTGTGCACAAGTGGAGACACTTCTTGTCCTATAAAATGTGTGTGTGTCCTGGCTGATTGTCTTCCTGTTTGCTGCATCACAGGCTGCTTCAGACTGTCCCCCAACAGTGGACTGTGTGCAAGACTCTTGCCTGGGAGGAGGTTTAACTGGCAACCAGCGACAGAGCAAGCCGATTGGGTGCCTGGGGCAGGGCCAGCTGCCTGCGGGGCAGGACCAGCCGGGGCAGGACGCTCCATGGGGCCTCCGAGGAGTCTGCCTGCCTCCTCCCACTCAGCTGCCCTACAGCTGAGGGGGAGGTGGCAGACAGGCTGTTTGGGGCAGTACGGAGCCTGCGGGCACCCAAGCCACCGTGTCACTCCCAGGAGAGACACATGGCTCGGGCGTGCTGCAGGCCCTGCGGTGAGTGCCACCTGGCATTTTGTCACCCCCCTCAGTGGTGACACCCGGGGCGGTCTGCACCCACCACACACCCCTTCCTCTGTCCCTGCTGGCAACACCTCCCTCCTGAATAAATGACTAAAAATGCCTTCCTCTACATGGGAATATTTGGATACAACATCAACAAGTAGTAATGGCCACCACCGCTGCTGGTACTACAGATACTAGACATACTGTTACCGAGAACTGTGGACCAACTACACTGTTTCTATTAACCTAGCTTTCAGCCTTCTGCTTCTATAACTCAATGCATGTCTTGTAATGTTAATTGCGAATGGTATTTAAATATCCATTAAGTCATTTTCTTACATTTTATATACTGCCCTTATTTTGTCATGGAACCCAAGATGTTGTTCATTGAGTCACAAGAGGTCACCCATCCAGACCTACGGTATATTAGTAATTTATTTGAGAAAGCTGTGTTACTAAGATGATTTAGTTATATTGCTACAGTAGTAGCTATATTAGCAGGTGTTTGTTACCTTACTACACACAAAATACACCTTCTTATATTAGTAGCAACAATGGTCGCTGTTGTCATTAGAGCAATTGTACTGTATAGAATGAAAATAAGAAAAGTCCAGCAAAAGAGATCAGTTAAGGTAGCAGCAGTTGTTATTGCTTCCATAGGTCTTATCCTGATGTCACTGAAATATAACTATAAAAAGATTTGGTTACAAAAACATAGAATTATGACTATAATGAAGTCAGTGATTTCCGAGGCCTGTTTATTGTTTCTTAAAATGAGTCATAGCCTCATTTGAGTTGTTTAACTGAGGTGAGATAGATACTTATAGCACAGTAGACGCTTTCTCAGCACTGAAAATGTTCTGCTTTCAGAAGAGGCGATGTCAGCGAAGTTTCCATGAAGGTTTTTCACTGTTACAATATTCTTCAGAGTGCTGGGTAAAAGGTTACAACAGCTCAGTATCATAGCAACCTACTAGGATCCTTTATAAGTTGTCTGCTCTACAGGCTTAAAAGTTTGGGGATGGGGTGGTTAAAAGGTGGCATATCACTGGTGTGGGTGTGGGTTGGTGTGTTTTACGGGTGCCTCCAGGTTATCAATTTTTTTGTGGGAAGTATTCAAGAACAGACCTGGAAATCTGGGACTGGCATGATTAAGGAGGTTTAAAACTTTCTGATTCCCTAGCACAACAAACTTTTAAAAAGAAACATATTTTTTGCAGTTATGAAAATGATATGGAAGTGCATTGGCATTGGAAAGTATGGAATAAGCCAATGATGAATGGGGAAATGGCCCACAAGCTAATCAAGACGAATGCAGGATGAATATTCATTGTCTTATAACCTCCTCATGAACAAATCAGAAGTACTCAATGAAGACTGGATATAATCTAACTAACCGGTAAGCTTTGTGCAAGCAGATCAGGATAAGTGCTCAATAAATGGGTCAGGAAGACAGGGCCTAATGGGAGAACTGTCTGCATGTTGGTCCTCACTGGCTCAGTCCCCCCTTTTCATCACAGTGAACTCACAGAGATGGTGTAGCAGTGCTGGCGCAGGGGCTAAGAGACACTTGGAATAGCATGAGAATTTGGGAAATCCCTAGGCTGATAGGAAATACTAGGTAAGGGCTGAAAATAAGACTGGAAACAACAGTAACATCATGATTTCCTGCGTCAGCGTCAACTTCACCTGAGATTGAATTGTCCGTTGTTACATATGGTACACTAGCTAAATGACAGACAGAAAATTAAGAAATAACTATTAAGAGAAATGTGTGAAAGAAAGAAAGAAAGAACAGCTATTTTGAGTGTCTACATTGTTATGAAATTACTGAATGCAGCTGAAAACAGAAATTCACATTTCGGTGAATGGTACACACATGACGTAACTTTTCAAACACATTTAAAGCACACACCTTCCTCTAAAGAACCAGATAAACTGCAGTTTGTTACAGGTGCTGGGAACTGTAGGTCTGTGGGAACTGTAGGATTCTTTGGGGGAAGCTGTGTACTTTAAAAGTATGTTAAATGTACTTTAAAAGTACAGTGTGGATGGGACCTGGTTGGTTCTTACAGAACTGAAAGAATGTACATCTCCCTTGCCAGTGAATGATGCAGAAGATGCTATTCTTGTTTCTTTTGCTTTGTTTTTATCAACATGCTGGCTAAACTTGAAGGATTTTTTTTTTTTTGCAGAACGCTTTTTTCCAGTTCAAAACCACAAATTATTCCATTTCCCATTCTCTCGAAGTCGCATGTCCACTCAGAAAGCCAAAATGATGCCATGTGTCTAAAGTAAGAGCTAAGTAAAAAGCAAAACATGTGCTTAGGCGGTACATCAGCTAGTTCGTTACTGCCAACAGATTGCCACTACAATACTGAACAATGATTCATCTCAATTATTTTACAAATAATTTGTGACTAATGAATAAATCCAAAGCTGCTCACGCATAGACCTGAAGGCTAATTTCAGGCAATGAATTATTCACTGAACACTATTAAAATGAAAGGGGGGGGGGAGGCAACTAGCCATTTGGGAAAGGCTCCCGACAATTGTCCCTACCGCTGTAAATCATATCTGTGAGAAAAGTCAGCGAGAGAGTGACAAAGCTAGAGTATGACAATTGATTCAAACTAATTGGAAGTTAAATTAAATGATAATTAGCATTAATCAATAGTGAGGTTTGCATGCCAGTGCATCCCTCCTTTAGGCAATTCAACTCCAATCCCCTGTGCGCCAATAAGTCTGGTGATCTATGAGCCCTGTGTGTGCCGCTGCCATCAATAAAGAAGCATGTCCCTGCAGCATTGACCTGGAGGGGGGCGGGATGGAAAGAGAACATTTCAGCGAGAGGCAGCTTTGCCATCAAGAGAGGTGGCCGCTGTGCTCTTCCTGCAGCTAATTGCAGCCCACATCAAAGCACAGGGTGCCCTCAAATGACAGAGGCTGGTAGCGGTGTCTCTGTGCCCACCCGCTTTCAAAGAGTACATCACAAGGATCCCTGGCTCAGCAGATTATTCGGCTTTTGTTAAGAGCAGTAGTTTCATGTATTTCTCTGGCTCTTTTTCTTGAGCGTGTGTGGTGAGAATGCTATTGGACAACTGGCATATGAGGAATCCCCAGTATCTGCACAGTATCTCTACTTTGTGCTGAATGCTGCAGCAGGGCCCCAGGAACAAAAACATAATCTGAAAGCTAAGGCTACACATTGGCCCAAACTCCCACTTGCCTCCAAAAGATACAAACTGTAGTAAGGCCTTTATGCTGAAGGTGTACGTGAAGAGGCATTTTCATCAGGATTTCCCACTAGCAGTGATTAATGAGGGGAAACGACAGTATTCAATATATTTCAAGCCTGGCTATGTTGAAAATGATGGGCAAAGAGTCTGCTTAAAAGAATATTTGAGTATCTATCTTGAGGTTAAGGGTTTGATGCAGAAGATTCTAATTTCTGTTCAGTATTTAGCGCTGGGACGTGTTTTCAGTCCTAAGACTTAGTCACAAAACATATGAAGCAGTAATGAAGAGGGTGCAATTGAACACGAGTGGAGTTCCTTGCCTGCTGCAAAACCACAACCATTTCCTGCATATCTGGGATTAGGAAAAACAGCTCCCAGTGTCGTGGGTGTACGATTTCCAAACACATTTCAGCTCCAGCACCCTTCATTTTAGAAGTTATTGCTCAAACACTCTATCATATGTGGTGTTTTCCCCAAGACTTAAACTCCTAGTGAGTTTTGCCCCTGGGTGCAAAAGACAAGTTCTAACCCACTTCTCTGGAACACGGGCTTGGATTCTGTGAAGTAGACTTTGTAAAGTTTGAATGGAGAAACTTTAATGGGGATAGAAAAAACTTAGTCTATTTCCACAGTAGCAGTGTGATCGTGCACTTCTATACATCTCTACTTAGAAGTTTGCCCCATTATTATTATTATTATTATTATTATTATTATTATTATTATTACTACTACTACTACTATCATCATCATTATTAAATGTATATACTGCCATTCATCTGAGGGTCACAGCATGGTCTACAATATAAAAACAAAAAAATACATCCCATAGTAACCATAATAACAAACAAAAACTATAACAACTCCCCCCAGTTAAGAAGACCATAGATTGTTTAATTAGCCAAAGGCTGGGGAGAAGAGGAGTGTTTTTGTCTGGCACCTAAAGATAGGTAACAAAGGCACCAGGCAAACCTTCCTGGGGAAAGCATTCCACAAGTGGCGAGCCACTGTAGAGAAGGCTTGTTCTCATGTTGCCACTCTCTGAACCTCTCGTGAAAGCGGCACACAAAGAAGGGCCTTAGAATATGAATGGTCACAGGTTCCAGATTGGTACATATGGGACAATGGAATTTACTCCTGGATAACTGAGTACTGTACAGGATTGTAGGCTTCGTGGGGAAGCTGATAAGCCAAAATAGGCACAGCTTTTCAGGAATGTACAAATGTGCCTCACTGCTTGTGGTTATAGCTTACACCCTGACATACTCCTTTTTCATGAATTCCAGACATCCATGCACCTTCTTTGGGTGGTTAAGAGCAGAGCTGTGTTATTCTCCAGGCTTCTGGAGGCAACAAAGTATTATCCTGCATGTGTGAAAAGTATGTGGTAATGTTATACATGAATACTGATGTATTATTTGCTTAGGCTAAATTTAAACCCCACCGGTCTACTACCCTTAGTATTGCAAGATTGTCATGAGAGCGCTTGCACTAAAATTGTCAACCAAAAGTTTTACTTTTCTGGTTTATTACCACAACAGTTATTAACACTGGGCTTCAGTGCCTATATGATACCAAGCGACAGAATAATTTGGCCATGATAAGGACATTTTGTCCATGGTATGATTATTTCCCACCTATTTTGACACGTTGACACCTACTATTATCCATACCAGGTCGCTCAACCATTGCTACTGTGTCCTTTTTTCTAGCAGATCAAGATAATCAGGTGACAGCAAAAACTGCAATTTCTTAAGCAGGGGCAATTAGAATAAGATCTGTTATTTGAGTATTGATTTAAACCTCCAGAATATATTTTGTATAGTTAAATTTTTGCCTCTATCTTCAGTACATTTTATTTTATTGCTATCGCTAGTGGCTGATGCAAATAAAGATTCTTCTTCTTCTTCTATGTGGTAATGTTATACATGAATCTATAAATATTATTCTATTTCAAGTACAGTTGAAAGGAATTATTCCTTTGCACATTTTGACTTGCATTTAGAAAGTGATTGTGTGTATCATCACTGCACAGTGCAAAGAAGTGCAAGTCCCCAGCCTCAACCTTTGAATGGCCAAACATAGCAGGAGAACACAGTCCTGTTTAGTCTTGCTACAATCAGTTGCCAAGTGTATATTTTTACCCTTTTCTTTTTGAGGTGTTATGATTCTGAGATCAGTGTTTGTGTGCATATGAAGGTATGCACCTAAGACCCATTTTCTACATAATGGCCGTATCTGCCTAATGGCATAGGAGTCAGCCCTGTTTCAACCAATGAACTATGATTCCTTCCCTTAAAAGTGAGGTTTATCTCTTTAACTTGGACCTGAAAGAAGGAGCTAAGGTACTACTCCAATACCTTACCACATATAGAGTGTAGTTGGTTGTTGTTGTTGTTTAGTCGTTCAGTCGTGTCTGACTCTTTGTAACCCCATGGACCAGAGCATGCCAGGCACTCCTGTCTTCCACTGCCTCCCGCAGTTTGGTTAAACTGCTGCTGGTAGCTTTGAGAACACTGTCTAACCATCTCATCCTCTGTCGTCCCCTTCTCCTCAATCTTTCCCAACATCAGGGTCTTTTCCAGGGAGTCTTCTCTTCTCATGAGGTGGCCAAAGTATTGGAGCCTTTGCTTCAGGATCTGTCCTTCCAGTGAGCACTCAGGGCTGATTTCCTTCAGAATGGATAGGTTTGATCTTCTTAGTTCATGGGACTCTCAAGAGTCTCCTCCAGCACCATAATTCAAAAGCATCAATTCTTCGGCAATCAGCCTTCTTTATGGTCCACAGGCTCACCAATATGCCGCACATCTGTAGATACACATTGAACTATTAGAGTAAACTGGTAATTAGCTGTCTCCTGTGTGGATCAGATTGTGGAAATATTCTTACCTTAGTAAAGCTAGCAGGAGTTCACTGAGTCCTTTATCTAATTTAATAATGAGTCACTTATGAGTCTAGGAGATAGAAAACTAAACTTGGAATCAGATGTTTGTGTTCTCTTCTTCTATTATTTTTTCTGAATTTTTCGCCAAATGATCATGGCTGTGGTCACCTAACAACAACAACAACAACAACAACAATTTATTTATACCCAGCCCATCCATCTGGCCAGGCTTCCCCAACCACTCTGGGTGGCTTCCAACAGAATATTAAAATACAATAGTCCATCAAACATTAAAAGCTTCCCTAAACAGGGCTGCCTTCAGATGTCTGCTAAAAGTCTGGCATTCCACAGGGCGGGTGCCACTACCGAGAAGGCCCTCTGCCTGGTTCCCTGTAACTTGGCTTCTCACAGCAACAGAACTGCCAGAAGGCCCTCGGCACTGGACCTCAGCCAGATCATGTTATTCCAGAATAAATGGCTGGAGAATTTAGACTGAAGTTTCCAAAGTCCTCGCATGAGTTCAGCACCCTGTTCCACAAGAACTAGGTTGGCAATTTCCTTACATTTGCCCATAGGAAGATGTCAAATTTTAAGAGTCAGCCAGTTTGCAAAAGAAGCCGAGGCATGTGTTTGCAAGGATCCTAGCACTGGTCTCTCCTTGCTGTTTCTTTGTTTAAAACACCACTGTTGAATACTGCCATGCGGAAGAATAGCTTTACCCTCCTTCCTGCTGTCTCTCTATTTAAGAAAGCCCAAGTCGCCGTTTGTAGATATTAATAGTTTAACATGTAACCAGATTACTGGACAAAAAACAAATCGCATGTGGGCTGGTCTTCATACAGAAGATGCTTTGATGCATCAGTTGCAGCCCTTCTGCTTCTGCATGTCTGTCTCTCCGCCTGAGTCACCCCCCACCTGCACCCCCAACTCCTCCCCATCAATATACTGCTTGTTCAGCCTCACACAGATTATTCATTTCTTGGCATTGAAGCTTCTACTCCAAAGAATTAACATTTGGGTTTTATTTACCGGCTAGCGGAGTGCCAGGGATACAGCTGGGCGGCGTCATTGCACAAGCTATTTTGATGGGGAAATCAATGACAAATTGAGAAAAGAGGAGGATCAAACAAAGAGCCCTATGCGATCACTGTTGGAAAACATCACATCAGTGATTCATTGACTTTTGACAAAGAAGGAGGTGGAAAGGGAGGGAAAGGTGAATCCCCTCTCCGAGTCTCACACATAACTACCCAATCCTTCCTAAGGTTGAAAGTCGTAGCAAATTGTAGCTAAACCCAGCTTCATTCCCCACCAGCACCAGCACCTCTGCCGAATGGGGAGGGCGGACACGCAAATGTTTATTGTTATTCTGATGAGATTTCACTGAGCGGGATTTGAAAATAAAATACATTTCCTGTTGGAGACCACGGGCTGTGAGCTGCGAGGGAAAGCACAGCCCTTGGCTTGGCTCAGCTCTAAATAATCACTTATGTTCCAAGGAGCTATTCTTATTGGCGAGGTCTCCCCAGCACCTGCAGTTAGAAGAGCCCTAGGCAAGTCCAAGCACTTCATTTAGATGTTCCTTATTACAATCAGTCAGACCCCATTCCTTGTAGCCACAGAGAATTCAATGCTTAGCCCACATGCCTTACAAAATTAAAAACCCAGAAAGACAGGCAGATTAAAAAGGGTGGGGGGAGGAATTGAGGAATACAGATGAGTATGAATGGTGTTGTCTATTTACAACAGCTTTTGCTGTACAGTGGTACCTCAGGTTACATACACTTCAGGTTACACACGCTTCAGGTTACAGACTCTGCTAACCCAGAAATAGTGCTTCAGGTTAAGAACTTTGCTTCAGGATGAGAACAGAAATTGTGCTCCGGCGGTGTGGCAGCAGCAGCAGGAGGCCCCATTAGCTAAAGTGGTGCTTCAGGTTAAGAACAGTTTCAGGTTAAGAACAGACCTCCGGAATGAATTAGGTACTTAACCCGAGGTACCACTGTAGTTTCAGCCACCCATGGGTAAATGACTCAGCGACACGCCTTACATTAGCAAAGTTTCTTTGTGAATTTTAGTTGGTTCTGACAAAGGTGTTCTTTCTGGGCACTGTTTTTATTTTGTTTCTAATGTACTGCCTGGATTTTTTTGAAAAAAATCTTCTATTGGGATTGCAAATTTAGATACAATGCTATATATGTCCAATCAGAAATTCCATTAAGTATAATGGAACTTTCTTCCAAGTGTGCGTAGCAAAGATGGATAATTTCAGGCGCAGGGGCCGAATGTGGTCCTCTAGGCCTATCTGACTCTTGAAACTTCCCCCAAGCCATACAACCCTACCCCTCACACTGCATCCCTCACTGGCCTTATTTCACACCCCAATGCTTTTGTGTTGCCTTCGCCTGCATTAGAATTAATAGTATAACTTTATAACCCCCAAATTATGTTGCACCCAGACTGGAAAGTGTAATGCACATATGCCATAACACTACAGGTATTTGATTGTTGTTTCTGCAATGATCAGGCTTCTGTTGACTACCATGGTATCTAATTACCAGTTTTACTACTAGTTCAGTGAACAAAAAAGGGTGTGCTCTGTAAGCAATAGGCAAAGGAGGATAAGTGAGCATCTATTATTAAATTCTTTTGACTTTTGAACTATGCTAAGAATTTATTACAACCCCTGAGTTTTCAGGATGTAGTGCAGTATAACATTAGATAAATATACTTAGGATTTACGATTTCTATCGGAGAACAGCAGAGTTGTTGTTTGGAAAAGGAATCTTCACATTCTTGGCTCTTCATTTCCCCCTCCCAACCCCAAACCACATGATCATTGGGCTGAGTGGAACAGAGCAAAAATCCCAGCAACACAGAGAAGGCCAGAGACATAGGAAAAATGATCAGTTAGTTCTCTGAAGAGAAAGATCATGTACAAAAACATCCCTAACCATGCTTAGCAAGAGCTCAGATATCTTTTAAAGCCCTTCTGGTGCAAAAAGGGTGAGTCTCCCTTGACAGGCTTGCATTCAATCTTTTTTTTTTTCTGAGGTGGACCAACGGTGATTGTTTTCGCTGCTGGAATTTGATTCTTGTGTGTCTGTTTGTGATTCTTCCCTGTTTAGAAGAGAAAAACAAAAAAACAAAACCCCAGGATATACACTGGAATGTGTACCCCCAGGTCTGGTCTTTTAAGGCTTTGTTTAGGAGCTCTAAACCCGCCTTGGCTTGGACAGGTGTTGGAGTGTCTCTGTCAAAGAGTTCGGTGAAACATCTTTTCTTCTTTCTGATAAAAGAGAATATGATAGTTTCCTTTTTAGCAGAATGATCTAAGATCTTTTTTTTTACGCTTACATGAACACAGGTGCTCTTCTAAATGAGAGGAAGGAGGTTTGTTTGTTTTCGCTCTTTCTCTTAAAGTGCAGGACTTAACCCTCAGCTATTTGGACACAAGTAATGTTACAGCAGGCTGTATTGCAGTACGAGGATGCCAACTTTCGATGCCTCGATATCAGCATTCACATTAAAAACCAACCATAGCGCTTACCTGCATTGAGTATGGTTCTCACTGTAGTAGGCTGCTTTGGACCATAATTTTGGGTGGAAAGGCAGCTACAAATAAAGGGATGATTATGGTGAACTCACTTCTCTTAAACTTAAAAAGCCTCATCAACAACATTTGACGGTCAGAAAGAGGTAGGAAGATGATATTGTTGGACACCACCCCAACCTCCCAACAGTGTGAGATCACAAGGGTTCTGGGTTCTTACCCAGGGTTTGTGCTTCCTGTGGAGTCTTTATGATATCTGGTTTATTCACACATATATACAACCTGAGCCTATGATGGAGATGTTCACAGCATCAATACCCCAAAAGGGTCTTGTTTCTCCCACAGCCACATCCTTGCATTCAAACAAAAATCAGACATTGTTCTTTCTGAAACATGCTGCTTTTTCTTCTGGTCCACATACTGCAGCTCAACTCTGGCTTTTCCTTCTAACCAACCATGATTTGGGGGAGGGCCCACAATTTGGGGGAGGGGGGGCCCAACCCATTTGCTGTCTCACTCAGAGCCCCATTCCTTTGTTTCCCTTAATAGCCCATCACCCAGGCTATTACCATAACAACAGGAAGCTATTCTCTTATATTTTAACACTTGCTGGATCCAGGATCCAGGATCCTGCATACAGCCTACGACCTCCCCCTGCCCCCACCCCAAAAACCTCAGTGTGCAGCAATGCAGAGAGGGGGAGAGAGAGCTACTGGTGCTCTGTTGTTTGTGCTGAATTTATGGTCCAAGGTTACAGTGACCTAAAGAGTTATTTCTGAAGAACTTAAGTCATCCTAAATGGCAAAAGGCTGTTGTCAAAGGACCAGGAAACACCAGTGGATAAAACGAGTTTTAGGAGGAGAATATGGAACATTACTCTTTCTTTCTTTCTTTCTTTCTTTCTTTCTTTCTTTCTTTCTTTCTTTCCTTCCTTCCTTCCTTCCTTCCTTCCTTCCTTCCTTCTTTTTATAAATACAGACCATTTATTCAAGTTCTAATAAGAATAAGGTCCTGATTTGCCATTCAAAGGGTTTGCTACTAAGCTCTGGGTTGTGGCTTTGGTACTGCCATAGAGCTGATAGGCCACCACAACAATCTGCCTTGCCCTAGAGATTTCAGCCAGGTTTCCATGAAGATTCGTTTTGGGAATCTTCATGCCTGGAATAGCTTTAATGTTTTATAAGAGGAGTGGGAAACTGTGGTTCTTCAGATACCTCCCATTATCCCTTACCACTGGCCATGCTGGCTGGAGCTGATGGGACTTGGAGTTCACCTGAGGGAAGGCACAGGTTCATCATCCCTGGTTTAAAGTCTTCAAAAGAGATAGACCATGATCCTCTTGCTAACCTTACAAAAGGAAGTAGTTGTACTGCTGAAGTGTTGGGATTTTATATGCTCAGTGTGAATGAATCTGAGCAAGAAATGAGACTGCATCGCTTGAGACTGGGGGCAAGTATAAGAGTGTTCAGGTTAATTTATAGGAAAGGATGTGTGCAGAGCATATACAGTAAGGAACAGCTATGTACATCTTGTGTGGGCAATTTCTCTCTCTCTCTGGACTCAGCTATACTGCTGCAAATAAAACGTTTTAAGTGTGTTTTATGTTCAATAAACACTAGATGGTGATGATGAGCCTTATGGAGAATTCAATGTATTTTTTATTTTTTATTTTTAAAAAATCATTTTCAGGACATTCTCTTTCTCTCTCTCTCTCTCTCTCTCTCTCCTTATACAGACTGGAAAACTGATGCTTTCAGAGGTTGCAAGAAAATAGATGTGCCAAAGTAGAGAAATGCACATTTTACGAGTGAAAGTGTGCTACATCCTAACACAAAAGATGAACATTGTAATCTATTTTTGTAGATTCCAGTCACTTTACTAACACTTTACTTACTGCTGAAAGGCACCCTCTGATCTAGCATCCTGCTTTCAGAATGCCTTACAAGGTGCCTATGGGAAGTCCATGAGCAGGACATGAGCACAGCAGCGCTCTCCCAACATGTGTGCGTCCCCTGGCAACTGGTATTTAGAAGCATACTGCCTTGAATACTGGAATTAGTACATGTGTATAATGACTAGTAGTCACTAATTGTCAGGGACTGACAGGATGCGGACAAGGGGACCAAAGTCTGACACGGGAGAGGGGGTCAGTGATTTGGGGAAAACTGCACCGGCCAAGAGGCAGAATTAGAGGCCCGGGAGGCTTCAGAGCTGGAAGGTGGAGCACAGGATGGGTCAGAAGTAGGAAGAGGCAGGTCAGGTAATTGAAGGGCCAGGTGCTACCCTACCTTCTCCTGCACCACTGTCTCCCAGAACCAGCAGGGGATTGAAAATGAATGAGCACTATTAGAATGGGATATGAAAGATGAAGAGGTAAAATCAGTTATGATTAAATGGGCACAAGATGTAGGGCACAACATTATGATGGAAGATTGGGGAAAATTGTGGAAAACTGATTTGAAATTTACAGATTGTTCCCTATTGAAGGAGAATTACATGAAGATGATGTACAGATGGTACACGACACCAGTGCAGCTAGGGGAAATGTACAAAACTAGTTCAAATATATGTTGGAAGTGTAAGGAAAAGGAGGGGACATTTAATCATATGTGGTGGGACTGTAATGTAATTAAAAATTTTTGGGAAATGATATACAACGAATTGAAGAAAATGTTCCATTTAACATTTGTTTAAAAACCTGAAGCATTTTTGTTAGGGATTGTAGGGAAAGATCTGCCACAAAAGCTGAAAAACATATTCATGTATGTGACAACGGCCACGAAAGTTCTAATAGCACAAGGATGGAAGACTGAAGAAACCCCAACTAAAGAATCATGGCAAGAAAAATTGATGGACTATGCAGAACTGGCAAAAGTGACATATAAGCTATGGGACATGGATAACTGTGACTTTAAAGATGAATGGGAACCGTTTACAAAGTATTTGAAGACACAACAAAGCGGACTGGACTCCTTGGTTTCCCTGGACTGGACTGAACTGGACTCCCTGGTTGCCCTAACAGATGATCTTCGTAGACAGCTGGATCGAGGCGGGTTGGGGCTACTGATTCTTCTAGATCTGTCAGCAGCTTTCGACATGGTCGATCACGAACTCCTGGACCACCACCTTGCCAACATGGGGATCCAGGGCACAGTCCTTCAATGGCTGCACTCGTTTCTCTCTGGACGGGGACAGAGGGTGGCGCGTGGGGGGGGGAATTGTCATCACGCCACACCTTGGTGTGTGGAGTACCTCAGGGTGCGATACTCTCCCCGATGCTTTTTAACATCTTTATGCGCCCCCTCGCCCAGCTTGTCCGGAGTTTTGGGCTGGGTTGCCATCAGTATGCTGATGACACCCAACTCTATCTGTTGATGGATGGTCATCCTGACTCGGCCCCAGACACACTGACCAGATGTTTGGAAGCTGTGGCTGGATGGTTACGTGGGAGCCGGTTGAAGCTAAATCCTTCGAAGACAGAGGTCCTGTGGCTGGGACGGGACGATATGGGATTGGGGGGGCAACTCCCATCTCTTGCGGGGGCGCAATTAGTGCCAGCACTGTCTGTTAAGAGTTTGGGTGTAATCTTCGACACCTCCCTTTCCATGGAGGCACAGATTGCAGCTATAACAAAGGCGGCATTTTTCCATCTCCGCCAAGCTAAGCAGTTGGCTCCTTACCTCTCTCGCCCTGACCTAGCCACTGTGATCCACACGACGGTCACCTCCAGACTGGATTATTGTAATTCGCTCTACGTGGGGCTGCCCTTGAGACTGACCCAGAAACTCCAGCGGGTGCAGAATGCTGCAGCGAGACTCCTTATGAGGTCATCGCTGCGAGATCACATTCACCCGGTGCTACACCAGCTGCACTGGCTCCCGGTGGAGTACAGGATCAGGTTTAAGGTGCTGGTTTTAACCTTTAAAGCCCTATACGGCCTAGGACCCTTGTACCTACGGGACCGCCTCTCCTGGTATGCCCCACAGAGAAACTTACGGTCTTCAAATAAAAACATCTTGAAGGTCCCAGGCCACAGAGAAGTTAGGCTGGCCTCAACTAGAGCCAGGGCTTTTTCGGCTGTGGCTCCGATCTGGTGGAACACTCTGTCACAAGAGACTAGGGCCCTGCGGGACTTGACATCTTTCTGCAGGGCCTGCAAGACAGAGCTGTTCCACCAGGCCTTTGGCCAGGGCACAGCCTGACACCCTCCTTCGGCAATCTTCGCGGAGCTCTGGCCCAATGGTTGCCAGTGGTTTGTTTTGAATTAATTTTATAATGAATGATTTTAGAGTGTTGTGTTGTACTGTTGTAGTGTTTTATTGTTGTTAGCCACCCTGAGCCCGGCTTTGGCTGGGGAGGGCGGGATATAAATAAAAATTCTTCTTCTTCTTCTTCTTCTTCTTCTTCTTCTTCTTCTTCTTCTTCTTCATAGCTTGCTTTGAATAAACATTCACAAACTTTTTATTGATAATAATCAGCAAAATAGTTTGAGGATCTATACAACTTTGTAACATGCAGAAAACAGCATTCTCAGAGAAATCAAAGACTGGAACTAAGGGAAGCTGGGGGTGGGGGGGTTTGTGTGGGAGGGTGGGGTGAGGGAGGAAAAATTATGTTTCTGGATAATGTGTTTTGTTTTAATTTTGAATAAAAAAGTTTTTTAAAAAGAAAATAAGAAAATGAATGAGCGGAGGAAGTTGCCACACAACTGCTCCATGGAGCATGGACCTGGGAATTGCTGCCTCAATGCTAGAAAGTTATTGTTGGCTGAAGTTAGAGTAGAGCTTTTAAAAATCTAGAATGGAAGTGGAAAAAGAGTCTTGTCACCCAACAAAGTCAAGGTTCCAGTATACAGTGAAGTGATTGGGGACTACTACAACAGACTAAAAGGCTAATAGCATACAGACGGAGGCACTTCAGGATACATTGCAGTAAAATAGGAGAGCAATCATACAGAATGTCACAGGAGATGTCATGAATATTTGTGACAAAGATGAGCAGCATTCTCAGTGACAAATAGGTACATTTCATTGCCCTTGACCACCCTATTTTCAAACGATTTCCCATTTTACTTAAGTGCTTGTTATTGTTAGTTCTGCCTTTGTAAATAGCAACACATTTCTTACACTTCATAGCCAAGTTGCACATTACAGTTACTGAAAATGCTTTCTTGCTACGTGTGAAATATTTTTCGGGAAGGAGACTGTACTTGAATGACTGAGAGGTTTAAAAAGAGTTTTAAAATATTGCGACAGAGTCCCTGGAGGAATAAACTACACAGTCACCAACCAAGGCTCACCCCCCATACTTTCATTATAGTTACCATTATGTTCTCTGCTCATGGATTTAGGATATAACAATGATTTATTCTAAACTAGTTCCTAGTCTGCTAAACTGCTGAAGAACATTCTCTTTTCCAGATAATGCATTAGCCAGCAAACAGTGTAGCTATGCCATACAGTGTGGCTCTTTCGCCTGCCTTCCCAGAACACCTGTGATCAGGAAAACAAGGAAATTTGAGAAAGAGAAGACAAACTGGTTATTGCAAGAACTTGGGCCAAATAATGCTGCTTCTCGAGAGCTATTGGGCAATATAGCTAAACCTCTCATAAGCATCTGTACTTGTGAGTCTTTATCCAGACAAAGCAAAAAGAATTGTGAGTTGTTCCATTATAATTTACTTGACTTCACAACACCTTTCAAGATTGATTATTCTAACGTTATTGCCATTCATATTGCAATGGGATGTTGTTGTTGCTGTTGTGTTTTTATACTGCAAACTGCCCTGTGATCTTCAGATGAAAGGCAGTATATAAAATTAATTTAATAAATTAATAATAATGATGATGATAGGGAAATCTGTGTTGGATACATTTTTAGTCCCCAGCTAGCTATAATTCAAGAGCTGCCCTGAACATTGCCATGGGAGGGTGCTGCATGACTCACATTCTCAGAAGCAGGAAAGGTTTTATGGTTTTATTGTCTCTTCAAGCTAAATACATGTCCTATCTTCCCGAAGCCACACTGAGAAATAAGCTCCCAGTTAAGTACCATTAAAGGACATGACTATCCTAATTGCTAGCTATCCCTTTCCTGCCATTTTTGTGCTTGGTAACAAGCCAAGAAACAAACCAGACTAGCACCCTAGTCTGATTAACCAAGAGTCCCAAAGCAAAATTCCACTTTCAAAAACATCCTTTTGGGTAAGATAGTTTTTTACCTAATGAAGGTTATATGTGCCAGAAATTGTCAATCCTGGGAAACCATTGTCTGAGTTTAGAGCTGGATCAGCAAACTTCAAACAATACAGAGCCAGATTAGAAACTTGGATTTGTGTGTATGTCCTTTTAGAAAATGCATTGATGCTTTTATCTTTCATTGTTGTTTAGTCGTTTACTCGTGTCCGACTCTTTGTGACCCCATGGACCAGAGCACGCCAGGCACTCCTGTCTTCCACTGCCTCCCGCAGTTTAGTCAAACCCATGCTGGTAGCTTCGAGAACACTGTCCAACCATCTCATCCTCTGTCGTCCCCTTCTCCTTGTGCCCTCCATCTTTCCCAACATCAGGGTCTTTTCCAGGGAGTCTTCTCTTCTCATGAGTTGGCCAAAGTACTGGAGCCTCAGCTTCACGATCTGTCTTTCCAGTGAGCACTCAAGGCTCCACTTAAGAATGGATAGGTTTGATCTTCTTTGGCCCAGCTGCTTCATCAGCTCTGAATCTACTTGCACTTGTCCTCTGCTCTTCCTCAGTAGCATGTTGGATGCCTTCCGACCTGAGGGGCTCATCTTCCAGCGTCATAACTTTTATATGCCTGTTGTCTTTGTCCATGGAGTTTTCTTGGCATGGATACTGGAGTGGCTTGCCGGTTCCTGCTCCAAGTGTATCACGTTTGGTCAAAACTCTCCACTATGACCTGTCTGTCTTGGGTGGCCCTGCACAGCATGGCTCATAGTTTCTCTGAGTTATTCAAGCTCCTTCGCCACAACAAGGTAATGAATCCATAATTCATTACTTACCAACAAAAATATCCTTTTTTTTGTTCCAGTAGCTCTGAACTGGTACAGTTCCTCCAGTTAAATAATATACCCTTGTGCCTAGGCCAAGGCTGGGGAATCTTTCTTAGCCCAGGCTCTGTACACCAGTCATGGGTGTGGCATGGGTGTAGAGAAGTGTGAGGAGCATTGCATTTACCCTGATAATGAATTGGGGTTCTTTGAGTAAGAAGAATTCCCTTTGCCCTTGCTCTCATTACTCACCTGGGTACTTAGGAGTACTCATTCTTAAGCATGTTTTTTAAGGCACAAAAACTATGGCTGCAATCCTGTGTATGCTTAACCTGGAATTGTTCTGCACATGAGTAAGCCGTATTTTTTCAAGAGGTTTCCAGCATTTTCTCTTGCAAATAAAATAAGTGAAATTAGCACTAGATGCACCATTTATGAAGATGCAGGAAACTGTCTATGCTGGCCAGAAGAACTGCACTGTGTGCAATAAAGCCATTGGCTACATGACTAGATCTTTCCTGACTTCCCCACTGAGCTCTCTAAAAGAGACGACATATCCTGCAACGGCACTTTACTGCAACAACATGTTACAAAAGCTAATATTGCCTTTAGCGGCACATGCATTAGAAATATGATTGTTGATATGCTAAGTGATTTTTTAATAGACCTTGTTAAACACATTTGCTTCAGAGACCTCAAGCTATCTATCACCAGAGTGATTTTCTTTCTTTTCTCTTTTTTTAGGCTTAGTGAGGTGAAATACCTTTCCCCTGTAGATGTCCCCTACAAATTGCTTTTCAATAATCCAAGCATAGCCATGAGGATAACCTGCTCACAGCCCTCTTCTGCATGACAATGGGAATTCACAAATGTGTCACCTGCAATTATAACTTCAGCCTTGACATGAGATGGAACTAAAGATATGGTAGCTCAGCCTAATTAGAGACAGAGCTGAACTGGAGCAGGCACAGGCCCTTCTCCAGCAGGATGAAATGAGAGATGCACAACTGAGAAAGAATAGAGAACTAGCTATTATTTGGGAAGAAATAGAAGATACTAAGAAAATGCCAACCCAATTTACAATTTCATTGCAAACCAGAGGGGGGAGGAATCTCCCCTTCATGTTTACTGCAAGGAATCCCCCCTCCTATCATGAACTGCAGCTGCAAATTTCTGTGTAACTACATATTGCTGAGGTCATGTCTTAACGAAGACCAAACTTTATTGCAGTATGAAGTTTCACAAGCCTAAAATGTGTAACAGGACATCCTCTAATTCATTGTCAGTAAATGAAGCTGAGCTTAGATTTCATATGAAAAAACACAAAAGGCAACCATTTACATCATGCGGCCAGTCTCCCTGTTCCCATCTCGTTTGCTAGAGTCTATCGGGAAAAGGTTGTCCAAGCAAATAATAGATACACAAAATATTGTTACAAGTTTGGGTTTGGAAGATGTATGCTATATGCTAGATCCTTCTAACCCCTGGATCCAGCAAGTGTTAAAATGTAAGCCAGGCTAGCTTCCTGTGTTGAGGGGATTGCCTAGGTGATGGGCCATTAGAGAACAAAGGAAAGAAATTCTTAGCACTGAAGGTAGTTTATCTGGCTTTCCATTTGTTCCTCACAAATTGGCAAGATAGTTAGGCTGACAGGTGTTACGGAGGAAATCGGCCTCGTTCCCATTCTAAGTATCTCCCTAAGCATGTTTGTTATGACCAAAATACATCTTGGATTGTTTAGATATGGTTCTAATTAGCTGGTACCCCTAATACAACAGAAACACCATGGCCAGCTTGTATATTTGGCAACCCAGTAAGTCAATGCATGTTTGGAACATTTATGTTTATGATGTAAGCTTTTAAAACACAAACCTCTTATTCTGTCCTTTTGTTGTTGTTTAGTTGTTTAGTCATGTCCGACTCTTCATGACCCCATGGACCAGAGCATACCAGGCACTCCTGTCTTCCATTGCCTCCTGCAGCTTGGTCAAGCTCATGCTGGTAGCTTCGAGAACACTGTCCAACCATCTCATCCTCTGTCGTCCCCTTCTCCTTGTGCCCTCAATCTTTCCCAACATCAGGGTCTTTTCCAGGGAATCTTCTCTTCTCATGAGGTGACCAAAGTATTGGAGCCTCAGCTTCACAATCTGTCCTTCCAGTGAGCACTCAGGGCTGATTTCCCTAAGAATGGATAGGTTTGATCTTCTTGCAGTCCATGGGACTCTCAAGAGTCTCCTCCAGCACCATAATTCAAAAGCATCAATTCTTCAGCGATCAGCCTTCTTTATGGTCCAGCTCTCACTTCCTTTCACTTTAAAGTTTGTAACCCAGATAGACTGGAAATTTAGCATAATAACAAAGCCTTGCAGCTCACTAGCAGTAACCTTGAAAGATAATAGGGCAGCCAAGAAACAAATTCCTATAGCCAGCAAATATCCCAGCAAATGCATAGCAGAAATGTTACTTTTAGTTAGAAAAGTGCGCAAGAGAGACTGTTTTACCTTACAGGGACTGAAATGGCACATCCAATCTTGACTCACCATCTTGAAAAAATTTGAGGTGTGAACAAGCTTGCATGTTGTGATGCCAGTAATCTAGACTTTGTTTCTTTAATATGCAGAGACTCTAGGCCTGTGTAATGCCTTATTTTCCCATGCATGTATAGAGGACAATAGAGTTCCTGAAGAATACGGCCTCCCTCCAAGCCTCTATCCAAGAGAAGTCTCACATTGCACAAAGCAGATAAGATCTGCAAGTGTTTCACTTCCCTTAAGAAAAGAGTGCGAACATGCTGGGACTGTGGGTTGGGAATTCTGTCCTGCCATGTGATTCCCCAATTCCTCCTTACGAAGCTAACCGCTAGTATAAAATCAATTATATATTGTACAATTCTATGTCTCTATTTTACAATTAAAGGTGCTTCCTTAGGTTGATTCTAGCGACTCAAATTTTAGGAGATGCATTTCTACCATTTGTTTGGTTTCCTAGTTCTCCATCTTCTCCAGCCCTGCACAATTCATGAGACATATTGCTCCCAAAACTTGGGGGAAGGCAAAGCAATTTTGGAGGAAATTGGATCAAGTCGTTCAGCACTTTTCTGGTTGATCGACTCAGCAAAGCTGGAGAACTTGATGTGCATACAATAAGTGTCTGTCCTGCAATAGCAGCTATTCGAACCATGTTAGAAATTGTAAACATTGTGTAACAACAACAAGAAGTAAAATCATTCCCAATTTATCAGCCTAGACCAAAGCATTTGTTCTGTGGAACATGCAAAGGACAGACAGTGTATAATAAGCCTTCATTTAACTGAGGAAGGAAAGAGCATTTCAAATGTCAACATTTCAATATGGAATACTGAAATTTCAGTTTAATTCTAATTATGATTAGTCCTGTATGATTGTTCTCTCAAAGCAAGCTGATCTTCCTCAAATATTGAAAATGGTTTTTCCACCATTCAACCTAGATACAGATCCAGTTTAAAAATAAAAGGTTATCTTCCCTATCAGATGACAGACTCTGCACTAGCAGAGATGACCCAATTCCTTGGTGCTAACCTAGGAAGTTGGACTCATTCAGGGTCCAGAATTTGATCTTTGCAAATTATTTTTAATGGGATGAATTATGACACATAAAGAAGGAAACCAGGGCAGCAGGGGGGTCTAATTTGGGGTGGGGGGATCCAGCCCCTGCAATTTACTGGGGAGATGTATTGTCTTTGCCTCCCATTGTTTCTTTCTTGGAAGTTGCATAGGTAAGGAAACAGAAGAGAGAGAAAACTCTTTTGCTGGAGAGGTGCTGACATATAATTAAGATAGCGCAAGGAGGCTGTTTGGTGCTTGTTCAAAATGATCCATCCCCGTTGACACAATGAGAGCTAATGAACTAAATCTGAAAGCATCAGCATACGATTTTGACAAATGTGGTGTTTTCCTATTGAGAGAGTGGGAAATGATTATAAATGGCCAGCTGGGCTTGTTTTTAGGCATGGACACTTCAGGAACAGTGGCATTATGGCCTCCGCTGGCTCTTGGCGATGTAAATTATTTCACACTTCTGCTTCTGAATCAATTGGGTGTTTCCTCTGCTTAAGCGCTGCTGAAATGGATTCTCACCCACTCCAGAGTCAAGGCATGTCCTCAGCACTTCAGGGGGGGCTTTTGAAAATGGCTGGGTTTTGTATTTGAAAGCAAAGGGTCACTGAGGATTTAAAATACATTCTATTACTACTCAAATCTTCCTTTTCTCTTTAAAGAAAAGTGTTTTATTTTTTATTATATAAAAAAGTCTGGACATGCATAAATGAGATGAAGAGTTTCAATGCACACCTAAATTATCCTATCTATATCTTTAAAAATACATATATATAATATTTATTGGTTTTTATACGTTTTCCAAACATAGCATCCTATCTTAAACAACATAACAGACCTTTGGCTATCACAGCCTAGGACTTCCATCAACCTTGACTGATGGTTTTCTAACTTCCTTTCTAATTTTGCATTTTATTTTAATACTTATTGCTATAAAATCCAAATCCTAAATAAACTCCTTCTTAGTCCTCTTTTGCAGTAATTCATATAGTTCTCCTTACAAAACTTCTTGTAACCCTACAAGCGATGTCAATTGATTACAATTGTCCTTCAAATATATCGTGAATTTCTTCCAGTCCTTCACAAAAGTCTGGTCTTGCTGGTTCTGAATTGTCCCACTTAATTTCGGCAGCTCAGCATAATCTATCAATTTCATCTGCCACTCTTCTTTTGTTGGTAATTCTTCCTGCTAAATTATCCTATCTATATGAAATTTCAATAATTTGAGTAGGTCTTGGGATGGCTTAATATGAGGGGAAATATATTGATTTGTGGTATTAAAATGAATAATGCAATCTGAATGTTAGATATAAATTTCTTACTCAGATAAATTCTTTTTTTGGACTCATTCTCATTCTTCTTCAGAAAGTAGATTTGTTATGATTTTTGAAACCCAAGCAAAAAGATATACATGGGCATCAAGTATTTCAGAGGAAGCCTTGTAGCTATAGATGTCTGAAACTTGTCAACTCGCCAATTTGCCCTATAAATGTTTTCATAGAATCATAGAATTGGAAGGGACTGCAAAGATCATCTGGTCCAACCCCCTGCAGTACAGGAATATTTCACCCAATGTGGAGCTTGAACCCACGAGGGGCTTGAACCACAACTCCAAGAATTCCTGACCATTGACCATGATGGCTGGGACTGATGGTCCAAAACATCTTACAGGGCACTGTATTAAGGAAGACTGCCCTAAACTAGTGGACTAAAGAAGTCAGAGCAGTGAGACAAAAGCCCTGTTTGGGTGTTTGTCCACCTCACATGGAAGCAAACACATGAAATGGTGCAGGAATACGCATCCAATCTTCTCCCCCTGGTGCATTACCTTTATTGTGTTAACAACCTTCCATGAGGTTGACAGCAATGGTCTAAAGTGAAGATCATCCTCTACTTGTGACTTCCTGCTCTGAACAGCACAGCAAACATCCATAGGTAAGGGAGGGTTCGTGCTCCAGATCTTCGCCCTCAAACATTTGCAGGGCCCTAAACAGGATAGAGGAGGTATGCTGTGGGAGGGAGGACTTCTCAGAGCACTTTTGCTCCCCCTTGCATGATTGCTTACACATGAGGAGGATGGATGCCTGAATAGGACATTAGTGTTCATGTCTCCACTGTGTATGGCTATCCTGATCTTAATATCCTGCAGATTTCTGCTCTGGCCCCAAGATTCACCTTGTATCCATGCATGTCTAAAATTTCCCACCTGATTTTGACTTGCACTGTCCAGTCTCCATTTTTATCTGCAATTTGGCTCCTGAGCAGCTCTGACTGAAATGTAGTTTCATGTTCCCATATTCACTACAATCCGGAATTTTAAAAAATGGCTACAACTCTCCATCCTTTTGAACAAAGTAGATAAAATATATAGGCACTGGAGCCCCTCCATAGTTGATTAAGCTTGCCAAATTGTGGACAGATAGGCACAGAGTCATTTTGTGAGCAACGTAAAAGGGATACACTTTCCTCCATGATATTTGTTTGGGGAGGGTGAGGGGCTATTTTTGTGTTTGCCTTTCCTTAAAACAATTAAGATGTGGCTGAGTGGAGTGT
This sequence comes from Podarcis vaucheri, assembly GCF_965113315.1. Taxonomy (NCBI): domain Eukaryota; kingdom Metazoa; phylum Chordata; class Lepidosauria; order Squamata; family Lacertidae; genus Podarcis; species Podarcis vaucheri. The sequence continues at coordinate 51,672,294 of NC_138763.1, read as the reverse complement.
CTTCTAGCTTCTACATTAAAAACAACAACAACCACCACTCCACAACTTGTCACAAGCTTTTCTTCCTGGTGGCTGTTCGTGTGCTCTGATAGTCTTTACAGACTATTGGCAGGTCTTTATAGGTCTCTAATAGGCCTTATAGCATGAGGCTGTTTAAAACACTGCCCGAATAGTTCTGAAGGCTTTTTGTTACAGTTGTTAATGCAGACCAATGTAGGATGAACATGATTTTCACATTCAGAATAGAGATGATCAGATTTTTATTTCTATGTTCTGTGCAACCAATAGCCCCGAACTTATCAGGGGAATGGCATCTGATGAGTCACACGTGGAGTCAAAAGATGCACATAGATTTCAAGATGCATCCAATACAGTGTCTGTGGATAGTGTAGATCACATGTTGTAGAAATTCTGCTAAAGATGAAACTCTGCCATATGGAGCTGATCTAATATTGCTACAGCTTTCATCATTAAAGTCTTTCTTGCATGCATTTCCTCTAAAACCAGCAAATGACAATTTTAGCGATAGAACTCTCTCTCATTCAGCAGCTTCAGGTTTCTGTTACCTGGTCTTTTTACTGGCTAATAACGGTGATTCACAACACTTAGCACCCAGTCTTTTCCATCTCTCAACATATTTTTCTCTAATTGTGGCCATCTGAATGCTCCGTTTACAGTCTTCTGCTTTATGTTTGCAATTATAAGATTCCTAAGTGAATCCAAGTGTCCTGTCTTCCCACTCCATATCATATTTTTTTTATATTAATGCTATATTAATCACACCCACCCACCCCAAATATAAGATGATCATCTTACTGTTATGCCAATCAAACTGATCAGTTGCTTTCATAGGCCTCTTTGGATCATCATCAGAGTTGCAGGTTACTGTGCAACCAAACAAGTCCAGATCAAATGGTTGGTTACTATTGGCCTAGGATGTTCATTCTGTTTATAGCCAGATAAACTTCCCCTTATCACATGTCAGGGTTCATGAGACGTATGCACCATTTCCTGTTTCCTATCAACCCTAAAAAGTGATGTGGAGAATTCCTAGAGCCTTCTAAATACAAGAACTCTGAAAGGCACCTGGCAAAAAACTAGAGACATTCCTAACCCCTGGGAGCATATTCCACACACCCAAGAAATTCTCAAACAGGAACACGCAAGAGTGTAAGCTGAGCTCATGGAGGTCTGTGATGGCCTCTGTTTAACCTCTCCCATATTACTTCCCTTACCCAGTCTGCCAGTCCATAACCTTTCTCATTAACGGAACTAATTGCATGAGAACAAATCAAGAGATGGCAGGAACATCTGGCTCGCATACTGTACATGCCACTGTAAGTTAACCTTTCACACTCTGTCAGAAACTATGTGAAAGTATGTCAGGGGTGCAGCTGTGTGTAGAGTTTCACATACAGAGAGCTTCTATGGACAGAGAAGAAGGAAGGAAAACAATGCTTAATATATACACACAGAAAGAAAGAAAGAGAAAAAGAAAAAGAAAGATAGATGATAGATAGAGATCGATAGATAGATAGATAGATATAGATAGAAATAAAGAAAGCTCTACTTTTCACTGAAAATGTCTCTGGGCTTTTAACAGATATGAATGAGACATCCATAAGCAGTGAATTTTTAGCCTACAAGGAGTATTAAGGATGGGGAAAATATCACCTATTGATTTCTGTCCAATAGCCCTATTTCATTATAGCTTCTAAAACTTAATTGGAATATTCCAGAAGTGTCGATTCCAACACTCCATACAAACAGCATACCTATCTGTAGTTCTTCAGGTCCTGTGGTTTATTCGTTCATTCCATTGTCTAAAACCTCTTACTGTCAGAAAGTTCTTCCTAATGTTTAGCTGGAATCTCCTTTCTTGTAACTTTCTTGTCCTATCCTTTAAGAGCAGGACAAAACAAACTTGCTCCATCTTCCATTTGACAGCCCTCTAGCTATTGGAAGATGGCTATCATATCTCCTCTCAGTCTCCTCCTATTCAGGCTAAACACACCCAACTTCCTCAACTGTTCCTCTTAAGGCTTGGTTTCCAGATACTTGATCATCTTGGTCACCCTCCTCCACCAACCAACAGGGAGAACCATGGATGGAGAAGGAGCTCTATCTTCACACATGTCCCTTTTGCAAGCATAGGAACCATCAATGGCTTTGCAACTTTGCCATCAGTGCTCCAATGGTGGTATCAGCAAAAGGGAAGGAGACAGGTAAGGCTCTGCATCCTCCATGGGATATGGGAGAAAATATCTTGGTTTGTATATGGGTGTGGGGAAACACTGGACCATGAAAGAAGAAAAAACCCTGGAAAACACTACACCACCTTTCCCCCTTTCAGCACAAGCCCACTAGTGCATTAGATTTAAGAGTCTCCCTCCTCCAGCCCTTCTGGATTGGCATTAATTTGCATTAATACTAAGGCTTTGGGGAACAAAGTTCAGAAGGGGGTAAATCAGCAATTGCACTTAAAAGAACACATTATGTATCAGTTCCTTTGCTTGCCTGAGTGGCATATTTATGCAATCAAAAAGGTTTTTAAAAATCAAGATAGTAATTGGATAGGCAACTTCTTTGTAATTCAGTTTAACTGCCATTACCATTTATAGTGCCAAAATAGAGAAAATGAAATGAAATTAAGGAGATGTAGGTTTTCCCTGGTTCGGAGCTCTGGGGGTGGGGGATGATTACCCTGGCTGAATAGTGACAGCGCAAAAGTACCAGCAAAAGGCAAAGGAAAATATTTGGGATGTCACTGATGAAACTTGCACATGCTTCCAGTTGAGAAATAGGAGCTATGGCCCTGGCAGCTGGTAAGACTAATGGAGTTTGGATGTTTATTGTTTTTATTGAAGCTTGTGTCAATGCACTCATACTGTCAGGGCCTGGATCTCTAAGCCTCAGCATGTGCATAGATATCCAAGAGATTTCAACTTGCTGGTCCTTCTCCTCACTGTGGTTTAGTACCAAATACCTGCAAGATGCTTGTTGTCTTTGTCCATGGAGTTTTCTTGGTAGGGATCCTGGAGTGGCTTGCCAGTTCCTGCTCCAGGTGGATCACGTTTAGTTAAAACTCTCCACTATGACCTGTCCATCTTTGGTGGCCCTGCATGGCATAGTTCATAGCTCCTCTGAGTTATTTAAGCCCCAGACCACGACAAGGCAGTGATCCATGAAGTGATCCATAAAGGCTGATCACCGAAGAATTGATGCTTTTGAATTATGGTGCTGGAGGAGACTCTTGAGAGTCCCATGGACTGCAAGAAGATCAAACCTATCCATTCTTAAGGAAACCAGCCCTGAGTGCTCCCTGGAAGGACAGATCCTGAAGCTGAGGCTCCAATACTTTGGCCACATCATGAGAAGAGAAGGCTCCCTAGAAAAGACCCTGATGTTGGGAAAGATTGAGGGCACAAGGAGAAGGGGACGACAGAGGATGAGATGGTTGGACAGTGTTCTCAAAGCTACCAGCAGGAGTTTGACCAAACTGTGGGAGGCAGTGGAAGACAGGAGTGCCTGGCGTGCTCTGGTCCATGGGGTCGCAAAGAGTCGGACACGACTAAACAACAACAACCTGCAAGATATGCTAAACCTCTTCAGCGTCTCTTTCGCATGTTCTTGACATCTAAAATGAGACCCTCAATATTAGACAACCTGATTTGTTCCCAGTCCTTTCTTTATGAATTCCCATCTACTACTCAGAATGAACAGCTATCAGCCTTAGATAAAGACAAAAGAGGTCTGTTTCAGTGGGGAATGCAGCTTTGGAGATGTAAGGTCCAAGGGTAGAAGAATATGAACTTGCTGAATCAAGTTTTCTTGCAAACTGAACCAGACCCACATAATCAGCAAGCCTCAAGTTGACAGCAAGGGAATTAAAGGACTTGTAGGAGGAACTCAGCTGGGTGTCTCAGGAGGAAAGATTTGCTGGGGGGGGGAGAGGTTGGGGGTGAAGGAAAGGAAGGAAAACCGCAGTGAAAGAGACACCTGTAGCTAACTGTTCATTTTTCTTCCTTTCTGTCTTCTGGGCTTTCAGCAAAAGGAATGAATGAACGTTTACAGTGATATGATTCTTTCCAGAGGGAGAATTGAATGAAATAGGATGCTAAAGGTCCTGGTTTAGAAATAGAATTAATATGAATGCGTCCAGAATTAACTAGTGTAGAAGCAATCTCTAGCACTGGCTATTTGGATATAGTTCAGAAGATGTGGCTCTGAAGGAACATGCTGTATGAAGGTGGCCATATTGAATACCACCCAAATGATCCAAATGTTGGGTTTTAATATCCACTTATCCAGTTCAGTCGGTCCCCTGAGACATTCCTTTTGTACCATACGTTAAGGTTGCTCCAAAGTTCGTAAGCACAAATTCAATGACCTGTTCCTCTGAATTGTAGAATTCACCCAGTATTCCGTGTTCTGAGTGTTTCCAGTTTTTCTGATGGGGGCAACTGGACTTCTCTGCAAATGGCACTCACACAGGCAACTTCCCTACAGCAACTTCCCTGGGGCAACTTGCTCCTTAACAACTACCAAGTAAACTGCTCAAAGGCAAGTGCCAGTTTGCTCTGGGGTACTAAGATTCATTCTGTAAATACTTAGCCATTGCTATTCAGGTATCTATCTCTGGGGCAACCTTCCCATGTGTGTGAGGCCTAAGGCAGATACATAATCCTAGCATCACAGAAAAATTGAAGTCTGTGGGTAAAAACATAGCTGACAGCTGCTCTCTGGGCTGAGTTCTCCTTTCCTAAGGGTCCCAAAGCTCCATTGGACTCTTTTTTTCCCTGTGGGTGAAGTGAGTTATCTATCTATGTGGGGAGATGGAGAGTTAGCAAAAATGCTGTCAGCATCTATTTGCTAGACCAAGTACGGTATCACAAGCAGAAAGAGAACAGTGTCCCAATTTTTATATGAATGGTAGTCCTATATAAATATGCACAGTGAGTGCCCATAACGTGTGGAAATTAACAGGGGGACAGCTTAGTGCAACACAAAGGAATTTCAGTGGGCACATACCTGGTGGGGACTTCTTTGTTGCTATGCTTCTAAATTCCATCCAGTTCTATGAAAAGGGAGGGAAAGGGGTTTTAGCCACATTAGAGTGAGGGGGGACGGGACAGATTGTAACGAAAGGCAGGCTTTCAGGCAGCAATCAGGAAAAGTGATAGAACATCAGCACAATCATTTGTCCTCCAACCAGAGGTGTGTTTTTTTCTCTAGAAAAAGAGGTGCCGGAACTCACCATGAACGCCTCCCTTGTTCTCTTGTAATGGCAATGGTGCCCACCTGAGAGGTGCTGGAACTGCGTTTCGGTGAGCTCTGGCTGAAAAAGCCCTGCCTCCAATCATTTGTCTGCTTAAAACCGCTCCCCGCCTCAGTTGCTTTTCCGCCAGCAGAAGAAAAGATACAGACTCCCCGTCCCCAAAAATATTTTTCCTCATAGCAAGAAAAGCAGCATGAGGGTCAATATTGTATGCACAAACAACTGGAAAGAAAAGGGTTCAATAGCGCACTTCCACACTTGATTGCCGGCTCCAAGACTGCTGCCTGCCTGTTTTTGAAGCATTAAGCCATGGGGGGGGGGCGTGCAACTGCATGTAAAATCTCCTTTGGCCCCAAACTGTCAGCAGGAGGTTGGACTAGATGATCCTTGTGGTCCCTTCCAATTCTACAATTCTACGATTCTATGATTTGAGATGGATGGAAGGGTTGCACCTCTGGTGAAGGACACACCATGCTCCTTCTGGGGTAGTTGGTTCACTTTTGGTCCCCACCCTGTACTCAGCTCTCACCTGTGGCTCCTAGAATTTGTCAGCATGCAACAGCAGTCACACATTGGGAATAATAATAATAATAATAATAATAATAATAATAATAATAATGAAGTCCTGAGCCCACAGGTGCAAAATCAAGTTCTCAGAGCATCACTTGATGGGACTTTGTTTGTTTGTTTGTTTTTAAAAATACCAGAGATATTTTAATTCTCTTTTGAGTGAGCATCTCTGTATTAAAACTATTAGGAACAAATAAACGGTTCACTCTGGAGCATTCTTACATTCCTCAAATGCTGTTCGTTTTGTTTTTAGACCAGGAACAGAGCGGTTCTTCTGCTGGCTCCACATTCAGCGCAGGAAACGAGCAGGGGACAGGGAGAATGTTTGCAATTAGATTCTGTACTTAAGAGGGGAGGGAGAAGGAAAAGAAACGGGAGGGCAAGAAGGGTCATGGTGTTTCCAGGTTTGCTCCAATGAATTCTGCAGCTGTACCAGAAAACCTCAAACTTCTGCCTTATTCACTACCCATATGTACAATCCCACCGCCACCCTTTCACACCCACCCACACATACACTTCTTGTTGCTGGTGAGGGGGTGTGTGGAATCCCTTGACATCAATCATTGCGAAACATATAGCATTTCATTTTCTTGCAGTTTCATTTAAAGAATTTTAATATAGGAAACTTGACATAAACAATGCCACTGGCTTTCCCTAAATAGCTCTAGGGGAAAGTTTAGTCGGTAATACGTACAGTAAATATTTATTATAAGGTAACACACAGGGTTGGTCCCCCCCTTCTTCTCCTTTGCATTTGATGTGTGAGAGACGCACACCAAATATTGTAAATATTTATAAAGTATTCAGATTTGATATTATTTGTTCAGGTACAAATGGCTCCAGTTACTAGACTTGTCACAAATAAGGAAAACCACAAGTACTGAATGAAAACACAGTGGAAACATGACATAACCACATCTGTGGACTGAAATAAACATTTTCTACCAAAGGGAACTAAAATGAGAGAGACACTTAAAAAAAGAGAGATCTATTTTAATTTTTTCCTGGGTGTTTTAGGAAAACCAGTCTACTAGCAAATTATTTTTACTTCTGCATTCTATTTTTTAAATAAATTGTTTACCTTTGGACTAAATTTAAACTATATTTGCGCGGTGTGTCTCCACTTACTAGCCTCTTGCAATCCTCACAACCTCTGACTATGCCAGGTAATGTCAAGACTTCCTCTGCCTTCAGCCAATGCTGTTTCAATGCAGGTTGAGCCATCGACAACCATTCTAGGAATTAATTCTGGAAAGGACTACTAATTATCAAAACTTGTCAAAATAAGTCCAGTTCTGCTCTATGGAGGAGTCTGCTTCTCCAGTATGTTCCCTACAGGGAACGCTCTGGTCAGTCAGCACCAAGCAGGACTCAGCCATGTGTTCACCAGCTGATGAGCAGAGGGTTCAATCCTGCTTTCTTCATCAGTCTGCTTCACAAGTGCATTCCCCACAGGATTGAACCCCACACCCTGCCCATCAGTTTATACCACCAAGTGACAGTTGATTGACAGGTGGGTGTAGTTTGGGGAAATAGCCTCACTGGGTAATCTGGACCTCCTGGTGGAGCAGGATTGGTGTGTGGACCAGTGATTCCCTTGTTTGGCTTAAAGCAAAGTCACCGGGGGAGGGGGGCTCCTTTCCATAAAATGCAATTGCCATGGCTGAAAGAGGGAAAACTTGAACCTCGTCAGAAAATGAACTCTTGGTTAACTTAAGTGGCTCTTCCATCATAGGTGGGCCTTGGGGTGTGAAATTCCAGTGGCGCCCTGTGCATTGTCAAAATGTGGCACCCACCCACCTCTCACATTCCATTCTAAATAATAGTTGTGTCCCTGAGGCTCTGTGCCCAGCACAACCAAACCGGTCCCACTCTCCTAAATCCTACTCTGCTTCCATTGCTCATAGCAAAGCCCATTGCACACAAATTCAAGGGGCATGCACAGAGTTCTAGTTCAACTAAGCTATCCATTTACCATCAGGCAAGAGCCCAATCTCATTTATCTGTTCTTACCATGCTCTTTGGACGCAGGTGGCGCTGTGGGTTAAACCACAGAGCCTAGGACTTGCTGATCAGAAGGTCGGCGGTTGGAATCCCTGCGACGGGGTGACCTCCCGTTGTTCGGTCCCTCCTACTGCCAACCTAGCAGTTCAAAAGCACCTCAAAGTGCAAGTAGATAAAGAGGTACCACTCCGGTGGGAAGGTAAACGGTGTTTCTGTGTGCTGCTCTGGTTCGCCAGAGTCATGCTGGCCACATGATCCAGAAGCTGTGCACTGGCTCCCTCGGCCAATAAAGCGAGATGAGCGCCGCAACCCCAGAGTCGGTCACGACTGGACCTAATGGTCAGGGGTCCCTTTACCTTTACCTTTACCATGCTCTCAACTACCTTCTGTCACAAGTAACTTTTCAAACACCAGGTTAAGATATTATTGCAAGCTTTCTAATCAAGAGTTCACACGGTACAGGGATTTCCTATAATGAAACACTTGGTACCGAACCTAGGAGTGGCCCCACTGAGCCTTAGCCATTAAAACAGTGTCAATTCCCTTTCAATGTTGCAATTTGATTAATCAGTTTGGTTAGAAAGCAAAGTTCAAAAGCATCCATTGTTTTTCCTGTTGGCAGCTTTCTGGTCCAATGGATGTGCTATTGTGTGTAGTTTTACATAAAGGCAAACCTGAAATCTGTGGAGGTCTTTAGTCATCTTTAGTCTATGGTTAGCGAGTTCTATGTGCTTACCTGCAGTAAGAATAATTGCCTGCTTTATTTAGACATCAGCTCAAAGTATGATTTTTTGTTGATTTACCTTTGAAGCCATTGTTCATGTTCTAGGGTGAATATAAGCAGATACTTCTCAGTAATTAATGCCTGGTGTCTGCGATGGTATGAGCCTATGTAAAAGACTCCATCTACCACATGAATTTTCCTGAATGCTTGGCTAAGCTACTAAAATGTGTTCAAGTCTTTGAATAGATAATGCAGGCAGGTAATTAGGGCTCAGTAAACATGATTATGATAATTAATCTTCTTTGTTATCCTCAGGCTGCAGTCCTATGTATATTCAGTAAGACTGATTTCAGGCCATACATAATATCAGACTGTATGTGTCTTACTGCTATATAGTAGATGTCAGGAATGCGTGCAGGAGCCAGACCCTGTGACTATTAGGGGCTTTGCAGGATTGGGGCCTTCCTAAGTTTGTTCTGGAGAGGCAAGGCGTGGCCGCAAAGGTGAGGCCGCTTGGAAACTCACTGCACCTGGTGGCAAGAGCCGTGAAGGGATATAAGGTCAGCATTTTCCCTTTGGCTCTTTGCCACAGCAACACGTTCCCTGCCTTGCTGTGTTTGGCTCCTTGACTCCTTGCTTCTTGATCATCGGACCCCTGACTTCGTGACTCCTTACTTCCTGACCCTCAAACCCTTGGCTTCTTGAATCCCGGCTCTCTGACCCTCGGACTTTTGGCCTTCTGACTCCTGGCTTCTGGACTCCTGTTCCTGCTCCCACCCCGCCATCTTGCCCCCAGTCCTGATGTCCCCAGCTGGGACTTCGATCGCCTGTAAACCAGACCATGACAGTAGATGGTGATACTTACATGCCCTGAAATGCCCTCCTTGCACTCCACCACTAATAGGAGAGCTACTAAAGCAAGCCCCATCACCACCAGTCGAGTTTTTCTCCACCAGTTGAGGTGATTCATCTATGCCCTATCCCATCCAGTGCTATTTGTGGGGGGGGGGGATGTGCTGGAACTCACCATGAATGCATCCCTTGTTCTCTTATAATGGCAATGATGCCCACCTGAGAGGTGCTGAAACTGAGTTCTGGTGAGTTCCGGCTGAAAAAAGGCCCTGATCCCACCCACCCCATCATTAATACAGTGTGAGGGGCTAGGATTATACTCCAAAGTGTGGAGATTTTTTTCATGTGTTAGCTGAAAATCTAGCACAATCTATTTTTATTCACAAATTGTTATTGTTCTTCAGCCCCCATAATTTTTCTTCATTAAAAACTCATCTGTTAAGTTTATTTTTTTAAGTTTGCTGCTTTTTAGTTTTGGCACAGACAGGTTATTTTTTTAGCAATACCTCACTGAAACTAATGATAAGTGATCTTCACCTTTAAAAACTTTTGATTCATTACCACTTTTCTCAAGCCATTGGCTGGCTACTAAAAATAAAGTGAAATAATATTCAGGTGCTAAACAGATTATGGTTCACAGCTGGAGGCAAAGGAATTGCAACTCTATCCCAATTATTCTAATTTAATTGGGTGTTAAAACAACCTGGATTCCCAATAGGAGTGCTCAAAACAAGACTGCAGATGTCTAACCAGGGAAGGAGGGGGGCAGAGTCATCCTTACTTTTTAAAGGATTCTTTTAAACCACAAGAAATATTTCAGAGCCTTGGCTTATTTATTGTGAAACCAGTACGCTTCAGTAAGATGCAGTGCACTTTTGTCATTGGGGAGAATAACCCGCATCCAGGGGTTTCTGCTTCTGCTGAAGGTAGAAACTCTAAAATAAGAACTAGACTGGCTCAAGTTACTGAGCTAAGTGGTTACCTACATCCTGGAGCTTACAAAATATTTTTCATGGGGGAATAAGGAATAGATGTAAAAACTCTACATAGTTAATATCCACCTGTGAAACGTATAGTCAAGGAATATATATGTGAGTGGTTGCAAAGTTTATAGACTTTAATAAGTCTGGAAAGGATCTGAAGGCCATCACATGCATGTATGGGTCTATTTCCCTAAATATCTTTGCATTATTCCATCTACTAGAATAATATAATTATGAAGATGACTATATGCCAAAGGTGCCTATAGGATAGGAGATCAGAACTACTGCAAACTACGTTCAGATGCAAATGAACTGAACTGAAAGCTAGAAAAACTTCCATGGCATTATGATGATGACAATGGCAACTAAGAAAGAAAGAAATAGTTCCTGGATAAAATTGCCACCGGTGCCCACTACAAAATCAGACTGAAATTTCTTATACAAAACCAGTCCTATAGCTATTAACATTGGTTTTATATGCAGCAAGACTCTTTGTTCCTCTTGACTATCCTAGGAATGCTATTCTAGAGTTGCAGTTTTCTTAAGAGTTTGAACTTTCAGTGGGTAGTTCTACTTACTTAAACATCTCTTGCGATTTTTTTTGAAAGAAATATTAATTGAAAGTATTTTAATAAACAAAACTATGATTCATTCTCTCTCTCTCTCTCTCTCTCCCCCCCTCCCCCCCACACGAAATGTAGATGCAATGAACATTCAATATGTACTCATCATTCCAGAAGGACAAGAAAGGTGGTTCTGAAATGAACACTGTCATTATGGCTCACATTCACCATCCAAAAGAAATGTCAGAGCCTCGTCCAGCATAAGAACTGACTCGCAAATTGGAAATGCAAGACAAAGGGATTAGATTTATGTTGCTGCTTGATAACAAAAAACAGTTTTAAGGCATATATTGCAGTTCTGCTGCTGAAGAAAAACAGATCTAGTCTTGGGGAGGCTATCTATGATGTCATACATAGGAACATATGTAGCTTCTTACACCTAGGTAGACCATTAGTCATAAGATCATAATAGCCCAGCTGGATCAGAACAAAGGCCTGACTAGTCGATCATCTTGTTCTCGCAGTGGGGAATCGTCATTGAGGTAACTGTTCCTTAACCACTTTCTGGAACTCTCCTCTTATCCTATGACTGCTGAGCATACTGAGGAGTCTTCAATGAAAGACATTATCAAAGTTTTTTTCAAAGTCTAGTGTTGTACCTCTGTCTACGGTAAAAGGTAAAAAAGGCAAAGGACCCCTAGACAGTTAAGCTCAGTCAAAGGCTTAAGCTCAGTCAAAGGCGACTCTGGGGTGTGGCGCTCACCTCACTTTCAGGCTGAGGGAGCCGGTGTTTGTCCACAGGCAGCTTTCCAGCTCATGTGGCCAGTGCGACTAAACCGCTTCTGGCACAATGGAACACCGTGACGGAAACCAGAGTGCATGGAAACGCCGTTTACCTTCCTGTCGCAGCAAGATTTATCTACTTGCACTGGTATGCTTTTGAACTGCTAGGTTGGCAGGAGCTGGGACAGAGCAACAAGGGCTCACCCCATTGTGTGGATTCAAACCACTGACCTTCTGATCAGCAAGCCCAAGAGGCTCAGTGCTTTAGACCACAGCACTCTGTCTATATGCTTGTTAACACTCTGAAATAATTCGCGTTAGTGTTTAATGCTCTAAACAACTTAGACCCTAAATATTTGAAAGGCTGATTCCTTCCCCACAAACACTCATGGGTGTTAAGACTGTGAGGGTGCCATCTTGGCAGTTCCACTGCCTGCAGAAATTTTGGGATGGTGACTTAGGAGAGAGCTTGCTATGTGGAGGCCCCTAAACTGTGGAATTTCTCTCTCCCCCCCCAGTGTGACTGGCATCTTAATTATGTAGCTTTTGTTGCACATTGAAGGCACACAACTTTATCCTGGCCTTTGACACCTGAGATAACTATATATATGGGCCCACACTATTTTCTTGACTGAAATTAGTTTTAACTGATTTTAATATTATATTTTTAAATGGTTGTAACTTGTCCTTAATAGTGCAAGGCTAATCAAAAATAATACTAATAATATCACAACTCAACTGAACTTAATTACACTTTGTAGAAGGAACGGTATATAAGTGCATTAAATGATAAATATTATCAAGGTGAGGATATTTCCAATACATGCTTTTGAATTTCACTTGGTAGTGTTGGGGTTGCCAGAATCTATTTAGGTTTCTGTTGCAACCATTTTGTGTGTGTATTTGTATTGCTTTTCCAAGGTTCCAGATCTTTCCTCTTAATGTGGAAAATAGACAGAGTACTATAAATATATCCCAGAGTAATTTAGGCAGCTCACTAAAATGTATTCTAAAACCGAAGAGTGCGGTTAAATATGTCGCTCCAGTCACTAATGCTAAAAGGATACCTAATATTATTATTTACTATCAGCACTCAAAGGACAGGAAATTTGGTTATCCACAGTCCTCTTTCTCACATGGCTTCAACTCACCTGCTCTGCCAACCTGTATGAATTACCAACCTGTATGAATATATATAATGATTTTTTAAAATGCAGTTAGTTAGAATAAATTAGAATATTTACGCATAGTTATGCAAAATGTTGAGTTTTCTAGTGCAGAACTGTAGACCCCCTGGGGATTTTCCAGGTGTTTCCTTGTTCTGATCAGAATGGTTGAATAGTGCTAATGCTTTCCTGACATTCTTATTCATGAAGGGAGAATACCATTACAAATAAGAAGAAAGCAGATGAAGTATAACCAAAGAATGGGGTGATTGTTTCTTTGCAGGACACCTGCACTATTGATTTCAGAGGACAGCAGCCCACAACTCTACAACCGTATTCACAAATGAGCCAGCAGATAGGTTTTTATCACTCTGACAGAGTCCCTCCTGATACCATTTTCCATTCAGCATTTCGTCAGTAAACACAAGAACAGTTTTTCCACATCTTGAAAGCCTTCCTAGGAAAGATTGCATCCCATACAACTGCATCCCCCTTAAAAAAATGCATTAAAAGGCAGATTTTATTTTTCTCAATACACATACAGAACACAAATTAAAAGGAACCTGTTGTTGTTTAGTCGTGTCCGACTCTTCATGACCCCATGGACCAGAGCACGCCAGGCACTCCTGTCTTCCACTGCCTCCCACAGGTTGGTCAAACTCATGCTGGTAGCTTTGAGAACACTGTCCAGCCATCTCGTCCTCTGTCGCCCCCTTCTCCTTGTGTCCTCCATCTTTCCCAACATCAGGGTCTTTTCCAGGGAGTCTTCTCTTCTCATGAGGTGGCCAAAGTATTGGAGCCTCAGCTTCACGATCTGTCCTTCCAGTGAGCACTCAGGGCTGATTTCCTTAAGAATGGATAGGTTTGATCTTCTTGCAGTCCATGGGACTCTCAAGAGTCTCCTCCAGCACCATAATTCAAAAGCATCAATTCTTCGGCGATCAGCCTTCTTTATGGTCCAGCTCTCACTTCCAAACATCACTACTGGGAAAACCATAGCTTTAACTATTTGGACCTTTGTCAGCAAGGTGATGTCTCTGCTTTTTAAGATGCTGCCTAGGTTTGTCATTGCTTTTCTCCCAAGAAGCAGGCGACTTTTAATTTTGTGACTACAGCCACTATCTGCAGTGATCATGGAACCCAAGAAAGTAAAATCTCTCACTGCCTCCATTTCTTCCCCTTCTATTTGCCAGGAGGTGATGGGACCAAATCATAAGGAACCTACCAAATCATAAAATAAATAGTGCATATGAAAATGTACTATCAAACAAATAAAGCAGCTGCAAACAACAGAGCAAAGTAAACCATACTCTAGTCATAACACTTAGAATGGTTGGGCAAATAAATACGTCTCAGTGTGGTGCTGAAATGATAAATGTTGGAACCAGTCATACTTGTGAGGGGATGATATTCTACAAACTGGGTGCCACCACGGAAAAGGCTCTGTCCCACATCCTCAAAGAGCAAGCTTCTTTCAGTGGTGGAAAGTGGTAAAGGCCCTGCTCTGACTATCTGAAGACAAGGGTGAACTGGTAAAAGCAGAGGCACTCATTCAGATTTATTTATTTTTTCTGGCTTGAAAGTCTAGTTTCATGTGGATTTCAAACCTAAATTCATTTCTGAAAGAGCCTGATTAGTGATTGCTACAGTTGGCTGAGAATGACCTCCTGATGACACCATCAATGGGCCAAGTATGAGCAGCAGAATCAGATAGAGAGGCATCCTCCTTGGCGGCTGTTCCGCAGCTGTAGAACTCCCTTGCTCTGGAGCTTTGCCAGGGCTTGGGTCAGAGCATTTTCCAAAAGAAATGTCAGGCTTCTTTGGAAATCTGGCCAGCTGACAGTGCATAACTTTCTAAAAAGTTTGACTACTTAGGTACTTCCATTCACTCATCCTGCAAACCACTACGCATCCGATTTTAATTAATTCATTTTTAAATTATATTTTAAAAAGGTTGTCCGTGGTGATGTACAACAAAACATAAGCAGCAATGAAATGCAATAGAGAGCAATAAAACGATCCAATAAACTGCAATAAATCAGCAGCGGCACCATTTTCCAAAGCAGAAAGCAAATTAAAAAATGTAGTGGGGGGAAGATTGGTTGATGAGACTTCTTTACATGCCTCCTAATTCCATAATGTCAGCACCATAAGGGAGGAAACTGCAGCCCTCAAACAGAAATGAGTTTCCCCTGCTGAGCTATCTCAGTGAAGTTATGCAGTTGAAGGAGTTCCCCAAAATACTCCAGTCCTGGGCTGTGTAGTACTTTATAAGTAAGAAGCAGTGCCTTTAATTGTGTCCATAACAATACAAGAAGCCAATGCATGTTCACTCCAGTGAACAACAGAAGCAGTTGCAAGTCAGCTTTCCGTAGTTTAAATCTGGGGTCATGATTCTGCAGCTCTGGTGCTGATGTCATTGGCAGTAGGCATAGTAATCATCTCTTTGTTCACTTTTAATGGGACTTTGTGGCTTGTGAAGGCCAATATATATGACTGTGCACCACCCCTTCACGAGAGAATATTTTCCCTAGAAGGGAGATATATGTGATCTAATATGTGTTTGTGTGTGTGTGCGGTGTGTGTGGCTGAAAATACTAAAATGTGATACTAAGTATATTATCACTCACCACAGCATTCATTCATATTTAGGATATTTAATGCATAAAATTATTAAACCAAACAGAAATGAAATATCTCAGATGGTATTCAACAAAGTTTTACGCAGAGCACATGCGTTGAAATTGATGAACATGACTAAGTTAGGTCCATTCTTTTTAATGGGTCCACTCTGGGGAAAAACTTACAGCTTCCATCCCTGGTTTTGTTTTGCTTTTTCCTTCTCAAATTCAAGTGCATTGTCCACAACAGTCGTGCCAAAGTTCTGTGTATGTTTTCAAGTTTATAACATAATACAATGTCCATTTGCAATCCCGTCAGAGAGTTCAGTCACTGTCTTTGCTATCTTGATCAAGGAATTCCCAAGAACATAAGTAGGACTGGGTTTTTCTTACTCTTTGAAATATGGCAACCCTACAAAAACTTGCTGGATCAGGCCAATGGCCCACTCATTCACCTGGGTCCATTTAAGCCAGCATCCTGTTCTTACAACGGCCAACCGGGTGCCTCTGGGAACCCCACAAGCAGGTCCTGGGCACCAGCATAGACTCCCTTCCCATGGTTTCCAGCAACTCACCTGATGCATACTGCAGGCATGCCCAATGCAGTTGGAGACTCACCTGGGGCATTCTTGGTTGTCATGACAGTGCCAGGTGAAGGTGTCTATATTTGCTCAAGCATTTGCAGTAATAGTGATCTGGTGCTGGTTTTTGGTGTCTTGCCTTTTCTGCTTCACTTCTTACACATTGTTTTTATTTTTTATCTTATTAAGGTGCTATTTTTGTTTATCAAATTAAGTAAGCTATGCTGGGATTTCTTTTATTTTTGTAGATGGGCTACATCTCACAGTAACCATGCCAACAGGCTTATGCTGCTGTTTAAAGGTTATTTTGAAGGGCTAGTAGTCGATTTAATTCCTGTTTTGCACTGTTTTTAATGATACTTTCTTGCTGTGCACCACTCTGATACTGCAGTAGATAAGTGATGGCATATAAATACTTTCATAAATGAACCACTCTTCCCTTAGCTTTTCTTGCTTCCTGGCACCGACAAAGATTTGATGGATGGATGAAAACCAGAGCAAAGTTTCACTAGTAGATGCAGAGTGCTTACCTTATAATCAGAAAGCAATTTTCGCAGTATAGTTTTGCAGCATCTATTGTGAAATGTCCACCAAAAAAACACCCCCAAACCCCCTCAAATGTTGCAGAGTGCAAGGAGAGTTCAGGTTTCAGTAAGACATACACAGAGCCTGATTTAAATTGAGTATATTAAAGCAAGACACACATTTCTTCTTTTCCATTTCTGCTTTCAGTGAGCTTGTTAGCTGTAGGGCATTGAAACAGAAGGTGGCAGTAAAGTATAACCTAGAAGAAAGAGCTGGCTTGAAGATAGGCACTTGTGAAAAAGCCAAGTATGTCTATGTGGATAAAGTACAGCACTTAGCATTTGTTTATAATTCTTCAAGCCTACACTACATTGAACCATCTATAAATGTTTTGTGCATGCATGCATAAATTAATCCACCATTAAGAGGCAGCAAACTAGTATTAAAAATAAAACCTAGAAAGAGCAAATAATACAATATTAGCAGAGGGTTGTTGTTTTTGCTCTTGAAAGAAGCATTTAATTGCTAGAAAGCAGAATTGTTTAAAACAGAAAGAGTCCTGATCTAACAATGTTTACTGTATAAGCAGAATATTTCTTTTGGATACAGTATTCCGTTCCATACAGTACATCTAATATGGAGCAACAGACTCCCTATTTCTATACCACCAGAACACGTATTTTTAAAATTCAGTCCACACAGTGCTCACACTACGTTATGTTCAAAGTCTTGTTAGTTGCTTTTGTAAATAGCATTCTATTTTATTTTATTTTTGCTTTTCATTCACGAGTAATGGAAAGAGCATACAACAGTTCTCTGAGTGAAGAAAACATTCTTGACCCATTGCTTGTTTCCTACTGTGAGCCAATTAAACACACGACTCGCCATGAAGAGTGTGATATTTTTATTAGTTTCTAATTTCAAAAAAACCCCACATCAGCTCTCATGATCACAACATTCCTCTCCTTAATAGCCAATAAACAACCATGTTTTTGCCTGAGATTTGGCATTCTGCAGGATTCAGTAATCCTATAACCTGTTCCAACCCCCCCCCCCAACCCTGTGTAATTGTAACCCCTTAAAACAACGCGTACAGCAAAAGATGTCATCTCGCCGCAATCCCCATTACTGATAACGCTGGTTTAGTAGTTCAGTGTTTTGTCTTTCCTGGGGAAAAGTTCCAACGGCCTTGAGAACCTCCCCCCATCCCTCTGCCCCGATAACAGCTGCTTCCTGGACCCACAGTTCAGCAACAGTTTAAAGCGGGGAGAGGGAAGGAACATCTGAACCCTGCTGGATTTGGTCTCAAGAATTGTTGATCCACATCTTGCGAATTCCAACACTACTTCACAGTTTACTACAATGCTGAAAGAAAAAAGAATTCTGGATCTTGACTGTTCACCACTTCTTGTCGTGGAAGTTAAATCTGGCTTCATATTAGAAGCCTTTTTGCTCATAGTTGTAGCCTCTAAAATCCTACTACTTTTAATAGGATATAGGCATTTGCTCCTAGGGATAGGGCTGAAGCCTATTAAAAATGAGATTCTTATTTAAAAGCTTGCTCTAAAACCATAATCTGCACCATGCCTTATTCACCCAATAACAATCATCTTGTTATTATTTGAATCGTTCCAGAAATAAATGTTGTTGTTTTAGAGTTCTCTCTGTATGAGGAGGCAGTGAAATATATGTAAGCTAAGTATGGACAAAGGAAAAAGTTCTGCAGCGTTCAAAAATAGCATTCTTGCAAGAGACAATACCAGAACATCTTTTCAGGACAGCACAGCCTCATAAGCATAACTGTTATGTCCAGCTCATATTTGAACTTGAGCAAAAACAGAAGACCTCTAATTTTTGCTTGCAGAGTTTAGTTCTGTTAGTTGGGTAGTATATTGCTGCATTTGATTCTTTAAAACATTCCAAGTTACAAAAGGCTGAAGATAACACCAAAAACAAAACAAAAACCGAGAAGGGGGGAAAGGAGAAAAAGCTAGAGCCTGCAATAAGTTCACATTCCTCTGTTTATCTATTTGATAATGAGACCAATGCCCTTGGCACTCCAGCTACATGAAATACTGAATATCTACAGTTAAAATTATAAACTACTTCAAATGCTGTTGGCGTATCAGTCTTTAAGATAATTTTTTTTAAAAGCTGTGTTTAAGAATTGTTGCTTTCTTACCTAACTCCCCCTCCCATAGATTTGAAACTAGCATTGTACCAAAAGCTTTCTAAAATATACTTTTTAAAAGCGAGTTTTCTAGCTTTTGTCAGGCTGGTGTTTATAAAAATGATTTTTTTAAAGGAATATAGCTAAATTAAGGACACTTTTAGCTTAAGTTCTCAACATGCTCTCCAAGTTCAATGCTAACTTGTGGAGAAAGTGATAGAAAAAGCTGAGTGTTTGTAATAAACAATCAGTGATTTGATTTTAAATGTATTTCCATATGTTTTTTAAATGAACAATAAAAACACAACCCCCCACTCTCTGCTTATTTTGGCATTTGATAGAACTCTTATCATATGATTTAAAATAAAACAATATAATTATCATTTGGAAGCCAGCATTTAAAGTCGGAGTGACTATTTCTTCAGAAGTTATTTAGACTGCATTTAAAAATATGAACTGAAGTTATAGATTTCTTGTCAGGCAGTCATTTTGACATTCAGTCATTTTAATGTTTTTCAGTACCTTTAAATTGATTCTCCCAGCAATATGTTAAGAAAAAATGATTTCACAATTTTTGAAAAGCAAGGCTCTTGGCAGAGGAATACTTGTACAAATACCACTGCACCTATGAAGGCATTCATTTTTAAAATTAATGTTCATATTCTTCATTATTTAGTTTGTTTCCAGTTGTGACTACATGGACCACAAAATCCAAAGCTTGATTGCTGGCCACTGGGAACAGCTAAATTCAATTCCGTGTGTTTTATAGTTTCTAAAATTAACACCAACAGCCATAAAAATTGCTCTGATTCCAGTCATCTGGTTTCTTTGTATCTGTTTTATGACCAGATTCTACCCCACTTCCTTTTTGCATACACAGGAATTAATTAAACTAGCTGTTATCATCTACTGCTGGCTATGACCAATTTATGTGGGATTATAAATATGCTAGATTATTATTATTTAACTCACTGGAACTGGAAAAAAGATTAGCAGGATAGACATGTTTCTTCTTTTAGCAGTTGTCTCATTCTAAAGCTCAATATACAAGAAAACAAATAACATTTATTTCTTGAATCTAATAAACCTAAATGGATTGGGAGGCTTAAAAAAAAAAATCTGCATGAATTAGAAAACTGATTTCCAGCCAGATGTTTGCAATAGTTTCTTCAGTGCATGTTTAAATCATCAGTTCTCTCCCTAATAAAGGGTCATTTGATTCCTTCAATTCTGTGGTTTTTTAAAAAAATAATTGCTGTGATTCTAGAGAATTTTCAGGTGTGTTTTGCCATTTAAATTTGAAGACAGTACAGAAAAACAGACTCAGATATAAGAAAGCAACAGCAATCCATCACAAGTTAAATTATTATCCTTTCCCCAATACCTGCTACTACATATTGCAGGTTTAATAACGTATTTTTCAAAATGAAACTATATTGTTCATAATGCTCCTCTCAGATGTTAATTTAGGACGTGCTATCATTGTCCACTTGTTATCCCCATACAAAGCCTTAACAAAAATATTCTTGCATGCCAGAACTGCAAAGCCATAAGACATTATTAGAATTCTATCTGGTTTTGTGTCATTAAAATGTCTGTGGTTCTTTCCCATCACTGTGTTTTCTCTGAAGATTTGTAAACTATTGTCTTTTGCAACTATTGCATATTAGGATTTTAACAAACTTTTCATAGTGCTTGTAAATAGAACATTCTAAATATTTTTAAGCACATTGAACACATCACACTGAAATGTTGGTCACTGGCACTCTGCAGGTCTTCACGTAATTGTTTCAATCATGGATAACATTATTCTTACGGAAACATTAAAATTCTTAAAATGTGCCTGGTGGTGTAATTTGCACATTAGCCTATGTAACAGATAAACATGGCAAGGTACTCCATCTTCTACTAAGATAATAGATGGCACCGTTGGGGCAGTGACTGGGAGAGAGAAAAACGTCTTGATCAAGCACAATTCAGTATCAACCCATTATGACACTGTAGTTGTTCTGGGAACCACATATCTGGAAACCCTGTGCCCTCTTCTGCTTACATGCACCCACATGCATCAGCACTTCAGTTGTCTTCAGTTAGTTTAACCTGTCACCTGCCCTAAATCTGTGGCAGGACAGGTTTTCATCTCTCTGGAGCAATATTAGAAGGTTCCCCATTTTCACTGATGAGACATTACCTCCTCATCCAGCACCTATAGCTTGATGGCTGTGTGAAAAATGACGTAGGGAGGGAGTCAGTTATACTTTTTCCTTCCTTTAAATGTCTATGTGTGTTTGCACAGGAGTAAAATATCTAGTGAAGCCTGTTCAAAAACGTAACCTGTTACCTAAGACTATTTCATGACAGAAGTTGAAGAAAAGTACTTTAAGGCCTGTTTGCCAAATTCAGGTTCTCCTGAGCGAAAGGGTTATTTGTTTTTTTATAGTTCAACTTTTTCTCCAAGAAGCTCTGGGCAGTGTGCTTGGTTCTGCCCATGCTCAGTTAATCCCCACATCATCCCTGAGAGGTAGGTTAGGCTGAGACATGGTCAGGGTCACTCTGTGAGATTCATGGCAAGTGGGAATTTGAACTCTGGTGCCCCAAGTCCTAGTGCAATGCTCTGACCCCTACACTACACTGGGTCTTTTAAGGAAGTGTATAGCCAAGAAGAGCAAACCTATCCATTCTTAAGGAAATCAGCCCTGAGTGCTCACTGGAAGGACAGATCGTGAAGCTGAGGCTCCAATACTTTGGCCACCTCATGAGAAGAGAAGACTCCCTGGAAAAGACCCTGATGTTGGGAAAGATGGAGGGCACAAGGAGAAGGGGACAACAGAGGATGAGATGGTTGGATGGTGTTCTCGAAGCTACCAGCATGAGTCTGACCAAACTGCAGGAGGCAGTGGAAGACAGGAGTGCCTGGCGTGCTCTGGTCCATGGGGTCACGAAGAGTCGGACATGACTAAACAACAACAACAACATAACCAAGCAATCCAAGCTGCAAACCTGACAGTCTTGAAACTCTTATTAAATAACATAGTTTATTGTAGAGAAGAAGCTGGAAAATGAAGTAGTATAAAAACGGGCTTAGGTTATACATTTTGTTGCTGCTTGCCTAGGGTGTAATTACCAAACAAGGCTTTAAGAATGCTTATGTTTCTAGCGTCAAGACCCTTTGAGAGTTGAAAAATGGCACTGGCTAGAAAAGGTATTCATTTTTGACTACTCAGTTATCCACCGTGTTATATCAAATCATTTGAACTCTGGTAAGGAGCATATCCGATGAGCCTAATATATATGTCAAGATGAGTTATTTGGTGGCTATTTGGGGATGAAGATAAAGAGAGTTGTTATTTTGCCTACAGTGCACTGTTGAACTGGGACGGTACTTTTGAGCATTTTGGGGGAAAGCATTGGAAAGCACCCATGGTCAACTTGAATTTAAAAATCCACATTGGATGCCTCTCAGGTAAACTTTCCAAACTTCCACATGCACACAGCTTCTACCTGCACTATGCAGCTGGTAGCTGGAAGGTAAATAATAATTATTATTATTATTATTATTATTATTATTATTATTATTAATACCCCGCCCATCTGGCTGGGTTTCCCCAGCCACTCTGGGCGGCTTCCAAAAGAATATTAAAATACTGTGATACATCAAACATTAGTGTTTAACTTTTGCGTATCATAAGGCTATTTGCACTTGTTATCCTAATTGCAGAAGCTGCTAGGGCCTTCTACCGACTACCCTAGAATTCAAAGGTGATGTCAAATTGACTAGACCGTATTGTAACCAGCTTTGGGTCTACTCAATTTCACCTCCAAGAAGGGAACATTTTGTACTTTTTTCTTTCTTTCTACAAGTTACATATGAATATATTGACACCCTTTGCACTTGCCAAAAAATAATTTACTTTCTCCCAAACCTTTTGAAAGCTAGTGTTCCAGGCATTGCACATGGGAAAGGGGGTGTTGTATTTGTGATGGGTACACTCCAGTAGGCATCACGGCACATACAATAAGAAATTCACCCAGGTACTGAAGCTTGTCATACTGCTGAGGGTTTCTTGTGGCATAGCTTGAAGCAACTGGAAATCTAGAAAAAAATCAGTTTGACCAGAGCCACAAAAATGAGTGAATAGGTAATGACAGCTCTACAATACGAACTCTACCTATCTCTGAAAAGCTATAGCCCGTTAACAACCCAAGCCTCAGGATAGTGCAATTCTAAGCCTCTAGAAGAGATTGTATATCAGTGCACTGGGCTATAAAAGGGTTACAACCATTCTTTGTTTCAGTAACTCTTTCACTTCTTGCCTGCAGCACATTGTGCTGATTTAAAGCCTCTCTGGAGGTGTAGAACTGCATGCACTTCCTGCCTCTTTCTGCCAGCAAAATGCTGGCACAAGTAGAACTTCTTTTGACATGCTCTGTGGATCAGGCTGTCTGGCTGCGACCTCAAGTGCAGTTAAATGGCCAATCGCAAAATGCTTACAGCAAAGTTACACTGCTGAAGTCAGTGGCACTATTCCCAGTGTAATTGAGCTGAGGACCACACTGAGGACTGCCTCGATGCCTGCAACAACCAAATCTCAAATCAGGAAGCAATTTAGAGACATACATTTCCATCTATAATGAATAGGGGTTGTCCATTTTTATGTATCCAGTTCTGCCAAATTTCCAAAGTCTGGGTGTTTTCATATATTTGGAAGTGCAGCTTTAAATTAACATAATTAAGAGTAAAAATTGTAAACACATGGAGCCTTGATTTTTCACTGTGGGTGTGCCTAAGTAAAGGAAAAAGGAAAAGAGCAAAACCATTCTGCACCAGCTGTAGTTTCCAAACTGGGCAACCACCTCATGGAACATAACTGCAGTAATATTTTTTTATGTGAAGATTGCCTAAATCTTTTTCTAGGAAAAGGTGTCTGTCAAAGAAATGCAAAAAACTAAAGTCTTATCAAGAGGTTATCAGAGCTGAACTATCTGAGTCCATGAATGACCATAGTTGATAAACTAGCTGGAACTGGGCGTAAGCAACCCTTGCCCCTTTGCCTCAAGGGACAGAGATAACTGCAGGAACACACCCAAGCCATGAAGCTGCTCCTCCAGGAAGGATGCAAGTCCATCTACAACAAGCCATCTTCTCAACTCCTAGACCCAGGAGCTGCCCACCAGCAGAATCTCTGTCTTACTAGGATTCAGCTCAGTTGGCTTTCATACAGCATACTGCTGCCTCCAGGCATTGGTCCAGTACCTGACTGGCCTCTCCGGATTTATATGTCAACATCATACATCATTCCAAATCTCCCAGGTGATGGCTCCAAATGGATATAGATATTAAAGGGTATCAGATATAGAATGGTGCCTTGCAGTATCTCCAGATGCTAGTCTCTGTTATAGGTCCTGCAGGTAACAATGAAATTGTCCCAAAGAGCTAATCCAGGAGGATTCACTGGTCAGTGGTATCCAAGGCCACAGAGAGATCATGGAGAACTAGCAGAGTTGACTCCATCCCTCTTGCAATAAATGTCATCAATCAGGGCAACTAAGGCCACTTCAATGAATTCAGTTTGAAGTGGGTCTAGATAACTATACAGATGCACTTGGAGCTGGTCAGCCATCATCTCCACCTTGCCCCTCCAAAGGGACCAGTTTAATCCAGGCAATAGTTGTATAGTTGTTGGCATACGTCTGCCTCAGGAGACAACAGAGAAGTGTGCCTTTGGGGGCAAAGTCAAACCATTGGAGAGTTACAGCACCTGCTGTGGCTGTAGAGACCGATATGGGAGACACATGTTTTATTGCAGCTGGGACAGATGAAAGTGTCTCCCGTTTTGCTGTTAAAGTACATCATGGTGTTTCTTCTCATCCCAGCAGTCATTCCTTCTCCGGCCACTTCTGTGGATGCACAACCTGACTGTCTTGTCTCCAAGCACTGCAATCATCTGCAAGGAATTCCCATACAGTGTTGTTAATGTCACCAGACTTCATGTTATGTTTGCAGACATCTTTGTAACACAGCGTTAGTTTGCCATTGGGCCTGGTGCTCAAAGCCAGCTCCCAGTAGACCACATCCTTTGAGATCCTGCCATATTCCATTCTGTGTACACGACCAAGCCAGCATAGACATCGCTGAGAGAGAAATGCGGACATACTGAGAATGTGGGCTTCGGAGAGCACATCTTTGTTTTGTCCTGCCATCTGATGCCCCAAATCTTCCTGACACAGCACATATGGAAGGCATTGAGGCTTCACTCCTGGCAAGTGTAAATTCCTTATGACTCACTTCATAAAGCAGCATGCTCAATACGCAAGCCTGGTAGACCTTTTGAGAAGGGGCCTCGCCTACCTAAATACCAAAGCATCTACTATTCCTTGGACCCACTCTGCTAGCTCATCTTGGGACATGAATCTGTGTACATGGTGAAGATAATCACTCCAGAAGTTGTGGGGTAAAATGGAAGACTCTGGCTTTAAGGAGGTCGAAATGTCTGTGTTAAGGGCAGAAATATTTGTCTGCCTGGACCCTACAGGAATGTGAGAAACAGAAGGCTTGGCAAAGCTTTAGTCAAGCTGAGATCATATTCCACAGTGAAGAAGATACAAGGCTCATTAGCAGTTCCAAGTGACCTTCGTGGGATTCCCTGTACCCAGATAAGGCGTGAGATCAGTCTTTATGGAAAACTGTTTCTGGGGTGTTTTGTCCTTTGATCTGCTATGCACCAATACAGAACAAATTTTATTTGTGACTAAAGTGGGAATTAAAGGAGTAAATCAGCAATCATGAAAAGGTTTCTGGAATGTTGGGGAACAGAAAGAAGTGATTGTTTCTTCTCTGAAGTTCTCTGAACTTTGCTTCACTTCTTTTTCTATACAGTTTTTTCAGATTTGTGTACGTGTGTGTGTGTGTACATGCTGTAACTTATCTCTTCTCTGGAACACACATATAGAGAAAACTTTGCTTTTGGATTCCATTCTTACCGCATGTAATATTTTTACACTGGGTTAGGTTTTTCTGCATCGAGGGGGGGGGTTGGTACAGCTCTAGTTATTTTTCTCCTGGGTCAGGTTCAGGCTTCACTATATTA
This sequence comes from Podarcis vaucheri, assembly GCF_965113315.1. NCBI lineage: Eukaryota > Metazoa > Chordata > Lepidosauria > Squamata > Lacertidae > Podarcis > Podarcis vaucheri. The sequence goes on along the minus strand of NC_138763.1, from coordinate 51,646,386 downwards.
TTTTTATTTATTTATTTCCATTTTTTACCTGGACTAATTTTCTGTTGGGATTTTCCTGGATCCTATATCCTGGATACCAGACTGACCTCTAGTAACATGCATTTAAGACAGCAGGAGCCTGATTCCTGAAATTTCACTCTGGATTTTCTCTTAGACTGAAAAGGCCATGTAGGAAGGAATGCTGGAATGATGTAGAGCTCTGGTAGAGTTTAAGTGGGTCAGTGTAAATTTCAGCAATGGTTAAGTTTATAGCTCACTTTAATTTTCAATGCTGTAGCATTTGATTGTAGCATCCATTTATATTGCTTCCTTCCCCAGGGTTTATCCACATATAATGTCCTGTTGATTCTCCTTAATAAAATTATATCCTTCATAAACTGAAATACATTTGCTGATTCATTTACAACAAATATTTCCAGGTGTATTTTAGCTTCTCTGGTGTAGTTTTGTCCTCATCCTTTTGGCCACTGGGGCATATTAAGTACCTCATTTTTGGCTAGCTTTTATTAGCTTTGACTAGGGAATGGGGAAGAAATTTGTTTCAGTTCACATTTAAAGTGAACCTACCTGATTCACACTTTTTGAAAAAATAAGAGAACTGAAAAACAGCCATCCTTTGAAATCTGCACTCCTCTGAATTTTGTAATGCAGTTCTCCAGGCATGTAATGTGCACATGAATGCATGAATGTAGAGTGTGTATAAAAATGCAAATAAATGTTGAAAATAACATACAAAAATGCACTATCTTGCGAAAAAAATACTTTGCAAAGATGTGTATATTGGGCAAAATTACATTCAAAAATACGTTTGTTAGGAAAAATCCACCCCCAAATCTTGATGATTTCCATGAGAACTTTAACAAACAAACAAACAAATTTGAAAATGATGTGGAAATGTGGAAAACTGAAAATCTGGAGACTGAGCAAATGAGAGAACCCAGACTTGACAGATTCACCCATCCCTAGTCATTATTGTCAACAGACTGGACACCTACAAGAGCCTTGTCAGGTCACAACTGAAACTGATCCCCAAAAGCAGGACCAAACAGTGCTCTGGAAACCTCTACTACCCTTGCCTAAAATATTCCCAGGCTAAGGTTTCAGTGAATCACTAGAAACACACATGAAATGCCCTCATGTCTTCATTCATCCATATATTATTACTTTGCTTTTCCCCAGTTTTCCCCAGTCTATTAATAAAATAATATTTCTTAGAGAAATATTACTTTTAAAACTAGATGTCACTGAACCTCAGAATGAAACAATTGGATGACATGTGAGGCTTTGTAGGTCTAAAAACTTTGAGAACTATTCTGATCATGTTTCTTTTGTGGTTAATGATTCCAAAGAGCACTTATTCCAAGCTCTACCTTTCAAGCCCTTAGGCCAGATGAACCTCTGAATGTGGAGGTCAACCCTCTAGCTACTAGGAGTCTTTAACCAATTGGGTTTACCTTGAAGCTCAATATTGTGAAATGACCCTAATGTCCCATTTTGTGCAAGAAATACGCACCTTAGAGCACAGGTACAAAAGGAGAGATTAGACACTGAGCCCAGACACAGAGTTGCCAGAGTTTAAGGTATCAGTACTTATAAACATCCCTCTTAATTAGATTAAGCCGTGCCACTTATTGTTTCAAAAATGAACTGCTGCTTAGTGCAATAGACTAAAATACTCATTCTTAAAAAGTAGCAACTGAGAGTCAGGGCTCTGAAATAACATAAGCCAGAATCCTTGTAGGCTATTTCCCCCTCCCACCAGATGGAAGTGGGAATTGGGTATGAAGGAGCCATACATACCACAGCCATGTGGGAATGCAGCAAAAGATGCATCTTTCATGGAGCTCTCTCTGTGTGTAAAAGGGGCCAGAATATTCTAAGATGGATGAATAAGTAGCAGAGATTGATAGTGAGGCCTGGTCCACCCTGCACAAGTTAACATCCGCTGAACATACATGGCTTCCAGTGCCACCACTATATGACATGAAAGCTTTCAGCACCAGAAATTGTGTGTGTGTGTGTGTGTGAGAGAGAGAGAGAGAGAGAGAGAGATTGTACCTGCATTCTAGAACTCCTTTCCCAATAGAGACTTGATTGGGTCCTCCCTTAAAGAGGACACGTATTGTGGTCAGACCTGGAAACCGACACCCTGTGTTGTGGGTGGGTACGATTGGTCAGCCACAACACCTGATTGGTAGGTTCCTCGAAGCTGGGTGGAATCTGGCCAATGGGATGCAGTCCAAACGGTTCGAGGGACCTATTTATGCCCATACATGTGACCCAGAGCTTCCTCTTTTGGCGCGTGCATTCGGAACACCCGCCCACCTCTCCCTACTTTTAGTGGTTTGCGCTTGACCATGCTATGTCGTCGTGTGTCATTTGTCTTTGGGACAGGGGCATGGCAGGAATTTTCCCCACTTGGCTGATTGGCTGTTGCCATTTGCGTTTCGCCTGCCGCATAGCAAACCATCACAACTTGTAAGGTTGCGGATAGGCTCTGGTTCAGGTGATAGGGATGGGAGAATGTTCTCGCCATCCCTATGTGAAGGGTATTCCTTTAAAGGAATCCAGGGACTCGATGGTTTGGTCAACCCCTGAGAGGGGGTTGTGCCTGTGCCTGAGTCCAGGGCGACATTTGGGTGGCAGAGATAGCCTGTTCCCAACTTTCCGCTTATCCAGGTGTTCACCCTTGGCTGACCTATGCTGGAACCCTGGGTCAGTGCTACCTGCATGGCAGGGAGCTAGTTGAACCAGAGGCTATACAACCACTCACTTTCTGTAATCAATAAATTTGTGGCCTAAATTCTGCCAAAAACCAGAACCAAAATTTGATTCAAGTGTGAATTTATTTAGGGGGGAGGTTGAAAGGTCTGAACACGCAATTAGGCTCTTTCTACTGAGATGTTTAGGAGATTAGTGAGAGTTCATCAATTCCACCAGGTCATTCCAAGTTCTGGCTCTTAGGAGAAATTTTGCTGCTGAATTTTCATGAGGGCTTAAAAAATAAATAAATCAGAACAGATATAACAATGCAGATAACTGAAGTTAAGACCAGAGAGATCCGAAATGGAGTGAAAATGAAATTGACAGATTCAGCTATTCCCTAAGGAGCTGAACCATCTTCATTCTACCATGTGTCAGAGGTGCTGCAGCCACCTCTCTTTTCACGTCCCCTTTCAGGGCTGGGTCTATAAAATTTGAAAAATGAAATGAAAATAATTCTGGTGGGCTCCAGATTTGCCCTACTCTGTTGGATACCAGACTTGACAGATATCCTCCCGCCTTTCCATGGGTAGAAAATTAAGTAACATGGCACAAAGTAGAAGAAATCAGTCGTAAGAAAAGAGCTGTTGATAATTTTAGGCCAAAACCTATTATTTAGCGAAGACAGCTTTATTGTATAGAAACAAACACAGCTGTTTATAAAGGGGAAACCATCTTGGAATGCCCAACCAGCAAAATAGAAGTGAAATTTTTTAACCTTTCAACTGTTGCAATCCCCATGATGGCATTATAAAGCACAAGGCTACTGAAGTGCTAAATGTTCATTCTCTTTTTGGAACATATTATGATAGCCCAACCCACCTCAAAAGGAAGCAAATCAGAACTAGTAAATATTCAATGAAGAATTTTATTTTAGCTCTTATAAAGGGAATATCCACAGCTTTCTTCAGGCTGATTTAAATCAGGCGGAAACTAGAGCGATGGGCATAAAATGAAATAATGGATACATTATTTCTAGTGGGATTTACATCACCATTCAGCCTAATTCTTGATACGCCATACTTCATATTAGAAATTTCTTCAGGGGAAAGAAATAACAGTTTGTCTTCTTGAGAACAAAGAACAAAGTGTCTCTGAGCTCTCAAGAACCTCAGCTATCATTATGAAGAGAAAGAATCTGTCCATTATCAAAAAGGTCCCATAAGAAAACTAGAATCTCTCACCAAGTCATTCTTCAGCAAGCTAAAAATGCTTCTGAATGTAAGAACAGAAACTCTAGTTTCGCACAGCAAAAGCCTTTTTAATCCTATAAAGAGTTAGAAGGTATAATTCTGCCAACACTTGTCTCCTGGTTTTCTACCACCGCAACTACTTACTACTGTGCTTATAACCAGTCCTACATAAGATATGGTTTAAGTCATTAAATTAGCTAGACAGCACATCTTTATTCAAAGCGGTTTTGTGACAAAGTCAGGTTGGACATTCTACTTCAAAAGTGTGCTATAAATGAACATTTCTGTAAACTGCCCTAGATTACTTTTGGAGAGATTGGGTAGTAATGATAGTAATGATAAAAATAATAATATCACACAATATGTGTGTGATGTATGTGTGTATATTGTGTTTGGCTTTTCTTCTTTTTACTGCTGATTTAGTTTATTGCTAAACAAATGAAATTTACTACCATTGCTATTGCTACTATTACTACCATTACTAAAATAACTCCCAGTGCCAATGTAGCCCTATATAAATATTCTAATCTATCTAAATGTCTAATAATCTGAATGTTTTACATTTCCTCCAAGGGGGGGGGGGAATTCTGCTAAAAGAAAGACTTTGCATTAACCATTCCAAATTTAACATGTGCATTTCATTTGGAACCAACTTTTCTGTAAGCTGGTTAAGAACTGGTCTGAAATCACGCCATCTTTCTGCCTTTGTTCACAATCTTGTGTTAAGAGCATCTTGCTTCTCTGCTTTGTTGCCTCAGAACAAAACAGTTAAGCTACATACTATAATGGAAGGCCAGTTTGCCACCCAATCGGGTTTCTTGTCCCAGCATGAGAGGTGCATGCTGGATGGAAACACTGAAGAATGGGTGCCGCCTGGCTATTATTTAAAAACTATGGTGATGAAGTGCTGATGAAAAAGGGCATCTCCCAGCATCATAGTCTGTAGCCTGCCAGTTAGCTTCCAGGTCCAATTCAAAGCGTTGTCTTTGACCTATGAAGCCTTAAATGGCTCAGGACCGCAATACCTCAAGGACTGCCTCTCCCTATATAAACTGACCCAGACCCTGTATTCATCATCATGAAGCAGCAGTTCCCATGAGACTTTTTCAGAGCAGGGAGCCAGGTAGGTGTTTCAGAGTGCTAGAGAAATGTTTGCTACAGTGCCCTCAACCACCTCACAATGATAAGTTCAAAACGCTGCACTGACAAACTCTAAAAAAATTCTCAAGTACCCTTTGGATGAGCCCTCTTTCACACACAAAATTGAGAAACTGGAGGACAGATTTTGGCACTGCATTTGCTAGAGCTGTAGATGAAACACGAACACAAAAAGTGATGTATCAGTCATCATTTTTACCTATAGACGTGATACTTGTGGTAAGCTGTGTTGATCCATAATCAGTTTCTTTGGTCACCACAGGAAACCCAATTTAAACTAATTATATCATCTGAAGGGATGCTTCACATCCTTCATCATATATAGCTGGATGGGTGCTAACTATTGCTCCTTTGCTGCTGGTCAACCAGCCCCTGGCATCACTTGTATACAGAAGCTTCAGAAGGTTACCCCAGGCCATCTCTGTAGTTCTCCCTTGGTTTCCTTGTTCTGTTTCCTGAGTTTCCCCTTAAACATTCTCTCTCTCTGTCTCTCTCTTTTTCCCTGTTCCTCACTGTATCTTATATTATCTGTGTCACAGTTTAAGATTATTCCCTCCCTGTCCACACATCTCCCTTTATCTGCTGCTGCTTCTCTCTTGGATCCTGTCCTACTTCTGCCATGCTCCTGACCTCTTCCTTTTTGCCCACTACTTTTAACTCCACACCACAGCTTTTGCCTCAGTGTTATTTCAAAGAGTACATGTTTCCCTTCAGTTCAAATGAAATCTGTCCTACCCCTTACTGGGCTCTTCCAAAATAAACCTTAATTGTCCAGTCCAACTAAAGCCCTCCTCTCTAAGAGGCTTAATCAAAGTCCATGGGAATCAGTAAAAGCCTCTGGACTTATATGCTTGAATTTGACCTTACTGTACACACATTCATATAACTGCAAGTTTTCTACTGGTGTGTTTCCGTGTGAAGTATCATCAACAAACTGTTTGGTTCTCTACATCAGTTTGCATCAAGTTGGTACCCTCCAGATGTTTTGGACTACAACTCCCATCAGTCCCAGCCAGATGAAGGCTACTCTAAATTAATGGAGCAATGCAATGAGAGTAGTGGAGAAATAATAGAATTGCTGAATATCCCATTCTTCTTCTACAGCCATCAGACCACTGATGGTGTAGCAAGGACAGACATGGATATTTTCCTGGCTGCAACAAGGAAGTTTCCATGAATAGACCTTCTACTCTGCCTGTGAAAAGGGAGATCTGCAAAATCATCTGTCCCCAAGGCACATTCTCCCAGGGATAAAGAACCTAGATTAGACTAGGTGGGTTTTGGATTACACTGCTGTACATGACAAAAGTTAGAGACAGAAGTCAGTCTATTGGCCAACCCTGCGTATCCTTATTTATCAATTTAGTCTTGAAGACAATCATTGGATAAATTAGATAGTTGTGTATACACAGAAGCCAGAAACTGATAGCAAAGCATCAAAGCCCAAGCTTTGGGAAATGCAAAATTCTACCCGAACATTCTTAAAAGCATTACCACACCTGTATTTGGCTATAGCTCTCCCATGTTCTTGAGTCCTTTATTTCAGCCTGTTACTTCATAATCTATATAAAATGCTGGACGTCTATTGAGTCTCGGCTCACACATTGTCCAAACTAAAAACTGAAGAGTCTACTGTTCTGGAGTCCGCATACGACTTGGAACACAGTTCTGGTACATTCATCCATCATCACACCATTTCTAATCCATAAAGTATAACATGTCACAGCCCTCTTCATTGATTTCTGCCATATTGAAGTAGGAGGAGGTACACTGGTAACATTTTGTATCCTAGTGGTTGAATCCAAGTAAGTCCTACTCAGAGTAGGCATATTGAAATCAATGGACATGAATAACTTAAACCCATTGATTTGAATGGGTGGACTCTGAGTATGACTTAGCTGAAATCAACCTTAGGTTGGTTACCAAATGTAACATTTCAAATCCTGCAGATTCTTGTCTACTTAAACACTATTCTCATACATGCTTATATATAATTCTGAATTTAGAACGTATATACATCCAGCATACTTCTATCAGAACTGTTACAAATACTGCTGAGTGATAGTTATCCAGTACTGCAAATTTCAGAATATTAAACAAATGAGAGAAATGATGAGTTTCAGAAAGAAAAAGGCAAAATATTTTATTTCTTTTTCTCTGATCTCCCTTTTAACCTTTATTTTCTTTCTAACTATCTAAGAGTTCCTCCATTCCTAAGGTTGATATGTTTTCTCTTTCTCTCTTGTGTTTTTCAGCAATAGGCCCCTTTATTCCACCAAGTCTTCTTTGATATCAATAAGGACATCTACTGAAAAATTAATATGGTGTGATAAAGCCCAAGGTATTTAAATTAATGAGATGTTAAATACTATGTAGCTTTATCTGTAATTAGATGACATAGATCAAATTTGATCCCAAGAGCACTTCACAATTTTTGATATCTTATATTTAGAGCTCAATCCTGAGATAAAGTCAGTACAGCAGTAGGATTTTCTTAATTTACTTCTAATGGGACATGATCCACTGATTCCACTCCTACTACAGATAGATCATGCTCTGTAGAGCCCTTTCCTCCAGCCACATGCAAAAATGGATACATCAATAGGTAGGTGTATAATTATGGGACTGAGTCTCTCCCATTTCCCCATGAAGCCTTTTCTCCTGACTTTGAAAGACGTTTATTGCACTTGGGGTAGGAATAACTTGCATGGAGGTGGGATGAGGAGGAAGAGAGCGATATGTGGGCTATAACAGGATTTAAACTAGCAGCAAAAAAATATTCCAGGATTCAAATTCTGTTGTGAAATATCCCAAATTTCACCTCCCTGACTAATGTGCAGATCAGAACGTACCCATTATCCACCAGCTTTTACACTTCCAGCATAGCCTCCAAAAATGTAACAAAAGGCATTTAGAAATGTATATTCTGAGAGAGAAATATGTTTGAAACATACATTAAATACATAGGATTATGGTCAATTCTGCCCATGTGCAAGCCAGAGATCCACCAGATTTGGGGGGCAAATGGGGGGGGCCGCAGGGGATTGGAGGAGAGGAAGGTTTTTTGTTGCATGAGATTCCACCATGTTTTAAATCCAAATTTTTGTGTGGATTTAAAAGCAAATCCACAGATGAATGTTGAAATAGGGTCGAATAGTTGCACATTCACTGAATCAGCCTCATAGGCACGATCTGTATTTTACGATATGTGATCTTCACTAGAATAGCAAGCTGATTTACTTTTGACTTAATTAGGACAACAACTTTCCAGTCCAATGCCTAAGACATAAAGAGATGCATGTTTACATGTTTTGCTCTGTGATTAGGACAAGGTGAAAACAAATATAATGATCCCCTAGAGTAACACTTGTTAATTTAGTACTAGAAGTCCAAAACATTACTATTTTATAGCTATCAGACTGACCACAGGTTACTTGAAGATTAAAAACACTAGGATACTTATTTTCTCTTTTGTGTACTTCAATGCCATTCTTGAATAAGAGCACCAGAAAACTCTTTTTTTTGGGGGGGGGTGGAATAACCTTGGTTTTTTTTAAAAAAAACCCAAACAAAATGTTCCATGCACAACTTTGTGAGGGTCATCGGTGTTTACTATAATACATCTGCTAGTTATAAACACATTATAGTTTCCCCCCATTTGAACTGTTGGTCTTAAAACAATTCCCCAGAGCTTGGTGCAGTTTGAATAACCCAGGAACTGAGGGGAATGAAACATGAGCAGGGCAATCCTATGAACGTTTCTTCAGAAGTAGGTCCCACAGAATTTGGTGGGGCTAAGTCCCTGGCAAGTGTCTGTGGAACTACGCTATATCATACAAATTAGAGGGGGGGGGGGAGGTAGTTCACAGGGGAATTATTCCCCTTATATTATTCCCATCACATTCATTTTGTAATTATTATTTTTCTTTTGCATCCTCACACACCATGGTGTTCAAAGGAATAGGTACTTCATGGACAGGAAAATGAACCACAAAACTGGCACTAATCACACTGTCTTATTCAAGAACTTACAACACTTATAACGTTAATAGATGGCACAATTTAGCCATTACCTTTCTCGTAGTTTCTTAAAAGGGGCAAAGAAACCAAGAAATAATAAAGCAGGACTTCTTTATTTGGTTGAAATAATGGCCGATGTACCTGAACTTCAAACAAACCCCTTTGACTTTTTACATCTGTACTCGCTTATCTTGATCTCATCTTATCTCTCAAATGGATCTCCTTAACACAAAGTGATCATGTATTTAGGTCTGATGATGTCTTGTCTGAAATAATTTATATTCTTGGAAAGGTGGGTAAATATAGGCAAAAGCTTTCAGCACCCATCACAAGTGGCTTTCTCCCACAAAGTCAGAAAAATGAACATGTAAACTGACTACTGTTTCCAATGAAGAAGGAAATAGGAAAGGGCTAATAATCACATACTCCTCTCTAACAACGTCTCAATTTAGTAACATTGACCCTTGATTATATTTTAGACCAAATTGTGTTCTTTCATGGAGATATCATATGGTGAAATAACAATTGCTTTTTCCTCAAAGTAGTTGCATGTAGTGAAGCAAGAATTAAAATGAGTATTAAAGGAGATTATAAATTACAATGAAAGTTGGCACTGTTGAAGTAGTACTGAGCACATAAATTTCAACCCTACTTCCTAAAGAGATAAAAGAAAAGCTTCACTTACCTCCTCTTCTAGCATGACAGGTCAATAGAGAGTTCAAACACCTGATTCCAGCAGGTTTCTGGTAGAATTCTGGAAACAGGTTTCTGTCTAGAAGGGCCCCAAAGGTTCATGGTACCAATTGGGACCATTGATGCAAATCACTACAGAGGCAACTGTTTGCACCATATTTTGTTACAGCGAAGCAATGTAAACATTGGTTGCTTTCATACATAATGGTGAGCCATTCAATGTGGTGTACTAAACCATATGGCGCATGGGTCAGATGTTGGGACATGTGGCCTGAACACTCCCACTTTGATTTAACAGGAAAACAAATGATGATGTGGTTGGCTTAGCATTAAATCCAAATCCAAATCCATGCTCATTCTTTGTTTTGCCCAACCAAACCACAGCTGAGAAGCCAACAGCAAACCATGGTTTCCTAATAATGAGGTTTTATGGGGGTTTTGAACAAAACAAACCACAATCGCAGGTTTGGATGCAATGCTTAAGCCCAATGCTTCGCAATTTGCATTCTTGCTTGAGTCAGAGAGGATCAGAGCAGGAGCTCTTGGGCTGCGTGCACTAGAACAAAGCTTCTGCACAAGATAACTGCCATAGTTAGTGGAAGCTAAGAAGAACTTTATCGCCTCTTTATAATCTCTTTCAAACAAGAATGGAACAGTAACAGGAAATTCTCCCAGTTATACAGTAATTAAATGCAGTGTCACCTAGTAACTAAACTATCGAACCTTCTCTAAAATTTGTAACGTTTCACTTAGCTATATTTCTCATGACACAATATCTAAGTTTGTAAAATGCCAGATGTAGTTACATATAGATGGATTTTTTTAAAAAAAGAAAGCACATAAATGCCATTGGAAATGAAGAAGATTCTGCCTGAAACAAAATTAGAAATTCCATCAAATATCTTCAGAATCCTTCCTTTAACTTTCTTCTCCTTCTTTCTCCAACTTCCCTGACTAAAGGGCATATTTCTTTCAAGCCTATGAAGGTAGGATGTTTTTGCCCAGCACAAGGAGACTAAGCTGTTAGCTACTTTGTTAGAGAAGCTCTGTTATTCCAGCACTTCCATAGAATTACCCGCTCTTTCTCACTGCTTCTTTTAAAGCTCTTCCCAGTTCAAGCTGCTGCATGCCCCTGCTAATAACGTCTTGTCATGCAGTGACAGAATTATGCTCTCACACTGGTTTCACATGTCACAAATAATTGCTCTCATTGCTCATCATATTGAAGTTGTCAGGACTCTCTTACGCCTGTAATTTGTGCGAGTTGATCATACTTTGGTAAATCAACAGGTCACGGCCTCTGGCCTCTGGCCCCAGTGACTGGTTGAGACCGACCTACAAATCTTATGACAGGGACAACAGAGAGGGTATGAACTATTCAAGGGATTGTGTCTATCAACTGCTGTCTGGAAAACTCATTCTTTTCTCCTTCGGTCATGTTTAAAGTCTTCTACCTCATGTGTAGAACTGTATCTGCCATTTCTTCCCATCTGTTCTTTGTGGGGGGGTGGGGTGAGATTTGTGTAGGGTGTGTATATATTTGCACGTGCACTGAAGCAATTGTGTGCACACATTATGGTACTCTGGAATGTTTTTGTTAAACCACATACATCCATGCCAAATGCTTACATACTCCATACGTTTCAAATGAAAGACCCCAGAGAAGGAGATTAAAAAAAGAGAACCAGTCTTCATCCAGCACAAATGAATTGCATTCATCGTTGCTATATACCCCGGTTAAACTTCCTTGGCAGTTTTATGAGTTACTTTTATAAAACTTTATTGACAAACACAGGCTGAAGTATCGCCGTAGTCTCAAATGCTGTTTTCATCAAGGCACAAGATATACAATTGAGTTTCATTTTGAATGCCTCAGAAAGAAAGAAAAAATGAGGCATGTTATTTTTGACTGAGACTTTTATTGTGAATGAGAGGCCAATCCAGGCATCATTTGTTACTCAAGGTCTTCAATAGCTCAGCAGCTCTATACACCTGAGGAAGAGGAGACCTATGAACCTGTGCACGAAGAATACTGCACAGATCAGCTGGAGGGAGGTCAGAAATGAATTGTTTTTAACTTAGATGCTTTAACAGCAAGTTGTCAAAAGCAGCGTGCCCTGAAGAAACATGTATCTGAACACAGAGAAGGATTCGCCATCAATTCCAAGCCTAGTTGCAAAACATCACCGGCGGTTCAAATGTTTACTTCTCGGGAAAAGTTTTTTAGTGCCATCGTTTTAAGCGCACAATGAACAGAAGCATCCTTTGTGGCTGAATCCCTCCAAATGTCTGCCTGAACGTTACCTCCCTCTGCTTTCATGAGAGATACAAATGGCGAGAGGAAAGGATTGGTATCACGTACTTATTATTCCAATTGCAAAGGCAACAGCTGGCTCTGGGTCCTTTGATTGCCAGGTGTTTGTCTGATGCCACATGTTCATTTGAGGGCCTTTTGTAAATACACTGAATAAATGAAAGCAAAAAGACTCCCAACATTTCCAGGTTTTTTTTTTAAAAAAATTCAAATGCAGTGACAAAATGCAGCAACAAAAGTGATAAGCTTCCCTTTTAGGGACATAAAGCCTCAGTGATTAGTGATGCACAGAAAGGAGGCTTGTTATAAATAAATGGGTTTATTGGGAAAACATTCATAAAACTTTCCCCCATCTACAAGCAATTTGTCTATTCACTGGCACAGCAAGGGAAATAAATTAGGAGGATGCGGCTCCTCCATGTTTCTGTGCCTTTTAAAGGTCCAACACAATTCCCCACATTTTCTCCCCAAACACCCCAAATTGTAAGCCCTAACTGCAGCTCTCATCACCCCTGACCATTGGTCCTGCTGGCTGGGGTTGCTGGGAGTTGTAGCCTGAAAAATATCTAGAGGGCTTCAGGTTCCTCATCCCTGGATAATTAACAAAGGAAGCTTTTTGTTTTATTTTCAGTTTCAAAAATCTGCTTCTTTCTTTGTGTTACTACAACCCTTTTTACAGATATGAAAAATGGTGATGAAACACCTGCAAACAGGAACAATGGAGATTTTTAAAAATGCATTTGACTTGTTAAAAAAAAAGTAAACATCTGAAGATTTAAAACCCTTTCTCTGAGTTTTTAAATGACTTCTAGTTGACTCTGAATATTAAGACAAGCTCAGTCATGAACCCTTCCCCTAGATCTGAAGTAAAGGAGCTGGGCAAAACACAGCCTTTCCTCTGTGAGATCAATTGCACGAATGGAAAAGATGTGGTCCTCATCTCACTTCATGGTACATTCACTTGACACCCTGATGCTGTCATGGGACGTTCCCTATTACTGTCCTGTGACAGCGAGCATGATCTGTAATATAATGGAACAGACAGCTGTCCTGATCCAGAGAAGCGTCATACACTACTATTCATGCAGTGTCCGCTACTTCTTCACACACACACACTCCCTGTTGCTAAAAAGGTGATCAATGCTGACAGTTTTGATAGTGCTGATTGCCTGTGCCTACCAGAATACATGTTTCCTCCTGATTAACCCTCTAAAAAATTTCCTAGGCTTAATTCCCCAACCTTTTTCTTTTTATAATGGGGTTGGAGAGAGTTAAAGAGCATGAGTTCTACAGTTCGGCGTCTGAGAGGAAAACTATGAGGGAAAAGTGTTTTGCATGCCCCCGCAGGATTGTGGTCCTGGGAAAACCAGGTTGTATTTTGAAAGCTCACAAGAAGAGACATGACAGCTTAAAAAGGGAACAAAAGAAAGGGTGTCCCTTATACTGAGGAACATTTGAGAGTTCTGCCTTGAGGACAATAAACGGGAAATGATGATTTACAAGGAAAAGGGAGTTTAATTTGAAAACAAGTCTGAATCTAAATATAACTGGAACATTGCCAATTGGTACTCTGGTGGAAGTGAACCACAAATCTTGGAGGCAGTTTTGTACTGTACGAGAGGAAAAGCTAAGAACTTTGAAGAAATGTGGTCTTTGTTCTCAGAGTTATATGATTAAGCGTGAGACATGTTTCAAAATGTTTATTCTTTTATTTGTAATTCCCAAGAGCAATTCAGCATAACTTGGTTTAATGATGGCTCCAATTTGAGTTGCAATACATCCAGCTATATGCTTTTGGTTTCTTCTCTTACCCAACCACATTCACTGATTCCAGCAATGAAATACAAGTATGCAAAATGAGAAAGCACTTTGTACACCATGCTTCCCGGTGACTTTTTGGACAACAACCAAGGCAGCTAATAATGTTCTTGAAGAATCTGAATCTGTGGCAGACAGAGATCAGTAGAAGGACAATTTCAGAAGCAAGGTATCATGGATCATCTCATCTTTGACCTTTCTCCTCCTTCTTCCCCACATCAGTTGAGAAACAACACTCTTCTTGTCACACATTCTCTTCTTCATCCCTGCTTTCCTCCCACCATACATGAGAAGCAGTAGCGGCCTGACAGCTGATGAAACAAAACTTGTTACATCCCAAGTGAGCTATTTTTGTCTCCTAAAATTTCTCTCCTTGTTGAAGGCCTGACCTGGACTTTTTTTTAAAAAAAAAAGAAAGAAGAAGAAGTTTACCAGGTGGGCCAGGCAAACCAATTAAGCATTGTTAGGAAAGAAATGGACTGACTGTGGAAAGTGTGGAGTGAAACACAAGATACCTGGATTGAATTCTTTCTTTTTCCACAGATTTCTTTTCATAGGTACAACAGTTCGCCTCAGTGCAGTGATGGAAAAAGAAGAGGAATAAATGAGAGAAAAAGACCTTCTCTGCTGCTTCATACCTATCAAGTACTCATTGTTGTTAGAGGCATCCTATCTTGGTTGACACTGTCCCACCTACCATCCAAATGATTTGGGACAGAGAGCATTGAGAGGAATCAAAAGGGCGGATTTTACGAGGGTGAGGAATGCTGAATAGAAAATGAGATGGATACAAAATGAAACACCATGTGAGGCAAAGTGAGATGTCTTTTTGTAAGAGTCTGCCAAAATCTGAGTGTAAAGTCCTTCATTTTGGGTGGATTCTACATTTTCTTACATGGTTCCAGGACTTTTTCTTACTCACATATAAAATTGAATAAATCATCACTATCCTGTATTTAATTTTATTATTGGTGCTGCAATGATACATTGACATATTCAGGAAGCTTGCGATGTAGTTACAGTACTGTAACCTTAAACTCCCCCTTTCAGTTTAACAATGTTCACTTACTCAGCAGAAAATCTCTTGGCAGTTTACAAAAGGTATTAATTAAAAAATACCTATAAAACCAAACATGGAAAAAAACAACAACCATGAGATAATTTTAGGCCCCCTTAGCCACATTAACAAACCACAACAGCAGCAGCCACCCTGCCCAGAACGTCTTGTTTAAGGACCCCTAGGGTAACCCCTACAGCGAGGCAGGGAGGGTGGAGCTGGGGGTGGAAAGCCTTGCTGTCACGGCTAAAGCAGAAGTGTGGTGGGAGAGCAGGATGCTTATCACAAATAGGACAAGGAGTAGCGGTGGTGGGGGAAGATGAAGAGGGGACAGCAGCTCAGATGGTACAATCTCTTACACCAGCCATGGGAAATTTGTAATTTTTAAAAAGCATTTCAAAGACCTGCGTATACTACAGGACCAGGGACGCGGGTGGCGCTGTGAGTTAAACCACAGAGCCTAGGACTTGCCGATCAGAAGGTCGGCAGTTCGAATCCCCGTGACGGGGTGAGCTCCCATTGCTCGATCCCTGCTCCTGCCATCCTAGCAGTTTGAAAGCACGTCAAAGTGCAAGTAGATAAAGAGGTACCGCTCCGGCGGGAAGGTAAACGGCGTTTCCGTGTGCTGCTCTGGTTTGCCAGAAGCGGCTTAGTCATGCTGGCCACATGACCCGGAAGCTGTACGCCGGCTCCCTCGGCCAATAAAGCAAGATGAGTGCCGCAACCCCAGAGTCGGCCACGACTGGACCTAACGGTCAGGGGTCCCTTTACCTTTATACTCCAGGACCACCCAGTTTTCATTCTGAAAGAATCTTCATTGCAAACGTTTGTAGAATCCATATTGTTTCCTCTTTCAGCAAAGTGTGTGCTACCACGTTGCCATGATGTACGTCTCAAGGCAGATCTTTCTTAAAATCTCTTGCAGCCATTATGCAAATCAGTTGGGACTCACTTTTCTTTTAGATTTCTCAAAGCTGCCATAAAGACTCTCAACTTTTAAAACAGATACATGTTAAATGCTGCAATAAAGAATGAAGGTGTTGGAGCTCAACCTGGGGAAAGCTGCAAACTGCAACCGGAGCAAATATAATGTAGCATTCTATCAGGCATATGATTTGTTTGTTATATGACCTTCTATGTACCACTTTATACATAAAATGGCTTTTCAAAGGCTGTCGGTGGGCCATGAAGGCTGTGATGTAAGTGGACTGTGATTCATCAGTCTGGCTTAGTTCATGGTCCATTCAGTTATCCAATATGCAAGCTTTTCATTTGTGTGCTCAGTTGTAAAGTGAGGACAATGCAAATGGCTAATTTCAAGGCCATGTAAAATGCCATAAACATCCTCTGTAATCCGACACTAAATGAGTGTCCCAAAGTCAAGATGATGAGAATTCTCCATTCACTAAGAAGTTAATGGACATGTTTTGTTTCTAAAATACCAACAGTCAGGCAATGGGAAAGGTGGCCCATGTTGTTGTGAGGAATATTCCTGGGAAGCAATGTAACTCCAAAGCTTTACAAACTGAATTAGGTGTAATCCTTATGGGATCACTAACAGCTCATAAATAACTTTTAATGAGTTTTCCAGCCAGCACAACATTTCCACGTGGGGGAAAGTCGGAGATGAGATGAGAGAGAACTGGAGTTTGCTTTATAAAATAAAAGAGAAACTTTAAAGAAAGGAATATTTCTATACAGAAAGATTAGTACCTAAAATATTTAATTATGTGACAAAGCTAGGCAAAGTCTAGGAATAAGTCATTGCAAATACATAGACATTGACCACTAATCTATGGGAACATATAGATCTACATCGCAAGCATGTTCCAGAGTTAAGCAGGGATATAAATCAAGGTTTGCAAATGTCATTTAAGTTTTCACCTGTCCCAAGATTCAGAATTATTGGCTTCCCAATGAAAAGCATATGTTGCGTCTCTAGTCTGGGGAATAGTAATGAAGTGAGGCAGACACTCTCCAGTTCTCCACTACCATCTCTTCCCCTCTTTATTTCCCATCGAGTCAAAATAATTACTGAATCCTTGAGGGAGCATTTCTTTCACTCTGCCGATAACTGCTGCCATGTTGCCCCTTCATGAGCTGCTCTTCTTCCTTGTGGGACTGTGATTTGATTTATGAGAAAATAGTGGGCAAATTGCGATGTCCATGTTGATGGATGACATCATTTGGGCCATTTTGCTGATCATGTATGACTAACATTTTTTTCGTAGTGTTCTTGCAATTGATCAACTGCAGCACAGCAGCTGAGTTAAAAAAAAGAGAGGAGGTGACAATTGCCTTTGCCATGTAGGAACTGCAATAGAACTTGCATAGCAGAAACTTCTCCTCTAGTTAGAAGTGCAACGATGAGAATGTGCACTCTTCATACTTTGATATAAAGATAAGAGAATATACATTTCATAGACTGCAAATTGTGTGACATAAATATGACAAAGGTGGCAAATTTAAGCACTCTGGCTATCATAGTCAAACACAGAAGGGAGGGTATGCTGTTGAAACTTTCAGTGATGCCTTAGATATGATTCTGATCATACTCTTTAATTAGTTATGTTTATATATACTTTTCCAAGCAGAGAATTAAATATAGCAAAACATAGACACTCAGGATGTGTCTTAAAATCAGCAAGATTACACTGCTTTATAGATGTTTTGGACTACAACCCCCTGCTTTATTTTAATGTTGTTAATGTTTGATGTGTATCCCCCCCCCTCTGTATTTTGTTGGAAGCCACCCAGAGTGGCTGGGTAACACAGATAGATGGGGGTATAAGAATTTATTATTATTAATCGGCCATGCTAGATGGGACAGATGGAATTAGAGTCTAATGACATATGTAAGGAACAGGGGTTGGGGAAGCACAGGGTGGTTTCTTTAAACTCAGGCTAGTGTTCTCTGCACCACTGATATTAAAAATCAAAACTCAAATTTTTATGGTTATATGGTTTGTAAGTGAAATCTGAATTTTATCATCAAAATTAAATAACTGAAACTTGATTTCAAGACCAGAAAGATTGTCGTGTTAGTCTGCTGTAGCAAATCCGACATCTAACACTGGTTCTGGCCCGACTGCACTGGTAGCCAATTTGTTTCAAAGCCCAATACAAAGTGCTGGTTTTGACCTCAAAAGCTTATGGAGCCTTTTCTCATCTGAACCTACCCAGACCCTGAGGTCATAATCTGATGGCCTTTTCTCTGTGTGCTACCTTCTGAGGGAGATCCAGAAGCTGGCGAGGAGAGAACACACCTTTCTTACAGTAGCTCTCAGTCTATGGAATGCTATCCCCAGGGAGGTCTGCCTAACAACAACTTGGTTATGGTTGTGGCACTAGGCTCAGGTGTTACTGTTTTCCTGAAACTTAAATCTGAGCATCACATTTCTTTTCATTTGTCCTTGCCTGCCAAGCAGTTTGCCAGGTCATCCAGGAAGTGAACTGTCTTGGTTCAAGTAGAGCTGAGCCTAAATGATTGAACTCCAACTCTGCCAGTTTGTTGATAACATGTACAATTTCTTTTGGGTGGTGGTGGGGGTATGATTTCAGTGCTTTGGGGCATGCAAGGTCAAAGAGGTGAAGTGTGGGACAAATGAATCAGAAAAAGCACTCCTTGGTGCTGGTGGGAGCTGTTGTTTTTTTAAACAGCAACAACAACATCCTCATAGTGATGCAGACTCTTCATGAAGCCAAAGCAGAGTCACCACCAGACCATGAGATTAGTGCCAGCAGTATCAAATAAACTATATCTGAGACATTTGCCTTGCACCCAGTGTCCCTGCCAGATTTCTATAGTTGTTCTTCATGCACCAGACATTCATTCTATAGTAGCCTGATCCAGGTCCTTTAGTAGCTCTTCAGAACAGCCCATGACTACCTAAGAATAAAAAGGTAAAGAGACCCCTGACCATTAGGTTCAGTTGTGGCCGACTCTGGGGTTGCGGCTCTCATCTCGCTTTATTGGCCGAGGGAGCCGGCGTACAGCTTCCGGGTCATGTGGCCAGCATGACTAAGCCGCTTCTGGTGAACCAGAGCACTGCACGGAAATGCTGTTTACCTTCCCGCCAGAGCGGTACCTATTTATCTACTTGCACTTAGACGTGCTTTCGAATTGCTAGGTTGGCAGGAGCAGGGACTGAGCAACGAGAGCTCACCCCGTCGCGGGGATTTGAACCGCTGACTTTCTGATCGGCTAGTCCTAGGCTCTGTGGTTTAACCCACAGCGCCACCTGCGTCTATCTAAGAATAGACTGGATCAAATATTCTATGCACTTCGCAAAATGCCTAAAACGTTCCTTTTCCTGGCTTATTCAGATAGCTGAACTATTCATTGACTGTACTCTGATGATAGTTTTCTGGTGATTTTTTAAAGTGGAAACAGTGGGCGATAATTATTTGGGTCCTCTCTTTTCCCCTTTTTGAAAATAGGGACAACATTTGCCCTCCTCCAGTCTGCCGGGACTTCGCCTGTTCTCCAGGAATTCTCAAAGATGACTGCCAGTGGTTCTGAGATCACATCTGCCAGTTCTTTTAATACTCTTGGATTTGTAACTGGCTGACTGACCGAACCCAAAGGGTGCTCATCAATGGTTCCTCTTCATCCTGGAGAAGAGTGACTAGTGGGGTGCCACAGGGTTCTGTCTTGGGCCCGGTCTTATTCAACATCTTTATCAACGACTTGGATGATGGACTCAAGGGCATCCTGATCCAATTTGCAGATGACACCAAACTGGGAGGGGTGGCTAACACCCCAGAGGACAGGATCACACTTCAAAACGACCTTGACAGATTAGAGAACTGGGCAAAAACAAACAAGATGAACTTTAACAGGGAGAAATGTAAAGTATTGCACTTGGGCAAAAAAATGAGAGGCACAAATACAAGATGGGGGACACCTGGCTTGGGAGCAGTACATGTGAAAAGGATCTAGGAGTCTTGGTTGACCACAAACTTGACATGAGCCAACAGTGTGACGCAGCAGCTAAAAAAGCCAATGCAATTCTGGGCTGCATCAATAGGAGTATAGCATCTAGATCAAGGGAAGTAATAGTGCCACTGTATTCTGCTCTGGTCAGACCTCACCTGGAGTACTGTGTCCAGTTCTGGGCACCACAGTTCAAGAAGGACACTGACAAACTGGAACGTGTCCAGAGGAGGGCAACCAAAATGGTCAAAGGCCTGGAAACGATGCCTTATGAGGAACGGCTAAGGGAGCTGGGCATGTTTAGCCTGGAGAAGAGGAGGTTAAGGGGTGATATGATAGCCATGTTCAAATATATAAAAGAATGTCATATAGAGGAGGGAGAAAGGTTGTTTTCTGCTGCTCCAGAGAAGCGGACACGGAGCAATGGATCCAAACTACAAGAAAGAAGATTCCACCTAAACATTAGGAAGAACTTCCTGACAGTAAGAGCTGTTCGACAGTGGAATTTGCTGCCAAGGAGTGTGGCGGAGTCTCCTTCTTTGGAGGTCTTTAAGCAGAAGCTTGACAACCATATGTCAGGAGTGCTCTGATGGTGTTTCCTGCATGGCAGGGGGTTGGACTTGATGGCCCTTGTGGTCTATTCCAATTCTATGATTCTATCCATTGTTAAGGAAATCAGCCCTGAGTGCTCACTGGAAGGGCAGATCGTGAAGCTGAGGCTCCAATACTTTGGCCACCTCATAAGAAGAGAAGACTCCCTGGAAAAGACCCTGATGTTAGGAAAGATGGAGGGCACAAGGAGAAGGGAACGACAGAGGATGAGATGGTTGGACAGTGTTCTCGAAGCTACCAGCATGAGTTTGACCAAACTGCGGGAGGCAGTGGAAGACAGGGGTGCCTGGTGTGCTCTGGTCCATGGGGTCACAAAGAGTCGGACACGATTAAACAACTAAACAACAACAACTGATGTCAGCAGCACCGAGTAAGTGCATGCTTTGCCCAGTGTTCATTGAGACCTTTTCTGCCTCTGCCACTGAAATATACTCGGAGTCCTGTAGTGATTTCATGCTCTTTATTGCAGCTTTTAAAACTGTGATTGAATTGCCCCCCAAACCTCAGGCTTTTTTACACAATGAGTCCTGTCTGATTGGCTGATTCTGCTTTCCTCCTGGAGCCTGATTGGTCTTTTCCTGCAGGCCAATCAGTTGTTGCATTCTACTATCCTACCAGCCTAATAGGCTGATTAACTTCTTCCTGGAGCCTGATTGGTCTTCTCCTGCAAGCCAATCTGCTGTTGCATTCTAGGATCCTACTTGCCTATTCTTCTGGTATCCAAGGTTAGTACATAACAGCCACCATGGCTTGTTCTACCACCATGGCCTGATGACTCTTGGTAAGGAATTGCCTTGCAGAAGCAGGCAGCCATTCTCAACAGCAAACTATTTCATCTGTGACAGCTCTTGGGGTCTCAAATTTCAGTGGCTCCCTGTGCGATGCCAAATTTCAGCGCCCACCCACCCCTCTCACCATTCATCAGTGCTGGATTTACGTAGAAGCTAAACAAGCTACGGCTTAGGCCCCACTCTCTTAGGGGCCCCAAAAAAATTTAAAGGGGAAAAAACTGGATGTACATTTCCAAAATATAAGATAAAAAACAAATAAAATAAAAACCTACATACAGCAACAGTGTTTTGTAGGCTCCTATGATGTAAGTAATGGGCCCCACCTGCCAGCCTGCTCCCTAAAATATCACTGGTTTGCTCATTTCTATATATGGGGTGCCTACATTCTGCATGGACTGGTTGTATGGCAATATGTAGCATGCAGCTGCAGACTGCATTGCAGCACAGTTGAATGTAGGTCAAGCTGTTGTACCTGTTATCTAATATTAAAGAGTGTTTGGAGACTGATGATTGGGCAGCATAGGATAAGGGTATGAGTCTTATGCCTACTGATTGATTTGCGTAATACATAATTTATTTATTTATTTTGAGCCCATTATGGCTTTAGATACCTATTAGGTCCATAATTTACCATATAGCATATAAAAGGTAAAGGTACCCCTGCCCGTACGGGCCAGTCGTGTCCGACTCTAGGGTTGTGTATCCACCTCACTTAAGAGGCCGGGGGGCCAGCGCTGTCCGGAGACACTTCGGGGTCATGTGGCCAGCGTGACAAAGCTGCTCTGGCGAGCCGGCACCAGCGCAGCACACGGAAACGCCGTTTACCTTCCCGCTATAAAGCGGTACCTATTTATCTACTTGCACCTAAGGGTGCTTTCGAACTGCTAGGTGGGCAGGAGCTGGGACCGAAAGACAGGCGCTCACCCCGCTGCGGGGATTCGAACCGCCGACCATGTGATCGGCAAGCCCTAGGCGCTGAGGTTTTACCCACAGCGCCACCCGCGTCCCGAATATAGCATATATTCAACACAAAAAACAACAAAAAACAACAAAAAACAGTGACAATTTATTGTTGACAAAGGACAACTGGACATATAAAGGGCCCCCTTACCTTTAGTAGCTTAGGGCCTCATCAAACCTAAATCCAGCCCTATGCTACCTCCTAGTTGTGGTGCCCAGTGCAACTGAACTGGTTGCAACCCCTCCCCCAAATTGGCCTCTGCCTTCATGAACACGCTACTAGGTCTTGATGCATTTGTCTAGCAGTACAAAGGACTGCTGGAGCACTGGTGGCATGAGTGAGCCCCAGAAGCACAGAACTAATCCCTCTTGACCAAGCCTGATACAGTGCCCCATGGAAGCAAAGAATTGCTCTGTATTATTGGGCTGTAGAAAAACAACCATTATTTATTATTTCCACCAATATAGTTTTCAAAAAGTGAGAAGGAGGGAGGGAGGAAGAGAGAGATGGGGTCAGCGATGAGCTCACTAAGGAAAGAGCTTAAGAATGGTTTTATCAAACAGTGATAAAACATGAGAGGGAGGAAAATATGACCAGATGTTTCTAAATCCCTCTTTTTATATGGATGTGTATTTTAACCAATTATTTTTATATGTATATTATTTGCAAAATATCCACTTATTTGTAGACACATTTCCCTCCCTTCTACCCTATTTTTCATATTTTACTGGAAGAAGCAATACATGAAATTTTAGAAGGCTCAGGTTTTCTCCACGTTTCCGAAATGCAGGGATCTGTTTTTCTCATTTGCTGCATGCTGGAATGATAGAATCTCTTCACTTGGTAAAACACTTCACACTCATTTCAGCATCTCATTGTTTTATTGCAGCGTCAAAGCCATTGAAGGTGCTTTTTAATGGGGACGTGATTTTTCCTCTGGTGCTGCACTCCTTCAGCCAGTTTTGCCACACTGAGCGTTTAATTTTCCAAGGAATTTACTTCCAAAATATAAAGTGCACAGCTTTATTGCCCTGAACATACCCAAAATCTATTGCTCTTTATGCTATTATTTATATAGCTAGCTCCACAAAAGTGAAATAAACAGGGTCAAAAAGAAGGATTCATACTAACATTGGGGTTTCAGAGTCAGGGCAGATCTTCCTATAAAGTCAAAAAGAATTGATAACCTGTAGCTCCCTTGGTTTTTTGAGACCTGAGGATATAGGGCGGTATACAAATTTAATTAACAATATTAGTAAAAATAATAATTTCTTATGTATACTTTAATTGGTCCAGAAACATAGGATGTGCACCTGGTATTTTTTTATTTCAATGTCCTATCCCACAAAGTTGTTTTTAAACTCTGAAGATAGTCTTTCATGCCCACTATCCTGATCAAAATAATGGGAAAATCTTGTCCTTTCAGAGAGGAGATTTTGTCTTTCCAGCATCTCTTTCAAAGACTTTAATAAATGCCATGCTCTTATCCTATTCCTTAGCCCCATACTTGAACAAACCACAGGTATGAAGGGGAATATTCCCCCCCCTCTATCCATAGGGTGCATTCATAGTTCCACCTTAGTGCACAGTGAAGTTGTGTGTTTTCCTGGTGCTTTCCACAGCTGCCCCCTGCCCTGCCACCGCTGCCAAACCAGAATTTCCCTCATGCAGAGGACCAATCCATTGGTATTAAATGCAGCTCTCCTTCCAGTACACACCAAAAGCATGGGTGTTGGGGGCAGAGGCATGTCAGGGACTGGGCCTGTGCCCCAGAGCCCCTCTCACATGAACCAAGTCTGTGGAGGCATCACCTAAATCCCCATTTTGGAAGGTTCCCTTGGGAAAAGCTTGCTTGACAATATGTGAGAATGCCAGACAGCAATTATCTTCCTGTTTACCACAAGCTTGGGCTTCCTAAACTGCAGAATTTCCCCACACATTCTTTCCAATTCCTCAGAAACAGATGCTGTGATGTTCAGGTCAGTGTTCTGAATCTGATGTGCTGTTTACAAGTGTCAATAGAAAAACTGTGTGATTGCCCTTTTTTAACTAGTACAAATGCTCCCTGCTGTTTCACAGGGAATAAAATTCACTGAACTCTCTGCTTAGCTTTCTGAAGGCACTTGCACTTAGCCATTCAGAGTAGTTTAAGGACCAGCTTGCCACTATAAGGAGCACATCTTGACCTGCCGCAGTGTATAATCACTCAATTTGCAATGACACAAATGGTCTCATATAAACTGTGTATCCTCCTATAGAGATCTGCTAGGCTTCCCATTAACTATGACACTACTTTATGTATCCAGCCCCTCCAAGTTCCTATTTCCCAGAGACATCCCTGATTTAGAGAAGCTATCCTGGTTTCTGATTTGATCCTGGAATGTCCCACTTTTCTTTAGCATGTCCCTATTTTAATTGGAGAAATGTTGGAGGGTATGGAGTTATCCAACTCCTGAGCTGTCTGAAGCCAATCCTGTATAGGGAAGTTTTTAAAATATTTAATGTTTTTATATATGTTGGAAGCTGCCCAGAGTGGTGGGGCAACCCAGTAAGATGTGTGGGGTATAAATAGTAAAATTAGCATTATGGAACAGGATGTCCCTAGTTTCGTCAGAGAAATGTTGGAGGGTTTGCAAGATACGTCCCACAAAAAAAGTCACAAAGCTATGCATCTTTAGAAAGTCAATTAAAACCTTAATTCGGTCCATCTTTATGAATTTTCTAGCTTTGAAATGAAACGAATGATATTTTCACTTTAAAATGTCAAGTGCTTGAAGCATTGATTTTAAAAGGAGATTCTTTGGTCACACTTTTAAAAAGAACAAGTGAAGTTAGACTTTTGCATTTTTATTTGCACTTTTTAATTCTTTCCTGGGTTTTATGCAGCTTAAGAAAAGTACAGATCTGGATTTTTCAGGACCTTTCCTTAGCACTGAAATAGTTTACTAAAATGCTTACAAAACTATGTGATGATTCCAGGCATCTGAATTAGATCCCAGCCAATATTCCTTCCAAACCAAAACAAAGCTATACCATGTGTTACGGGTGTGGTTTGATTAGCTGGCAAAGTTGTTCCTATGCCAACCTCTTGTGTGTAATGAACTGGTCTACCTCCAGGATAACAGGGAGGTCCCATTGTACAGTGGTACCTCAGGTTAAGAACTTAATTCGTTCTGGAGGTTTGTTTTTAACCTGAAACTGTTCTTAACCTGAAGCACCACTTTAGCTAATGGGGGCGCCGCGCTGCCACCGCACGATTTCTGTTCTCATCCTGAAGCAAAGTTCTTAACCTGAGGTACTATTTCTGGGTTTGCAGAGTCTGTAACCTGAAGCGTCTGTAACCTGAAGCATCTGTAACCCAAGGTACCACTGTATATGCAGAGTACACTATAATTCCTGCTTGAAGTCTGTTTCTGTTTAAAATGCAAGGAGTTAAGTGGTAAATTCAGAATTCTTTGTTTGACCAAAATGGGGGAAATGAACTTACAAACAACTCATGATGGGAAGCAACTCACAGTCAGGCAAATTGCCATATAGTGATTTGGTTTTAGGTACAGCAAAGAACAGGTTGAAGCTGTATTTCGGTAGCACTGAATGCTAAATCATGGGGCTGAAATTACTAGTGCTTTTTCAAATTCCTAAATCATCATCATCTGAAAGTGGCTTCAATTGAAAAATATTTTTTTAAAAACCAAAAACCTGTGGGGAGAGATGCCCTCAAACAGTGTGGTGAGGACTGAATATTTCTGTGACTGGTCACAGAGTACTGCTTACTGACTGTTGAGATGAGGAATAGAAAAGTGCAGGGAATGGAATCCTGGACACAGTGAGCATGCCACACTGCAACATTTGGTTGCTGCTCCCACTAAAAAAACATTGCTTTCTCTCTGTTCCAGCACCATCAACTCCAACCCTTGGATTTCAGCTCTAACTGGCTAGTTTTGGGGTCATTTTCTTCTAACTTCTCAGGATGTCGACTCTCACTGCATTGCTTTCCAACACTTCCCACTTCTTTCCACAGTGCTTATGCAGGCGGTTTGACCTCTGGCCCTTGCAATATGAAGGACAGCAACAGTGGAACAAGTCCCAAAAAGTTCACGGGAAGGACTTGGACCCATGGATTTTATTCTCAGTCCCTATCCATTAACTGCTCCATTGTTGTTCTCTGCTGTTATATGCAGCTAATGAAATTCCCGTGATCCCAATGAGGAAAAACCTGTTTTTATAGGCACCGAGTGCCGTATATAATTTTTCTATAGAGAAAAGAAAAGAAAACAACCACAATGATCATGAGGTTCACACATTGTAACAGATATTTATTTTGTTTGGAGAGCATACCTCGCCTCGCAATGTATCTGGATGAAAAAGAAACTCATTTAATTATGTATAGGGCCTCGACTCCCAAAAGAAATGGGTTATGTAAAAACTGATGCTTGTTTATGTGTTCAATGCATTCAATTGCAAAAGAACAGCTCCCCACCAAGCTATCATTACCTATGTCTATGCATTTTTATTTGAATTTTATTTGGCTTCTATTGGAAGCTGGTTCCTTTGATACCAAAAATCTATACTCCTTCTATCAGATGAGTTTTGTTGTTGATGTTGCTGTGCAGTCAAAATGCAACATTACACAGACACTGCCTGATTTCCCTAGAAATTTTTCATGTGGATCAAATTTGTGCTTGATTCCAATGCAAAGTGAAAAGTGGGGGGGGGGGGAGAGAGATATATTATTCCGGAAGTACAATTTTTTTTTTTAAAGGCTGTTTCTTCTCTTTCCCCCTGTATGTTGATGAGAAGGAGAACAAGACCAATTTGATCAAACGCCTTTCCCTGCTGCAAATTACATATAAGATAATACAAGCAATACATATAAAATAATATTTCCATAAGGCTTGATTATAAAAAAAACCATGAACTGTATTGAAACCCCTAAAATGGGGGCAAACTAAATAAATCCACTGAAGTATGCAGATTCAGGCATGAATATTGATAAGGGTAAAGTTGGGGGCTAGAGAAGAAAAGTTGTGTTGTGGAGCAATTAAATGCTGTTCTTATTGTTTGCGTTAATGAATGGTTATTTTTAAAAAAAACACTTTAATGTACATAGCTTGTTTGCATGAATGAACTTTGAACATTCTAGTCTTCTGACAAATAGTCACTCATATTGCTGGATCATCTTCATTAATGAGAGCCATTTTTCATCGTGTTTGGTTTTCAGTACAAAAAAAAAATCATTTCAAAGGGTGCAAAATTCTATGCAGGGAAGACTGTCTTTCTGTCTTACAAAATGTTTTGCAGTTTTGTTCCATTGCTCTGTTCCACAACAGCACCTTAAAAATACACAGAGACCTTAAAAAGACCTTGCTATCACTCTTAATTCCTTCTGCTCCTTTTATTCACTCTTTTAAAAAGAAGGGGGGGGGGGAATCCAGAAAATTACAAGCCCATTAGCTTAATGTCTGTTCCAGCAATATTAAAGATTAAATTACCAAGTATACAAAAGTCTTGCTGAAGAGAAATCAACATGGCTTCTACAAAGGCCATCCCTTCTGTAATAAACTTTCCGCACTTTTTGAGTGTCAGTAAGCATGTAGAAAAGGTGATCCAACAGAAATGGTGTACAGTGGTACCTCAGGTTACATACGCTTCAGGTTACATACTCCGCTAACCTAGAAATATTACGCTTCAGGATGAGAACAGAAATCGTGCTCTGGCGGTGCAGCAGCAGCAGCAGGAGGCCCCATTAGCTAAAGTGGTGCTTCAGGTTAAGAACAGTTTCAGGTTAAGAATGGACCTCCGGAACGAATTAAGTACTTAACCCGGGGTACCACTGTACTTGGGCTTTCGAAAAGGCTTCCTCACTGGCATCTCCAGAGTAGGGATGGCGGAGAATTCCAACCAAAGTAAAAATGGGTGCGGAAATTGCTACTGTTTGCATATTTGCTCATTGTCAGTTGAGTAAGTTTAGCAGACATGGGTCGGATCCTCTTATGGACTGGTAACAGGTTAAATGACAGCAAGCAAAGAACTGGAGTAAATGGCCATTTCTCACAATGGAGGAATGTAAGAGTGCTGCCACCTCCCAAAGATTGGCACTGGGACCGATGCTCTTTAATCTGTCCATAAGTGAACAAGAGTTAAGAGTGAGAAGGCCAAGTCTGGGGTGGTAAGAACAAAGAAGGGATTGCATAGAGTTCCAAAAGGATCTCTGCAAAATGGGTGAATGAACGACAAAATGGCAAAATTGATGTAAGTGTAAGATGGTTCATGGGGTGAGAGTGGCATTGTCACATATAAACCGATCAGGAATGAGCCCACATTCTTGGGTTCATGCTGGGTAGTGTAATGAGAACATTAACCTAGTATGTGGGAGCTTTGAAGAAAGTTGATTCTATGCTAGGGATCACTAGGAAATGGATGGAAGTAAAACTGCCAGTATCATAATACTTGAAATGCCAGGTACAATTCTGGTTAAAGGTAAAGGGACCCCTGACCATTAAGTCCAGTCATGAATGACTCTGGGGTTGCGGCGCTCATCTCGCTTTACTGGCTGAGGGGGCCGACGTTTGTCCGCAGACAGCTTCCGGGTCATGTGGCCAGCATGACTAAGCCACTTCTGGTGAACCAGAGCAGTGCACGGAAACGCCATTTACCTTCCCGCCAGAGCAGTACCTATTTATCTACTTGCACTCTGACGTGCTTTCAAACTGCTAGGTTGGCAGGATCAGGGACTGAACAACAGGAGCTCACCCTGTCACTGGGATTTGAACCACCAACCTTCTGATCGGCAAGCCCTAGGCTCTGTGGTTTAGACCACAGCGCCACCAGCGTCCCTACAATTCTGGTTGCCACATCTCAAAAAAAGGGTATTGTAACCCTGGAAAAGGTGCGGAAAAGGGCAGCCAAATGATTAAGGGGCAGTGTGCTGGTCCCATGGGTTACCAGAGAGGCGAGGTCCAAGTCTGGTCTGTGGTCAAAGGTGCAACGTAGAGGCAGTCCGTAGTAGCTGAAGCTGGGTGCAGGGCAGGGAGCTGGGCAAAGTCAGGGTCAGGCATGCAAGCAGGGCACCAGGGTGGGTCAGGAGCTCAGGCAAGTAAGCAGGACAGGGTTCAGGCAGGAACCAGCAAGCAACAATGTTGTTTCCGCAACTTGGGACTGGGGCTGGCCAGCTTTTATCTGCCCCGAGGCATAGGGCAGCCTGATCCTCTGGTGACTCGGCTCTCCTGGCCTGGAGGCAAGCACTCCTCCTGCAGGAACTTAGTTCCCTCCACCTCTCTGCCCCGAGCCTCTGTAGCTCAGAAGAGGCTGGAGGGTTACTGGACCCAGAGGCAACCTCAGCTTCCTCTGACGGGGCTGAGAGTGGAGCACCTGCAGGCAATGGGTCCTCCCTCACCTCAGGAGCCAGAGCAGACTCAGCTGGTGCCTCCACCTGAGGATCCAGCACAGGTGAGGACCCTTCAGGCTCATGCCCCAGCCCCGGCTCAGCTGGTTCTGGAGGCTGGGGATCCTGTGCAGGCTGGGATCCCTCCGGTTCAGCATCCGAGTCCGAATCCCAGGCCATCACAGGCAGGGGCACTTATGTGACCTCCATTTCTGGCATCAGAGAGGCAAGGGGGCAGTGAGGCTGGTGCAGTGCAAACACACCAGCAGGGGTACTGAATTAGGTCTGGTAGTAGATTTGCACTGTACCAACTTCATTGCCCCCTGGCCTCTTGGTAATCGGTGGTGGTGACAGTGACAGGAGGTCAAGTAAGCACTGTCAGCTGCTACTGCATATGGAATTTTTTAGTCTAGAAAAAAAGGCAAGGAAGGGAGGGATGTTGCAGGAAGTGGAAAAAGTAGATAGGGAGGGGAAAGGTTTTCTCCATCTTTCATAATATTAGGAGCCCAGCATCCTCCAATGAAGCTGAATGGTGGGAGATTCAGGACAGACAAAATCAAGTATTATTTTTTTACATAGCACCCTGTTAAACTGTAGATATTGCTGCCACAAGATTTAATGCCCATCGTTAACACAGGTAACTTTAAAAAAGAGGATTGGACAAAATTCATGGAGGGAGGATGAGACTATAAATGGCTCAGTGATGATGGTTATAGGCTCCCTTCAGTATTATGCTTCCTCCTTGTCTTGTTGGATTTAAAGGGAAGTGGAGAATGGGCTTGGGGAAACGAGTTGCAGCTGGAAGAAAGGAAGGGGGGTTGAGCTGGGGCTGGGTGTAGTGTAGATCCATGTGTTTTTAGGAACATTAAATTGTCATTGGCTGTGAAATGAGCAGAGCTGTCTCCCTATTTCCAGTGCAAGCAGACGAAAACTTGAATAGCACTATCCATAACTACAACATAGGTGAAAGCAACGTCCTTCCCCCCTTGTAAGACCTTAATTGGGGTGATCCCGTGTAGCTTCTGTACATGTCTGTGTAACACTGTTTAGTGTGCATGCACACGAAAGCTCATACCAATAACAAGCTTAGTTGGTCTCTAAGGTGCTACTGGAAGGAATTTTTTTATACTGTTTCTATACCGTTATAGCACTGTGTATATGAGTGGTGATATTAGTGCTAGTTTCTCAGTCCCTCTGATTATTTTTTAAAAAATTAAAAAATGTGTATGCATTAAAACTGTAATGCCTTTAAGGCAGCAAAAATAATCTTATGCTGGTTTTGTTTTTAAATAGTTCAAGAAAGCAAGCAATGGTGATTTAACTTCAGGATACATACAATGTGAATATTACAGATTGTTATATATGGAATTTGTTTCCTTACTGACGGAATTCTCATCCTTCAAAAATACTTGTGTTTGGCCTAATATATGTGTGTATACACACTCGCACTGCATGGAATCAAATCAGTTTGCAGCATGGGAACATACAGTTAGAAACACAGCGGTCCATTAGGTGGCATAATTGTAACAATGGAAGTCTAACAAAATAAACAATGCCAAAAGCATTTTTTTGTCAACTGTTCTCTTTCGATCCCTACATTTTAAAAGAAAAACAAAGGAAAGGAAATCTAGATGGCATATCTTGTTAAAGATTGGACCGATATTTAAAAGAATCAGTCAGATGATCACAGGCATTTTATATCTGTGTTCAGGATTGAATTACCTGGATCTAACACAGTTTTAAGCAAAATATATCTCTTCTTGAGGTTGCCTCAACCCACACGTCTGCACTGCCACAATCCCTATGTTTGTAAGGCATTCAAAAGTCATGCTAGATTCCAAATGACCCTTATGCCTTAAAAATATGTCAGATTAAAGTCACCGAACATCTCAAAGCCGTAAGATATTTGAAATCAGAACTGAAACTGAACTGTTGTATATATTCCCTTCCTGAGAGCCAAGTATAAAAAACGGGGGGGGGGGGAGGCAGTGTGACCCCATGCACTGCTTGAAACACTTGCCATTAATACTTCTATCTCGTGAATTATATGGAACAGCCTGAATTAAGCAAAAATCTAAAATTAACAATTAGGATTAGGTAAAAGGCAATAGATTTCCTCCAGGCTCACATTATAAAGATATGTTTTTATAGACGAAAAAAAGGTCAGTTACCACTATTAAACTTGTGTATTGTTTTATTCTAAGCCCTTCCAGTGGCCTCTCTAAGGGACTGTTTAGTTTGTATTACACTCTAATAAATTCCAGGTGCAGAGGACAAACTGAATAATAAGAACCTGATGGACCAGGGCAGTTAAAAATAATGTGGTACATTCTTGGTTCTCTGTATTTAATTTATTGTTAATCATTGTTATTACTAACATTTATTGGGTAGTTTTTCTAGATTTATTAGGCACTACATTTAACAGTGTTATCGCTTGTAACTGACTATCAGTGGAATAGAAAACATATTTTCTTAAAGAGTCTCACCCTAATTAGTGGGTTGCTTCTCTATTGAAACAAAACAGACCTTGGGAGGCTTTTAAAAAATAGGTTCAGTGTAAAGGTTCTGCGAGGAAACTCTTTTTTTCCAGGCCACCTGTTGGAAGAGATAAAGCATCAGAATCGCTTTGTCCTGCTTGGTGCTGAATTTAGCTCAAAGCTGAAAGGAAGGGTGGCAGGGGGAGGAAATCAAAGTTAAAAAGGAAGAGTGAAATCTTCCCCAACAGTTTAACAACTTGAACCCTAGTGAAATTTGTAGGAGTGTTCTGTTAACTTGTGAATAATCAGGATAAAAACACACACACAAATGAGCAGAAGGACTCAGCCTGTCAATCTGAACTGTATTGTATTACAGAATAGTGACACAAATTCCCCTAGAGTTAATTTATTTCAAAGACATGACAGCTCATATGTTGGGGGACATTAGGATTCCATCGCCTTCATTTGTGTATCTAATGGCGGTAGATTCTGCATAATTGAAGCTGGGGTGTTTGTGATGATATCTGAGGATTCTACATCCCAATCCTTCTTCTTTTTTTAACCTACCAGCTGAAAGGGGCGATGGCAGCAGTGGAGTAGCACATGTGTCATCATCATCATCATCATCATCATTACTGTTATTCTTATATATACATGCCAAATTTGGCATTTACATGCGGAAGTGGTTTCAAAGCTTCTTACAAGTATGAAGTAATTTATAAAAGCCATACATATTTTAAAAATCACAACAAAACCATTCCATTAAAACATTTTAAAACGGTCATAATTTACATTTACAACAAAACACCTAACAATACTGTTAAAAGAACAGTTCAAAAAATTAGATCAGGAGATCAGTGGAGGCACACAAATGGAATACTTCATTAGAGCCAATTTTACTAGCGTATCCACTGCTGGTTGATTCCTTCTGTCTCTTGGTAGAAGGACGGCCCAAGGAACACGTACAGCTGGGAAGTCTACTGGTTATTTCCTAGGCCCAATATGTTGATTATGATAATAGAATCATAGAATCGTAGAGTTGGAAGGGAACCCGAGGGTCATCTAGTCTAACCCCGAGAATCTCAAGTAGATCGTCCATGACAGATGGCCCTCCAAACTCTGCTTAATAACATCCATGGAAAGAGCACCCACCACCTCTTGTGGGCGTTTGTTCCACTGTCAAATAGCTCTTACCGTCAGAACGTTTTTCCTGATGTTGAATCAGAATCTCATTTCTTGTAACTCGTGAAAGCCAAAATTAAATAGAAATCTGCATTCTAAAGAGATACCTTTTGGGGATAAGAGCCAGCAAGCATATGAAGAGAAACAGGGGGATTTTTTTCTCTCGGTTGAGTTGTTGGTAGCTGCTGGCATAAACGCTTAAACAAATCTATTCATGTCAAAAAGCTTGAATACTTATTTTTTGCTTTTAAAAAGAATGAAGAAGAAAAGAGTGGCTGTTTGACCTGTACTGGTAACATTTCTGTAGTTGTTATGAGGGATAAATAATAAATAACCCCAACGAATGCTCTTAAAACACACCGCTTGCTTTTAAAGCATTGAGTTTTGCCTTTATCCAAGCATGCTGGCAGTAGTAGCACATGTGTCAGGATGGAGCCATGGAGCTGCCGTCCCAACACCGTGGTTGCTGCTGCTGAGCTAGACAGGGCTGGGGGTGGGCAGAGTTGGTGCCAGGTCAGGGTCATGCTGGTACACAAGTTAAGACTGCTACTGCTGCCAATCCAATGCCTGGTCCAGACCTTGCCTCCTCGCCAGACCCTACCACATAAACAGCAGCTACATCAGTTATAGCAGGGCAGCTCTGTTACTCTACACTTGCCACTACTGGCTGCAGGAAATCTTAATTATCTTTTGACACCCACTCTCTTTTTTTGCAGCAATCTGAACTACCACACCTGGTTTTGCAGTGAATGTCTCAGATCAACTTTAGTGGAACATCTACAAAAACATAACTCGCCGTTCATGAAGCTTGAGTTCTTCACATGATTCAGTTTGGGGAATCTGGGTCCTATGCTTGTAACTTCTGGGTGATGGGAGCAAATTCAGCAGGTTTAGCCTTTTCTAGTATGGAAATACAGTTTTGAGGAAAGCTTCTCCTGTTGACATTCTGCCAGACAGTTCATTACTCATATTTCACCCCTGATTTATTTTGGCGCCCTCCACCCCACCAGCACAGCGTGTTCTCTTTCATAGAGAGCACGTGTCGTGGTGGGGTCTGACAGGCCACCCCTCTGTTGCTGGGCGGGTTAGTATGGATGGCCATCCGCAGTGATTGGGCAGTTGGGTTACTGGGCAAATTTTGGTGTTGCCATTTAGGGGGATGGACCAAAGATTATAAAATTAAGTCATGCAGCACTGACCGGGCTCTTTTGCTGCATGCATTGGATCACCCGCCCACCCTCCCTAATCTAGGGCTATTGCGTTGACCTTGCTATGCCTGTCATGGGGTCGTCTGCTTTTGGGGCAGGGGCCTTGTAGGAATTTTGTCCATTTGGCTGATTGGCTGGTGCCATTTGGTTTTTGCCCACTGTGTAGCAAATCGTCACAACTTGTAAGGTTGTGGTTAGGCATTGGTTAAAAAATTAGTTGGTGGAGGGGTAAGGATTGGCGGTGCCTGCCCCTCCAATGCTGCTGCGGAAAGGGAATTCCGTTAAAGGAATCCAGGGGCTTGCCATTCTTTCATCCGTACCCCTGAATGGGGCTTAGGGCCGCACAAGCCCCCGGGAGCATGCAGGGGGAGGGATGAGCGTCTGGTGCCCGGCTCTATGCTCTCCCCAATATTGTTTTCCCTTACTGGCTTTTGCTGGAATCTGGCAGTCAGTTCTGTCCCTGGGCATGGGGACAGATAGTCATAACCAATGCCTAAGCAACCACTCACATTTATGTATTTTAATAAAGTTGTGGCCAAAATTATGCCAAAAACCTTAAACAAAAATTATGTGTGAATTGTGAATTATTTAGGGGTGGCTTGGGGGACCTCGACACGCAAAAGAAGTCAGAAAAGTGTACATGAAATACGTGGAAATCTGTGCCATCTTTTGTGAGTGGCATAGAGGGCCCAATCCATATATGGTGCACTGGGCCCAGAAACTCCTGTTGCTACTCCTAGTTGCGATATTGCCAGTGTCTGTTAAGAGCCACAAACAAACAATAAATTAAGAAAAGCACATCTAGACACTGCTGCAACCTAGAATCCTGGGAACAAAATTGGACTTGATTTATCAGTGATAGAGACAGTCCATCAATAGAGCATCTGATCCGTCCATTCAGACAATAGAGCAGGGATAGCTAAATATCATCACTTCAGTTAAAAAGAAAGATCTGAACAAGGTGCACGTAGTTTAAATGGTGAGGAGGGGAGGAAGGCAAGGTAATAAATAATCAGGCAGCTTCAGTTGTCAAGGCCAGAATGGCCTAATTTTGCTCTGTGACGTGACTGAGTTATGAGGAATTAGAGCAGGATGAAATTAGGAATGGACACCTGGCTAATAACCATTAGTGCATGCAAATAAAATCAGGCACACTTAAGTGCCTTGAAGATCCATGCAATAAATATTTGTGGGGGGATAAAATGAACAGGAACTGCATACTTTTAAAGCAAGATATTACATAAATGTGGCATCAGCTGAACAGATGGCTGTTGGGAACAGGCAAATACATCTCTACTTTCCTTCTACTATGCTTGACCACAGAGGTCTGGAATTGGTGAGTTTTGTATCTCCTTAGTTGAAAAGTACTCTTTTTTTGTAACCTGATGCCCTAGCATTACTCTAAACTGGGTTGAGATGGGAAGGATATAAGGATATAACTAGTCATTGCCAAAGGGGATATCTTGGTTGGACTTCCCTGTCCTAATGAAACGTGGATCAGTGATAGATCCTGCAGTTTTCACTCATTCACTAACCTACGAAAGAAATTGAGATTATGATCCATCATAAATAATATTGATCAACCCCAATAAACCCTTGTAAATAAAATATCTTGTCTTCCTTTTGTATACGTTTCCATACAATACTTTTTAACCTCTGCTCTCTCGGTAAAAACAAAACAAAAAATCTATTGGGATCAGAGACCAGGTTAGTGAACGGAACTTGCTCACTCACAAAGCACAAGGTGAGCTTCCAGCATTTTTTATTATCTGACTGGAAGAAATAACCAGCTTCAGTAACTTTGCAACAATGTCTCAAATGGTTCCGTTCTCGTCAGTGTCAGCCAGGTGCCATTTCTAATACATCAAAGGTATTCATCATACAATGGGCCGGTTCCCTTTTGCTTCTGCTTAGCTGTGGCATCTAAATGGTGATATCAAAGAATCACAGAGTTGTAAGGGATGCCAAGGATCATTTAGTCCCACCCCATCACTAAAACTTGTACTGCCTGACTTGGAAATGCAAACCTTGGGAGTTTGTAATGCCCACTTCAATAATCTGTCCCTCGGGTACTAAACCCTTGCATTCTTCCTTAAGATTTTGATCTTATCTAGAGAAGAATTAAATTCATTCCTTCTTCTAACCCAGCCTGAACACCCTCCATATATTTTTTTAAATGTTGTAAAGCAAATTTTAAAAAAGCAGAGATCTCCAGTGCTGTCTACAAACAAGGGAAATGACATATTAATTGCTCTCCCTGGACTTCCTACTATTCATGCTGGTGGGGAATTTCAAGTAGCCATCGTTGCAGCATGGTAGTCAATACGGAGATCCTATGTCTATAGGATGACACATTCAAATGAACAGAGAGGGAAGGGGAGATGGACCCTTCCCTGCACACAATAATATTCATGCAACAAGATGTCTGTTCAATTAAATGAATGGGGAGCCCATTAGAAGCTATAGAGTCTTCTCATGGCTCATAGTGGCATCTGGTATATGAAAGCTATTTAATTTTTAGCATCAGCTAGTAAAATTATTTATCATCTTTGGAAGGCTGCATTAAACAGAGCAGGGTAGACTGTTACGTTGATGATCTTTGTTGCAAATTATCTTTAAAAAGTCAGCCAACTTTTTGAAAAGCAACATGTTCTAAATCTATTTTATTAAATATAAAGCGTGATTTACAGAGAACGTTCTGCACCATAATGAAAAGAAAGACTCGCTTGGCTCTCTTCATAATGAGGAGACTTAGCACATATTATGGTTAAATGTATTGTGGTATTCTTATTGGATCCGTTCCTGGCAATTGCCTGAAGGAGAGCTGAGCAAATAGGCCAAAGCATCATGTATAATGTGCCTCTGATTCGGTGGTCACAGATCACAAAAGTCAATGAAAATATTACAAGGGATTGCATCAGTACAAATTCGTGGTGTTTCAGAAACCAATCCACAAATTCTATTCTAATAAGCAATGCTTATTTATGCCATTTGAAGCCAGGGACAGCTCATCTGGGAATATTCCTGATTTTCATCTTAGTCAATTTCTCTATTGGATGCAATTCAACAAAAGTTGTTGTTCTCTCTAGATGTTGGAGAAAGGAGGAGAAAGGGGGTTAGGGCTTTTTTATATGCCTTGTTTATTTTGCTTGTTATGGAGATGGGAAGCCACAACAGGGAACTGAAAAACACAGTTCAGGATAATGCATAAGTAGAGTTGTTGCAGATAGCTTTGCATTTCACTGAAATTGCTTTGGTGCTCATGGGCTGATGCCATGATGTGGAGACCCCAAGGG
Organism: Podarcis vaucheri; assembly: GCF_965113315.1. Lineage (NCBI taxonomy): Eukaryota > Metazoa > Chordata > Lepidosauria > Squamata > Lacertidae > Podarcis > Podarcis vaucheri. Next base: position 51,608,523 of record NC_138763.1, on the reverse strand, counting down.
AAACAGACGATTCCCCTTTCAAGCCATTTGCTTCCTGGCCTTCCTCCCTTTCGCATCTATGTCCTTTCTCCTTACCCCCAAATCCTATGGACTTATTAGCAGTTCTTGCTCCTGTGGTGCCTGGGCCTGATGGGAGTTGTAGTCCAAAACTTCCGAAGGGCACCAGGTTGATGAAGGCAGTTACAGGAAATTTTAAAGGGGGTGCACAGACTCTTGACTGCTGTCTAAACTGAACAAGAACTTCCCAGGCTGTCAATCTCTCTCACTCTCTCTGCTCCACTTAATAACCTGTATGTGACCTGAGCTGTGTTACAAATAGAACTTTTAAATCTGACAGTTTCACGCTGCTTCTTTTCCCCATCTCCATGACTCCTCTGTGAACTGTACACTGCGTTCCAGATAAAGTATCCAATGCAAAACAGTCCATGCAATGCAAAGCAATTGGAAACAACTTGGAAATGAACAGGAGAAATGACACTAGCAAGATTCCATGAATTTTTGTTGAAATTAATGCACCCAAATTGTTTTTGTTTTGTTTTTCATTTGGGGATGGCTCATGTTCTATTATCCAGCAATTTAAATTTCCTCTTATCAGGGAAAGAAAGGCATTATCCTTCCACTGTTTGCTCCAGGAGCAATAGTTTCAGTTTAAGAATCTTGAATCTCAACCTGGGACAAGCAGACCCTCAAAATGCCCCTATTTTCCAGGGACAGTCCTAGATTTAGAGAAGCCATCCTGGTTTCTGATTTGATCCTGGAATGTCCCAGTTTTCCTTAGGACATCCATATTTTCATTGGAGAAATGTTGGAGGGTATGGAGTTACGGAACCTCCTAGCCAAGGCGATAAGTAACTATACAGTGGTACCTTGGGTTAAGTACTTAATTCGTTCCAGAGGTCTGTTCTTAACCTGAAACTGTTCTTAAACTGAAGCACAACTTTAGCTAATGCGGCCTCCTGCTGCTGCCGCGCCACCAGAGCACAATTTCTGTTCTCATCCTGAAGCAAAGTTCTTAACCCGGGGTAAGGACATCCCTATTTTCACTGGAGAAATGTTGGAGGGTATGTGACAAGTAGGGACCAGGAATAAGAATGGATTTGGCAATAGAGTCTCAGAGGTAGGGAGGAAGAGCTATTGAGAAGCAATGGAGAAGGTTCAGAACTCCCATAACCTGACAGGGACACTAAGGAATGGTGTGTTGCCTTGGACCCTATATCATGGGTCGAGCTCACCACCCCAAGGTAATTTAAAGGCAGATCCATTCCTTGCCTATCAGTGAGCTCCAGTGAAACAACACTTGGCCCAGTGAATAAGAGAAGTATCACCAAAAGGTTATAGATAAACGGTATGGGAAGTGAAAGTGAGTGGCAGATGTCACTGGTTTTATTCTCTCTCCTTAACTTGCTGTTTGAAAATCCTCCTCATATGTGACCTGGAAAAAAAAGGCAGCAAAATGAAAACAGGCATCAACAAAGAACTCTGTGTAAGATTTCAAAAAAATGTAAATTAATGACTGGCAGAAAGAATCTCCAAAGGAAACAACATCCCACTTTAAGCATCACCATCAACAAAAGCTCAACAGCATATGTTAACTTTAATATAAAAAGATAATAGCAATCTTTTAAAAGTGACTTGAGGGGAAAAAAAGGAAACCTTGCGAGGTGCTTTCCTTTTCAACTCAGCTAAAGAGGGAAAATGATGGGAGATTTTTTAAAAATAAAATGTTCACATTGTGTTCTTAAACAAAGCTGAGATAGGTACAAATTTTAAATGAAAGCAGTGATGATCTCCAGCTAACAAGGCAGAAAACCTGATTTGTAACACATGATTACATCTAAACTTATTCCAGTGTTGCCCTATTGATTCAACTAAATTCCTCAGATCATAATTGAGGTAAATTTTTCATGCTTTTATTTTTGAAAGTGATATCATAATTATGATTGATTCATTAGCCTCCTTGTTCCTTTAATGTGAGCTTTTATCTCTGTGCTTCCATGAATACCTCCAGCTAAGTGTTACTTTTCGCTGTTAAGAATTCACAGGACTGGGTCGACAACCAGATGTAAAGGTTCTCTTGTCGTAATAAAGAGTTCAACAATTGACCTTGCAACTATGCTTTCTTCCACAGATATAGCACCTGCTTTGTAAAAGATACAGCCCAAGCTACCTGTTCCCACTCTTGACATTCATATCTGCTACTGCTTATATATATATACACACTATTTTTATTTTTTTCATATATTTATTTGCTATTTATTTATTTAAGCATTTTTAAGACAACAGAAGCTTCTATGTTTTTAAGGCCAGAAGACATTTTACTATAATCTTGGCTTGTGGGTTCAGTCTATGTTTGATATTATCAGATGACTACCGTGTGCCATCATAAGTGTATGAACAAAGTTGTCCTCTTCTAGGACTCCCCCTTCCCGATCCTCTGGAGCAGGACATGGGAAGAAGGATGACTTCACTGGACACAGCACATTGTTTTTGATAAGTCAAAAGTAGTCTGATATATGTTCTTACTGTCCACACCACATCCTCGTGTAATTTTAGATCAGAAAAACATATGCCTTAATTTCTCATTCATAGGTTAGGAGAGACTTAAACTTCCTCCCTTGATTATTATGAGTCTTGTCTAGCATACCTCTCTTCCTTTAAGTGTAGTGGTCTTCACTGAATATCTGTCTTGGAAAAATCCAATCAGGCTTACAGTAGTCCAAGCAATGTGGGCTTTTCTTAAATCCTTATGGGGAAAAACAGGCTCATGAATTCTGACCATTAGTATCTTATACATAGAAATTGCAATTGCCACATGGTGAGGAAATCTGAGGAATTACTGCTTTGTATCTTGCTAAAATCTTACAAAACCATTTCCTGAAAAACCTGATTTGTCTTTCTTATGGTATGCTGGTTGAGAGCCAAGGCATGTTTCCCTCAGCTGAAAGACAGGATTTAAGTTGTTTTCTGGTAAAACTTATAGCCAAAGAGCCAATATAGCCATCAGTGAGTTTTAGAACAAACACTTCCACATGACTGAGAATGTCGCCCTGGGTCACATGCTACCTGGAAAAGGGAGATCCAGCCATAAGAGAGGGTACCTCTTTTCCCATTTAAGTTTTTGAAAGGCTATCCCTTCTCTATCAGACTCCATGTTTCCCTGGGGCTTCTCTGAATCCTCTTCAGGTGATGTGTCATTAAAGCTTCTCTGGTCCTCAGTAGTGACGGAGCTTCATGCTCCAGCACCAGGGGCGGAGAGCAGGCAGGGGTGGGGCTGGCACGCATCCTGGGGGCGGGGCGCCCAGCGCGGGCGGGGGGCAGCTGCGATGGAATCCTACCTGGATCACGCTGCCGGGGGCAGTGCGCTCCCCTCCGCTGCCCCCTGCCAATGGTCCTCAGACAGTTTGGTTAGATAAGATATGCAAGTCAGGACTCCAGTGCCTTAAGGACCGCCTCTCCCCATATGAACCAACATGGACCCTGTGATCATCATCTGAGACCCTTCTTCATATGCCCCCTTCATGGGAAGTCCAGAGGGAGTCAACACAACAAGAGAACAGGCCTTTTCCATGGTGGCTCCATGCTTATGGAATGCTCTGATTATATTCTTTAGGTACCAGGTAAAAACCTTCCTTGCCCCCCCCAAAAAGACCTTTGGCTTTTAATTAGCAATTGCCTTTGTGCATAAGATGTTTTAATCCCTTTTAAAAAAAACACAGGACTTTCTTTTAGCTTTTTCTTTCTTTTATCCTGGTTTTGATGTATCTGTTTGCTTTTTGGTTTTTACTGTAAGTCGCTCAGGGTTACTTTGGTTAAAAACTGACCAACAAAAATAAACAACAACATGGCGTTCTATGACACTGTTGCATGTACTCATCAAATATTTGCAAACCGTGTGGCCAAAAGGCTATCTGGTGATGGATGGGTGTGGTACAGTTGTTCATGCTGCAACAATCCAAAGCATTCATCCACATCTGTTCAGAGCCCTCTTGAGACACAGCAAATAAACTTGGCTTGAAACTGACCCAGAGCAGCTTTGGGCTGGGATGGTAAAAGCTTTGCAGTGATAAATAGGTAACTTCGTGCTTCTGGAGGTAAGGCTGCTTCTAGCTAACAGCAGTCAGGAAGAAGCCTCTAAGGTTAGTGTGTTGTTCTGTAACAGGCTACCACAATACCCATTATCCTTTAGAGATATAAGTATTGACTTGCGAAGACAGAAGACTGACCTTTGGTGCACTGTTTATTCCTTTATTGTGCTTTCTGTATTTCTGTACAATCTTAAAATCACATACTGCCTCTCTCCATGCAAACCATGTTACAGAAGTTATGAAGGCATCAATGAAGGCAACTGGGTCTGCAGCTGAAAGCAAAGGTTTGAAAAATCACATTTCAAGTCGACTAAGGATTATCTGAATTTCCTGTGAGAGACATAATTAAATGGTCTGCTGTTCCCCTTCTACAAACGGCCAATGAAACAAGGAAAGGAACATAGGAGCCTACTATATACAGAGTCAAACCACTAGTCTATCTAGTTCAGTATTGTCAACACTGACTGGCAGTGACTCTCCAAGGCTTCAGGTGAAAATCTCTCACAGTCATAGGTGCTAACTTCTAAGGGCCAAGGAAGTTTCAGGGGGCCCGTTGTATTTTTTTGAGCGGACCAGGCCCCCTCAATTTTCAGAGGCTGTTCGTCTCTTCCCCCTGGCTCCTCGCCACATCACGCACGTGTCAGGATGTTGCACAACATCACGTCGGGCCCCTTCAATGCTCTGGGGAAGCAGGTGACTGGAAATGCTGGGAATTGAACCTGGAGACTTCTGCTTGCAAAACAAATGCTATACCACTGAGCCACATCCCTTCCCAATGTCACCAGCTTGGATTTGATCAATCACCATCCTCCCCTTCCCCTGTAATCAGAGGCAGTTAGTAATGACTGAGAGACGACCCAGAAATACAACAATACCACACGGTGCAGTCTCTTAATATTCTGTTACCCTGTACACACACCTCCCACATCCAGTTCAGCATAAACATGTTGCAGAGCATGGAGTTGGGCCACCGGTTTGGTCCTTTCTCCAGTGTTGCCCCTGATTCCTTCATCAACCGTGCATGACACAGTTTCCGAAGGAAGCCTGATACAAAGGGTCCTGCTTGCAAGTAGAGGCTGTTGAGCAATCGAGACAACTGACTGTGCAGCAGCTCATGCATCTGTAGGGCTTGTAAGCAGGGCTTTTAAGACCTCTGGCTGCAGGTGTGATCCCATGTTTTAAATGGAAAACTTCCTTGACCTAGAAAAACTAGAACCTTAAGAGAAGGCAAGGTCACCTGCCTCTCCCTGACCTTGGGGAATGTCAGAAAGAAAGCTGCTTTGCATTTTTGAACGCTCCTGTTATCAAAGGCTTATGGAGGAACCAAAAACCAAGTAACCAATGTACAGTAAATAGAATGTGTACAAAGATGTTATTTTTCGAAGTATCTGAGCCTTAGCTAAATTTTTCCCATGCCAGCTTAACCATGGTTGAAAAGAAAGAAAGACAGTCAAACAAATTGTAGGAGAAACAAGAGGTCACTGGCAGAGTGAGAGGGAGGTTTACGACACCTTGAGAGGTGAAAATATAGGAGCAGGAGAACGCAGAGCTCTGAAGAAGGGGTCTTGTAGAGAAAGATGAGAAGCTGGAGCAAAGATCCTCTGTACCCCAACTGGCTCAGAAAGCCGGGGATCTCATTGAAAACTGGAGCCAATTCCACAAAGTGCCCCACGACTTGACACAATCAAAGTCCTGGGCCCCTGTGATTTCTCTCCTTCCCTTCCCTCCTCTTTCCATTTGCTGTTTTATTATATCCCTCTCTTGTTTGACTGTGGTTAAGTTGGGGGATTTGTTTTTCTTTATTTCATTCCACCTTTCCCTTTTTCTTTTATGTCCTAAATTGTTATTCAGCTGTTTTCATTTAAATTATGTTTATGTACAGTTACTCACAGTTCTGGCTGTTGCCTCCTCCCCCCTGTGACTGTCTCTGATGCTCACACATTCGCGTTGGCTCCTTTACAGTAGATGCCTGGAGCAGTAAATGAAAGCAACTCTTTTATCACTGAGCCCTTTCACCTCCATTTTAAAAAAATATTTCTTATTAAGGTGCCAACTAGTTCCAGCTCCTTCTTCAAACGTAAGATGCCTTGCTCAAAACACAAACAACCGAACACACACAAAATAGTTAAACTGCAACAATAGCCAATCTTTTCCCTTACTTTTTTACCTTTTTTTTTTTAGCAGGGCTATGAAACTTGTAGGGGGTATTTCAGGGGCTCCATTGTATCACTCAAAAAAACCACATGTGGCCAATCTACTTTAGCCTATGGCTAAACAAATCCCAGATCATGGAACAAACCTGCCTATGTTATTAACTAATGGGCTGAGAAAAAATGCTAAACATTTGTTTAGGATATGTTAGGGGAAACAATATTCACATTCTCTGACACAGCACAGAAACCTCATTTGTCCATTTTCACGCTGAAATCTGTGGAGATTCAGACCCATCTGTGTGACTGAGGAAATTAATTTCCAACGGAATCTTCCTACCTTGGTTGACCAAACTCTGAAGCATTGGAAGTGCTGTCCAAATCAAACTGATACCCTTGTATGCTTCTATTTTCTGTTCATAGCAGGGTCTGGGAAATGTGTTGCATGTGGCCAAATTAATTGATTCTCAAAGTGGTCATTACTGGTGGCTGAAGTTATTCCACAGAATATGTGTGATGGCTGAAGGTGCAGCTACTGACAGGATATTGTTGTTGTTGTTGTTGTTAGTGTTTGTATTTCATTTATTTTATGAATCTCTTCCCATGAGGCACGCTGAAGTTATTTACAATAAAAACATATGTAGAACAATGGCATCACACACACACATACACACACAGTGCATTTTTTAAAAAATGTAACTACAGTATCAACATTCTAAACATGGAAAATGTTGAAGCAATTTGCTTTAAAAGTAAGAGGAAAACAATTTGTCCTGTGCACTTGAAAAAAAGAAAAAGGAAGATATGGCATAAAAGTGGTTGGATCCTGTAATGTGTATGGGTTGCTCGTGCATAAGTTGCCGCCTCTCCAGGCTTTGTTGCCTTGCTAAACCTTTCAGTCTGGGCAGCCCTTCACTTTGTGGCTGCTTCAGTCGCTGGGAGAATCCGTCAGTGGGCGTTTCTTAAATCTTTTCCAACATAAAAGTTGTTTGACACCCAGTCTCCTCCTACTCTCTCTGCGTGGAAGTCTTCTGCGCAGGGTGGGCGTGGGTAGCGGAGGACCCGTGCTCTCCCCGCTGGTGTCCGGTGAAGAGTCCTGGAGCCCTCTCGCCGATTCCCCCATCAGCCCCTCTATATCCCTGGTGTTGCGCTGATTGGCTTCCCCATCTGCGGAGCTGCCTCTCTCCCTGCTGGGCCCTTCTCCAGCATCATTTGAGAGCCTTCCCTCCGCCTCTTGCTCCGATGTCAGTTCCCTGACAGATCCCATTTGTGGAATCCGCTGTCTTGAAAAGTGCCCTTCTACAGCAAAGGGATTTTCCCCACAGTAAAAGGGGGGGGATCACTGATGGAGGAATGGATGCATGAGCTTAACTCTAAAGCAGCAAGGAACATAAAAGCTCACATCTCCTGTTTACAATGCTATCCAGACATGACTAAAATAGGAAACAAACTGACAAGGAAGTATAATAAAACAGCAGAGTAAAATGCAGTTAGCATGGGTGAATTTCAAGCAAGGATGGATAATACAAAGAATTACATAACACTAGAGCTGAAATATATCCAAGTCAGAAGAAAATAGCAGCCTGATCCCAGACATTAAAAAGCTCCTGCCTATCATTATAGAAGATTATGTTGTTATTCAATTACATAATAGGTGGTTGCACAATTCATTCAATTGTAAACAGATTCTTTTTAAAAAAACAAAACCATTTTATCCCATAAAAAGCATAATTTTAGTCACACAAGCAATTTAGCTGATGTTGTTGTTTGCCGAAATACTTTTATTGGCGTCTTTCTCTATATAGGTTATACTTTTCATACACCTAATTGGATGGTTGCCAATGTCTCCAACAAATGAGAGGGTTGAAAAGAGCACTTCCTCTTTTCCTCTCTTATATTTGTCTTGCTTGCTAAAAGCAAACCATAATACTTTCACTCGCGCTCACTTAGAAATCATGGACACATATATTCCACAATACACTTTGGAGGGACAGTAGGAGTCGTCGTTTACAAAATAAAGAAAGCTTTGAGTAACTGGGAATGGATGTTTATGTGGAAGGACAATGAGCTCAGCCCATTTCTAGTACAGTGGTACCTCGGGTTACAGAGGCTTCAGGTTACAGACACTTCAGGTTACAGACTCCACTAACCCAGAAATAGTATCTCAGGTTAAGAACTTTGCTTCAGGATGAGAACAGAAATCGTGCAGCGGCAGCAGGAGGCCCCATTAGCTAAAGTGGTACCTCAGGTTAAGAACGGACCTCCAGAACAAATTAAGTTCTTAACCCGAGGTACCACTGTACTCAGAACAAAGTCCTGTGCTGCATAGAGGCACCATGTTGTATATACCTTTTGACTTCAGGTAGTGGATCTTGGAGTTTTAGTAAAAACACAAAGTAGATTCTGCAAGCCATGGTCTAGGTCCCACTTGGAGCTATCCAGGGTGCTATCTGCTTTGCTTGTTTATCTTCTGGATAGCTTCTAGATTTTGCATATCTGGACCTACCCTCTACCAGGCCTTGCCCTACTGGAACTTGACCTCAACTTGACCTGAATTTGCTTATCAGATCTTGAACACCAACGTGGGAATCCTGCCAGCAGTGGTAACTAAATTCATCCCCCCTATGCTATTCTGGTGTTTTAAGGGTGAAACTACATGTTACAATGAACATGAGACCTATGGACCCAAACAGTAACCACAGAGTTGAATTTCTCCTCCATCTCTAGAACCCCTATCACTACTTTCTGTGCAAACCTACCTGGCATCATTCTGTTCTGCATTTGTCCACTCCTGCCTATAGCAGCCAGTGGTTTGGACTGGGCTGGGAAAGTGCAAAGGATGTCAAGACACAAGATGAAGAATCATGGAATCACAGAATTGTAGAGCTGGAATGTACTCTGAGGCAGTCATCTAGTCCAAACCCCTGCAATGCAGGAATCCCAACTAAAGCATCCAAGACATTCAGCAGGGGTAACTTGAAACATAAGGATCACAGTATATGAGGAATGTTGTATAAGACCACCATTCTCCAGCCCAGTGTCCTGATGGTTCAGACTACAATTCCCAGTAGCCACAGCCAACATAGTCAATTGTCAGGAATAATCAGAGTTAAAATCCAGCAACTTCTGGAAGGCACCTGTCTGGAGAAGCCTGTGTTTATGGAAGCATTGGAAGAACTTGAAAAGGGTTGCCTTTTAGGGGGCAGCAACTCCATGTGACTTGTCATGGGTAGATGTGTCCCAACATTTGATTTGAACAATATTGTGTGTTGCTACATGATAAAACTAGATATAGAAGACCTTTGAATCCCAATAAATGTTTTCTACCCTCTGTGTATAAAGTATTTTATTTACCTGTGTTCCCCCCCCAACAGTCATCACACTATAATTTTTTTATCTGCCAAAGGGCACTGTCACTGTAGTTGAAAAGAAATCCTATTGCTCCCGTAGGTGTTTCTAAATGGTAATGGACTTTGACTGTAAGTCATATCCTTCCAATTTCATTCTTCAAACATGACCTCTGGAGAGACCATGTTGATCCCTATGGCTATAAGATTCCCTTGGTGTTTCAGTGATCTGAATGCACAAAAATTCCATGGAAATAAATCCCAATTAGATATCCATTAACAACTGTAAAAAGATCACTGGGTCCATTACCAGCTGCCTTAAGACATTTTAACTCTAATTTTTCAAAAAAATAAAATCTCCCATCTTCCACTTATTTATCTCTTTAATCAGGCTAGCACAAAGAAAAACCTACATCACATTTCAGTATCATTAGCTTAACTGCAGTTCCCTTTCAGGATGTTTTATTATGTTTTGACTCATTTACAAGATTCTTTTATTACTATTTTTTTATTATTTTACTAGTAACGCTAAAGGGCCTTGGTGAAGAACAGGCCCCATTCATGCAAACTGCTTCGCAGACATGACATACCGGTAAACAGAAAATATTTGAAAATTGAAAATTTGAGTTTAGTTTCATGCATCATGAAATGACCTCTAATGGGATGTTGGAAGACTCCTGAAAGCTGACTTCATACTATGTCAATTAAAAAACAACCCAAAAATACAAAATACTAGTAACGCTAAAGGGCCTTGGTGAAGAACAGGCCCCATTCATGCAAACTGCTTCGCAGACATGACATACCGGTAAACAGAAAATATTTGAAAATTGAAAATTTGAGTTTAGTTTCATGCATCATGAAATGACCTCTAATGGGATGTTGGAAGACTCCTGAAAGCTGACTTCATACTATGTCAATTAAAAAACAACCCAAAAATACAAAAGCACAGAGAGAATGGCGAGGTAGATGTGAGTAGCTGTTTTCCTGCCACAGAAATCAGATGTGAGACTGCTCCCCATTTCCTGTCGTCGTCCCCCCCATAATATTCCATGGTTACTTTGTAGATCGCAGTGCCTTGGATTAATCAATGTGAAGTCATTTCATGATGTACGATGCACACTTATTGGCAATGCCTCAGTGAGTGCCACTCAACAAGCTCCACAGTCACTAGCTGAATGTTATTGTGATTGAGGTTTCAGCCCAGCAAGGTTAACAGCAACCTTACTGATCACTTTATTATCATGTGCCTATTTTGCAGCTTCCCTGCCGTGCAGTTGTTACCATGCTGCAGTTAAGCAGTCTCTGAACGCATTATTGAACTGGGCTGGGGCAACAGAAACATCATGCACTTGTTGACTTTCTTCAAAAGATACAAATCAGATTTCATTCCAAATAGAACATGTGCAGTGTCCCATCTGCAGCTCTTGCTGCAGGGGGCAACATTCTGTTCCCTTTCCCTGGCTATGAACTTCAGCTGCTAGACAGTCAAAGTGCACCTTGCTCAAAGACAGGTAAGTGGTTTGATGGAACTGCTTCTCCCTCCCAACATGCTTATCTGAGTGGCAGTGGCGGCAGTGGCAGGGGAGAATGAAGAGGAGAAAGAATAATCAACTGCTGCCCCCCGGTGATTGCCTCATTCTGCCTAATGTTAGGGGCAGCCCTACTCAGGGTCTGAGAGGGAGATGGAAGGAACCAGACAGGTCAGCTGTAGCCTGCCATCAGCACACAGGTATTAGAAGATTCTATGCCAAACATACACAGTTCCTGGTCAATGTATTATACACAACCCTTTGTTGTTGTTATTTTAAAGGATAGTAACTGCAGTTATGCAAATCTTGCTTATATATTTTCATTTGGTTAAGGGTGCAGTCCTGATACTATCCCTAAGACTGTTGCAGTGGGCTGTGGAGTGCAACCAATATTCTCAGTTTCATTAAACTAATTAATCCCCAGGACAATAGTCTTTCCTCCTGCTCAGGTTTGGAGAACACGCCTATGTAATGCCCAGTCAGCACCTCCATTCATATCCTGAATTGCCCGAATCAAAAGATGGCAACTGTATTGGGGAAATGGCATGCTCATAACAGTATTTTCTGCATAGGGAAGCGATTTCTGTATTTATTTTATTTTATTCATTTATTAAATTTGCCCAGCTGAAAATTTGTAACCCCCAAAATATCTACTTTTATGTTCATTGTCTTCCACCTGACTGCTACAAGGAGACGTAACAACTCGCACACTGATAGTAATGTTTGAAGGAAAGATATCTCAATCAGAAATGTCACTATAGTCAGCATTAGTTTTGCAAGATAATAGAAGGACATAGTAAAAGAGGATTTCTTCCAGGAGGACACAATATTTATTCCACACATTGGGATTAGTGGGCAGAATGCAGCAGCACCAAACAGGTACCCACCTTCTTATGGGATTATTTCTATATCTATGGAAGGTCCAGCCAGTTCCTATTTATTTCCACGGCAAGCTGTCCCTGATAATATCTTTCCATTATACGTTTAAGGTGTAGCTGTTTCATTTTCTCCATGGGATCTCAGAGCTTTGTGCTGCTCAAAGAAACTTGGTGTTTGCTAATATAATTGCTGTTGAATCTTTGTGCATATAATATTTTCTTTTTTCTTTGTTTCACAAGGAAGGTAGAGACGACTGTGGAGAAAAGTTGCAGATAAGAGGGAAGAGAATACCAACCATAGGTAAGAAAATCCTATGGAAATTTTGTTTGGGACTCCTGCCTGCCCAAAAATGCACCAGTAGTGAGTGGCTTAATGGGGCAGAGTTGTGGATCAATCCCAACACTAGAATCACTACAGTTTACATGGATGGGGTGGGACAAGGGAAGGCAAGATCACAGCTCCATGGATGCACCAATGCAGCCATTTTGGTACTTCCACTGGTGTGTTAATGATGCCCTGGACTTACCCTTGCCCTCCTCTGACCAGGTGCAGCTGAGATGTTCACCACACCAAGCTTCCTAAAACAACACAGAAATCATCAAACAGCTCATTCAGGTGGCCTATGGTATTTTATTAACATTCTGTACTACTGAGGGCACCAAATGAAAACTTCTCCTCCTCCTCCTCCTCCTCCTCCTCCTTCTTCTACCTGAGAGGTGCCAGAACTGAGTTCCAGCTGGAAAAAAAGCCCTGATTATAGCAAACTAAGACCATTGTGAAACTAGGTTTACAAATGACTGTTAAAAAAAAACTAACCGTAAATGTGATCATGCTTGGTTATTCTTTTTTTAAAAAATGCTTTGCATTATCCATCTTTTTATCAGTTATGACAGTAAATGAACAAACTCAGTGAAAGCACTCAAGCTTTAAAATTCATGTTATCTCTGAGCTCATCATCTGCTCTGTGGAGGAAGCTATTTCCATTTCACTCTGACTTCCCAGAAATACTTATTTGCTTCATCACAGGGAACCTATTTGCTCTGTATACTGGCTGTTATACGCTGCTGTGGATGGTGCTCCAAGTCCCACCACCACCCCAGGCCTCTCCCACTAGTGGAGTCGGAGCCTGGTAGGTCAGGAAACAGAGCTAACAGAAAACAGTGGCCATCTAAGGTAAATATTGCAAGTTCACTGACAGCAAACAATACCACCCACGCACAATGTCAGACCCACCCACAGTTTGATCTAACTCAGGACTGCAGTTGCGCTAAAGTCAGAAAGCAGGAAATGACCTATATGCTGATGTTGCATGCCACCTGAACCTCTGATTGGTGCAAGATTCCGGGGGTTCCAAACATTTACTCAGGGCTCAGTTTCTTCAGAATGAGAGACTGTGGAGACTGTGGTGTCTTTATGACATATGGCTTATTTACACATATATACAACCTGAGCCTACGATGGAGAGATTCACAGCATTAACATACCAAGAGGGTCTTTTTTCTTCTCCCATAGCCACAACTTTGGATTCCAGTAGAAACCAGACATGATTCCATCTTCATACTGTCCAGCCCATGGTCTAGTATCATAGAATGATTCTATATGATTCTATCATAGAACTGTAGAGTTGGAAGGGACCCAAAGTGTCATTTAGCTAAAGCATCCATGACAGATGGCCATCCAACCTCTGCTTTAAACCTTCAGTGAAAGAGAGTCCACAGACCATTCCAATACTGAACAGTCCTTACTGTCAGAAAGTTATTCTTGATGTTTAGTCGGGATCTCCTTTCTTGAGCTTTTTATCCATGTGTGGAGCTGTTTGTAACCTACTTTTAAACAGGCCTGGTAAATGTGTAAATAATAGTCATATTCTGAAAATCTAGCAACAGCAGATGAAGAATCCCTGTTCTAACAAATTTCATTCCATTTATTATTATTATTAACTGCTTTCTAATACTGGTTAGTTTATGCTTTGTGAGAGGTCACAGTCTTGGAAGTTTCTAAAAGTCTACTTTCAGTTTTATTGCAGAAGAGGATGTCTTCTCCAAACAGAAGTGTTTGCTGGAGAAGTCATTTCTCTCGCTGCCTCTGAAATGAAGATTTCTAGAAACTCTTGTTGAAGAACAATATTATCTTTTTCCAGGGTTGCACAATGAGTGCCTTTGGTTCAGAACATTTGCATGCAATTACATAGCACATCCACTTCTTTCTGATCAAATGATAGGGCTTGTGTGCTGAGGACTGACATACAATAAAAATAGTTATGTTCTCATTGCCAAGGCCAGCATGAACTGCTCTTCAGATTTCTTGGTGGAAACATGCTTTCAAAGTTATTTAAAAGCTACATATTACCTGCCCCGCTAAGAAATACTTAAGGGCCAAGTGTTCTAAACTGTTACTCTCAAAATAATTTATTCTTTTTGTTCATAAAAAGATGTGGAACTCCTCATCTTCCCATCATAATTGACTTAACGGAAATCTCTGATGACAAATTGATTTTTTTTAACCTGCCAAGTTTCTACACAGTTAAGATGAAGCAATCGTTAATTTATTCCTGCCGCTTAAGCCCAACAAACCACTCAAACAGCTGCTCTCCATCAGCATTTATGAACATTATAATAACAGCAGCACTAGATGTTTGTAGGCAGATTGGTAAAGTGAGCCCATTGTTGCCTGAACTTGATATCTGACTTTAGCATAATGAGTTTCGTTTTGTTTGTTATGTGACAAGTCCTTAAAGAATCTATTGCCTTGTGAGGTAAGTTCTGCAAGATTCTGGAGGAATTAAATACCTTTGATTCAGTCATTGTCTTTCATTATGTTGCTGCTTGTCACCCAGTTTACTGTCACAAACAAAGTAGTTTACCATTTTAGATGCACATGTGTGTTTAAGATTTTTGATCTTTCTCAAGAACCACAATACTAATCCAATCTAATCCTTCAAAAGTAAACAGGTTGAAATCTGAGAAGTTCACATCTAATGTACCAGGCCTCAAGCAGAAGTTTGCATCTGTTTCAGTTCCTCTCCTTCCAGCATTTGGAACGGCATTTAAATTGTATGTCCTGAACAAAGATGCATAGTTTCCTGGAGATGTAACAAAATAGGCAACAAGAAGCGACGAGATTGCTAAAGTATAAAACAGAGCTTTCCAAACTTTTCAAGTTGGTGACACACGTTTCGGACATACATCATTTCGCGACACAGTAATTCAGTTTTACTAGCAAACCGGAGGTTAAACTAACTCCTTTCCAGACCTGGGAAGAGTGTGGGGAGCGTTTCTGTGACACACCTACACACTGCAGCCGACATACTAACGTGTTGTGACACACAGTTTGGAAAGTTCTGGTATAAGTTCTGGCATGTCAAACAGGTCGATCGTGATCTACTGGCCTTTGTGGGACATCCATTGGTGATTGAGGTCTATCACTAGATCCTTAGTGATTGACACCCCCCCCAAAAAAACTTTGCCTCCCCCCAGAAAGTGCTCAACAACTTTGCCTGGCAATGACAATGGGTAGATCACAGCCAGTATTTTTATACTGTGAGTAGATCACAGTCTCTTGGGAGTTGGATGTGCCTAGCATAAAACATAGCATTTGACTGTTGATTCAAAACCCCAAAATGTATTTTATATGATTGACTTTTTATTTCTATTCTTTGTATATTGTATTGTTGTTTTATTGCTATGGCTGATGGCTGACGCAAATAAAGATTTATTCATTCATAGCACCAGCAAATGAAAAATTGCATACTTTTTGTTTTGATTTTGGGGTTATTTCTTTCTGGGCATATACATTGTAGCATACACTGACACCAGCTAACCAATTGTCTAGTGCCACCTGTGTTGGTGTCGGGGTAGGTGTGAAAAAAATGGATTCTAACTATGGTGACAATGGCAAAGGCAGGCAGAACTTTTTAGTTCTTAATGGACTATACAAAGCGGTGTTCTGTTCCTTTCTCATTTGTTCCTCTGGAAAATTACACTATCAAAATAGCTTTCAAGGCTACATTTCGTAAATTTTTAAAAATATACAAACATATGCCAAAGTATCTGATACACTATTAAAGTACGAGTTGTTAATTTTAAATGGGTAAAACATTCCTATCTAATCTTCCACACATTTGTATCAGCAGGAGTTATTCCAGTGTTGGGGTTTTATTTCCAAAAGGCATTTTGGATTTGGAAATTGTTGTGGCTTTTAGCAAACTTCAGTTACACAATGTTAAAACCCAGGTTTCCCTACCCCTCTACATGTCCTTGTGTTTTCAGGAGAGTTGCCAATAAGCAACAAGATCCCTCAGTTGCCTTACAACAGGAATCTCTTGCGGCACATATATTCATTTGCTTCTATCACAGTAGTTTTTGTTTGCTCGCTTGTTTTTTAAAGGTTGTTCTTTGCCAAAGAATATTGATAATAACCCCTTCCAGTGAAGAGAGTCTGCAAGTTTAACAATCACTTGAGCAGTTTGTAAAAAAAAGGACATAGTTTCCTGTAGAATGTGAAAACTGAAATGTAACATTAAGGTGAGCTACAGGTATTGATCAGTTCCTATAGGTAGGTTGATGCTTTGTTAGGGATAATAAATGTCTGAGAGGAGCTGTACAAATCTTCCAGTAGGGATGAGGGAGAAATTCAGTCCACATTTAAAGGTTAACCTACATAATTTGCACTTTCTGAAACAATCTGCGAACCATAGCACAGCCATCCGTCAAAATTTTCACTACTCCAAATTTTGTAGCACAGTTGTCTAACCAAATGATGTGTGCAAAAATGCACATACTAGGTAATGTGTACATAAAACTGCATACATTTGTGAAAAGAACATACACAAATGCATTATATTAGAGAGAATCATTTTGTAAAAAAAAAAAGTGTGTATGAGGAAAAATTCACACTGTAATGCTGATGAATTTACACAAGAACCCTTTTAAAACAACAACATCTTGCAAACTGCTGGGGAAATGTGGATAATTGAATTTAAGATTGGAAAAATGAGAAACTGAGAAAAACCAGATTTGAGAGGTTCACTTGTTCCTACCTTCCAGTACCATATTATTAAGGCGAAACTACCTTTTAAAAATGTGCCTGTATTAAAGACAATCCACACAACAAGCAAACCCATAAGAAGTGTTCAGATGATACATTCAGTAAGTGTGCAACCTGTGTACACAAATGATTGAGGTGTTTGCTGTTTACATGCATAAATTTTAAAATGTCACTGCCAGTACCAAATTAAAAGGTATTTGTCCATTGCATCCTAAAAGAATTCATTTGCATGGACTGTTAGTAGAGCTTAGAAAAATCCTCTTGGGGAAAGAAGGAATTCAGAAGCTGATCTTCAAAATGTAGCTGAGGTGTTTAGGCTTGTCATTTCAGAATTGGATTGTGGGTCAAATAAATGAAAGCTTGCAGGCTCAATCACTTATTTTTTTAATGTTTTATTAGGTTTTATCAATAGAAAAGTTTAGAAAAATACAAAAATGAAAAAGATACAAAATTACAAAATACAAAAATACAGACATTAAACACACAAAAAGAAAAAGAAAAAACACATATAAAAGAAAACAAAAATTCCCTCTTTCTTAATTTCTCATCTTTAGTTAACTTATTTTCCTGACTTCCTCACGTCCCCCATTTTTGTATCCCTTTTAAAAATTGGTTCAGCAAATTCATGTCCTATTAGTCTATCTATTTATTAATCCAATCTTACATTTTACCTTTTTGCTAGAACCCCTTCAATTCATTTCAATGTCATCAGCATTCAAAAATTTTACAATATTTCTGCAAATAAGTTTTCAATTTCCTCCAATCTTCTTCCACCAACTCTTCTCCCTGGTCTCGGATTCTGCCAGTCATTTCCGCCATCTCCATATAGTCTATTAGTTGCATCTGCCATTCTTCCAAGGTGGGTAGATCTTGTGTCTTCCAATGCTTTGCGATGAGAATTCTTGCTGCTGCTGTAGCATACATAAAAAAAGTTCTATCCTTCTTTAACACCGATTGGCCAACTATGCCCAGGAGAAAGGCCTCTGGTTTCTTCGGGAAAGTATATTTAAATACCTTTTTCAGTTCATTATATATCATTTCCCAGAAAGCCTTGATCCTTGGGCACGTCCACCAAAGGTGAAAAAATGTACCTTCAATTTCTTTACATTTCCAACAGTTGTTATCGGGCAAGTGATATATTTCTGCAAGCTTGACTGGAGTCATGTACCACCCAGGCTCAATCACTTAAAGCACAATCCAATACAAAGCAGCTGGAGGAGGAGGTGGAAGAGGAGACACAGGATGAAGGAAGATCTGTGGGTGGAGGGGGGCATTACCCCATTCTTTGCACCCTATTTAAAATATGTTTACAGCATACAACCGCATGGCACCAGCCCTTTCATTAAAAGCAGTCAATTACCAAAAGCCTGTTGGAACAAAAAGGTCTTCACCTGCCAGAGGAAGAACAGCAAGGAGGGAGCCAGTCTAGCTTCTCCAGGGAAGGAATTCCAGAGCCTGGGAGCAGCTACTGAAAAAGTCCTCTCCCATGTCCCCAGCAAACAGGATTGTGAGGATGGTGGGACTGAAAAGGGCCTCCCCTAAAGATCTCAAAACCTGGGCAGGTTTGTATGCAGGAATATGGTCCTTCAGACAGCTTGGGCCTAACTGCAAACTAGAAGTCCCCACCCTCTTTTTTGAAAGATATTTAGTGCATCACTTTAGGAGTCCTCTTTATAAACCAGCAGCTATGCTGTACTTCACAGGCCCCCATTCCGCAAACTGAACAGCAAGATAGCAAAAAACAAACAAAATAAAATCCTTCTTTGGGGCTTTCTTTTGAGTTGAAGACTGTATAGTCTCAGAGGGCTGTCCCAGCTGCTGGAAATTCCTCTATTGCTGTTGATGTATAACATTGTTCCAAAACAAATACCTCCAAGCCCCACATTTCGCCCATCTGTTTTGCATTTGAAGAAGTTAGCGTTCCAGTCAAGAATGTGTTAAGAGACTGAGAGAATAAGCCGGACCCACAAAGACTTATGCAGTTGCTTTTTTAAAAAAGCAAACAAACAATGGAGTGTTTTCCTGAGTCTTTAATACAGAACGATTCTATGGAGGATTAGTAAGACCTGATAGATGGGGATCCCCCTGTATCCTGCTTCTTATGAAAAATCTGGATCTCCATTTCTGCCTCTGGAGCTGACTTCTGCTTGGTGACTCTCTAGCCATAGGAAGTCCTAAAACGTACCCCGGACTTGCTTATAAAACAGCAACCCCTTCCCACCCCCCCACACTGCCTCTTCTTCTTGCAGTTTCCCAGGCCTGATGCAAGCCCTCGGACGGCAGGAAACTTAACTCGACTGCTCTGCAGCTTTTGTTTTCCGTAATTGCCCCTCACACGGTGCACTGTGGGGACCGCTGAATGCATTTCAGACATTTTCTTTGGCAGTCATGCTCCGTGTTGTGTTAAGGGTTCATTAATCTGCTTGCCACTAGGCTCTTGAAAAGAGAAAATTGTTTCACACTTGCTGAAAGACAGAGAAAAAGGGTTTCAGGAGTGGGAAGGAAACAGGTTGTCTGGGAAGTGTGATAGAAGGGAGATATCCCATTTTTTTTGGGGGGGTCACATTTTTGTCTCTTGATCAAATATTCAAGGTATGTAACAGACCCTTCTTGCCATTAATTAGCCAGTTAATAGGACTTGGCTGCTGTTCATAAACTTAGATTGTGTGACGGCCTGTTTCAAGCCTGGATTCTGACCTGGATAAAACACAATGTGTGTGTGTGTGTGTGTGTGTGTGTGTGTGTGTGTGTAGGATGGAACTGAAACTGTAAAAGTAAATATTAGTGTGAAGAGAGTTTATAAAGAGTGTGCTGAGGCACTGGTTAATTTATTTTTTAAAGAGAAAAACAAAGAGAGGGAGAGTGTGTCAGAAATGTATTACATGCATCAGAAATCATCAGTTGCTTCAGCCATCTTGTAAAGGCATATCTTTGTCCAGGCTTTCCCTGATTTCCTGTTTTTATGTGCTTTTATATTCCTGAATTTATACTGCATTTTTTTTAAAATGATACTGTTTTTATGTTGTACACCACTTAGATTTTTTTTTAAAAAAAATTAAGTGCATAAACATTATTCTGGAAAGGAAAATATGCTGTTTCTGTTATGTTTCATTTGCATATTTTATTTTACATCACCATACAAACGTACACACATACACACCCACCCACACACCAGGATATACCCCGGATATACCCAGATGCTTGGTATCTGTTGAGCAGGGACTTGTCCATGCACAAGTCTGCCGGCAAGAGTCACACAGAGGTCTGAAATGAGCCAGGATCCAGGAGTTGTGCCAGAGATTCAGAGTCAAAGCATATGCTGGGAATTGGAGCCTAGGAACAAGCAGGTGCCAGAACTGAGGAGTAGCCAGGCATGCAGCTGTGAGGCAAAGCAGGAACTCAGGACCACAGTGCCAACATCTTCACCCAAAACATCAGCCAACAATGAGGAGACCCTCCAGATTCATCAGACCAGGGATCCCCATGTTGAGCGGCCTGGATTCTGACTAAGAGAGGCCAGTCTGATTCATTGATCCAGTATCACTGGAGGACAACCCAGGTGTTGGCATCATGACCAAGCCTGAGCACAGCAGATCAGAGGCTCTTGATGCATAACCAGGAAGCTCTTTTATGCTCATCCCTTCCCATTCTGAGTGGGGCTGATGGGAGCTGGAATACAACAACATCTGGAAGGCCTGGGCTTCACCACCCCTGTTTTAGACACAATAAGCAGAGACACATCTGGATTCAAACCTCTTTCAGAAACTCCATGAGGGGAAAAAGAGTTCCTCAAATATGTGTTTCTCAGTAAAGGAGACAAGCTGATAACTTTATTAGGCCATGTGCTCTGCACACTTCTAAGGTGCAATGCTCTTGTCTTGATACAAGAAAGAAACTCTTGTAAAACATAACGGTGTGCATATTCTCTCTAGCAGATCCAATAAGATGCATTGTTCATCTTCTACTTGCAGTCAGTGACATTTTTAGTGATGCATCTTAGCATATCATTTTCTTCTAAAGATTGAAAAAGATGGGATGTGCATATAGATTTTTGTACAGAAATGACATATTATAGAAAGGAAAGGCGAGACACATAAAATTACCCTGGGTCATCAATTGTTGGTGGGTGAAACAACTAGATAATAACACTAAGCTTTCTTCAAGACTACCAATGATGCTCAAAAGCCACTTATCCTAGGACTATCACAGCCACAACACTTTCTTTACTATGGAGTAAAGGTCTTTTTCGCTTTATTTTATGTTTCTTTCATCATTGCTGGAGGTTAAAGAGTCATGAACACACTGTAGTACTATATCTCTTGTGGCTGATTCATTATAGATTAAACCTGAATGGTATATTCATTTTATACAATACAAAGAGACCCATATTTTCCAAGATAATTGAGAGCCAGCTACATAAATGCCAAACACTTCATCCTCTGCATTATTATGATTAATTTTCCTCCTATTGCCATGCAGCTTTATACAAGGTCCTGGATTCCATTCAGGAACTAGTGTTCCCCTTCTAATGCCATTGTCCTCTGAGAACATAACTCTTGGATGCAGGTGGTCCAGCGTAAACAAAGTTGAGGCCTAAAAGAAATATGCGGACAACAATCCAGCCAAAGTCCTCCTGATTCTATGGATAGTTAGCCATGTCTGTAACCATTGAAACCAGTGGGATTTTAAATGTGTTTAAATTTTTCTGATCTTATGCATTGTTATTTTATTATTCCTTGACATAGCTAGATGTCCACAGAGCAACTGCAAATACTGAACTGAAACCAACACTAATGTCAAAGGAAGAATCATCTCCACTAAAACCTGGATCCTAAACACAGTTATTCTGCAGTAAATTCCATACCCTCCAACATTTATTTGATGAAAATAAATTATTATTATTATTATTATTATTATTATTATTATTATTATTATTATTAATACCCCGCTCATCTGGCTGGGTTTCCCCAGCCACTCTGGGTGGCTTCCAACAGAACATTAAAAACACTGTAAAAGATCAAACATTAAAAACTTCCCTAAACAGGGTTGCTTTCAGATGTCTTCTAAGAGTCATCTGACGGGAGAGTTTTCCACAGAGTGGGCGCCAGTACCAAGGAAAAGCAGGACATTTCAGGATCAAACAAGAAACCAAGATGGCTTCTGTAAATCCTGGACTGTCCCTGGAAAATAGGGACACTTGGGGGGTCTGAAATTCCATTGATACTTCCAGATTGGGGTGCCAAGGTTTGCAGTATTTGGGTGATGTAGGCTTCTGCATTATACACGCTTACCTGGGAGTAAGTCTCATTAGCTTATTGACACTTAGGAGTGAGTAGACATGCATAGGAATGCACTGTTAGACATTGCAGAATACATTACAGTGTACCACATATATACACATTTCATATGAATTCTAGTGTTACTTTCTCTTCACTAAGTCACCATCTGTGCTATACATCCCTGGGAAGAGGGACTGATTGTTAAACCACTCTGGGAATTGTAGCTCTGACGCCTCCTCCCGTTTCTCAGTGGCCCCACCTGAGATACAATTCTGCTGTCACTCACTACCTGAGTTCACTGTTAGAAGGAGTGCTTATACTTTGCTATCTCTTCAATATTCTCCTCTCCTCATCCTACAGAAGTGAAATTCTAAGAAAAATAAGTAACTGCTGTTATCAACCGACAGTGAGGGTGCATTGCCACAGGGATGAGCACATGGTTTATATCCACAACATCTCATTCCTTTGTTCCTGCTGGCAATTTAGAACTTTTATGAGACAGTCATAGTAACAATCAGTGTCGATGACGGTAAAAGGGCTAATGCACCCGTCCTTCTCACAGCCACTTCATAACAAACATTGAACAGCCCATTCAATTGCCTAAGAGCTGCTATATAGCACTATGGAATCAAGAGAAAAGATGGCCACTTCCTCAAATCACGTACTCTTATCTATAAGGTTAATGTATCCTGTTTTATTTTGCATGGTTTTAACGCCTTTGAACGGCAGTCATGTAGTTTAGTAATACCCAATGGTATTCTGAATAGTCTAATCTGGTTCAAAACTCTTTTCATGGTTGGGTTGGTGCCATACGATGCTCATGCAGTGTGCAAGTGGGGTTTAGGTTAATGTTACCTGGCCTTGATCTGCATTTCCATCTGCTGGCAACCTCCTATCTGCACTGAAACAACAAATATTTGGTTAATAGAAATTCAGAGGAGAAAGAGGTTGGTACAGCTGATTCAGAGATCTTGAAAAAAAAGCAGTTTCAATTTAACAAAAAACAAAACAGGCTAGTCTTCAACTCATATTGCAGCTCAGAGAGTTGGTCTTGGCAACTGTGCAGGGAGTGAAGTTCAAAACTGACCTCAAAAGAAATGGAATACTTGCTTTTTTCCCTGTAGGTACTTAAGTTCTATAAAGTAAAATGTAAAGGATGATCCAGCCACACAGACAGAAAGCCAGGTGGCTAGACGTAGATGTCTATTTCCCTTTGCTTTTTCACTTTCTCCAGCACTTAAAATTCCCTAGGACTGGCTGCGCATATGAAGTCACTGACCAGAGTGTGGATGTGTGAGTTCCTGTGTGCATTTTGGTGGCCTCTTTAAGAGCCTTACCCCCAAATAAGTTAGGTCTTTGGGGCCAGAAGAAAACAAATGTTAAGACGATGTTCCTTGGTGTTGATATCCTCAATATAGAGCAGAGCCAAAATTTCCATGAGGTTTCATTTTCATGTCCAAATGTGTATTTCCAACCATTTGTAGAATATCTAAGCAAAATCAAATGATGTCTCTGCTTTATTTCCAAGTCCTAGGCACTAATTGCTGCTCAAACAGAACAACGGAAATACATATTTTTTAAAATGAAGATTTTATGGTTTCATGGGACGGGCAGTCCCAGCTGGCTCCAAATCTCAGGAAAGTTCCTGAACCCCAGGAGCAGAAAAGTGCAAAGCCCTGAATTTCTCCAGTGTATATCTGGAAGACCCTGCCCACCCACCGCAGCTATCTGCTGTAGTTCCAGTTCATCTGTTACAAGATGTTCTAGAGAGCCTCCAATTTTTTTATTCCAAACAATTGTTGCTGCAGGGGGAGTAGTGGTGCAATTATTTGCATCTGGTACACAGTGCCACTTGCAGGTTATTATGTGAAATAGCGAGATGGGAATCTGCGCCTGGGGTGGTGCACCCAGTGACAGGGCAAGCAGTCCATAGGAGTGGGGCAAGGTGGGACGGGGTGAGCCGCCCATAGGGGTGGGACACAACGTGGGGCCTCTGGAGTCTGCCTGCCTCCTCCCACTCAGCTGCCCTACAGCCCAAGCCACTGCATCTTTCCCAGAAGAGACGTGTGGCTCAGGTGCGCTGCAAGCCCCACAGTGAGTGCTGCCTGGCATTTTGTCACCCCCCTCAGTGGTGACACCCGGGGCGGTGTGTTCCCACCGCACCCCTCTTCCTCTGCCCCTGCTGGGACAGGATTTGAGATTGGTGGTAAGGTCCAAATATGGCTCATAAGCTCACTTAAGGAAGCTCTTGTAATAAACAGGATTGGTACTTTCTTATATGCAATCAGATTTTTATTGTTGTCAGAGAGCCAGTGTTGTGTAGTGGTTAGAATGTCAGACTAGGACCTGGGAGACGAGAGCTCAAGCCCTCACTCAGCAATGAAGCTCACTAGGTGACCTTGGGCCAGTCACTGCCTCACATAGGGTTGTTTTGAGGTTAAAATGGGGACGTGTATGCCACTTTGAGCTCCCTGACTTCGCTCAGATTGGGGAAGATTTTGTTTGCTATTTTTCCTTGGAAAACTCTTTTCCATTATTTTTTTTAAATTAAAAATCAAGAGTATTGAATACTCGACTGCAACTCGATTCTGAAAGCCCACGCATATACACAAAGTGAGAGGCTCCTGAGCAGATATTCTCCCCACTGCCTATAGGTAAAAGAAAGAAAGGCAAACATTGTTAAAAAGATGTTTTCTTGTTTTTAGAAAAGTACAACAGTAATACTTCAACTCTGCCATGGATCAAGTAATTCTGTAAGTCTGATGGCTCCTATCT